>NC_138190.1:121264279-121991779 GCF_964194105.1 Spermophilus citellus | reverse complement strand
AAAATAGAATTCTGATGTGTTGAGAACGCCATCAGTTTTTCCCTCTAGTTAATATCTCTTAAAATAATGTAAAACATAAAACTATGGAATCACTGAGCTGTCAAGGACCTTGAGAAATCATTCACACTAGGCTTCTTCTTTCAAGTACATGGGTATCTACACAAAGGGTAAGTGAGCAATGTTGGTAGAATTATGAATACATAATTATTTATCAAATTTTTCAGCAATTAATTCCGTGTCCAGCACATGATAAGTACTTTACAGGTACCTAATGGAGCACATTTGTCATATTACTAGTTTTCCCTCCTTCTAGTCCTTCTTTTTTTCCCCTATTTTTTTTTGCTACACATCATTTCCTGTTTTCTTTTCCCATTATTTGATCCTTAGTATTGTTCCAGGTTTGTTGGGGCTCTCCAGTATAATGTGGTTACTAAAATACAGTCTATGCCTCTTTTTTCCTCACTACCTTTGGGCCTGTCATGGAATTTATGTAAAAATTTCTTATAGAAATCAAAATTATTTTATCACTTATCCTTTATCTCTGTGACTTCTCATTTTATCATAGAAAGAAATAAAATTTCCCTGGAATAATTTGGTATACCTATAACATTCATTGATGGCTACTCCCAGTGTCTTAATAAGATTTGCTCAAATGATAATATCTTTGGATGTGGCTAAAATTGTAAAGAGGACTGTATATAGAATATTCTTAAGTAATAATTTATCATTTTAAATGTCCAGTTTGCCAAACCACATGAAAATATTCTCTTGTATCTAATTCCTTAAAAGATATCATGTTTTCTTAATTTTTATTTTTCTCTTCTCATACTTGAGTTTGTGTTTTTTATGTAATAAACTTAGTAGATATTTAGAAATGAGTGCTAACTTTACCCTTTCTACTTTTCAAAATCTTGAGGACATAGATAAACCTATGTGACTGACATATTTTAGACAATATAAAATTCAATTTCCAACCCACTTTTTCCCTTGTTCATTGACAAGTTGTGTGTGTGTGATCTTGCAAGCCACAAACAATTACTATGTGCCAAGTACTGTGCACCTCATTTTACAATATTTTCTCTCTTTGAATTCCTACAATAACTTTATGATATTTGTACAGTTTTCATCTTCAATTTTCATGTTTAGAAGACTGAGGCTAAGAGAGGTTAAGTAATTTGGCTAAGGTTACAGAGTAAGTAAGTGATATGGCCAGTATTCAGAGTGTTTTTAGCTACTATTCCCTAGGTCTCCATTTGTTACTAAATCCATGAACAGGAGAATTCTGGTTTCTATAAGTATTGATTCATTGTTTTTTGTTGGTTTGTTTACTTGGTTGCTCAAATTGAGGTATTCCTAAGGGCATCCCTAAGATAAAACATCTTAATCTTAAAGTAGACTTCAGATACTGCAGGCAAATATCAGACCCATCCACAGATACTGCTCTTATTGTGGATACCTCAACTAAAGGAGCTAATATGACCCCAGTAAAATTATGAGTCTTTTAGGTATATTTTGCAGTAGCACAAGCTGCCATAAAGTGAACTGAGTAACATCATTTTCTGCTTTGCCATTATCTTTTGCTACTCATAATACCATTCTAAGAAGAACTGTTTGTCTTTTCTGTGTCAGTGTTGGTCATTTCTCATAAAGTTTCTGTGAGTGAAGAACATAGGCATTTCTTCATGGATTGTTTTCTGTTTCCTATGCTCAAATTATGGATATAATCAAGATCCATCATTAACTTTATGAGTCTAATTGCTATTTTGTGTATAAATGACATTTTAGAATAATTATTCATGGAATGGCACCATATTTCCAACCTCCCATCACACATGTGCACTTGGATATTCTGATCTTTGAAATTCATTGTGTTTCTACAGGTAAGCATGATGTATTTCCAAGGTTGGATCTCCTGTTCACCTTCTTAGTTTCTGTAGGGATACCATCATTCTCCCAGCTACCCAGGCTTATAACCTTAAGATTTTGTTTGCTTCCTTTCTTGTACATTGCGTTCCATATATAATAAGTCATTATGGCCCATCAGTGTTTCATGATGTCTTTCATCTCTTCTTTTATTTTTGTACCACTGCCATGAGTTTACATATAGTTTTGACAGTTTAACAGCTTGCTTATTAATCCCATGCTAAAGCATACCATATTGCCTTATTCATAGTAGGGATTCAGTCTATTTTGGTTTTGTGATTGATGGAAGTACAGATTACCTCCTGCTTCCAGCAACAATGAGCTAGTCACTTTTGGAACTAGACTTTTTGGAGTCCATCTTTTCCTGCACATGTGCTTTATCTCTTTGGTAGTGTGGTGTATATATTTCATCAGGATCAGTATTATATACCTGTAATTCATGAACTAAGTTGATCCTGAATTAATGAGTTCCAATGCTTTAGAAGAATATTTTATCCAGGGAGGGTGGAGATAATAAGTTCATGACAATGGCGATGATATAGGCTCTCTAATTGATGCATACCTAGTATGTTGTACCATACCTCACACTTGTAGGTATTTAACAAATGTATATTGAATGTATGAATGAATAAATGCCAGTGATAGAACTGTGCTATCTCAAAAAGGGAAAATGAAAATCTCATGAATTTTCTTATTTGCTCTAATATATTCTATTGAGGGGTTTGTACCTAACATGTTGAGAATTTTTTTCACATAGTCATATATCTAAGGCAATAATTGAATAAAATTTATGTTCATGCTAAATTATACTTCTTGTGGGACAGCATGGCATGATTGTGCTTGGGTACCACAAAGTATATTGATGGGGTAAAATGTGTTTTCATGTCTGTTTGTAAAATGTGGAATATTATTGAATTACTTTAAGTGTCATGTTTGAGATGAGCTTGGGCTGGTTTCTTTGGGTTTGACACATTTCAGTCTGTCATCCTATCCTTAGAGATGTTGAAAATTAAATGGGGATACTTAAATAATTTAATTTATAAGCTTGCTTACAGCTATGTGGTTTATCAAGCCAGATGTCAGTACCCTCAGTTTCTTGCAGCTCAGATGCTGCCAGAACATAAATTAAAATTGGTGTCTCATATCAAGGATCAGCATGTAAAAAAGAAAGAAATCTTTTAGATAGCCATTATCAGTGTAGTCTCTACTGGGGAATCCAGTTTTTAAACCATTGGTTAATTTTGGGGAAAATGAGTCTATTTCATTCATAAAATAAGCTCAATTATATTTCAGGGGAAATCCTGTTCTCTGTATACATGATGACGTAACTCACATCTCCATAACACAAAGTCTATAATAGATATGTTATTCTAGTTTCACTCCTCCTTCTCCTCAGAAGACATTTTCTGTTGCTTTTCAAATGCAATAGATTTATTCGAATTTTTATGATTATACCGTCAACATTTCCAGTTTCTCTTTTAAAAATTGGTCTAGAGGATGTTTTAACAGGGCGTTTTTTCCTAGTGAGAAATTATGCATCTGAGATCATCTTCCCTGACATAAATGGAAAACAAACAACAGCATCTATGTAATTTAAGCTAGGTTGTGGGAGACAACTGGAGGCGATAGGAGCAATGCAGGATCTCTCCCAGCACTGCACCCATCCACAGTGGGACCGTGGGTAAGTCAATTGCTCTATCAAGGTTCATTTCTTCTCATATAAGATGAGGAGTTTAGGCTGAATCAGCTCTCAGTTTCCTTGCATGCTCTAGAATTCTTTGAGACATTTTAAAGTCTTAAGGCAGCCTCTCTTTCAACTCCTTTTACATTATTAAATTCTATCCACACTTTAACTCCCATGAAATATTCCAAGGTTCATAATTCCAACTTGACATTCACAGATTTTTTTTATTCCTACAGCATTTATATAGTCAGAATGCAGTATTTTGCATGTTTATGTAGTTATGTTTACCTCATTCTTTTTATGTATTTTTCTCTTTTTCTTTTTATGCCTTAGTAATTGTCTCCCCAAATAGACTGCAAGAGTCTTGAATACAAGCACTATGTCTTATAATTCTCCTATTTTCTTTATGGACTCTGTTACATTATGAAGTGCATAAAATTGTCAATTGATTTGGATTAAAGGCTAATCACTTATTACCTAGGTTGAAAGAACTTACTTTGTGAATAAAGGCAACCTTTTTTCATGGGAGGCTGAGTCACACAGTAGATTAAAAAAAAGAGTATAGAGGCCTCTTGTCTTAGTGTCTTTGGGATTCTATAACAAAAGTACCATAAGCTGTGTGGCTTATGAATGGTAGTAATTGAGATTAACATCATCTCTCATAGCTCTTGAAGCTGGGAGGTCCAAGATAAAGGTACTAGCAAACTGTCAGGTAAGGGACCACTTTCTGTTTCACAAAGGTCTACTTTGTGGGCATTGATGGCACCTTCTCACTGTGTCATCACATGATGGAAGGATAAGGAATCTTTCTGGAGTCTCTTTTATATGGCATTAGTCCAATTCATGATGGCTATGCTTCATGACCTAGTCACTTCCCAAAATCCACATCTCCTAACATTCAACCTGGGAGAATTTCAACATATAATTTTGGAGGAGGGGACATAAACATTGAGACCATAGCACCTCCTCTGAAATTACTCCTTTAGAGTCCTGAAACTGACTCTTTCTTTAATTACAATAAAACGATTGTTTCTGGTTATTTGGATCTTGGGACACCATTTCTGAAAAGCAAAGTCCTATTTGATGGGAAGGAGTTATTTTGGTAATTTTTCTTTTCTGGACCTCTAATGTCAACTTTCTAATTCAATCTACCCTACATAAATAGAGCACACATTATGTGCCTATTATTGTGATAAACACTGTGGTGGGTTGGAAAGAGATTAGTGTGTATAAAGAATAATTTTTACCCCCAAGGAGTTTACAGTGAAGGAGTTGGGGTATAATGGATATAAAAACACACAAAATAGCTCCTATAATGTAATGTAATAAGAAGAGTAATAGAGGTATATATGAAGTGATTTGAAATTATAGACAAACAACATCTATCTTAGGGTTTATGTATCAGAATATACTAGTAAATAATGACAATTTCTCAAGGTCTAGAAAAATTACTAGAAATCTATCTGTCATAAAAGGTGGGGAAGTGCATTCAAAATGGATATATTAGAATAAGTAAAATACCAAGGCATGCAATCTATGAGGGACCATCTGGTATTATTATGTTGTAAGATATTTAGGGAAAGCAGTTCTGAAGAAGGGACTAGAATGGTAGGTTTGCTTCCCAGCTTATTAAACTTCCAAGTTCATTTATTTCCCAAGAGGGAATATATTCTTAAGTGTTTTCTAAAAGTAAGAAAGTCCATGGGTTAGGAGAGATGATCCTCAAGAAGAACTTGTGGAATTACTTTCCTTCTCTCCTGAAATTTTCAGAATTAGCTTCTTTGATTTTCCTATATATTCAAGACAGTAATTTATGTCCTTTTCTCTTACATATGTATTAGAAATGCTGAGATTGTCTTAACTAATTTTATGACTAATTAAAGCAGGAAAAAAATCTAAGTTTTCATCTGAGGCAGAGCTATTATAACTCATAACAGTAGACAGCAGTATGGACAACTGACAGTATATTGTATTAAGGCTTGAATACAAGAAGTGTATTCAGCCAGTTTGGAATTTTGACTCTTTCTTGTGTACTTTTTCAAGTCCCAGTGGTAGACATCTTCTATTAATTTCAAGCAAACAGGGACTTTACATTTATCCTCTTATTTTGTGCATATTCTCTTCTCCATGAATACAAGTTCTTCTCTAAGACAAGGAACAGACAAATTAGTCATTTGGACCTTAAGTGACTTTTAGGACTTAGTGGAATAGTCTCCCAAAGCTGTTTGCATTTTAAGAAGGAAATAAAGTCAATGCTTAACTTAAATAATAAGCTTTTCCATTTCTAACATCACCATGGGTTAGTCCACAGAGGGAGGTATTTGGTGTGTAATCCTAATGGGAATGGTTATCTCAACATTAACATCATCAAATCTTTGATAATACCTCCTGTCCTTTTATCTTACTCAGTAATATTAACCTATTTATGGTTTCATAGTTATTGCAACTGAAATGAAAATATATAGCTAAATTTTCATGGGAAAATAATGTGAAGGATTTGAATTACCACCCTTGCTGTTGCCTTTTATAATAATGAATAAAAAATTAGGCATTATCTCAGAGAAATAGAGTAAGTGAAAATGGCACAAAAAAGAGTAAATTGAAGGAATGACTTTCTGGCCCTTTGGTTTTTTCCTATGCAAACTTAATTTTGATTTCTCTGGTTTCTCTAAGAAAGTGACTTTCAATTGGCAAGGAGATTTTAGCATTTTGAATAGAAGCTTAGCTATTAAAAATATTGTATTTTAGATGAGCAAAACAGGATGACCTAAGGGTGTTTAGTTTTGAGATAAAACTAAATCTATTAAAAATATCTGGGGGTCAGATATAAACTAGATATCTCAGTTTCTTTACAAGCAAAGCCAAAGCCTGAGTGTGAAGCAAATTAAGAAAGAGGAAAATAACTCTGATTTATACCAGCCATGTGTGGCCACCATAGCCAGTTTGTTACTTCATTGTAATTGGATTTCTGAATTATTTTTTTCATCTTACATTATTGCCATCTTTAAAAGCAATGTGGTCATTTTTCAGCTTCATGTATTGATAAGTAGGTACACAACTCCCACTGTTTTTCATGTGTGTCTAATTTTTGCCACTCTGCTGAAAAATATGTGACAAAACAGAAGTCAGTACATTGCATTTTACTTCATTAGTAGAAACCAGTTTCAGCAGGAGGGACAGTATAATATCTAGTTCCCCCAAGTACAAACAACTCATTTTAGCCTATAAGTATTCTTATGGTTTATTGGCTGGGCACTAGGCACGCACAGGCAAAGCAAAAGATATAGCTTCTTCCCTCAAAATGCTTACCCTCTAGAATGACAAGCATGACCTGTATACAGACAGGGTGTACTGGTTTTCTTTGACTGTGTAACAAACTATCAAAAATTGAGTGACTTGAGATGATGCCCATATATTATTTCACAGTTTCTGTAAGTCAGAACTCTGGGCATGGCCTAAATGGTTTTTCCTCTCATTCCCACAAGGCCACAGTCAAGGTGTCAGCTGGGTTTATTCTCATCTGAAGGTTGGCTAGGGAAAAATCCATGTCCAACTCCCTCAGGTTGGTGGCAAAATGAATTTCTGTGTGGATGTAAAATTTATGACAATTTATTTCTTCAGGGCCAGAAATGGAAAGGGAGTTTCTGCTGCTTCAAATCTCTAACTTTAGGGATTACCTTAACCCTCTTTTAAAGGGCTTTTTATGATTAGTCTAGGTCCACTCAGGATAATCTCCCTTTCAATAAAGTCAAAGTTATCTGATTGGGGCCCTAATTACACCTGAAAAGTTATTTTGCTTTTGCCATATTATATCGATTTGAAATAAGTTATACGTTCTGCCTGTACTTAAGAGAACAAGGGCAGAACTTATCAAATATTACCCAAGGATGTATTTGCCACCATGGCAAACACTAAATACAAGCAATGATGATACAGGTACCTTGGTATGAATAACTAATCTAAGTGGAAATTATTTATAAGGACTTGAGGGAACACAGGGCAAAGGGTGAACCTTGCATGGGGGTGACATTTATTCAGTGAAAGTTTACTATGTATTTAATCATGTACTAGGCCTTGTGCTAAGTTTTAAGGCTAAAAAAATGCTGAATGCCAAGTGTTTTAGGCAACTCTTGAAGATATACAATGTCCAACTCCAGAAGACTTCAGAATCCTATTAGATGCTGTTGTCTGAAAAAGAGAGACTGAAGAAATAGATGATAATAAGTATATAAATATGTTAACTTATAACCATGAGTTCCTTATATTTTGCTGTGTAAGTACAACACACACACACACATAGACACACACACAGTAGCTTGTTTACGCAGGAAGGTAAGTGGGTTTGGCTGAATATAACTGTTGCCAAATATATCCTCTGACACAAAATTGCAATTGCTTTATGCTGGCCTCTTTATCTACTTTGTGTGGAAGGTGGAAAATTCCATAAGCCCAGGGTTTGGAGATCTCACTATTGAACCTATTCAGGTATTGCTCATAGTGAGAAAAGCAGCTTCTTAGTTCAGTCAGGAAATTTACATATCTCTTAAATTTGGTTTGAATCTCTGTTTATTACTTTATTGAATTTGGACACTAACCCTATCACATACTTTGATTTTTTTTGTGTGCAGAGTTTACTACTCTCACGTTATAGAGCAATTATTTTTTTCAGATTTGGATAAGCTGGATAGTGGAAAACAAGGGCTGAAATGTAGGTCTTGTCACTCTAAATTAAGAGTTTTCTATACCACACTTATAGTTAACAACAGGAAGTACTATGGAAGAAAACAATAATATAGAAAACAAAAGTATCCAACCTCACTAGTTCTATGGTATAATATAAGATATATCATCTCATTCTGTGTTCAGTGGGGCTTTCTCCCCTCCTTGTGGACTTTAAGATCCAGATCACTAAGCCTTATAGACTCAGAGTATTGTACTCAAGAGTTGATGAAAATAAATGTTGTTGAGCCTAAAAAGACCCTCTGACTCACGTGGAGGGACAAATTCCAATGAGTCAGTTCTCTGTGCCCCATTAGTTAGGTGATCTCTCTACTGAGAGTGCAAACAAGCTTCCCATTTCCACCATAATTGTAATGATGTGAACATTTGCCCATTGGGAATGAGAAACTAAAATCAAATCACTTCACATAGGCTATTGCACAACTGACAGTTGGGATAATAAATTTCAGGACACTGCTGACTGGTTGTTCAAATCTACTTGGAATGTTTTCACTTCGTTCAGTTTCCCCTCAGATTTTATGTTCTATTATTCCAGCTACTTTAGGCAAATGTTTGGTCAGTTTTTCATTTTGTAGATTCAGTGTTCACATCTATGTTTTTAGGTGTACTGAATAGTTGCTCCATATCATGAATAGAAAAGTGAGTTGACGCCTGGCATGCGTGCGGCCTGGGTTCAATCCTCAGCACCACGTACAAACAAAGATGTTGTGTCCACCAAAAACTAAAAAAAAAAAAAAAAAAAGAATATTAAAATGTTCTCTTTCTCAATCTCTCTCTCTCTCTCTCTTTAAAAAAATCCATGTTTAAAGAAAAAGAAAAGTGAGTTGAGCACTAAATTCCAAAAGGAATAGGCATTTGCTTCATATAGTTATCTCAAAAGCTAATTGCATGGCCCCTCTTAGGAGTCAACTGAAATGTTTGTTTTTTGCAGGTAAAACTCAAAAAACAACCATGTCCTTTCTGACTAAAACTAACATTGCTAAACCAATCTATTTATAGGAATTTTATTATAGGGAAATGGAATATATATTACCAGCTAATATACAATTTCATCTCACTTAAATTATTTGTAAGTCATTTCACAGACATATTAAAGACACACCAAATTATCTATCCAAGCATTTTAGTACCCTGTTTATCCAAAATTTTCTTCACAGATTAAAATTTTTCTAGCATTTTTGTATTTAATTTGTTATAGCATATAGCTCGTGAGCTTCTCTTTTTACCCTTTAAGAACATTACACTAGTAACCTAGGTCCTTGGATTTTAGTTACCTGTTTTGTTACTGACGAGCTATGTGGTGATGAGAAAGTCATTTAATTTTTCTAGGCTTGGTTTTCTAGTCTATCTCCTAAACTCCCTGACCAAAAAAAAAAAAAAAAAAAAAAAAAAATCAAGAACTGTGTATAGAGAAGCTTTTTCAAGTACAACGGACAGAGTAGTTATTAATAATAATTATTATGTGTTGGTAACTTGGATAAGGTTGCTACTTAAATTCAGCACATGGTAAAACTTTTGAAAATGATCACTTCTTATTGTGAACATGGCATTCTTAAATTAATTTTTTTTTCATTTGAACTTAAATGTTCTTTTCTTAGGAGGTTGAGATACTTTGTGGTTAACAGGTGTAAATCAAAAGGCCAAGTTTTAAAAAATATTCCTAATATATTTTTATATAAAGTGCTAAATATAATTAGAGTCTACTCCTTAGCAAAAAGGCTACAAAATAAGGAACAGATATTGGTTTGTTCTGCTTGTAATGCTATTATAGATCCATATGCATTTTCAGAACACACTCTATCTCTACATATATCACATGCTCAAAACTCAAGTGTCATTGATGCCAAATCATTTGAGTTATTCTTTACTACAATTATTTTTCTCTCCAAAGGAAAGAATTGTGGCTGTTAAAAGCACTCAGAGAGTAACTCAGGCCCACCATGATGATTTTATTAAGTCATGGCAGTGATAAAATATATGATGAACAGGAAGATGGCAAAATGTTTTCCAAAAGAAATGGCCATGAAATTTTCACTACCTGTTAGGTTAAGAAATTAGCAAGGTTAAGAAGTTAGCATAATGTTCTACCTGAATTGTGGGCCTAGTGCCATCAAGCTTTCAAAAGCTGAGCAGAAAAGCAGTTCAGCTTTTGTCTACCTACTGTCATTAAAAGCATCTCTGCTTCTTTCCCCTACCTGAATCCATGGGAATCTCACCACATCAAGGAACATTATCTGTCATTGTGATGCATTTATGATGCAGGTGTCTAGATTTTTATTTTCCTACTCTCTTATTTCATGCAGTGCAGTAAAGTAAATTTTGACTTCCTATGGAGACGACATCTTATAAATAAAATAATATCTCAGATATACATATACATTTCTTAATGTTAGTGTCTAATGGTTTTGTTTTGAATCATAGGTATATTGACTATTAATAGTGCCAGATAATACAGTGAGAATTCTGTGTCTTCCACGTTTCTGTTTAATATGCAAAACTAATTTTTCTCCATCCTGTTCTTTCCTGCCTTCTCCTCCTGTGTTTCTTCCATACTGATAATGGTGTTAAGAAATGGTATAATTTAATTAACTAGAAGTTGTGCAAATTAATACAAAATGTTTCTTTTGATGACCTAGATAATATGAATGAGAATCACTTTTTCACTGAAAACTAATCTGCAATGACAGACACTCAATGCCATTTGTGTTACTGACAGCTTTTGTGCCAGCTTTAGCAACTCTTGTCCTACTGAATGGGTTTGTTTTCTAGTCATGAACATGATGTTCAGTCATGAACACTTTTTTCTGAAGGAGCCAAGAGAAGGTGATGGTTAGTGTTAGAAGTAAGCCATGATCCCTTTCCAGAAACTTCCTATACTCAGGATTAATGAAAATTGGCTCCGTTTAGTTCTAGTTAAAATAGTGCCTACAACTATGGTGTACTTGTCAAAGCTAATGAGTCAGAGGAGAATACTAGAGACAGAGGAAAAGACTTTTCCTTGAATTATAATTTGTAAGGTTGTTATGCCTCTGGTACATTCTTGGTCCAATGGTAAGTAAGTAAAATGGTAATTCCATGGGGTAAGTTTACAAGTGTTTATGAAATGATTGTGTGCTGGGTGCTCTGCCAGGGGCAAGGTGATAATTTTGACATTTCAAGTACTAAATTTATGTGTTTTAGTCTACTAGTACAATATGAATTCAGAGAAGAAAAACTTAATGAAGCCTGTAGTATTTCTGGATGGCTTTATAGAGGAATTGAGACACTGGGGCTTGGGGGAAATCTATAATTTGAAGAGATTAAGGAATGCAAAACATTCCACTTGGGCAGAATGACATAATTAAAGGCTCAGACTTTGTTGCATAGGCAAGAAGAAATTATCTGAGGATTTTAAGCAGGTATGTGACATTGTAAAATAATATTACAAGAGATATTAAAAGTGACTGAAAGGGGGTGAGGTTTAACATTTAGAAGGGTATTATAGTAAGCTATGCCTATGATCACTTAAATAAATGGCAAGTTCAGGCTTTGTGTACATACATGATGTACACAAAGTAGTTGTTTGTGAACTAGTTATTTAGAAAATAACTGACTTAGAACTATTTTGAAAATAACCAGTTTCATTGAATTCAGTTGCTTTTCCCCCAAATCAGCTGATTCTTATAGAAGCACTGTGTTAATTACATGCAGAAACATCACTTGAGCTTATTGTTTCACAGTTTATAGGCAAATCAGCTTGTGGATTACCTAAAATTTTGGCTTTTCAGCTGGAATTTTTAGTGGTGTGTCAATAGTGCCTTTTAAGAATTGTATACATATTGGCAGGTGGTACCTAGATATGTTGGAATCACAAGGTGTTAGGAAACAGATTTAATTTATCACCCATAGGAAAATAAATCCTTTGGCAAGGCAACCAAAATCATATGGTATATTTTATTAAATTATTTTCAGTGATTTAGAATTAAGTAACTTAAAAATTAGAGAATGAATAATGATGAATGAGAAGAAAAAAGTGACCAAAACACACTTTTATATGTGTTTAAAATAATCTGCATTGAAGAACATGGCTATTGTTAATAAAAAGGCTCTTTTGAAGAGGGAGAACATTTGTCAAAACCACGTTTCTGATTGTTAGTGTCAGGCTAAACCTCAAGCAGAGGTCATGGATATTTATTAAACATTTATTGTCTCAGATCTGAATGTTCTTTCAAACTTACCTTTCCTGAAAGAACATGAATCATTCTATTTTTTTTTTTTAGAGAGAGAGAGAGAAAGAATTTTTTAATATTCATTTTCTAGTTCTTGGCGGACACAACATCTTTGTTGGTATGTGGTGCTGAGGATCGAACCCGGGCCGCACGCATGCCAGGCGAGCGCGCTACCGCTTGAGCCACATCCCCAGCCCCCATTCTATTCTTAATGATATCCTAGGTTATGTATATTTCTGCCCTTAGAATCAACCTAAATAGAATAGTTATATTAACCTCTCTGGATCATTAGTTGTTGATAATTTCTAAATAGTTAGTATGGTGGCATTGGCAATCCCAAGTAAGTTATGTGATAGTGACAACATGGAAAAGGATGGCTCGTTGACTCATTGATCCTAGGGTGAGTGGGGCAATATGAGGCAAGAAAGTCCCTTTGAGAAAAGAGCCACTTTGTGGCAATTCTTGTCCAAGAATTCAACTATATTCTTCTACTATTGATTTTTTTTCACTTTCCAGCTTATAATTATATCAGTAATATGGCATCCAGAGAGACTAGAAGGAGAAATACCATTCAACAGACCACTGGCACAGCCCAGGGAAAAAGTTGATGGCAGCCTGAATTAAGGTCTCAGCAGTAAGGGTTGTAAGAGATGGACATATGGAAGAGAAATTGCGACAGTTAAATTTTCAAGTGTTGGTATCTCCAGTAAGATGAAGAGTAAGGGAAGAGTAAGGGTCAGAATGATGCTAAGATCATTGGGGACTGAGAGTATGGGTACTGTTAAAAGAAATTGGATATTCAGGTGGAAACTGGATTCTAATAGGTTTGTGATGAGGAAAGATGTTCCATTGAAAACATGTTGTCTTTTAGATGTCCAAGAGGGTGACTTTCAGGATTGTAAGATTGGAGTTTAGGAAAGAGATTGAAGTTATGGATGTAGATATGGGACTTACCAGTTTCATCAGAATTTAAATGTTAATTGAAACTGTAACAATGGATACAGTTGCCCATGGAGAGAATATAGAAAGCCAACAAAATAAAATGAACTGAGAAAAAGACCTGAAGTGCTGGTGGAGTAAGAGTAGTCAATAAAAGTTTTAGATAAGGGTTGGCTAAGAGTGACATAATGAGAATAAAGAAAATGTAATGTTTTGGAATCTAAAGGAAGAGGAAAAAATTAAGAGCTGTGGTGGTGATTAACATCATCAGCAATTGCAGAAAAGTTAAGAGGCCAAAGATTGGAAAAAAGGCACTTCAATTTGGCACATTGGTGAACTATATTTAAGGAACAGTTTCAGTGGAGTTGAAAGAGCGCAGATCAGATTGCACTGAGTTACTGAAGAAGTAAAAGAGGCAAATATATCCTGTAGTACATATCATCATTGATAGGAGCTATAACAATAAAGCAAAAAGAAATAAGAAATTTGTAATAAATTTATTTTTTTGATTCTTTTTTTATTATTAGTTGTTCAAAACATTACAAAGCTCTTGATATATCATATTTCATACATTAGATTCAAGCAGATTATGAACTCCCATTTTTACCCCGTATATATATTGCAGATTCACATCAGTTCCACATCCACTTAATTCTGACAGTGCACAAATTCTTCATTAGGTGGCATTCCCAGTCTATATGCTTATCCACCATTAATTCATTGTAGTCCAGTGGAATTCTGTCAACAATCACTATAGTTTTCACAGTTAAAATAGTAAGCATGCACTCCCATGTTAATTGCAGCACCTTTCACAGTACCCAAGTTATGGAATCAAACTAAGTTTCGAGCAAAGGATGAATAGATAAAGAAAATGTGGTATATTTATATGCAATAGAATACTATTCAGCCTTTGAAAGGAAGAAATCCTGTCATTTAAAAAAGATTTTTTAGCTGCAGATGGACACAATACCTTTATTTTCATGCAGTGATGAGGATTGAACCCAGTGCCTCACATGTTCAAGGCAAGCACTCTGCCACTGAGCCACACCCCAGCCCCAAATCCTGTCATTTTTTTACATCACGGATGGAGTTGGAGGATATTATGCTAAGTGAAATAGGCAGACACCAAGTCAAATGCAGCGTGTTCTCATTTATATGTGGAATCTAAAACAGTTGAACTTACAAGGTCGGAGAATATAATGTGAATCATTTTCAGAGGCTGGGGGGTTGAGGGGAATGGAGAGATGATTAGATCAAGGGATACAAAATGTCAGTTACATAGCTGGAGTAAGGATTTTTTTTTAATGATCTTGGGGATTTGGGGATTGAACCCAGTACACTCTCTCACTGAACCTTTTTACTTATTTATTTGAGACACTAAATTTCTGAAGTTCTCACTAAGTTGCCAAAGCTGGCCTTGAACATGTGATCCTCATCCCTCCTGAGTTGTTCAGATTACAGTTGTGTGTTCCTGTGCCTCACATGAGGAATATGATTTTTTGGGTCCACTGTTTAGTGTGGTGATTATAAATAATCAGTAAGCACTGCAAATTTCAATATCACTTAGAAGGTAAATTTTAAATGATCTCATAAAAATGTTAAGTATTTGAGACAGTCACTAAGTTTGTTTAATTGTTCTGCAATGTATTAAAATTATAACACCATTTTGTATCTCACATGTATGTATATGTATATATGTGTATATAAGAACTGTAATTTGACAATATATGATAAAGGAGGAAGCGACAGAGATGGAGTCAAGGATGCCAGTCTTTATTGAATTCATCTGGATCTCACAGTACCTAGCACATAGTAAGCACTCAACAACTGTTAGTCAAGTTGATGAAAATCCTTCTAGAATCTCAACCTTAATATGCTGATTACTTTGGGGGAAAACAACTAAATAAGTGCTTTTCTGCTGTCCAGGGCTACACATGCTACTATGTCTTTTGGGAAAGAAGTTTATGTTTTAATTCTTAAGTGCCAGTATTTGGTACTTGGCTTGTGATACAATAGTCCCAGTTTCTTCATTGTCTATTTTTTAAATGAATTTTTGTAGTGCTGGAGATTAAACCCAGCAGTGTTCTACCAAAGTATACCCCATTCCTTTTTTTTAGACAGGGTCTTGCTAGGTTGCTAAGTCTGGCCTCAAATTTGTTATCTTCCTGCCTCAGCCTCCCCAGTCAGTAGGATTACAGATGTGTGCCACCATGCTCAGGCTTCAAAGAAATTTTAATAACCAAGAACTTAATGTGTATCAGCAAATGATCTTAACAAAAACTTCCAGAAATGTCTTCACATGAATACATACACAGAAACATACAGGACCATAAAGTCTATTATGCAATGACTGATTTTCTGTCTGGAACTTAGTATGATTTAGATATTTTTTCATTAAATATTTGTTGTGATTTCACAGACAAAAGATTGTTGAAGTCATTTTATCTTATTGAATTATCATCTAGCTTTAGGCATCTGTGCCAAATCTACTTAACCTTATTATTATGCTACTTCTCAGCTTACAGTTCTAAAAATTTGTAGTGCATTAACTTCATATTGACTATGTTTTTTTGCGTGTTTCTGTATCATGCTAAGGCTTTCCACATCAGTTTACATACAAGGAAGAATTTTCTTGGAAACCTGTTAAATACTGAAAAGTGATGGAGAGAGACAGAGACTAAGAAAATTACATATTCACGCTCTAGACAGATACTAATGGTTTAAACAGCTATCTCTCTGGTAATGAGATATGAGCATCAGTGGTCAAATAGAGTTGATGGCCATGGTAATATGACCTCATAAGGATTTTTCAAGTTCTTAATTTTAAATGATTATTTACTCATTTCAAGTATTTTTAAAATAAGATGGAATGTAAATAAATACATTTTATTATTTAGGATGCTCTTGATAACTAGTTGAAAAAAATTCAACTCAAAATAGCTAAAACAATTAAGAGATTTATTATCTCATATAAGAATTCCTAAGGTAGATTAGCCAATTCTGTGGATTAAAGACATCATTTTAGTCCCTGCTGTTCCTTCCCCAGTATTTGGAATAATTTGTCCCACATGATATTAATATGACCACAATAGCTCCAGGCATGACATCCTCCTACAGCAATGTAGGAAGGGGCAGGAAAAAGAACTGTTTGTTTCATCTGACCCATTAAATGCTTAAAAAAAATGTTCTCATCACAAGAAGCCTTCCCCTTACATCTCATTGGCCAAAATTAGGTCACATGAATCTTCCTTATCCTTTTACTGCCACAAGAGCATTGAATTACCACAACCTACTTACATTGTTCAATATTAACACTCTGTGATTGAGGTTGAGGCTATAGCTTTAGCTGAGACAAAATCTGGGGCTGGAGATAGACTCTTTTTTACGAGCTTTATTTTATTTTTTATTTATTTATATTTGGTTGGGGGGATTGAACCCAGAGGGCCTTTACCACTGAGCAACATCCCCAGCTCTTTTATTTTATTTTAATTTTATTTTGAGACAAGGTCTCATTAAGTTGCATAGTCCCTTGTTTAGGCTGGCTTTGAACTCATTGAGACTGGCTTTGAACTTGGGATCCTCCTGCCTCAGCCTCCTGAGTCACTGGTATAATATATGTACACCACTATGCCTGGCTTAACAGCTTTATTGATATATAATTCACAAACAATAAAATTTACCCTTCAAAATATATAATTCAGTGGATTTTGGTCTGTTCACAGAGTTGTGAATCCATCAGCACAGGCAATTATAGAACAATTTTATCACTCCTAAAGGAAATCCATATTCATTAAACAATCACTTTTTTTCTCAAATATTTTTTTAGTTGTAGATGGACACGATGCACTTATTTGTTTGTTTTTATGTGTTGCTCTGGATCAAAACTAGCACCCTATACATGCTGGGCAAGTGCTCTATCACTGAGCCACAACCCATGCCCTAACAGTCACTCTTCATTGCCCTTGAAAAATGCTAATATACTTTCTATCCCCATGAATTTTTTCTCTGTGGGATATATCATATGAATGGAATCATATAATATGTGATCCTTTAAGACTGGCCTCCTTCACTTAGTATAATATTTTCAAACTTCCTCCATAATGTAGTGGGTATTATTAGTCTTCATTTTTTATGGCTCTATAATATTCCATTGTGTGAATATGCCACATTTTGCTAACCCATTTATCAGTTGATTGGCTTTTGGGTGTTTCTATGTTTTGGGTATTGTAAAAAATGCTATTGTAAAGTCAGTGTATAAACTTTGTGTAAACATATGTTTCAATTATTTGTGGCATATAACTCAGAGGAATTGCTGAGTCATATGGGAACTTCACATTTAAAATTTTGAGGAACTACTAAACTGTTTTCCATGGTGTCTGGATCCAATTTTACATTTCTTTCTTGTGATGAGCAATCATGTGCCCAGAGTGCTGTTTTTTGGACCATCCTGAGCATTTGTGGATCATTATATCAAATTTCTTTTTGACATAACTCAGCTTCCTATTGGTTGGTTGTGCCCCTTTAGAGTCTCAGAATCTCACCCTCATGCACTTATAGACTATTTCTGCCTTTGCTCTCCAACATAGTTTTATCTTCAGAAGTTGATCTACCCTTTCTTATTTAAATAAGCATACAGTATATATTTGGTATTAGACATTCTATTTCCCTATCCAACAACCATTTGTTTTTTCTTTGTTGTTAGCATGTTGTATTTTTTCAGGTATCTTGGAATCCTAGAGTCATAACCATAGTTTATTTTACAAATGGAAAGGAACTTAGAAGTCATATTTTCCTCATTTTCTGTGGAAATTGCATTTAAGCCTATACCCTCTAGTTGCACCTGGCATGTCAAGCACTCACTCATTAGTACTCATGTCCACAATTGGAGTTCTTTGGTTCCTTGACATCAGTATGGGCATCAGTGTGGATGACTTTCCTACTAATACTCTTTCTTGCTATCCCTTGGGACCGTATTAAAGCAGAATTTCTAGGTGTAAAACCCAAACACCTCCCAAGAATGGTTAAATGTGCATCTGGTGTTGAAAATCTGTGGGTGAGGCTAACTTCACACACAAAAAAAGACTTTGAGAAGCACGGATATTAATGTCATTGAACCACAATCCTTAGATACAACCCTAAATTTTCTGATTGATATAATTTAGACAACTGTAACCCCTTATCTCTATTCTGGAATGCTCCTTCCTGTCTCTATAAAGATTATTTTGACTGCCTGAATACCATGATTGACTCAGTTTGATAGATATTTTGCATGATTTTTAAAATGTATACTTATTATCTATGTCAGGGTGTAGGTAAGAACATACCCAAAAATATTCCTTCCCCTTCACAAATTTGGTGTCTCTATTTTCAGTTTAAGGATGTGTGTCTTAGAAAGTTAAATACCTTCATTTTGGTGTGATATATACTAGATATTTTGGTTTAAAAGATGGATTCTAGGAATCCTGAAGCAGATCAAATATCCTTCCCTTTTGCCTTTAATCAGTGAATTTGTTCAAATTATGACACTCCCTGATTTTGGGAGATTATTGTTCAGTTAGATGTTCAACTGAAGTGTTTCAGGGAACATATTTAAGAAGGTCCAGGGTTTCTTTCATGAATTGTACCCTAATTAAGTTCTGAATAACATATACATTTTTCTACCTTGATGTTGAACTCCTCTCACTTTAGGAATGCATTCTAAACATGACAGTTAGTGTTGAATTCATAATGCAGTTGTTTGGAAATCAAGGCCTTTTAGTTTCTTCCTATCAAATAGACTTGTTGGGAGGTCAGCCATTCCTGGAAATTGCTGCTGGAGAAACCAGTCATCATCAGAGTTTATTACATGTGCTTCTTGTAAAGTGTTCCAAAGATCTATAACCATAACAAAAACATGGTATCAATTGATACATACAAAAGCATGTGTAATATGTGTCTGCCTGCATGCAGCATTGTGCTGAGTACTTGCACTATGACCTCCTGCTGACATTTATATTTTCAAGCTGTATGGCATATTGGGGTGATTGCTTTAATAATCTAGTTAAACAGAAGCAAAAAACTGTCCCAGAACTTCTAATATTAAGCAAACAACCTATATCATATATGACTATAGAAGCATTTTCCAAGTGACTAAGTAAAAATGATCAGCTAGAGCAGCAGTTCTCAACTCTGACTGCATATTTTAAGGATCAACTAGGGAGATTTTTTAAAAATAATGACAGTCAGTCTCTACTCTCACAGATTCTGATGTATACAGTCTGGAATGGGGCCCAGACATTGGTATTTTAAATCCCCCAGGTGACTCTCCTATGCAACCAAAGTTGAGAATTACTGAACTTGATTATATGCCTTGTGAAGATAGGGACCATTGTGTGTGTTATTTACTACTGTATTCCTTGTGTCCAAGCTAGTGTCTGGCATACAGTAATTCAACAAATATGTGTTTCATGCAAAGTTACCAGATGTAGAATTGGGGGAGAGCTAAACATTTAGACTCTGTTGTTCATGCATTCAAATAGCAACATTTGCTAAATGTTTAGAGTACTCAGAGGCCTGTGGATTGTTACAAAGAATATTTCACAAAACCCACATTAGGAAAGCTTCTTAACTAATCCTGTATTATGCCTGCCTTTTGTGTAAAATCCAAAACAAAAGTTACCCAAGATCTAACCTTAAATTATTTGTCATCTACACAGACTACTAATTCGCCACATTCTCCTGTGTGGTCTTCTTCCTGCTCTTAAATCCATTCAGAAAGTGGAGAAGGCACAGAAAGACAAGTTGCCATATAATCTTGTTCATATGGAATCTAAAAAAAAGGTGGTCTAATAAAAGCTGAGAGAGGAATAATGGTGCTGAGAGGCTGAGGAGAGTAATGGTCTGTACATTTCAAAAAGCTAGAATAAAGGATTTTAAATATTTATACTACAAAAATGATAAATGCTTATAGAGATAGATATGTTTAATGTAATTTAAAATTACATAATGCATACATGTATCAGAACATCATGAGACTGGATGTAGTGGCACATGCCTGTAATCCTAGCAACTTGGGAGGCTGGAGGATTGCAAGTTCAAGACCAGCCTCGGTAACTTAGTGAGGACCTGTCTCAGAATAAAACATTTTGAAAAAGGTGTAGGGATATAGCTCAATGGTTAAATGACCCTGGGTTCAATCCAGTAGCAACAAAAACAACAACAAAAAATCATGTGTTAAATGTTTGTTTTATGGTATCAGTTAAAATACACTTAAGAGACAGCTGGATGTGAGGCACATGCCTGTAATCCCAGCAATTCAGGAGGCCAATGCAGGAGGATCACAAGTTGGAGGCCAGCCTCGGAAATGTATCAAGACCCTAAAACAATTGAGTGAGAGTTTGTCTCAAAATAAAAATTAAAAAAAAATAAAGAAAAAGTAAATTTGGACAAATACTATACCAGGTAGTCTTCCTGTTTCTTTTCATAATAATATGAAGGGAAGAAAGGGGAAATTTTGTTGACCTCTGTGTAATTTTCAAGGAAGTTTGCTAGTCTGTTAGCACAGTGAGGTCTTTCAGTTATAATCTTGCTGTGTCTTCCTTCTTGGAGATCTGTTATACTCTTAATTGTGTCTGAAAACACTTTTCCAAACAGAAAACTATCAAACTAATTTTCATCTCATACTCTTTTGTCAGAACTTCCACGACTTTGGAGTCTTATCCCAAACCCCAGGGTTATGACTCCAATTTAAATATGTAAATTGAGAAAATGTAATACCAGTGCCCTTTCTTTTTAGTGTAGATATGTCTCCAAACACTGGCATAGCTGGGAATTGATAATTACTCTGGCCTATAGTAAATCTAGTTTCGTAGTGAATCAGGTAACATTTAACTAATTGATTGTATTTTCTTTTTATTAATTCCATGTTTGCAATTGAATTGAGTTATGTATGAAGCAGTAAAAACATCCCGCTGTTCTTTGAAAATGGTGTTATATTTTATATCAGAGTCTTAAGAATACTAATGTTTAGAGATGACTTGAGGATTAGAATGCAGCTTTAGCTGATGGAAGAAGTTCCCCTTAACAATAGTGGATACAACATGCATGTGGTGAAAATGACAATCAACTGATCTATTAAGTGCAGAAACAGATGTCCTGTGTAAAGATTTCTGTGTCAGTGCTGGGAAACGTGTGTGTGCATTATTCATCTTTACTCAGGCACAACATTCAAATCATTTCCAACTGTTCCCTTTTGCAGCACTTTCATGCTGAATTGCTGTCTGCAAGTTGGTTTCTTATATTTAACACCCAATTGTAGCAAAGTAGGGCAGAAACTAAGGGTCAAAGAAGAGCTTAATCTGAAAATCCCAGCTTTATACTGTTGGTCTAAGAGGACTCCAGTGAGGAAGTGCTTTGTGAAAGTAAAAGCTCTACACATGTTAGATGGGATTATTTTTACTCAAGTATGCTTGGCATAAAACACCCTCTGTTTTGCTGATTATTAAACTTTCTCTAATTACCCATCAAGAAAGGAGAAAAAAGAAATAACTTTCAATCCTATTTTAGTAGTCTCACCTGAGGAATTTAAGGTAGTTAGGTTTTTGGGTTTTTTCCCCCCTCAGGAGATTAATTCAGTTTATATGCATAAGAGCAAAAGAACTTTTTTTTTCTTAAAAAGCTGAACTTGTGTAGAAAGACCTATAATTAATGCAGTAAGTGATTCTGGAAATTGCTTTTGAATAGAATTGCCCTCCCCACCCCACCAGTCATAAACCCCAAGGGTGTTCTAATGGTTAAAGCTCAAGGAGAGACCTCTGCTCCCCCCCCACCTTTTTCTATGTTGAAAGAGAACACATGGTAGCAGTTCTCCTTAAGCACCAAATTTTCTTGATTTAGCTCTTTCGTGGGGGAAACAAAAAAGTCTCCTCAACCTTCTCCTGGACTCCTGACAGATTCCTTTCTCCTTGAAACAGTAAGTGAATATTACTAAGATATTTCCTTCAGTGAAGAAACAGTAGTTGGGGGCTCTAGCCTTATGATTGCTTTTTCATTGGAGACTCAACTTGCTTAGAAAGGAACTACATCTTTGGTATTTAAAGACACACTTCTATTCTTTTATGTCATCACTGATTTAATTGTCCTCTTTTCCTTCTGTCCCTTCTCCTGAGCAACTCTTTGTCAGCTAGTGTGATTTGGATTAGGCTTGTGGTACTGCCCTCTTCAATAGCATCTGCCAGCCTTTTGAGAGTCTAACATATCTACAATCCAGAAGGTATTTTTTGGAGGCAATAATCTTGCCCTCACAAGCTTCTTTATTCACAATGTCATAATTTGTACAAACAATTCAGGCAAATCTAGTTCTGTGTGTTCCAGAATTTATAGCTATGGCTTTCCTCAGAAAATTTCCCTATGGAAGTGTGACTCCTGAGTTATACAGAAATGCTTTATCTGAATACTGCAATCATAGAATGTAGGTATATGTGTTGGTTTTGACCAAATGAACAAAAATCACTTTTTTTCTATGATTAACATCTCATTCTTTCAGTGCAAATAAGAGTTACTTTTTCCCCTTTAACTACTCTTCTCTAACCATTTTATACCTGTAGGCATTTACACACATTCCTCTGAACACTCACACTTTATTGCCTTCTGTGGAGGATAATGCTGTACTAGATGAATACCAAATAATTTTATTATAATACTTTCCAGGAAAACCCATAAACTAAAAGGAAAGTCAATTTATAGGCAAACACCTTTTAATATGTTAAAAGTGCTTGGATATGAGATCCAAGAAGCTTGGACATGACATCTGGGATAATATTATTTATGGTAATTTTCGGTCCATGTTAAGCTAAGGTTGTTGTGAGGTCTTAATATATTCACTTAGGCCAGTTTCTCCACTTCAGCACTGTTGTCATTTGGAGCTAGATAACTCTTTGTTGTGAGGGAACTTTCCAGTGCATTACAGGACATTGGACAGCATTCTTGGCCTCTGTGGCATGCTCATCGCACACTTCTCATTAACATGTGACATTCAAGAATGTCTCCAGCATTGCCAAATGTCCCCAAAGTGGGGAATATAGGACAAACCTGAGAAATACTGGTTTAGGATATATGTGGCCTGATCTTTCATTGAAAAGACAAAATCACTTTTCAATATAAATAATTTATATAATTTTCAATTACTGCAACTTATTCTGTTTCTTGGTACCAACCCAATGAACCTCCATATACTTCCTATATCTGAAGACTTAACAATAGCATCACATAGCTGGGTGTGGTGACACATACCTGTAATCCCAGTGACTCAGGAGGCTGAGGAAGGAGGATCACAAGTTCAAAGTCAGCCTCAGCAACTTAGTGAGGCCCTAAGAAACTTAGCAAGACCCTGTCTCAAAATTAAAAAAGGGCTTGGGATGACGCTCAGTGGTAAAATGGATTAAATCCCCAGTACCAAAAACAAACAAACAAATAAATAAAATATAAAATATAAAAAATACCATCACCTATTTTTTTATGTTTGTGACAAGATTATATAGTAAATGATAATATCCTCACCCAAGCCCCTTTAATGACTATTTTCTCTCACAAAGCAATCATCTATGACATACCACAAATAGTTTGTCTATGTTGTTTTCTGCACTGGTCTCTGATCTATTGTGTTATATTGTTTTTATATTTTTTAATTTTTTTTAGTTGTAGATGGACACAATACCTTTATTTTATTTTTATGTAGTGCTGAGTATTGAACCCAGTGCCCCCCACATGCAAGGCAAGTACTCTACCACTGAGCTACAACATCATCCCATACTGACTTTATTTTTTTAAACTTTTTTTTTTGAGAGAGAGAGAGAGAGAGAATTTTAATATTTTTATTTTTTAGTTCTCGGCAGACACATCATCTTTGTTTATATGTGGTGCTGAGGATCGAACCCGGGCCGCACACATGCCAGGCGAGCGTGCCACTGCCTGAGCCACATCCCCAGCCCCCTGACTTTATTTTTAAAACAGGGATGTTAAATTGTTTTGCATGAATACTTTCACTGCTTTGCAAATTCGTTAGAAACATTAAGGAACCAAATTATAATATTTTGGGAGATTGATTTTCTACTAAGTATTTTTAACTGATACTGATTTTTAAGAGATTTTGTTCTGATGATTTATTTGTTGTTTATCCTTTCAACATAACTGTTGCTAGAAGCTTGAGATACATCATATATTTTCTTTTTTGGGGGGTGAGGGGTATCATGGATTGGATCCAAGGGCACTTAACCACTGAGACACATACTCAGCCCTTTTTATATTTTATTTGAGACAGAGTCTCACTAAGTTGCTCAGGGACTCAATAAATTGCTGAGGTTGGCCTTAAATGTGTGATTCTCCTGCTTCAGCCTCCTAAGCCACTGGGATCATAGGCATGTGTCAGCATACTGGATATACATTTTCAAGGCCTGTAGGTACTCTGAAATTTTGATTCCCCCCCTGACATTCACAGGAATATTACATGGACAGATTTTCTATTTAAAGATAACTTTGATTTTGTATAAACCTCACCGTGCCATTTAAGTAATAAATATTGGTGCATGAACTGGTTTGACTTTCTGCTGAGAACTGCTAAAAGCCTTTTAATAGAAAACAATAGGGAATGTCAAATATTGAATCACGATCTCACCGAAGCAATTTTTCTTAGAAAGACTTTCATCACACAGAAGTTTTATCCTTGCTCATATTTTGCCAGAAATTATGTCTGGTTAAAATCTTTTGTGATGTCTTCTATAGCTTGTTTATCAAGTTTTTTTGTGAAAAAAAGGCATGCTTTAAATATGGTGCTAGCCTTAAACTTACTTAATTTTATGTATAGATATATTCTGAGACAAAACAGGTTAGGTGTTCACTAGGAGAGGTGATTAATAGCCACACGTATGCTTAATAATATGGTGACTGCTTGCTTTGAAGCAAATAAACTATAATTCCCCCAAATGAGCCACTAATTTTCACTCTGTCTTCTTGCCAGTCTGTGGCCTCTAACCCAGGCCAGCTGTCTCACAACAGAGATGATGTGAAAGGAATGTAGGCTCATTAGAGTTTAGTCACCACTACAAAAAATTGCTAGAATAACATAAACTACTAAGTTTATTTATTTGGGTATTTTTTAAGCACAATATGCTCTAAGTTTTGACTAAGTCTTAATCTGTCCAACTCATAGATATATATTTAGAACAATTGAGAAGGGGAAACAAAAATAAAAACCAAACAAGTAAGTAAGATTACCCATTCTGACTTCATGCCACCACAACCAGCTCTTCAAAGGAGTTTTTATCTGGTGGTGATCCTCAACATTTTTTGTTTTTTAATATTATGTAGATGGGCTTGAGTTGTAGCTCAGTGGTAGAGTAGTTGCCTAGCATGTGTGAGGTACTGAGTTTGATCCTCAGCGCCGCATATAAATAAATGAATAAAACATAGGTCCATCAACATCTAAAAATATATTTTTAAAAAGTATATTATGAAAAAAATTTTTAAAAAGTATATTATGGGAGTTGTGGTTCAGTGGTAGAGCGCTTGCCTAGCACGTGCAAGGCCCTGGGTTTGATCCTTAGCACCACATAAAAATAAATAAAATAAAGATATTGTGTCCAACTACTATATACAGCTGGGTTTTCAAATGGTGGTTCTATTCCCAATTTTCCAAGAAATCTCCATACTGCTTTCCATATTGGCTGCACCAATTTGCAGTCCCACCAGCAGTGTATGAGTGTGCCTTTTCCCCCACGTCCTCAACAACACTTATTGTTGTTTGTCTTCAAAATAGCTGACACTCTGGGCTGGGGCTGGGGCTCAAGCAGTATGCGTGGTGCACTGGGTTCGATTCTCAGCACCACATAAAAATAAAATAAAGATGTTGCGTCCACCAAAAACTAAAAAATAAATATTAAAAATTCTCTCTCTCTTTCTCTCTTTAAAAAAATAGCTGACATTCTCACTGGAGTGATATGATATCTTAGAGTAGCTTTGATTTGCATTTCTCTAATTACTGAGTTGGTAGAGTGCTTGCCTCACATGCACAAGGTTCAATCCCCAGCACCACACACACAAAAAAAGAAAAATAAAGCAATAAGAATGTGTGCTAGAGAGGGGATTAGATCCATTCCAAGCTGTTGGAGAGTATAAAATAAAGGCATGGAAGTACATGACCTATTTGATATATGTGTCATGTGTCCCACTGTGGTATTGGGACAACTAGAAAGGTAGACCTTGAATACCTATTAGTGAATCTGAACCTTATCCTGCAGATGAAGGAGAGCCATTAGTGGGTTTTAAACAGGGTTTTGGCATACTCCTGTTTCCAGTTTAAAGAGAGGAGTTTGGTAGCAATATTGACAGATAGGAGGGGAAATGGGTTGTAAAGGCAGCACGAGTTTACTGCAATTATCCAGACAAGAGAGGGTGAGTGCCTGGATTAGGACATGAATATTGGAAATGGAAATGAAGAAATATTTTGTAGGGGTGGGGTTGTGATGGAGCACTTGTCTAGCATGTGTGAGGCACTGGGTTTTCCATCCTCAGCACCACATAAAAATAAGTAAAATAAAGGTATTATGTTCACCCAGAACTAAAGTAAATAAATAAAAAGAAAAATTTTGCAGTTGTGATAGAAAAATTATGTGTGAAGAATAAGGAGTAATAGAGAATAATGATCCTAAGGCTTCAAGCTTCAGCTTACTATCCAGGAAAATAGAGGAGGTTGAAGAACAGTGTTGATTGGGAAAGGTGGTTTGGATGTGTTTGTAGTAAGATTACTGTATGATGTTAGGTATTCAGAACATGGAACTTGAATCTGAGAGAATTCAGAATTAGAGATATAGATTTGGGAGTCATTGACATAAATGGGGTTGTTAAAACATGGGCCTCAGTGAAGTTACTCAACAAGAATATATAGAAAGGGAAGAGGACATGTCTCAGGAAAAAAAGACAGCTTTTAAGAAACTAGTAGAGATCGTAGCCAACTTTTTCTTCTATCAAACGCCGTGTCTCTGATTTGATATCAAGCTCCTTGATCCGTTTTGAGTTAACTTTTGTGCATGGCGAGAGAAAGGGATTCAGTTTCATTTTGTTGCATATGGATTTCCAGTTTTCCCGGCACCATTTGTTGAAGATGCTATCCTTCCTCCATTGCATGCTTTTAGCCCCTTTATCAAATATAAGATAGTTGTAGTTTTGTGGATTAGTTTCTGTGTCCTCTATTCTGTACCATTGGTCCACCCGCCTGTTTTGGTACCAGTACCATGCTGTTTTTGTTACTATTGCTCTGTAATATAGTTTGAAGTCTGCTATCGCTATACCGCCTGATTCACACTTCCTGCTTAGCATTGTTTTTGCTATTCTGGGTCATTTATTTTTCCATATGAATTTCATGATTGCTTTCTCTATTTCTATAAGAAATGCCGTTGGGATTTTGATTGGCATTGCATTAAACCTATAGAGAACTTTTGGTAATATCGCCATTTTGATGATGTTAGTTCTGCCTATCCATGAACAGGGTATATTTTTCCATCTTCTAAGATCTTCTTCTACTTCTCTCTTTAGGGATCTGTAGTTTTCATTGTATAAGTCTTTCACCTCTTTTGTTAGGTTGATTCCCAAGTATTTTATTTTATTTTTTTTGAGGATATTGTGAATGGAGTGGTTGTCCTCATTTCCATTTCAGAGGATTTGTCGCTGATATACAGGAATGCCTTTGATTTATGCGTGTTGATTTTATATCCTGCCACTTTGCTGAATTCATTTATTAGCTCTAATAGTTTCTTTGTAGACCCTTTTGGGTCTGCTAGGTATAGAATCATGTCATCTGCAAATAGTGATAATTTAAGTTCTTCTTTTCCTATTTTTATGCCTTTAATTTCTTTCGTCTGTCTAATTGCTCTGGCCAGTGTTTCGAGAACTATGTTGAACAGAAGTGGTGAGAGAGGGCATCCCTGTCTTGTTCCAGATTTTAGAGGGAATGCCTTCAATTTTTCTCCATTCAGAATGATGCTAGCCTGAGGCTTAGCATAGATTGCTTTTACAATGTTGAGGTATGTTCCTGTTATCCCTAGTTTTTCTAGAGTTTTGAACATAAAGGGATGCTGTACTTTGTTGAATGCTTTTTCCGCATCTATCGAGATGATCATATGGTTCTTATCTTTAAGTCTATTGATGTGGTGAATAACATTTATTGATTTCCGTATATTGAACCAGCCTTGCATCCCAGGAATGAATCCTACTTGATCATGGTGCACAATTTTTTGATATGTTTTTGAATCCGATTTGCCAGAATTTTATTGAGGATTTTTGGATCTATGTTCATTAGAGATATTGGTCTGTAGTTTTCTTTCTTTGAAGTGTCTCTGTCTGGTTTAGGCATCAGGGTGATGTTGGCCTCATAGAATGAATTTGGAACTTCTCCCTCTTTTTCTATTTCCTGAAATAGCTTGAAAAGTATTGGTATTAGTTCCTCTTTAAAGGTTTTGTAAAACTCTGCTGTATACCCATCTGGTCCTGGGCTTTTCTTAGTTGGTAGTCTTTTGATGGTTTCTTCTATTTCCTCTATTGTTATTGGTCTGTTTAGGTTGTCTATATCCTCCTGACTCAATCTGGGCAGATCATATGACTTAAGAAATTTATCGATGCCTTCACTATCTTCTATTTTATTGGAGTATAAGGATTCAAAATAATTTCTGAAAAAAAACTGTACTGATAATTATCCAACTGTCATAGCCTACCATTAACACTCGAAACAAAGAAACATTTAGATCCATTTATATTGCACAATTTATATATGTATACATTATAGTGAGACCTATGTTTCAATTCATGGTGTCATATCTTTTATTTGTAACTTAGGTAGAACATCAGATTACTTAGCCAATGGCAGCTCCAAGATAAGTTGAGGGGGAGAGGGGGAATGCATGGATTCATTCTTATAATTCGTAAGATGGATTTGTTTTTGGTATTCCTCTAAAGCTGCCTCTCTTAGAGCATCCAGATCACTCCAATGCTTTAGTTCTCAAGTTCTTTCTTCTCCTTAATCTGCCCTCTCTCTTTTAAAAATGTGCTTTAAATATGATTAAATATATTACTGTTATTTATATATATAAAAAGAAACTAGTAGAGAAAGGGAAGCAGAGAAAGGAATCAAGTAGATGGACTGTGAGTGTAACTGGGCTAGAGGACAATGAGCATACAGTGCTTTTGAGGAACTGAAAGAAGAGAATGAGTGGAAATAGGAGAAAAGAGAGAGAAATTAAGAAATGAAGAAAGACCGACAAGGAAATTGATTTAGAGAGTTAAGAAGGTTTGAGTATTGGGACAAGAGAGAGAGAGATTGAATGCTGGGACAAGAGAAACAAGAAAAGATTTAAAAGGAGAGCAAGAGGGATAAAAAGGAAGGATTGTGAGAGGGAATATAATACAAGTTTTCAGAAGCCTTTTCAGGTTAAAAGCAAAGATGAGTGGTAAAAAGCACAGATGAGAAAGATTCTTGGAATATTAGGACATTTCTTTCTCTGACGCAGAAGACAAAGGAGTAAGAATAAATAAAAATACATTTTGAAAGTATAGTTGAGAAGATGAAAGTTCAGACCTGATGACTTGATTTCCTTATGAAAGAGAAAAGTCATGGATAGCCATGAGATGAGTTGGCACAAGTGAAGTAGGGTAGAGAAAAAGCATCAATGATAGGTTTTTGAGGAATAACTGGTATTAAAAAACTCATACACCTGCATTGGAACCTATTAGTAAGAAGATATGAGTTTTCTCTTGCTTTCAGCTGCTTGTGAGCAGAAAGAGGAAAAATATAATGGAGGAAGGCTGAATGTAGGATTGTGAATTTTCAGGTCAGATATGGTACCAAGTAAGGTGTATAAAGGACCTGTGAATGAGAGTCAGGTAGGTATAGATGTGAAGTCAGGAAGAGGCTAATAGGCTAGGAACACACAGACAGGGATGTTATTGGAGGTCTCGTTGAGGTTGAAGAACAGACTTAGTGGAAGTGAAGAAGTACATTTTAAAGTCTAATTATAAGGTTAGAGTCTTGCAGATTTAAATAGAGACTCTATTATGGCTCAACTAATTTTTATAACCAAAGAGTAATGTTGAGTAAAACATGAAAAGAATCTTTAAACTCCTGTGAGAATGTCCAGTGATTAGAGCTATGAAAGCTTATAGGAGTAAGATCAGAAAAATCGAAGCTTAAAATGAACTGTATTTCTCTCTCTCTCTCTCTCTCTCTCTCTCTCTCTATATATATATATATATATATATATATATATACACATACATACACATACACACGTGTATTTATGAATATACATTTTTACATGTATTTTACATAAAATATTTTTTCTTTCAACTTATTTGAATGAATACATATGTGAAAAAATGGAAGAATCTGTGTTCAAGTGAAAAGTGAAAGATGGTCCTGTGAGGCAATAACGAAATTATCTGGGACTATGCTAATATTGCAGGTGGGTACAGAATTGAAAGTGACTTAATATATTGAAAAATTATTAAAAGGTAATCAAATTCAATTATGGTATGTTTTAGAGAGTTGAGGAAGCAAAAACAAACCATGAGTAGGGGATATCTGGCTTGTTAATTATAAACCATTTAATTTTTTAAATGCCTCCATAAGTATGTGTTATAGTAACTTTAAATGGGAGTCAGTTCAATGGCATTTAAAAATGTATTTCCTTTTTAATAGGAAAAACTACCAATTAACTCTATCCTTCATTCTATTTACCCTTAACTCTCTCTCTCTCTCTACCTCAGAAATACCTTCTCAAATACAATGTCATATCTTCAGTGGCACATGTCAGTGTGTAGTGTATTTACTGGCACCTATTTACAAATATAGGTAAAAACCTCAATAACAACAAAGCATTATACATGCTATAATAAATGTATAAAAATTTCTATGGTATCTGAAATAGGAAATGGCTAATTTTATATGAGCAGGTTAGGGAATATTTACCTTTAATTCCAAAGCTATTGATGTTTTTATTTTGCCTCTCAGATCTTAACCCCTCTCCCTACAACTCTGTTTTCCACTTTAGATTCTTCCTCCCTAATCTTTCATCTTCATCCAAATTTATCACATTTTTGCCCAATTCACAATAATCTGGTAAAGTAATTGGTACCAATGAGATGATATGTTGAATTATTGATGAGCCTTCTGGAAAGCTTGTTTCAACTCAAAGAAATGACAACAGGGGCATAAGTCTCAAATATCATGGCCAACATGTGTAAACACTATTTCCTTTGAGTAGACAGGTTTTTCAATGACTCTGTCATCTTATCACATTAATGCTTATGCTACTTATAGGTAGAACTGGCCTTGTGATTGTAAACAATTTGCATATAGCACCTAGTAAAATTTTGTAGTCATTTGTGCAAATTAAAAGGTAGTACTCTAGATATAAAAGTTCTCTCTGAACGGGGACAATGTTTTAGTAGTTTTACTATCATGATTTCATAAATCAATAAAGTTTGTCATTAAGAGCATTAGAAAGCAAGTTATAAAAAATTAACTGTGTCTTATGCTAGTGAACTCAACCTCAATCAAACCTAACTCAAGTTCTCAGCTCCAAAAAGGCATTTGTTCTTACTCTGTTTTCTGCTTGATTTCCCTCAGTTGAAGTGAAATGGATGAAGAATTTTAATTTCTTTTTTTGCATTCAAATATAAAAAGTCATTGGGTGTTAGTTGAAAATTTATGAAGTGACAGTCTTGCTAATAAAGATAAATGAGATGGCTTGTTTTATTAATATTAATGTTACACATAATATAGCTTTGCTAAGTAAATATAGGGTTACATTTTGCAAACTTTGCAAATTAAGTATCTATAGCAATTACAGAGCTTAAGGCCAAGTCATAATTTTTCAGGTGTATTTTAATTGTTGGCAAATTTTTAAAAATTGGAGAATAACATGGATTTTATCTGAAATATTTGTGAGGAAATTGAGTAACAACCTTGATGATTTCCAGTATTTGTAATGATGTACCAATCATCATATTTCAATAATGAGAACTAATGGTAATTGAGAAGAGAATTTGGTTGGGTTTAATACAAGTCAATATCATCACTGTGTACTCCATAGGGAAGCCACATGTTCTGGCTGCAATGAAATTCTTACAGTCTCCCAAAAGAAATCAGGCCTAGCTGTTCTATGGGACATGGGATTAAATTAATTAAATTAATACTTAGGTAGAAGATGGAAAGGGAGAAGGTCTTGGATATGCCTTTACTTCCACTCATTCATTTATTAAATGTTTGTGAACACTTCTCATATGCCAAGACCTGTGCTGGGCTATGAATATGACAGATGAGGTCCTTGCTCTCATAGATATTCATCACTCTACTTCTCAGATGTGAATGCTCCTGTAGTGTTCTGTCAGTGGTTGAGGAAAGTTTGTTGGTTCTTTCTGGTCTATAACATAGTTTAGTTAAGATGATTAAGATGTGAGGTGCAGAGAGTTGTAGCTGAACAAAAGAGCAGTGAAGAGCTGAGCTGTTTTGTCCTTACCTCTTCCCTTCACTGCCTGCCTAGCTTTCGTAATAGATAGGCTAATGGGAAATTCTCTGTAGGCAGCACATGACTCCACTTAAGTTTTTCATGACCATTTTGGAAAGTGTAGGAATTAGAAGCCCAGCATAGGCAGGACAAGAGATTGGGGGTGACATTTATCCCAGACCATGCTTTCCCTTTCAGTTTTATGGTGTAATCTATGAGTACAATTATATTACCTAGTATTTAAATTTATATGTCATCAGAACAAGTATTAATGTATAAGAGAGGCATGCAATATAAAAATTGCACCACCTGAATTTATTGAAAGGTTAGTTTTCCCAACAAATTTATAAATGACTCAAGTTTACTGACAACGCTAATTAATTTGATTAAAAATTATCATTAGATTGATCCTCAGAACTGTGTATATTTGCACTTGATAACACACCATCAATAGGGAACAAAATCATTTTTTTTTTTGGTACTGGGTATTGAACCAGGGGTGTTCTACCACTAAGCTACATCCCCATCCCTTTTTATTTCTTTCATTTTGAGACAGAGTCTTATTAAGTTCCCTAGGCCAGTCTTGTACTTGGGTTTCTCCTGTCTCAGCCTCCAGAGTTACTGGGATTATAGGCGTGCACCACCACTTCCAGCTAAAACCAGTTTGTTTGGAGTGATTTTGTTATTTCCTACTTTCTTAAGTGAAGGGATTTGCTTTATGACCAAAGTTTCTTTGTGTTGATGAGACATGAAAGATACCTATGAAAAATAAAAATCTATAAATTATCCAGATTTTTGAACCATCCAGGTGTTTAATTAAAGATACCTAAAATTGATATTTTAAATTTTTTAATATTTATTTTTAGTTGTACACAATACCTTTATTTTGTTTATTTATATTTATGTGGTGCTGAGGATTGAACCCAGGGCCTCGCATGTGCTAGGCGAGTGCTCTACCATTGAGCCATAACCCCAGCCCCAAAAATTGATATTTTAGATAATGTAAGGGAGAATAAGTAAATGTTATGTCAGTCTCTTTTCCTGGAAGATTTGTAGCTGTTTTTTTTTCCCTCAGTATTGGAAAAAATCTTATTTCATGATCAAGATCCCGTGCCTTTGCCTTATGCAAAAATTTTAGTTTCTCTTCGACAGGATTTTTAATTTATAACACCCCATGTTAGCATACAGGTATTTGGTGATAGGTCCTTTAAAAGAAAGATCCAAATGGTTGCATTACTTTTACCTGTGGCAAAAGATATGTAAGCTATTGTCAGTCTTGACAATATAAAAGTAGGATCAGCTTTGCTCCAGAAAGTTTTCATTTAGGTTAATAATATTAGAGGAAAATCCCAACTGAGTCTATATCAGGAAATCTTTTATGCTTTGATATCATTACGCATTCAAGAATAACAACCTTTCTTTTAAATAAAATTAGAGTGAGTCAGTTTGAGGCTGAATAAAAAATACACAGGAAAACTGTGTATGGTAGAGATACATACTCTTGCTCTGTTGGGAACCCATTTATCTCTGGCTCTGAAACTAATCATATTATTAATAGACATACACACTCTGAGCAACTTGAAAAACAATCAAGATTTTTTTCAGTTTCAGAAGGACTGAGATAACTCCTCTTGCCTGAAAATCCCTCAGTTTAACTCATTTTTTAATGAGATTATCAAGTTATTTTTTGCTTTTTCCATTTTGCCTATGTATGCATTCCATGTTGATGTTTCATATTTGAATTGTATCTATTGTTCATATTATTTTATCTCATTCTCTCCCTGGTAGACACTGTCAAGTATTACTGATCAATAACAGATAATTTCTTGGTGGGCCAGTTCAGGGACCTACATCTTATTTCCAAAGGGCTTTTGCATACTAGCACTGATATTTCCTTTAGATAAATTTTTTCTCATGGTAGTGTATAGACAGCATACACTGCATTGATATACTTAAGATTAGTTATTATATTTGCAGATGGCAATTTATTAGAATGAGCTGAAACCTTATGGTTTTAGCTGTATTAGTATGAGGTGACTAGCAAGTGAAAGAGTCAGACTTAAGTACAATTGCAGTACAGGCCTGAATGTCTGTGCTAACATAAAGAAGCCATATGATACTGCAGTGGGGTTTTACAGCATCTTTTCTTGAAGAAGTACAACTGTATTTTTAATAAGATCTTAGGGGAATGCCAAAACAATTAAGAAAATGGAGTTGCCTGGATTAGAGAGAGAAGGCCCACTCTCTCATCTGCTCTGTCCTCCTCTTCATCCCACACTATAATCTTTCAAGAACTTCTGTGAAGTCCTAGAGTTCTGAAGATTAACATGCCAATCTCCTGTGGTACTAATAACATATTTTAAAAAATATTTTTAATTGTAGATGGACAAAATATCTTTATTTTGTTTGTTTATCTTTTTGTGGTGCTGAGAATTGAACCCAGTGTCTCATAATACTAGGCATGTGCTCTACCACTGAGCCCCCAACATTTTTAAAAAATCATTTATCATTAACAATGGATTTTTTTGCTTTTATATTTTTATATTTCAAAGTTGGGATATTAGTGAGCTAGGCAAATCATATGAATTCACTTGAAAATGCACCCCCTATACAAACTGGAATCAGGAAGAATTAAAAACCTATTTGTTTTTTATCATCCTAACAAAAGTAGATAAGCATAAAAATCAATGAATTTTTAAGTAATATGAAAGAGTCCATATTCCACCCCTATATCCATGTGTGCACAGAAAGGGATGAGCATCTACTATCTGCTAGGTGCTCCACCATGTGCATTATATTCTCTAATATTTAAAAATATCATAATAACTCTGGGAGGTGGAAACTTTTCCTATTTTACAAATAATGTAAATTTTGCTGGTGGAGATAAAAAAGCAAACTTTACCTAAGGTCACACAGATTCCAAATTCTAATCTAGCTAGCTTAAATGTTCATTCCCCTTTTCCAATGCTATGTTGTCTTTCTAATAATAAAGTGATGGTAGGCAAGGATGCCATGAAAGGTAAACAAAAGGTTATTCTGAGAAATGTTTACTGATCATAAATGTTCTTTGATCATAAATACAATGTTTTTCACTCACTACCTATATACCACTATGTCCTCATCTTTTTATTTTATTTGTAATATATTTGATATATTTTACTTTCCTCTTCTCCTATGGCTTTCTTTTCTTTCTCCTTTTTCTTGTCTGTTTCCTATCACTTTCACAGTTGCACAATCTTGAGAGCTAGGTCCTCCCCTCTTTGAGTCAAAGTTCTTTTGGCTACAAGAATTGAATACTTACTTAATGTAATAAAGTGGAAGTTTCTTAAAAGAATATAGAGACACCTCACAAAATGTAAGGGCAGAATGTAACTGCCATCTCAGGGACTGAAGGGCTCTTTCCATGTCTCTGAGAAGGCATAGCTTTTCTTTTTTCTCCCTCTCTCTCATGGCTTCTTTTTGCATATTCTCACTGAATCCCTCTCACTTTGCCCCCTCTGCTTAGTCATCTACAGCATCGCTCACTCAGTATAGATGTCCAAGCCCTAACTCTGAACAAGCTTTCATGTCAAGTACCTGGAAATTTCCTCTATATCTCTAGTTTTAAATTCCTGTGGGTATATAGTTGGTTCATATGATTGATTGATTCATGAGTAGGCTCTGATTTTGTGCTTATTCCTGATCCAGTCAGCTATTTGTATGGCATCCCACAGGTTCAAATATGGTCCCTTCAGTAGAGACTAAAGGTAGGGCCTAAACCCTCAAGATAAATATGCTTTCATTGATACTAGATTTTGCTTCTAAGTATACTCTCCTCTCTTTTACCCTAATTATTCTAGAAAAAGAAGGAAGTAGAGACTATTGTGGCTAGTAGATATTTTCCAGGAGGTCAAATTGTTTCATCCACGACGTGTGGCAGACATTTAGTTTGTCCAGACTGGACATTCGAGAATATAGCAGAGATGCAGAAGCCTTTGTACATGGGAAAAAATTATAGTTTTTACATAGTCAATCTTTTTTAAAAAAGCTTTTTGAATCAGAATGAACAATGTGAAGAGCTTTTATCATTTGTTCCAGTTTCTTTAGACATGGATCAGACTCATAGATATAGAACACCTTGCCTGAAATTTTTTAACCTGTGTAAGAAACCAGGTTTCTATGAATCAGATATACTGGATAATTTGTTCTTAATTGATGCATCCATATTCAAAAGAGAAGAACTTATGATGCTACTATAGTTTGAGGCCCAATAATATATTAGAAAATTATTTTTTTAAATAATTTCAAAGATCATCTGCAAACCATTGTGCAGTTCTTTAATACGATGTGTGTGTGTGTGTGTGTGTGTGTGTATGTGCTGGAGATGGAGAATTGCAGTACATAACTGGAGTAATGCTTATGTTGCAGGCTAACTGTGTGTCTATGAGTCTGATTTCAATAGATTTTAAGGATAATGATATAAAAGGACTTGATTAAGATAACACTAGGGTACATTATTCTAGTCTTAATGTATCATTTGAGGTAGCAACACTCAATCTTGACCTCCTCCTCCTCCTCCTCCTCCTCCTCCTCCTCCTCCTCCTCCTCCTCCTCCTCCTCCTCCTCCTCCTTCTTCTTCTTCTTCTTGCCATGAATTGAACCCAGAGGTACTTAAACAATGAGCCACATCCTTTTATTTGAAAAGCCACAGCTTTTTAAATTTTTATTTTGAGGCAGAGTCTCAATAAGTTGCTTAGGGCCTTGCTAAGTTGTTGAAACTGGCTTTGAACTCACGATCCTCTTGCCTCAGCCTCCTGAGCTGCTGGGATTACAGACATGCACCACTGAGTTGGCTGCAACTCTCAATTTACTAAAGAAAACTAAAAAATCTTTCCTTGAAATGATTCACCATCTTTTATCCTGAACATTTAGCTAAGGAAGTAAAAAAGGAGTTCAAAGTCAATAAGCCCCCAAATCTGGAAGCATCTCATTTTGAGATTTGAAAGTATTTTCTGGGAATGTTTTCTTCTAGACTCCCCAAATTCCCCTCTTTTCATTCCCCACAATCCTATCAGGTTTCTTGATAGCTTAGGAAGGGATAGACACTCTGTGGTTGCTCAAGATTTTCTACTTCAGGATCTTCATATATGGTGATTCTGTAAATTTCATAGATGATGACCTCTCACTTCAAGAAGGTCCTCCCTAACCATCCTGTTTAAGCACACTACCTCACCCTCTGTTCACTCTCACTTTATAATCTATTTTATTTTCTATATTTTACTCATCACAATCTGAAGTTATTTTAATCATTTATGTGCTATTGAATGTTATCCTCATCTGATGGTAAACTCTGAGAGGGCAAGGATCATATATGTGTCAATCACTATTGGTATCCCCAGTGCCTTACACAATGCCTAGCACATAAAAAGTGCTCAATAAATATTTGAGGGATGAATGAATGAATAAAGCAGTAGAACACTATTTTCCATGAGCATAAGAGCCACTTAAGCCATTGTTTTCACTTTGAAAAACATGTAAGAAACCTAATGCCATATTGGTTGTGTCTCTTATATTCATGTGGTTAGTATACGGCTCATCCATGGATAAAGGGGTAAGGGATTTGGGCAAGTCATAGGAAATCTGCACATCTACCTTTTTCAAAGAATAATTGCTGATATTTAATATATTTATAGAAAATTACCCTTAGTATGAGTGTGCATGGTGATGATTTTTCATAAACTGAGGATACACAATTAGCTAGCTCCCAGATCAAAAAGCTAAATATTCTCAGTACCCTGGAAGCTTGTATCATTGTAGTTTCTAGTCACTGTTTTGTTGAGATAATCACTATTCTGTCTTCCAACAGTATATATTAGTTTTGTCCATTTTCCCTTTCAATAATGGAATCATTCTAGATTCTACTCTTTCCATTTTATATTTGTGAGATTCATCCATCAACCATATTATTGCTTTACTCACAATATTTTTAAACAGATAGAAACTAATCCTAAGATACAATAAGAGGACAATGTGGAAGGAGATTGGTCATATAGTGAAGACTGGAGATTTATGTGTTGAAGTGAGCCATTTTCTATAATTCACTTTGCCTTCTCTGCTTCCTCTAGCCTTGCTTCCCAAATCCTAAACATGCAGCTTACAAATATCTGCCCTTGGGAAAACACTTACTGATCCACTGAAAATCCATCTCTGCTCCTGAGGAAAAAAAATCTTTTGAGCCCATGCACTTTCCCTGATGTGTGTCACTAGTGCCATTTCTTTTTACCAGGGGCAGCATTTAATTATTGATTCTTAATGCATATATCCTGAAGGTGTTTATTAAACTGAGTTTAGGGACTTTGTTCTTTCCATCTCAGTGCATGAGTTTATGAGAATACCTACCAGGGAGGGGTGATGAAAAAAAAATGATTAAATTTGTGGACTTTACACAGAAACAGGTAAAAATAGGAGACTATGCATGATTTAAAATTGGCAAGGACAAACCTTCAGTATGAAAAAATCTCTTTGAGTTATTAATCATGAGTTATATATTTTTTGTGACAGTGAAAGGGAGAAACCTTAATTAAACACACCTTAATAATCTTCCCTTAGAAAATCCCTTTTTAAAAATAAATGTGTAACTCTTCTATAGTCCTATATAATGAGGAAACACTCCCTGACAGAGAAGGTTGCCAAGCACTTGCAAAAATTACTAAAGAAGGCTGGGGAATCAATGGCCATCTGTTCAGCATGGTTCTCATGCAAGTGTGTTTGGAGCCAGGGGGATGGATGACATGATCTTTTAGAAAGAAAAGATCTTTCCTTTTTCATTTGATGATTATCAGATTTCTTCAAGCTTAAAAAATGCCTTCAAACTTAAGAAATAAAGTGTTCCTCTGGCTCATGCCATGTGTCTGTCTCCCCCTCCCATGAGGCAATTTTCACACTTTATGCCAGAGACCACTTGGAGGCAAAAGACATCATTAATTTCACCATTTCCACTCCTAGCATCACACATTTTTTAAAATGGAGGAAAAAAAGAGAAAAGTATTGTGCTACCATTTGGGTAAAGAGCTATTATTTACTAGGCCTCATTTTAAAATGTTTTTATTGCTTTTTAAAGTGGTCAAAATGACACTTTTAAAACCCACAATTTTGTGTGACCTGCATATTGAAACAGTCCAGACACCACTTGCAAGACCTTTGTAGGCCGCTGTGGCTCCATACACAATAATAATCAATACCACTTAGTGTATTTATTGGGTACACACTAGGTGCCGGGAATTGGTAGGCATTTTACATACATTATCTCATTTAATTTACTCAACAATCTGGCAAGGCAGATATCACTATCATTGCAGCTATAAATGACGGAAGTGAGTCTTGGCCAAGACAGATAACTAGCCCTTGGTCACATAGATACCTCATTCAAGTACTGAATAACAAACTCAGGTGTGTCTGGCTCCAAGGCTCATATTCCTTCTCTTTGCTGTACTTTCCCAATAATTTGAGAACTTTGGTCTACTTCAAAGAGGATTATGAAACAAGTGCAACTTCTGATTTTGACTGTATTTCTAGGTTCATCTGTTTTGTTTACTAGCTACCTTTTAAAAAAAAAAAAAGTTGTGTGTGTTTTAGAATTGTGCGGTCCTCAGGTTGAATGTTGAAACTTGCTTTTGCCACTTAGCACCTATGTGACCTGTAACACGCTACTTAACATCTCTGAATTTCAGGTTCCTCTTTCAAGAAGTTGATCAAATAATAGAAATAACTTCTTAGAGGTGTTTGAAAGATAAAAGAGATGATGAATGTGAAATCATATCAAAATGATAGAGAGTATATAGTAGAAGTTCAATAATTATTATTAATAATAACATTGGGAGTTGTTTTTGAACTAGAATCTTGGCTGCATGTGTTTCCCTGCCCAGGAATTAACTCAGTTACCTCCTACAGAAGCAATCGGGGCCAGAATATATTTCCTTCTATGTTTTCTGGATCATCACTCCAACCTTAAGATAGAGGTAAAGGGCTGGGGATGTGGCTCAAGTGGTAGCACGCTCGTCTGGCATGCGTGCGGCCCGGGTTCGATCCTCAGCACCACATACAAATAAAGATGCATTCGCCGAAAACGAAAAAATAAATACTAAAAAATTCTCTCTCTCTCTCTAAAAAAAAAAAAAAGATAGAGGTAAATATGTAAACCTCTGTGTGTACATTGGACAGAGGCTGACATCACAAAAAAACATGTAAACCTCTGTGTGTACATTGGACAGAGGCTGACATCACAAAAAAACCTGGGTTCTCATATTTAGATTTTTAGTGGCCTTGCCTTTCATCCTTATAATATAAACAATAACCATGAAAATAAAATCTAACTTCAACCAAAGCAAATTATATATACTCTAGCATCTCAGATCATTAAAATATTATAATAGGGAAACTTGTGCCTATTTACCTAGCCCTGTGATTCTCATATATTCCCAAACAAAAATTGTGATGCATGGTCCAACAATGAATTTATTTTTGCTTGTAATCTGATTTATAGGATAAGATTTATGAAAGCATAAAAATCAAAGTACATTTATCTGTACATTTTATGAATCACCTTCATTGAGAATAATATAGGACTTTGTAATATTGAACTCTCCTAAAACATAGGGACATGAGCTCCTCTGCATTCTTCTTTGTGTAAAAGTATATCAGCAATCATTTGAATATCCTTGAAAAGTACTAGGGTAGAAGGTCATTAGCATCCACTGCATTGTTAATAACTTCAATTCAGAATTTCCTTTGGTATCTTTATTTCACTTTGCTTATAGAACTTCTGTTAATGCTAAGTTTACAGAAACAGATGCTTTATGTAATTTTTGGTGTTGGTAAAAGTGATGCATATTCAGAAGGGGGAAAAGATAATTAGCCCCAGGGTTTGATAGACATCATTTAGTAGTTGTCCTGTTAATCTAAAATACTACACATAACCAATTACCATTGTAATGAGAACTTTAATTTTTAAATCTCCAATCCAATTTCTTTCAATCATTGCTGCAAAACATTTGAAAGCCAGCAATGCAGAATATGCTTTATAGATCTGTTAGAAATGGTCACATCCCCAGGAAGCTAAAATCACACCAGATCACACACATTAGGATGATCTTTTTGGGGGCCACTTTACAATTTTAGCTTTGGAAAAAATTCTGTTAAAGAGGAAATTCAGCAAATTTTAGTCATTAAAATTTTTGTAGCCATTATTCATAGAAGCCATATTCAAGACTATTTCTCTCTGATCTTTTGAAAAAAAATTGTACTATCACAAGTGAATCTAGATACAGGGGATTTAAGGCAGTGAATGTTACTAAAATTCTTGTCAGGATTCTGCAGGCATCTTTGTGGTTTTTGCTGTTTAGGGTATTCTCTGTTCGCCTCCCCCATTGACTTTCCTCTTCTACCTGTTAGTTGAGGGTGATTAATTTCTACTAGTGGTGAAAAAGCATTTTCATCCACCACTATGGGGTTGTATTAATCTGCTAGCCCTTCATAAATTTCATTGTGAAAGGACTTAATTTGTTTCCATTATGAGAACTTTTGTGCACATTCAGTTATCATAATCAAAAAGCACTTAACTGCATGTGTACTATGCCAAGAGAATTACAAAGATGTTTTCTGCCTTCTGAGTATTCAGGTTTAAGGGTGAACACCAGGTTGTGTGGATCAATGCTGAAGAACAGGATGATGCATGATCTCAGAGAGCAGGCTTGGGGGCAGAAGTGTCAATCCAAGCCAGAGGTCCTTTGTCACAATAGAGAATTTCAGGGAAACTAGTAAAAGTCTAGCCATGCCAGGGGCAGAAACCATAGCCAAGTTAAGATGTGGATACTGGTGAGCTGCTTTGAGACAACCAAGCCCAGTAAGGGTACAAGCAGGAGTGGAGTCCAAACATACAAGCAAACTGGTCAGAATTCATGTCAATCTAGAAGAAATGGAATAGTTTGGACCCAGATTTAAAGTGGTTATGTCTACTAGTTATATAGCCATGGGGGGAATCTATATTCCTTCCTTTGACCTTGATTTTCAAGAGACATTTTCGTGTGTTTTGATCAGGAACATGGGTTTGGGCTATTTCCTCGGTTGAGGCAGGCTGCTATAGATGCTGAATGTTGCAACACAGACTGAAATCCTGCAGTGAACTCTTGTAATCTTGCCTTTGAGACAATATAAATATGAACAAAACATTCAATTGAAGGTCAGATTATATCTAGTGTCTCAGAATTGCAGTGTATCCAAACTTTTATTAAGATTCCCTCTTTTTGGCAATGAGTGCAAACTGACTTCCATCAGAGTAGCTTTTAACATTTATAACTGAGGAAACCAATCGCTGTCTGAATAGAACTTTTTCTCCCAATTTTTTGTCTCCTAAAGGCAATAGACTTTCCAGAAAGGAAATTACTCTTCATGGAATTATACCTCTGTGTGTATGTAAGGATTATCTTGAGGTTGGAGTAATGATCTGGAGAGTATTGTGTGGAATTCTGGGATACAGGTGAGGTGGTGTAGAGATTGTTCTAAAGAACTCTGAGGGCAATCAGTTCAAGAAAAGTTAAGTCTGAGCTTGAGTTTGGGAAAAAAATGTTCTCAGTGATACCTGGAGAATTGCCAGTTTTCTGGGTTTCTAAGAATAAGGGAGAAATGGAAGAGAAATGATCCTGGTGTTTGTACCTTTGATGTTCATCTAGTACTTTGTTGAATACTACTGTGTAGAATATCCATAAGAAACAACATCAAAGGTTATGCAAATTATGTGAAAAAACATTTATGAGTTGGTATGTACCATCAACCTCATTTTATAATTGAGAAAACCAAAGCTTAGAGAGGTGAACTAATTTGTTCAACCACTGTGGTTAAGAAATAGGGCACTTTCAGGGACATGGCTGTGGCTCAGTGGTAGCACACTTGCCTGGCATGTGAGGCACTGGGTTTGATTCTCAGCACCATGTGTTAATAAATAAAATAAAGATCTATCAACAACTAAAAAATATTTTTAAAAAGAATTAGGGCACTGGAGGCATAAAGTGAACTTGAATTCTGGCTTCCGCTAATTAATAGCAGTATGACCTTAAACTAAAAAGATACTTAAATTTCCTCTTTCTTAGTTTCTCCATTGATAAAATGGGAATAATAATACATAGAATCATAGGATTTGTAGCTCTTTGATGAGATAATGTATGTAAAAGATTCACAAGTGTTCTGGATTCTTAGTAAGTGTTCAAAAAAGGGCATCTGTTTTATATTTATTATCATCGTCATCATTACCATCACCTTAATTATCAGAAACCAAAGCTCATACTATTTCCACAACATTATAGTGCCTCCTAGTGGTAGTGAGAGTGGTGGAGCCAGAGAAAGTGGATTTGTACAACTGGAAGATGAAATGATAGGGATATGAGGTGAGGAAAAAAAAAAAGGAAAGGCAAAATTTAAAATGAAGGATAAAGGGAGTTTTATACTTTGAAATGTGGTTATTAGAAGGTCACTGGCCAACAATTGCCTCCGATGCCACATTCAATGTGTCCTGTACTAGAAAAAAACTTTGCTTTCTGTTTGACTAAATTCATTAGATTGTGGAGAAAGGAACTTCAGTGTTCAATCAATGAGATTGATGGACAGACTGTCAGTAAGCTATTCTAGAGAAATCCACTAGGTAGAGCCCATATAATCCTCAGAGTTCTAATTCAAAGAAACTAGTTTTAAGGCCATGCACATATCATGAAAAACATGGTCCACCTGTTATGTTCACTTGACTTAATAAGTTTCCTGACCTGTAAGATACAAAGAATGATTGATCATTAAGATAATAAATTAATTTATTAAATCTATTTAACCCCTCATTCACTCCAGCTGTCAAGTGCGTCATGCTCCACAGATTTCCTGTGTGCCAAAAAATGTTCAAATCATGCAAATTCTGTGTGAAAAGCATTGTGTTGGCCACTTTAACTCAACTTCACATAATGTGCATGAACTTTGATGTTGTTTCTTATGGATATTCTACACAGTAGTATTCAACAAAGTACTTATGTGCAGCCCTCAGAATAGGAATGGCTATAATATGTCTTGAGGTATAAGGAAGCTAAATTCTTGTAGGCCATGTGGAGTTAAGTTAGCCTGATGAACTCATCTTCCCTGTGATTGTTGGTTTGACCTTCATTTCAATATAAGAATGACAGTAAATAGGACTATTTTTACTTGTTTCTCTAGTAATTTGGATCACTTTTGGACTGATTAATTCTCAATATCTACCCCATTCTCTCAGGAAAACCAGCAGATGCCTTCCACCTGAGAAGTCCCTGGTTCCAATCTTGAGTTACCTTCATGAGTATTGAACTTCAACATACAAAAGTATCAGACAATAATTGATGAGGATTTAACTCTCTCTTTTTTTTTTTTTTTTTTTACCATGAGGGACTTTTAAGTTCTGGATAGAAAACTTCTGCAATTCTGAAATTTGGATACCTGTTGAGGCAGATTTTAACCAAAGCAGTGTTCACTTTATTCACTAGGAACTTCTTAATATAAAAGGGAGAGATTTCTATAAATACGTTTAGACTAGTGTATCAGTAAAGCTGTCTTTTAGAGAAAGGAGAATATATGAAAATGTGAGCCCATGAAATATTAAAACAGAGCTTGTGAGGAAAAGAATCCTCTGTGTTAAGCACAGCAGTTGAGGATTTAATAGGAGTAGAACAAGATAATTGTTCTTTTAAATAATACCAACTTGAAGAAATTCCAGTAGTAGGTTAGCCAAAAGGGAGTGAATTAATAAAATACTTTATTCTTCTGTGTTTTGCTGTTTGAAAACTTACTCCCTTCATATCTCTGCTAACATGTCATTTTATCAGAAGTGCCTTACCCACTTGTTCATTGTTGGTGGGACTGCAAAATGGTGCAGCCAATTTGGAAAGCAGTGTGGAGATTTCTTGGAAAGCTGGGAATGGAACCACCATTTGACCCAGCTATTCCCCTTCTCGGTCTATTCCCTAAAGACCTAACAAGAGCATGCTACAGGGATACTGCTACATCGATGTTCATAGCAGCACAATTCACGATAGCAAGATTGTGGAACCAACCTAGAAGCCCTTCAATAGATGAATGGATTAAAAAAATGTGGCATCTATACACAATGGAGTATTACTCTGCATTAAGAAATGACAAAATCATAGAATTTGGAGGGAAATGGATGGCATTAGAGCAGATTATGCTAAGTGAAGCTAGCCAATCCTTAAAAAACAAATGCCAAATGTCTTCTTTGATATAAGGGGAGTAACCAAGGACAGGGTAGAGAGGAAGAGCTGGAGAAGAAGATTAACATTAAACAGGGATGATAGGCGGGAGGGAAAGGGAGAGTTAAGGGAAATTGCATGGAATTGGAAGGTGAGCCTCAGGGTTATACACAATTACATATAAGAGGAAAGGAGGAGTAGGATAAAAATTATATAAGTGGAAGAAACGATTTTTAGTAGAGGGGGTGGAGAGAGGGGAGGGGAGGGGAGGGGAGGGGGGATAGTGGAGAATGGGATAGACAGCAGAATACATCAGTCACTAGAAAGGCAATTTATAAATCAATGGAAATGTAACTGATGTGACACAGCAATCTGTATACGGGGTAAAAAATGGGAGTTCATAACCCACTTGAATCAATCTGTGAAATATGGTATATTAAGAACTATGTAATGTTTTGAACAACCAACAATAAAATATTATAAAAAAAATAAAATAAAATCTACTTACTGATGGTCTCTAAAAAAAAAAAAAAAAAAAAAAGTGCCTTACCCCTTCTGGTACATCCTAACCCCCTGACAATTGCTTTTCCCCCATAGCATTCACTGCTATTCTGACATATTTTATATTTCACTTGCTTATTTATTGTATGTCTCCACTATCCCCTCTAGGATGAAAGTTTCCTGGGAACAGGACTTTTGTTTCATTCATTATTGTACTCCCCATACCTAGAACAGTGACTGGCACATATGGGTGTTCGACATGTTTATTGACTGAATGGATGAGTGACCATAAAGAAATTAATGTAATGACAAACTGACTTTAAAGTTGAATTTAAAATTATCTTTTAAAAGTTAATTTCATATAATTATAATAAAAAGTTAAGTATAATCAACATAAATTGTTTTATCATATACATATCCTAATCTTGTTTTTCTATAGCCATAAAAATATAAAATACTATAACCTGAGGGGATAAGTCTTCATGTTAACAGTTGATGGTATCTCAAGTAATTAATTTTAAGTAATTATGCCAAATTTACTTGCTATTCTTTATCATTAATCAAGATAATGAACCTTGCCGCAGATAACATTACAATTTACTAGCATTTTGCTCTTTGATTTCAGTTTGTATTTCTGTTTTGAGAAGTAGATTAAGATTTTAGGAAAAATAAGGGATTAAAATGGTGGTAAAATTAAATAGGTGAATTTAGAGCATGCACGTCTTACTAATTTTTAAGGATCCAAACTGCCTCTGCAAATTCATCTTTAAAATTTTAGTTGAAGTGTGGTAAAAGGTTTACCAGCCATATGACTCTGGACACAGCACTCTGAACATATGACTCAATCCAAGCCTTGATTTTCTTTTATATAAATTCATGATAATTATTTCTGTCTTTCTCATTCATATGATTGAGAAGTACCAGAAATTTTCTGTGAAATAAAAAATATTATTCAAATATAAGGAGTCATATGATTCTAGTAAATAATTTCAAATTTATGTAATGATTTGGCCTTCATTAAGAGATTTTATTTGAAAATGTACAGTATTCTCAAATGATTCTTTAGAATGAAAACAAAATGAATGGAGGAGTATGTTAGTGTTGGAAGAAATGCAGGGGCAAAGAAGGTATTTCCGATTGGGCATGCTTTCTAAGGATATGGTCATCAGATTGTGCTTCATTAGAGAGAGGTAAAGAAAGGTGAAAGCTAAAAAAAAGCCACTGGGTTTGTCATTGATTTCAATATTGTGGCACTGGAAACTAAATTTCAGAAGGTCAAACATAAGATGGAAATAGAGAAGCAAAAAAAGCAAAAGCACTTTATTTTGTGGTTGGATAGTATAAGAAGTCTGATACGTGCTCATGAAGCTGACAATTTCAAACCTGGCGGAAAGATGGGGTAGGAGGGTTTTTGAGTCAGCTTACTGAAAAATGGTCTGAGGTGAGGGGTCAAGTTGCTATTATCTAAAATATCTCTAAGGAAAGGTGGAGAAAGATTATGTAAGACTAGATGGAAGCCAGAGTCAGAGACTTAAGAAACCAGATCTCAGTCAAAACAGATGGTGACAAGGTTATTAGCCAAAGTCGTTAAGGCAACTGAGAAGGAATACTGGGGGGGGGGGTAGTTGGTGGTGTCATACAGCATATCAGCATGTGGTTAGGCAACTGCTTCTATGTGAGTCTAGGTATTTTGCCTGTGGAAAAGCATGTCATGTATCTTTGCGATTTGCTGAACTAGTGTAGATAAGCAGCAGAGATAAGGAGAGGTTTTGGTTTCGCCTAGTCTTTGTCATGGAGAACTTTTTTAAATTACAAAAGACTAGTATGTGTGATAGCAATAAACTTTGAACTGCATCTCAGGTTCTTATTGAATATTCAGCATAAATGAACCTTACTTAAATTTATCTTCAGTAGTACAAAATCTCTCAAATAACTTTATTTCTTTTTTTCAATTTATTGGTTCTTTTTAGTTATATATGATGGTAGAATCCACTTTGATATAATTATACAAACATGGAATGCACCTTATTCTAGTTAGAACCTGTTCTTGTAGATGTACATGATGGTGCGATGGTGCGATTCACTGTGATGATTTTATATAGTCTGTAGGAAGATTATGTTGGATTCATTCTACTGTCTCTTTTTCACACCCTCCCTCCCTCCAATTCATTCTCTTTTGTCTAATCTACTGAATTAGATTACCCGTTATCATGGTTTAGCTTCTGCATATTAGAGAAAACATTTGACCTTTGGCTTTTGAGGACTAGCTTATTTCACTTAGCATGATAGTCTCCAGTTCTATCCATTTACTGGCAAATGTCATAAAATCATTCTTTTTATGTGTGAATAACATTCTATTATGTATATATACCATATTTTCTTTATCCATTCATCTGTTGAAGGGCATCTATGATGGTTCCATAGCTTAGCTATTGTGAATTGTGCTGCTATAAACATTGATCACTGTAGTATGCTGATTTTAATCCTTTGTATGTATACCTAGGAGTGGGACAACTGGGTCAAATGGTGGTTCTATTTCTAGTTTTTTGAGGACTCTCCATACTGCTTTCCACAGTGATTGCATCAATTTGTAGTCCCAGCAGCAATGTATGAGTGTGCTTTTTCCTCACATCCTTGCCAACATTTATTATTACTTGTATTCTTGATAGTTTCCATTTTGGGTGGAGAGAGATGTAATCTCAGTGCTGTTTTAATTTGCATTTCTAATTACTAGAGATGTTGAACATTTTTTCATATACTTTTTAACCATTCATATTTATTCTTCTGTGAAGTATCTATCTGTTCAGTTCCTTTGCTCATTCATTAATTTAGTTTCAAATACTAGTACTCTCTTGTAGGACTTTGATTATGAATCCTGGTTTATTTCAAGCTACCATAACAAAATACCATAGATGGGTGATTTCAATGGCAGAGATTCATTTTTTCACAGTTCTCGAGTCTGGAAGAACAAGATCAAGGTTTTGGTCAATTCATTTTCTAGAGAGGAAACTTTTCCTGGCTTGTAGGTAGCCTCTTTCTCATTTTTTTTTTCACATGGGTTTTATTCTCCTTGGGGCTTGTGCCACTGTCTAATGTCTCGTTTAGTGAAAATATGAATTCTTTTGGATCAGATTTCAACTCTTATGACCCTGTTTAACTTTCATTACTTCTTAGAGGCCCCATCTGCAAGTATATTCACATTGGGGATTAGGGCTTCAACATGTGAATTTGGGGGGAGTACAAACAGTTTATAACAAATACCAAGAGCATCACCACAGTGTTTATAGTAATTACTTTTTATTGAGCATTTTTATGTGTATCCCAGGTACAATGCTAAGTACTTTTAGTGATTATCTTATTTTATTTGTCAAATATTTCTCAAGATTTAGTCTATCATAATCTCATCAGTACCCCTGGTAAGTGCTTTTCTCAGTGTAATTATTTAAGACCCAGCTTCTTTCCATCTTGTGTTCTCTGGCCTCTTCTGAGTCCTAGGAATCACCTCCATTTAGCCAATTAGTGGATAAAGAAAGTGAGGGTTGCATATAGAAGGTTTTTAAGGTCCATGAGTAAAAGAGAAACATGACCACTTTTCATTAGCAATAACTTACTCACATGGCTATACTTAATGGCTGTTCAATGCAGTCAACCTGTATGTCAAAGAACAGGGAAATATGAATACTTGTGAGCATTAGCAGTGTTCTAGCACACTCATTTAATCTCCATAGTATCCAATGTGGTAGGTATGTATGTTCATAGTCCCTATTTTACAATGAAGAAAGGGTGAAAGATTTGCTCATTATCCCACCACCAGTAATTTGGATTTGAACTCCATCTAGTTCCAGAGGTTTGATTTTTTAAAAATATTTATTTTTTTAATTATAGGTGGATGCAATATCTTTATTTTATTTTTATATGGTGCTGAGGATCAAGCCCAGTGCCTCACGCATGCTAGGAGAGCACTGTACCACTGAGTTACAACCCCAGCCCCATCAGAAGTTTGCTTTTAATCCCAGTGCTGTTCTTATGAACTAGGGAAAAAGAGTATCATTTCATTATTATAGTGACTCTTTGAAATGTTTTACCTTTCCTCAAAAATGCTTTAGCAAAGCACAACATTTGGCTAGTAGATCAAGGATTTTGTTTTGTTTTGTCTTAATTTGTTTTGTTGTGAAAGGAAAAAGGAAGGGAAGGAGGGAGGAAGAACAAACAAGAGTAATGAGCTTTTTAGCTGGGGATGTAGCTCAAGCAGTAGTGTGCTCGCCTGGCATGCGCAGGGCGCTGGGTTCGATGCTCAACACCACATATAAAAAATAAAGATGTTGTGTCCACCGAAAACTAAAAAATAAATATTAAAATTCTCTCTCTCTCTCTCTCTCTCTCTCTCTCTCTCTCTCTCCTCTCTCTTAAAAAAAAGAGTAATGAGCTTTCATGGGAGAGGCTTGATACCATTTATTCCATATGATCTTATGTATACTTGTTGATGCTAACTTATTCAAAATTAGGATTGTTTCCTTTATTGATGTGAATTATAGAGAAACTTTGAATATGTTTAGGGAATAGTCATGATATCAAAGTATGGGTTGTCCTTTGTTTGTCTAAGCATAAGTGCTTCTTCAAAAGGGAGTGTGTACTGTCCAGAGACCATATGAATTTATCTCAGAATTGAAATACTTTTGTCCACATTGAACACACATTGGAAGGTCAAGGACTGGAATACTATTCCCTATTAAACTAAGGGTTACTGAAGTGATCCAGGACAGAAAAGATGGGAGATGTACCTTCTCTTTCATCTAAGTGGTTACAGTGCTGAACATAAATTACATTAGGCTTCCACTTGTTTATTGGGTCTCCCAAGACCTTATAGCCACCTGGACCAGGTTGCCTCTCCATTGTATCCTATTACATGGTGTATTGGTTGGTTTGTAATGTTCAATCAACAAGCATCTATTTTTCTCTATTAATCTTTTCTTGAGAGTTTATTTTCTTTTGATAAATAATACAATACTACCCTAGTTCTAGCTAAGTTGCACTAACAAACTACAGAATATAAAATTCTAAGCTTCTAAAAGTTATCTTCCTACCATTCAGATGGTATGTTTTATAAAATGTCAGCATATCCCCCAAAACAACATAATTCAGCTTTCCTAAAGTACAAGAAGGAATTATTTCTCTGACAAAGCTGTTCGTCTGCCATATTAAGTCAAATTTCTCCAATACTATAATAGTCCTGGTGGCTTTTGAAGATGGTGTGGTAGTAGGCGGGGAATTGGACTATTTAGAAAGAATGTGAAAGAGCTTAAATGTTTCCTTCCTATATTAAGAAGAGTAGCACTCTGGGATGGTTTCATCTTAAAATGAATTTGCATTCTGTGGTTGATGGTAAAGAGGTAGGGAAATGAACTTGACTGACCTGTTCCTTTATTAAAAGCCAAGTCAGGAGTATTGCATGTGCATGTATGTATGTATGTATGTGTATGTATGTGTATATATATATATATATATATATATATATATATATATATATATATATATATAATCTCCAAATGAAAATTCATGGACAATGATATTACATTAGGCTTTCATCTGGCAGTGTTGATAGTCACAATAATATAGATAAAGATTTTCTTACCAATCTGAAACACCCTATAATCTGAGAAAACATTGAAATCAGACTTGGAGAACTGAATTAGAGATGTGTGGGTATTAAAATACTCCATCCAAGCCATTTCCACATGTACCATCTGTTGTTTCCAGATGCACTACTTCCTAGAGGCAGTATTCATGGGTGCGGTATTACAACACCAACAAATCGGCATTCCTAGTTCTGGGACCTAATTCCCAGAAATACAAATTTTCATTGGCTGCGCTTCAGGGAATTGGACTCTTCTGTGGCCAGGGATATGCCATTACAACCATGGTAACGTAAATAGACCAATTCAGAGCTTATAAGGCAGCAGGGAGCCTTCAAATTGGAAGCAGTATAAAGTTTCTCTGATGTGTCTGTAACTCAAGATAAGTTGAGTAGCACTATTAATGCTCCCCCCTTGGTGGTTAGATATGCCTAGCTCATTGCAGATAAGGTATTGGAGGTACCTCATCTATGTTAAGTTTGATAAGGGAAGTTAGAAATTGCTCCAAAGGCTCTAGAGTAGAAGCTTAAAACTATATATATATATATATATTCCAGCACCTTAATCTGGTGCTGTCTGTAAAGCAATGGGCTGTCACCTCCCTCAAGACCACCGCTTGCCTCATTAATACCACTGGAACAAATTATCACTTCACAGCCCAGAAATCTTCTATAGCAGTTGTGGTGATTGATGTAACAAGGCTAAAAAATAATGATGAAATGCATGTTCCAGAAGACAGATTCAAATGGCAGGAGCTTCAAAGGCAATTAAATGTGACACAGAAGGAGTCTTCCTGGAATAAAGTATTTTCAAATAAATAGTAAGATAAGTGTGATAATCTCCTAGACTCACATTACACATAAATTAGTTTGCTATGAATAATTATTTCTGAAGGCTTAGTATGCATTGAAGTCAAAGTTTAGAAACAGCCAGTTTGAACCATTTAAGTATGTGTGTGTGTGTGTGTGTGTGTGTGTGTGTGTGTGTGTGTGTATTTAAGATGGGGGGAAAAGCAATGCTTTGGGACTGGCATATTTGGTCAGGATAGGATTTATTTATTTGAAACCATAGTATTTGAATGACATTTTGATATGCTTTAAAGTTTCTTGTTGGTTGGAAAGTAAAGAATCGTGACTGCAGATGTCAAGTTTAACTGCCTTCCTCCAGAGTGAGTCAAACAATTCTTATGATGTATTGATTCTATACCACTAAGTTACTAACTATGTTGTGGGAGGAACCTGCCTACTCCAGAGAGTGCAGCTGTACATTAGATAGGCACATCAAGGTCACTGTGAAGGGGAAATTTAAGACATGGAGGTAACTGGAACAGCTGGGCAAGGTTTAAAGTGCTCTGGCATGCACCAACAAAGGCAGGCCACAAAGTGTGCATCTTTCCAGAGGAGGCGAAAAATCCTAAGCCTTGGATTTCTTTCCTGTAGAAAAGGTAAACCTCAAAGTGTCATTTTGGATCTGTAAGTACTATTTCCTTGTTTTTTTGAAATTTGAACACAGGACAGATAAGAGGAGTAACAATTCAACTAAAGCAAGACATAGGTTCTTTTTAATAGGGATTCTTGTCTAAAAGGTTAGTTAATCATAGGATGGCACTCCCAAAGAGAGTTGTAAGAATGAATCCTAGATACTAGTTTTGAAAAACACATGTTTGGGATAGGTGTGAAATGATCAAGAGCTGTAACTGTATATTTGTTTAAAGTTATTTTACTTCATTAATCTACCATTAGCCAAACCTGATGAAGTTATATGTTCATTTGTTGACAGAATCAAAGGAACATTCTTATTTAAAGTAAAATATGTGTTGATCTCATCCAGAACTCTCTAGATATGACTCAATGTAATTTAAACCCCATTAATTTAATTTCAATAATCTTTTTGACATTTACTTTTTACAATATCTTGACCAGACTCTTCAATGACATGATCAAATGACTCAGAAATTTGGTTCTATTTATACAGACCATCATTAACACAGTTGTTTATTCTGAGCAAGTCATAGTATCCTTTTGAAATACAAATTAAAAGCCATTTTGACCTAGTTATTTAAAACAAGTAACACTTGGTTAATTTGCAGAATGCAGACAGAAATATTCACCAACTGTCAAAAGATGTTGAGAAGTCATTTCCACTCTAAGATGTCTACAATTCATTAGATTAGCCAAAGTGGCATGTTCAAGAATCAAATGATTTGTTTTTTTAAAAAAATAGGTTTGCCCTAATGTCTTAAAAACTTTGAGTTCAGACTTGAAAAATTCTGCCTTTTAACTACCTGGCTTATTAATTAGTTGGAAATACTGAAAATACAAACTTATGCATCATGAATAGCAGAAAACACATATGACTAATGTGACAGCTGCTTGAAATAGAAAAGCAATAAAGTAGTGAGTTTGTACTTTTATGACACATTTATAGATTAGTAATAAAGCTCCTTCCTAATCTCATTCTCTCATCACAGCACCCAAGTGATTTTTGTAATTATTATTTTATCTATCTTTTTAAACAATGGAAAAGCCAGAAGATGAACCTAATGACCCAGCATTCATTTTTATTGTTACCATCCTTCAACCACATACACATAGTCATTTTTTTAAAGAAAACTGATTTTTTTTGTCCTGCCCTAAAAGCATGGCACTAAGTTTTTGTATCTTGTCACAACCGATAAATAATAGCTAGAATACATTTTTTTGCCCTAATTCTGATTTTAAACAATGTTAAGAATTGGTTGCTTATACAGTATACAGTTAAACTTCTAGATAAGCATTTTTAATTGAATACTTGGAACCAATGAATTCCAAGTTAGTGCTGTAGTATTTTAAGAAGGGAAAAGTACTTACACGCACTGAGTGCCTTCTCTGTTACACTGTCATATATGTAAACTTATTTAACAGCAACCTCACAAAAACATTGAGCAGGAGTTATTTTTATCCCCATTTGTATGGAGGAAGAAACCCAGTCTCAGAGACGTTAAAGTAGCTTTTCCAGCGTCATACCAGCTACAGAGCCAATATTCAAATGTACATCTGCTTGGTTTTAACTACTACATTACGAAGCTTTTAAATAAATGTGGGAAGTAAGTTTGATAATAATGGCTAAATCAAAATACATTGGAGTAAATTTGTATAATATTGTTCATCAAGGTAAAAGTATGCATTCAGTTTGTTAAATTGTTGTATCCAAGATACTGGAATAAATTAAATGCATGAGTGATATCAAAATTTAGAGAATTGTGCTTACTATGTTAATGCTGTTTTGCAAATTTTCATAATGACTTCATCTAGGAACAGTCAACACAAATATTTAATAGGAAAAATAAAGTTAGTTAAGGTTATTTGCACCCACGTTTTCATAAAAGTATGGTTTTCAAAGCCAGTATTTTTATTTTCATAACCTCATATATAAAATAAGCCAACTACCAAAAGTGAAAAATGATATGCCTTCAGATTTGAACTATCTGTTGCTAGGTATGAGACTTGTTAAAGATATTCTGATGCAAATTAATCTTTAAAAGAGGGCTTAAGTTAAGTACGTTCAGTTGCATAATACACTTTTGGCTTTAGGTTATAATGCAATCAATTATTTCACTGTGATTCAATATTGACGTATTTCTGCTGGAATAAAAGCCCAATCACTATGGAATGCAATTGTATGATTCTATATGTGTAGAAATATTGAGATATAATTGCATTCTTGTTATTTTATGCTAATCATTTATGAAGATCTAAGACTTTTTTTCAAATTCAGTCTAAATGATATTTTTTTTTGGAGAATGACAGGCTAACTCTAGGAATGTATACTGTTTATTAGAAATAGTAATTATTCCAGAATGAGGAGAAAATAAGTTCCTATTTCCTTACCAAATCAATCAGTGCTAAATACTTACCGTGGTCTTCCAAGTTCTTATGACCATCTAGTTCTGGAACTTCCCTGAGCCCAGAGTTTTCTTATCTATGAAATTAGATAGTAACTACTTCTCTAGGTAACTATTGATAATTAAATAACATAAAGTATGGAAAGGGCAATGAATAGTCTAGTGCATGGCAATTAGTAGGTATCACATTGTTATTTAATCAGTTAATATGTTGTGTATGTAATTCAGCATATTTGAAATAGGATTTAGGAACATCTATAATCTGACCCAGAAATTGATTTTAAAAATTAATGAAATGTCAATTACAGTGCAGCTGCTTATCACATTCCTTTGATTGCTTCCTCAATGTTCATCAAAATGATATAGACCTCTCAATAACATACCTCCTTTGTTAGATCTTACCCTATACTCTCTTCTGTTTCATTAGTTTCACTTTCAAAGTAGAACATTTTGATATGGCTGTTTGACATGACTATTTTGATGGAACCATATTGTCATTACCATAGCCAAATAGCTCTACCAAATATAAAATTACTATTTTTCTTCTAAAAATTGTATTGCATATCAAACATTTCTGAACCTAGATCTATCTATAAGTACCACCCACACTTCATAGTTTGCTTTACTCATATATTTAGTTTGATTTTTTCATTAAAATGTCATAAACAGGAATATTTTAAATACATATCAAATTGAAATAACTTTCAAGAGGAAGGATGGCTTTATTCCTCAAAACCACCCCTATAAAAGAATGTTACCTTATTATGCATGTATTCCACCATAGAAATTTTTAGAAACAGTGTTCTCAGACCCCATCCCTAGTGTCTTATGGAGTTAGAAAAATTAAGAAGTCTACTTCAAAAAAGTAACCATTTAGAAAAATATTTTCTACTGAAAAAAGGGACAAAGTACATAATTACATTGCTAAATCTGTAGGTAAATAGAGATTACATAGGTATGGTAATTGTAATTTTAAGAGATCAGATCATTTGAAATGATGACCCTTCAGCAAACAAAATGAATAGTGACCAATGCCCCATTGAGGTGTGAAAAGCATGTGGTTCCTAATTTTATGTCATGAGAATGCCAGATGGTTCTTAATCCCAACCTCATTCTTTACCCCATTTCTGAGCTTCTTGACATCCTATATTGTTCTGGTCTATAGATCATGGATAGGGTGAAGTTCAAAGATACGTTGAGGGTGTTGCTTCACATACTATTTATTTAAAATAATATGAATATAAACCTTGTCACATTATCGAAATATCAGTTACCTTCATCTGTTCTTTTCTATGTACTTGTATCTTCTCTATAACAAAATATCAAATGGTAAAGAGATGTACTATGAATCAGGGTATTTTTTCTGTCTGCATATGTCCTGGTGGATGCAGTGACATGGAGCGTGGAGTAGACAGTTGGTCTGAGGCTGGACATCATTTTTCTTGATTCTTTTCATTTTGGCTCCTTGCTTGTTTGTTACAAAACAAATAAAAATTCAAAAACTTTGTAAAAGAATTGCTTGATATTAATAAATTACAAGTAATAAAGGATGCCTATTGAGAAATGTTCTTTTGAAACTAAACAATAATCCCAATTCAAAGAAAACATTTTAGATAATACAGTGGAAAGGGCAGAACATCTGTAAAGGATAAAATTTACTTAAGTCATTATGGGAAAGATGTGATCAATTCAGAAAGATATTTGCATATAAAACAGGCCATACTTTTGTAAGTGACCTGCCTGAATATACATATATAATAATAGACAAAAATTTGAGTGAGTTGAATGATAATAAAAATGTTCCGGTGTGTGATAAACTGGTGATACATTCTGTAAGGCCACATTCACCACCATATATCCCATACAATGGGCAGATGTTAAGGTTGTGTTGGTAATTATGCATTTGTTGGACATCTGTGAGCAATGTGCTTTTTAAATAAAATTGATGTAGAGATTTTAAACTCCTGTCTTTAGAAGGCTTCCAGCCTAGATAAACCATATGATACGCTGACATACTGATCATAAAGAATAATGCATATTTTAAATGTTGTTTAGACAGATATATAATTCATTATTACTATATGGAACTGATGTAGACTCTATTACTTTTGAAAAGTCTCTAACCCAGATGAACCTAAGGTAAACCTTATTTGGCAGGGGAGAATTCTACCACTGAACCAACAATGTTTCTTTATTTGGAGTCTTATCTTTGAAGTGGAGATGTTAAAGACTGCTCCAGGAACCCTGCATCTGTATTATTTTTCAAGTCAAGAGAGGAGGAATACTATCATCAGAAAAAGTTTATGAAGAAAGACTGAGGGAAGATTTGGTTGAATTTAGAATATGCTCGTATTAAAGTAGCACTATGTCATAAACTAGTTAAAGGCAATTACATACTATCCACAAAATTAGAAGATTCCAATGTGATCATCTTCATTTTTCTAGGATATTCGTAGTTTATAGAATAGGAAAACCTGATTAAATTTAGTCCTTTGAATCACAAGGAATTCTAGATTATTTCCTTTTTAATTCTGAGAGAACTTAAGCCATCTGTTGCCTTGAAGCAGAGAGATTTAGTAATCAGGCACAGCAGTAAGAAGATATTTGTCTAGGGATGCTATTAATTAACAAACTTGGAAAGCATTTTGCATTTCTTACCTTAAAGTCAAAGCACCCCTCACAAGTACATTGGACAATTAGATTAGAAAACCTGTCTTGGGTCTGATCCTCTTTATGTTCTGCAGAAAACAAATGTGAATAGAAGGTGTTGGGTCCATTACCATAAAAAAGCAGCAAATGACAAAAAAATGATTTATTTTGAGACCCTAAATAAGTGTGTATTTAAAAAATTACACTAAGCAAGTATTATAATGTTTTACATAATCCTTTTTTAATTTAAAAATAACTGTTCCATGTCTTTTCCACTTAACTTTAAAATTTAAATTGAAAAATATGAACAACAAATTTTGAGGAAACTAGAACAATCTTTTTTAAAAAATCAACTTTATTTAGGCATAGTTGGTATGCAATAAAAATGCACTCATTTTAACTTTATACACTGAAGAGTTTTGACAAATACATATATACCCATAGAAACATCACCACTACTCAGGACATAGGTTGTTCCCATCATCATTTTGGATTCTCCTGTGCTTCTTGGAGTTGATTCTCACTATCCCCAGAAGCAGGGAATTGCCAATCTGCTTTCTGTCACTACAGATTATATTTGTCTTTTCTGGAATTTCATACTGGCGGAATAGTAAGATATTTACTCTTTTGTGTATGACTTGTTTCACTCAAAAAAGGTCGTTTTGCTTTTTGTTTCCACATCCTTATAACACTGGTATTATCAGGCCTAATGTCAGACCTCAAATGGATGTGTATTTGTATTTCATTGTGATTTTAATTTTCATTTCATTAATGACAAATGATGTTGGGCATCTTTTTATGTTCTTATTGGCCATGTGTGTGGATTTGGGGTCACTTCAAATCTTATGCCTGTTTTTGAAAATTGGGTTATTTGCCTACGTATTATTGAATTTTGAGTCTTTTATGTATTCCAGATATAAGTCCTTTGCCAGCTATGTGTATTATGGACATTTTCTCCCATTACCTTTTTAATTTTCTTAATGTTAACTTTTGAAGACCTAAAGATATTAATCTTGATGAAGTTCAACCTAACTTATTTTCATGGATGGTTGTTGCTTTTTTTATGTTCTGTGTGTCTTTGTATATGGCAATATCATAACAGTTTTCTCTTGTGTTTTCCTCTGGTAATTTTATAATTTTAGTTTCTACGTTTATATCTATAATACACTTGAGGTAATTTTTGTGTGTGATGTGAGGTAAGAATTTAAGTTTAATTTTGCCATGTGGCTTTAATGCTAGTATCATTTATTGAAATATTGTGATTGCCTCATTGAAGTTTGCCTTTGATTTTTATTTAAAAAATCATTTGGCCATCTATATGTGAATCTATTTTAAAATTCTCTTTTATTTGGGTGGGGGTACATGGGATTGAAATCAGGGGCACTTGAATCCTCCTGCCTTAACTTCCTGAGCTGCTGGGATTGAAGACATGCGCCATTGTGCCTGCCTTTAGTTCCCTGCTTTCTTCCATCGATCTACATGTGTGTAATTATGCCAGTGCTATGCTGCTCTGATTATTGTAATTGTAAGTTATTAAATCTGTCCCCCAAATTTGTTTTTTTTTTCAAAACCATTTAAGTTATTCTAGGTCCTTTCTATACATATTATTTTAAAAATCAGCTTGTCAATTTCTAGTACAAGAGTCTAATGGGATTTTGACTGAGTTTGCTTAGAATATATAGACCAATATGAAGAAAATTGATACCTTAACAACTTGAGCCTTGCAATCCTGGATCATGGTATATCTCTCCAGTTTTTATTTAGATCTTTAACTTTTTGACAGCATTTTCTTTTGTTAAATTTATGGCTCTGTATGAGAACAAACTTTTGAAATTAAAATACATTCATTATATATATGTGTGTGTGTGTGTTGTGTGTGCATGTGTGTGTACATATTTATGTGTGTGTATGTATATATATATATATATATATATATATATATATATATATATATATAGAGAGAGAGAGAGAGAGAGAGAGAGAGAATGTTCAAGGGGCAAAGGGAAAGAGTAAACAATTTATCCTACCTAATTTTGTAAATTTGATTAATCTTTTCTTGACATCAACAACCTTTCTATTTTTTTATTTGTTTTAATTAGTTACACATGACAGTACAATGAACTTCTCTGTTTTGACATTTCAAATGTTCTCATGAATAATCCACATTTGTGTATATATTTATCTTCAAGTTTTTGATAGAATGTCTTTTAAGAAACAGGCATATGTTTTTCTTAAGGAGAATCTCCAAATGAACCTATCATTCTCTCCTAAAAGGATTTTACTTTTGTTTGATTTATGCCTTCTTTATATTATCTGTTCAGTGACCTATCAAAATAAAGATGATAAGAATACTTTCCCCTTCTTCAGAAGTTTCTCTCACACCTTTAGCTGCCAGTAGTTACTGAAAAGCACAAGCCTTCATGTCCAGACCAATATTTTACCAAGCTTAAGTTCTAAATTACCTACTTATTCCTAGGTCATTTCCACATGTAAGAGTTTGTTAATTTAAGCATATGTGAAACCAACACCTCATACCACACACACACACACACACACACACACACGCACATATATACATTGAATGAACATATTGCTAGTATGTGGTATACAAAGATGAGTTTATACCCTAAAGTGAAAACAAATGTAAACTAAATTTACTTGATAATTTGAAAAAATAAATAATGGAGGTAAAGAGAGATTATAATGAAAGCACCTAACTTTGATGGGATGGTTCAGGCCCTTTACAAACAAGTTTATGTCTAAACTGGCAACTGTTAGATACACTTTTGTCCATCATACGGAATAAATCATAAAATAAACATTTCTGTAGTTAGTACTGTTAGTCTACTCCATGTTTCCATGTTTGAAAACTCGGAGTGAGAGAGGAGAGAGAGAGAGAGAGAGAGAGAGAGAGAGAGAGAGAGAGAGAGAGAGAGAATTTTTTTTAATATTTATTTTTTAGTTCTCGGCGGACACAACATCTTTGTTGGTATGTGGTGCTGAGGATCGAACCCGGGCCGCACGCATGCCAGGCGAGCGCGCTACCGCTTGAGCCACATCCCCAGCCCCCGGAGTCATTCTTGATTCCTTTCTTTCTCTTGTACTTTGTGTTCAATGATCAGATATTATCAATTTTATGTAGTGTAGCACAGCCATTAAGAAGGCTGTTGGAGCTAGACAGATTGGATTTGAAACCAGATACCATCCTTTAATAGTTATGTCTTTTGGCAAGTTCTTTAACCTCTGTGGGCATCAGCATTTTTATCTGTAAAATGTACCTAATAATGATCTACCTTATAGTGTTATTATTAAGATAAAGTAAGATAGTGAATACTAATACCTCCATACTTAGCACCCAGCAAAATATTTAATAAATATTTGAAATTTTCAATATAATATCATAAATATTTTCCTTCCTTTCAGGCCCCCTTGAAACTCTGTGGTTACTCTTTATCTTTACTACTGCAGTACTGAATCCGTACTAAAAAAATCATATGTATGTGATTGTTTGATACATCACTTAAATTTTGTCATAGAATAGTGTTGTAAATGAAGATGAAATTGTTAGATCAATCCCTAGCTAAAACAATTTAATGCAAAATCTATTAACTATATTTTTATGTTGAGTACTCTATAACCCAGTTATTGCATAATAACTTTATTCAATTATTCAACAAATATTTATTGAGTGCTTACCATGTGTCAGGCATAATTAAATGCTTAGCATACATCAGTAAACAAAGATTTTGCACTTGAAGTGTTAATTTTCTAGAGGGAAAATATAGGCATTCTTTACAACAATTTTACAGTTTCTTACAGTTTTCTGCCTCCACTTTTCAAACTTAAAGCCAGCACACAGATCTTTGGAGGATCCCTAAGGAATTTTCATGGTAAGGTGGTAAGAAAGATAACAAAGATTGAAGGAAGCTCCCTTCCAAACTTTTTTGTTCTCTTCCTTAACTTTGTCTCTGGAGAAGGAAGTTGGCACACAAAAACTAGCACTAGGTGTTGAGAGCCACATCCAAAGGGGCCCCAGCAAACTTCCAGCTGCCAGCAAACTTCCAGCTGCGGGCTGATGATTGGTTCACAGCGGCCCCAGCAACATCTAACTGATTGGCTCCTCTGCAGTGATGTTCATTGGGCTGTTTCCCTGCCCTTTCAGACCACGGAGCTGCTCATTGGGGGACTTCTTTGGCTCCGCCCACACGACCCAGCCAATCGGCCTCAAGAGCAGGAGGATTGTGGGAGGTGGTGAGGCTTGTGTGTGGGTGAGAGGCTTGTGGAAGCCGGTGGTGGCAGTTGGGCTCTGAGGGTTTTTTCCTGAGGAGCGGTTTTGTTTGGCGTTTGTAGTTCTAAAAATAAAGTTAGTTTCTTTTGACAAGTGGCTCCTGAATTGTGCCCAGCCAGACTGCGGCAACTAGGTCTTTGGCTACTCAAGATGAAGTTAGTATTAGCTTCATTTTAGAGAGGAAATAGTTTTAGGCTACGATACACAGAACCTGGATAGAGCTTTGGCTGTGGGTGGGAAGAAATGGGGACCTGGACAGAAGTAGCTAAGAGAGTATTCACAAGAGCCTTGCCACTTCAGACCTTTTGGTGGAATGTTCTGAGTAAAAACACAGGAGGAAAACATACACATACACACACACACACACACACACACACACACACACTCACAGAAGAATGAGATTTCAGACTTTCAGGATGCAAAGGGAATAAAAGGAATTTGCAAGAATATACATGACTGAATTAAGGGATTTCCTATTCTAAGGAATGTCCAGGGTATATACATAAGTCAGGAGAAACCATTTTAAACTTTGATATTAAACAAAACAGTGTTTGAATCCTAGCTTGTACATTTTACAACCTTTTTAATTTTGGTAAGTTCCTTAACCCCTCTAAATCCTTCCTTCTTCAATTCAAAGTTAATGAAAGCACGTTATGGACACTGTCCATAGTTGTATCTCATTCAATGAGATAATGTAAATAAAGTGCTTACAAGAATGACTGGCACATAGAAGGTCCTTGCAAATGTTCATTCTTTTCTTCTGGCCCTTTAAGATTAACTTGATTCTTCAAAAAATGCTTACACATCTTGTCCTTTCCTGTTCCAAACTATCTTATATACTATAGCCATAGGAATCTCCTAAAAATCTTTGGATTATGTTGTACCATGCCAAACAATTTCCATTGGCTCCCTGTTACCTTCTGGGGAATACTCAAACTTCTTAGGTTAATATTCAAGGTCCTCCATAATCAGTACCTAAATATTTCTTCTCTACCATCCTACATGAACATTTCACTCATGCCCCATTAGTCTACACTAGTGTTTCTCTATTAGGTCTGAAAAGTTGTTTAAGGATAGTGAGAGCATTAATTTGGGGGGAAGGCTGGTGGTGTGATAGGAAGGCTGCTGATAGCATTTCAGACAACGGAGAGGAGGAGCAGAGAGAAAAATTTTGAAAATATTATCTTAGCCATGAATTGTTTCTTTATAAGACCAGTTCCTGGCCACTGACTCTACGCAAGACATTATTCTTCAAATGAAGACTCTAGTGACATTGTCATCAATGAGTTAATCACAAAGAGGAGAAGATAGACATGAAAACAGTACTTTTTATAAATTGTAGTATGATTTGATACTGCTTTTATAGATGTAGATGCATGTATATGTGTGCACAAGTCTCTCTCTCTCTCTCTCTCTCTATATATATATATATATATATATATATATATATATATTTATGTGCATGTGTATATCTGTAGAAACATAGAGGGAAGTGTGACAAATAGATGTAGGTAATCATCCACAAAGGAGGTAACGGTTGAGTGTGAGATTGAGGTATGTGACATTTAACAGAGAATAAGAGCATTAAATAATGGTGAGGGGGAAGACATTTGAGACCAGGGGAAGCAGAAGATATAAAGGGATAGGAGCTGTAAGAGGCACTGATGTATTCAGGGAACACAAAAAGTCTAATGAGGCTTCAGCACAACATTAGGATTAGAAGCATCAAATAATGAGAAATGAGGTTATGAGCATAGGTTGAAGCCAGTTTGGGAATTATACTACAATAATAGTTGTGACTTTTATTTTTATTTATTTAGGTGCCAGGCACTGAACCCAGGGGTGCTTAACCACTGAGAAAGTACCTAAATATTTCTTCTCTACCATCCTACATGAACATTCCACTCATGCCCCATTAGTCTTTTTAAAATATTTTATTTAGAGACAGGGTCTCACTGAGTTGCTAAGTGCCTCGGTAATCTGCTGAGGCTGGCTTTGAACTCGTGATTCTCTTGCCTCAGCCTCCAGAGTTGCTGGGATTACAAGTGTGTGCCACTGTGCCTGGCTATGATTGTCATTTATTGAGAACCTAATATATTCTGTATTTTACTATGTAAAATGCCATATATTCCTTACCTATTGATGATGACTCTAATGTTTCTAGCTTAGAAGATGTAGTATGGGAGTATACACTAATCCCATTAGCAGAGATGGGGAATTTAGGAGAAAATCTGTGGCAGGGGTATTAACTAATTTGGGTGTTTCATGAATTTCAAGGTCTGAAATGGAGTAAAAGTAGTTACCAGGTATAAATACTGGTCAAAAGGTCTAAACTGGACATATGGGTCTGGAACCACCAATACAAGGAGGTGTGATTATGGATGATTACAGATCAGATTACTCAGGGAAAATGTGTAAAGATAAATGTAAAAAGAAAAGAGCATCCAGTATGTAGTAATCCTTTCTCTGAATTTTATTTTAGTGTTTTCCTTGCTAAATAGTGTATACTTCCTAGTGTTATATAGGGATTTTTTAAAATTTTTTTACATCTATTGGATTATTAGGTGCTGGAGGACAGAGAACTCTATGATTAATTTCTATAAGCTAACCAATGTTTAGCAGAGAACCTTATATGTAGTGTCAATTCATTTTATTGAATTGTCCCAGATCATTGAATGTTGTTAGGGATGGGACCATGAAGGACCTAATCTGGGAGGCTTTAGTTGTTAGCTAGGAGCCAGAGTGCGAGCTATACATTAGGAGTAATACAAATGAGAGGAAAGCACCTGCTACTGTTCTAGCCTATTTCCCCCATTCAAATGTGGCAATGTAGTTATGAAAAAGTATACATTTCATGTTTTATTTTCAGGCTTGGTGTTTGATAGATTTTAATGGAGGCAGGGAGAAGTCCTTCAACTTCAGCTTCTACATTTTGAAGCAAATTTCCAATTGTAGTAAATAACAAGCTGAGCAAGCTGAGCATTTAATTTTTTTAATTTAACAATTATATTTCAACTATGAATCACAATGTGACAGCTTAAATGAACTAGTCACTGATTATTCTGAGATTTGAGAAGACGCAGGGCACTGAATAAAAGCCAAGTATTGTTATTTCGTTGTAGCTAAAAGACAAAATCAATACTTGATTACTCTGAATTAGTATATCCAGCCATGCAAATCTTTAACCTCAGATTAACTAAATGTAGGACCATGACCCAACCCACAATGGTAACATTTAGAAATAGAGAATTAACTGATGCAGAGCCTATTTGTAAATTGTGGAGTTGAGCTGCTGCCCAAGCTACTTTACTAACTATCATTTTGTCTAGAATAGCTGCAGAATTATGTCAGCAGAATTTTAACTAATTGGCATTTCTGTGACCCTTTCATTTCTCCTACTTCTAATACTCATTTTATAATACATCTCATAAATGAGGCCTTCCTACCCTCAGTGGTACTTTACATTGCATTAAAGGTTGTTTCCTTTGTTAATATTCCAAATAGGTTTTAAAAAATATTTTTTAGTTGTTGATGGACACAATACCTTTATTTTATTTTATTTTTTGGGGGGAGGGTACTAGGGATTAAACTCAGGGGCACTTAACCACTGAGCCACATCCCCAGCCCTATTTTGTATTTTATTTAGAGACAGGGTCTCACTGAGTTGCTTAGCACCTTGCTTTTGCTGAGGCTGGCTTTGAACTTGTGATCCTCCTGCCTCAGCCTCCAAAGCTGCTGGGATTACAGGAATGTGCCACTGTGCTCAGCTTTTTTTTTTTTTTTTAATGTGGTGCAGAGGATCGAACCCAGTGCCTAACACATACGAAGCAACCATTCTACTACTTAGCTACAACCCCAACCCCTTCAAATAGTTTTACAAATTACTGTCTTTCATATTCCTAAATATTCATTAAATTATTCAAAATCTTTTAAAAATTTTTATTTTTTTTTTAGTTGTTGATGGATCTTTATTTTTAATTTATATGTGGTGCTGAGAATTGAACCCAGTGCTTCACACATTCAAGGTAAGCATTCTACCACTGAGCCACAACCCCAGCCCAAATTATTCACAATTTAACAATTATATATTGGAAATCTGCTATGTGTCATGTAGTATAGTAGGCATTTGGAGCTCTAGCAGTTTACAAAATTGGCAGGGAAATTATCCATACATTGTATAGTGATGGAGAAAACATTCAAACAGATAAGTAAACTAGAAGAATTCAAATAGTTACTCATACTATGAAGACAATATACCAAGATAATGGGACAGAGTGGTTTGGTGGTGGTGATAAGTGGATTGCTGTGAAAGATTAACTAAACTTATTATCAGAGAGGTTTCTCTGAGGAGGTGACATTTGCATTGAAATGTGAGTGATGGAAGGGACTTGACCAGGCAAGTATATGAAAGAAGAATGTCCTTCATATAAGCAAAAGCAAGTGCAAGTTCTTCAAGCTTGGAGAATTGTGTAAATGAAGTGTAGTGAGGTAGGAGAGGTGTGAGAATCTAATTTGATATTGGAGAAGCAGGTGGAGTTCAGATCACTCAGCCTCATGGGCCATGATATGATGGATAGTGGGAAATCCCTGTTGGGTTTACTATACTGGCTTCTGAAATTTGCCTTAGGTCTCTCTTGTTTCCTTACATCCTGCTTCTTTTCTATAGCAAATGATATCTGTTTTTCATTGTCCCAGAGGAGTGACTATATCTCCATACATTTAGAAGCATCCTTTCTCTGTTGTCACCGCCTTTCCCCGGTTTCACCTTTCCCTGTCCTGCCTCTGAATGGGGCTTCCTTATTGTTTTCAACAGATGGGCATGCGCAGAATTTGAGAATAAGGTCAGAAAAGGACTTCCCTTGGAATGAAAGGCAACATGAATCTTCCTGATGTAGATAACTGCAGTTTCCTTCAGCAGCCTCCCTCAGACAGATGCATGAAGGGGTACATACCAAGGTCAAGAAATGTCCCCAGGAAGGCCTACATCTTGGAAAGGATTCATGATTTCAACGTGTGCTTCAAGGGGAAATGTCAGGATGATAGAAGCTTTTAATATCTAATAAGAATTTTGAAAAAAAGTGAGCTAGAGATTTGAGATTCCTTCATATCTCCAGCTTGGTCCAAGGACAGAAACTATATGTGTTGGTTTTGTGTCCTTAGAAAGTCAATCTTTGTCATTTGGAATTCTATCAGAGTGGGGAAAATTCACTTATAAAATTCTATAATTCCCCTTCTTCAGATTCTGTGTGCACCAAAGTGCCTTTTATTGTCAAAATAGTCCCTCAATTGTGATGTTCTCTCCTGTTCACCAATATTCGAACATATGTAACCTAATTTTGTTATCCAAACAATCCTACAATGTATGTTTTACTCTTTGTTAAAGATTATGAAACTGAGGTCTATAAAAAAGACTCCCTACATAAAATGCAGGGACATGAACAAATGTGGTAAATACCTTGGAAATAGAATCAACAGGATTCTTTTTTATTTAGTGGTGGAAGATTAATAATATAGCATTTTTGTAATTTCTAGAAACAAAAAAAATTGAATTAGGTTAAGGTTAGCCCAGAATTGTTGCTATAAAGTAACTATTAATTCTTCTAACAGCTTTTTTATGTTCAGATTTTTAGCAGATAAAATTAACTTTACAAAGGCATTTCCTTCTTTATATCTTTATTTTATTTATTTACTTTTATGTGGTGCTGAGAATCAAACCCAGGGCCTCACTCATGCTAGGTGAGCGCTCTACCACTGAGCCACAACCCCTGCCCCTTCCTTTTCTTTATGTATATTTTTCTTTCTAGTTATTTCATCCTTGGTATAGCTCTAGATTAAGTCATCCAATTATACATATTGTTTTCTGATATTGAGTACTCTGTTTAATAACACAGAAACTTTTTGTTTTAATGTGAAGAAATTGGCTATTTCATTTGGTAGGTCAGGAGATGTGGTTGGAATGGAAGTAATGAATCTCAGAATTACTAATGAAGAGTAGACTTCAGTTATACAATGACAAATGGGACCAAACGAGGCCCAGAATTCGTTTTAGTTGGAGGGATGGAGTTAAAGATAGATCTCAGTTTCCCTAGGTTTCTATAATCAATGTTGTGCTCTGTGTAAATCATATCCTTTTCATAGAATTTATGGTTTCAAGGGAGAATATGGGAAGTTACTATGAAAGAGGGATTGAATTCATATTTGTAGACTTCCTACAATGTGACAGGAACTGTGGCAGGATTTTTATTTTTAATGCCATTCTATCTACTTTATACACACACACATACACATACACAAATACTGGGAGGGCACACTAAGCCCAATTTACAGATTAGAGAATACTACTGACCTGTAAAAAGCTAAGTGCCATGCTTAACAGACAAAGCTGGTAAGCAGAAGATACAATGTTCAAACTGGGGGGACTCCAAAGCCCATCTTCTAGATTTTGGTGACATGAATGGATTTCTTGTTTTATTTTTTATTTGTTTTAATTAGTTACACATGACAGTACAATGACTTTGACATATCATACATTTGAATCAGATGGGATGGAATTTTTCATTTTTCTGAGTGTACAGGTTGCAGAATCACATTGGTCATGCAGTCATGTATATACATACAGTAATAATAATGTCTATTTCATTCTACTATCCTTCCTATCTCCCCAACCCCTCCCCTCCCCTCCCATCACTTCTCTACCTAATCTAGGGTAATGCTATTCTTTTTATTCTCACATCTTCATATGTGTATTTTGCATAACAATGAGGGTCTCCTTCCAACTTCCATGCAGTTCCCTTTCTCCCTCCCTTTCCCTCCCACCCCTCTTCCCTGTGTAGAGGTAATCTTCTTCCAATGCTCTTCTTCTCTTCCCCATTTTGAGTCACCCCCTTATATCAGACAAGACATTCAGCATTTGTTTTTTGGGGATTGGCTAACTTCACTTAGCATAATCTGCTCTAATATCATCCATTTCCCTGCAAATGTCATGATCTTATTATTTTTTAGTGCTGAGCAATATTCCATTGTGTATATATGCCACATTTTTTTAATCCATTCATCCACTGAAGGGCATCTAGGTTGGTTCCATACTTTAGCTATTGTAAATTGTGTTTCTATAAACATTGATGTAGCTGTGTCCCTGTAGTATGCTGTTTTTAGGTCTTTTGGGTATAGTCTGAGAAGAGGAATAGCTGGGTCAAATGGTGGTTCCATTCCCAGATTTCCAAGGAATCTCCATATTGCTTTCCAAATTGGCTGCACCAATTTGCAGTCCCACCAGCAGTGATGAATGGATTTCTTAATTGTGACTAATAATTTATTTGTATTTATATGTATACCATAAAATAGCTTTTTTATTCTTTTAGTTTTATTAGTTATTTTTAGTTATGCATGACAATAGAATTTATTTTGACATAATTATAAAAGCCTGGAATATATTTGTTCTAATTTAGTCCCCAGTATTTCCCCTTGCCTTCCCCTTCTCCCACTCCCTGTTCTCTTTCCTCTGTTCTACTGATCTTTCTGCTATTTACTTATATATTTTTAAATTAGTGTCTTGTGGATGTACATGATGGTGAGATTCACTGTGGTGTATTCGTATTCATATATGTTTATGGGAAGGTTAGGTCAGATTCATTCCATTGTCTTTCCCTATCCCATCCTTCCTCACTTCCCTTCATTCCTCTTCGTCTACTCTACTGATCTTTCTTCTATTCTCCCTCCCCCTTATTTTGGATTGGCTTCCACTTATCAGAGAAAACATTGGACCTTTAACTTTCTGGGACTGGCTTATTTCACTTAGCATGTTAGTCTCTGGTTCCATCCATTTACCAGCAAATACCATAATTTCATTCTTCTTCGAGTAATACTCCATTGTGTGTGTGTGTGTGTGTGTGTGTGTATAAAATCACATTTTCTTGATCCGCTCATCTGTTTAAAGGTACCTAGGGTCCATAGCTTGGCTCTTGTGAATTGTGCTATGAACTTGGTGAGGCTGTATCAATGCAGTATTCTGACTTTAAATCCTCTGGATATATACTGAGGAGTAGGTTAGCTGGGTCATATGGTGGTTCCATTCTTAGTTTTTTAAGGACTGTCCATACTGCTTTGCAGAGTGTTTGCACAAATTTCAGTCCAACCAACAATGTCTTAATGTATCCTTTTCCCCACATCCTTGCCAACATTTATTGTTATTTGTGTTCTTTATTTTTGTTATTTGTATTCTTTATTTTTGTCACTTTGACTGGATAAATTAGGTTTTGATTGTAGTTGTCTTAATTTTACATTAAGCAAGTAAAATTGACCTCCCTAATTCTATAAATCAAATATTTGAATTATGGAAGGATGCTTTATATGATACTTTTAACTGCTAAGTTTAGTAGGATAATCCCCCTTAATACCATGGTTTCTGGATATTTGATTAAGTTTGGGGGGAATTGTCAAACTAAAGTGAAATAGAACCTTAAGATGAATATACTCACACCAGGGGATGTGAGTAAAAACACCCATCAATGTGGGAATCAAGACACCTGATTATGCATTTAGGTACCATTTAGACCTCAGTGTTAGCTCCAAATGAAAACAAAATAGAACTAGAAATGTGCAGAGCTTTTATGATGAATTTCTAACATTATCACTAGATTAATTTATGAGGCTAGTTTACAATATCTACATCAAAAGAAAAATTACTAGAGCTAGGATAGTCTAGGAAAAGTCAATAAAACCTAAAAAGGCAAATCTTTATGATTTGATTTTTAAAACTAGAAGTATATAAATTCAAAACAAGCACCTGTTTTCTGTGTTATAGTTATAAAAGTTTTTTATTACAAAGGAAAATATATTTGCAATGTTAAGTTTGCTACCTCAGGGAGAAAACTTTATTAAGATTCAAACTGGAATTTTAAAATAATTTGAAATTGGAATTATTTTCATCCTTAGCATTTGCTGGTTTGTTTCTTATATTTCCACAGAATTTTCCTCACAATTTTGGCTTAAGTTTCCATCTCCAGGACATAACCTTGTAAGATTACCTCTCACCTTTATCTCTTGGTGACTGGGTGCTGAGATGGGACATTATGAACTTGATCTGACAACTTAATAAGATGTAATAAGACCTGAAATAGGGGCAGTGCCCTTTCAACTGAGAAGATCTAGATAGCTACAGAATCTTTTCAAGGGTATGTCTAACTAAATTCCTTTTAAGACTTCCTTTTAAAACATTAAATGTCTTTTCCTGTTTCAAACTAGAATGTGATCAGTTGGAATATTGGCGAGGAACAGGTCATTAGCGAAAACTCCAATGAAGACAATTGGCTTTGGGTTTGATTTTCCTGTTTTTGCGGTTAGCTTAGCACCAGATGGTGCCCTAGTGAGTTCTGTATAAATAATACAATCATAGGGTTGAGTGATTCTCTACCAGTCACAGACTGAAGCAGAAAATAGCACTTGTCTTTCCACACAAGCTCATGTAGATTCTCTTATTGCTGAATTGTTCTTACACAGATCTGACTCTTAAATTGTTGTTATGGTTGAGTTTTTCATTGTTGTTTATTTATTGGGTAGGAGAGCAGCCAGATCCTTACTCTGACCCAGAGGGAGGGGCTGTTGCATTTCAGAATCTTTAGCTGGTATATCCACCCACTACAGAAAAAAAAAAAGGGCAAAGAAGCACAAATGTCTGCATTCCCTCTGTTCTTCATGAAAAAGAAGGGTGGCCCTTACAATCCCTTGACAGTTGGTGCACAACAGGGGGTGATGGAACTGGCTTAGCTTACTGAAGCCCTGTGGCAACCTCTTAAGGCATTCAAAGTCTAGTTTAAGTGCCAACTCTAGCCCATGATGCTTGATGATCTTCCTCTGGGCTCATATGAGCTCTTCTGTTTGTTATTAGACCTTTCCTGGACTTCTCCCTTTAGATTTAAGTCTCATCTACAAGATTGTAAATAGCGCAAAACTATTTTTTCCAACTTGCACTGCTTAATGCAGAATTGGCATTTAATAGCTATTTGTTGACTTGATAACATATATGTAGGTCACAGTTACCACACATTGGAGCAAAGATTTAATGGTCAGTATCCCATTAAATGAACAGAATTCATATTGTGACAAAGGATTCTAGTTTCTTAAAACTGGTAAAAATAAATAAATAAAAAGCTTCCTGCTCTTCCATTTCTCTTTACTTTCTTGAAGATTTGAACCATATAGTAGCAAATCACAGAAAATATTAAATAACACATTGGGGGAAAATAAACAGAATCACTAAGAAACTTTCTTCTTTTGAAAAAAGTCTCTATTTTTATTTTGGAAGCACAAATAGTCATACAATTTTTCCAACCTTCACATAGATCTATGATAAAATTAACCCATTCTGGTAAAGTTGGGGATCCATTTTTAAGTGACTATTATTTCCTATGTATTAAATGTTTCAGGTGACCTCAAAAAGGTCATTAAGGTATTCAGACCAGGTTGTTTAAGCCAGTGATTTAGTAATCATTTCCAAAGACATATTTCACACATTCCCCAAAGCATTTTGTAGTCTGTAGCAGGGTTCCCATGGTGTTTCTGATGGAATATTATACAAATAGATGCCACTTGGAAAAAAATATTTTTGGTTGTTCAGAGAAATGTTACAAGTTCTTCCTCTTGGGTCATTATGAAGCATATTAAAGATTCCAAGCAGTCCTTCAGTAAAAAGATTTATTCAATTCGTTTAACTTGGCATTTAGCAGACATATTTGATCCTAGGAAGAGAAATAACATTTTGTGGGAACTCTATACCAGGCATATATTAGTGTTATAGTTGGACCTGGAATGTCTCCCAAAGGTGTATGTATTGAAGTCTTGGTCCCTAGTGCAACAGTGTTTAGAGTTGGGGACTTCATGGATTCTAAACTAATCAATGGAGTAACCCATTGATGGATTCTAATTTGATGGAATTATTAGTAGGGTGGTGGAAACTATAGGAAGTGGGGTCTATTTGGAGGAATAAGTCACTAAGGATATGTCGTAGAATGCTATATCTTGTCCCTGGCCCTTTTCCTTTCTCTCTCTCTTTTCTCTATCACCCCCTCCCTCACTCTTTCTTTCTCTCTCTTTCTCTTTCCTGGCTATTCCTCTACCTCTCTGAGTGTCACAAGTTGAGCAACTTTTCTTTGCTATACCCTTCCATCATGATGTTCTGCCTTACCTCGGGCCCAAAGCAATAGAGGGAGCTAACAATGGATTGAAACTTCTGAAACTATGAGCCAAAATAAAATTTAACTCTTTTAAGTTGTTCATGTCAGGTATTTTGGTCACAGCGATAAAAAAGGTAACACAATTAGCTTATTGAATCTTTATGTTAACACTCCAAATTTGGTATTATTATCTATATTTAAAGATGGGAAATTGAATTTTTGCTGCTGAAGGACATTTTCCAAGTCCTACATTGACTGACTTTTGTATAATGAGTTCTTAGGTGGACTCTGCAGCCAATTAGCTGTATACGATCATTCTGTACAAATAAGTCAAACTTGCTTAATATTCTTGTTAATTACATTTAAATAATAATTGTTATTTTCATATACAGATATGCCATAATGAAATCCAGTATTCTCTATACCTAATATATATACCAATAAAAATTAATAAATAATAAGGTTGGTTTTAAAATGAAACAAACTTATATTTATATTATTGCATTCTGAAAGAAAAGGTGCCACACAACTAACACAATTACCTACTTCGCAAAATTACTAGGAGGAGGAGGGTAAAATGTAGTCCTAGGAAACAACATATTCACTCAAAACATTATGCTAAGTGCTAGATTTTCAAGAACAAATGTAATCAAACATATAGTTGTAAGTGCCCCAAATGGTCACCAGAACACATCCAGTTTCATTTCTAAGTATTGTGCACTTTTGGAATAGTCAGATTCATGAACTGATCAAATTGCATAGTGTAGTATTAAGGCACCCAGTGGTGCTGTTTTGAAATGTTAAGACTAGAAATATGTTATGACTAGATATTGGAGCTTTGATCCTTAACTGTAACCTCCCTTGCTTCTATGGCTTTAGGCAAGAAGCTGAGCTTCTTGCATTTTATTTTTATCATTCCTTAAATTCATGCAACATAACCCACTTGTGACTATGTCTCACTCTATCAATACCCCTGTATAGTACCTAATTCTTTGGACTCCATTGTCCCTCTTGGCTTGTCAAAGTCACCATCTGAGGTAAAACAATTTCTACTTTCCCCTTTGTAAGGTTAATTTTTAATGATTTTGCTGTAGATACAGTTTCCCCCTTAATTTTGAGAGTCTTTAAATATTGTTCTACTTATAAATTCTACAAATAAATAAATAACCCAATATATAATGTGTGCTAATTCCAGCTCTCTCTAGGCTTATTCTACATACCAGCCTGAATGTGGAGATGGGTTTATGATAAAGACAAAGAGGACTGCTAATTAAACGTCTACCTTTCCAAATTGTAAACTGATTTCCTTGTTACCCAAGTTGAACTAAATCCCGTTTTCAATCTAGAAGTAATTACCTAGGCAGTGCACAACTGAACTGAGGCAGACTGCTTTTTGCATTCTGCATCCCTGAACTGTCATTAGCTGATATAATAAATATTGATATATAGTATAATACTCCATCAAGTTTATTAAAAGAATAATTTAGAAGTCCATAGTGGTTTTATCATCCAGGGTCCTACCATTCTCAGAAGTGTGATGAGTGCTTCCGTGGTATTCCTAGATTTTGTTTTTATGAGTTGTTTATGGCTCTGACATTATTTTATGCCAGAATTCATTAACCTTTAAAAAGTTTCTGATATGGTAAAGCACTATTGTCACCTCTGGTTTCTAGACACACAGAGTGCATCACTAAAAAGGAGGAGATGGGACTGATAGCATTCAGATTCATTGGAAGCTGCTTTCTTTGGCTGCTCGGTCTCTGAGGGGCACTGCTGGAGAGGGCAGAACTGCTGCCTGGGATGTGATGCCATTCTGATTCCTTTGTTACAGCCCCAAATTACAAGCTTCATTCTCTGATAACTGATGTCTTGAAAGGTATATTCATCTCTTTACTGTAAAAAGCAGAAGAGAAATAATGTCGTTATTTAAAGAATGGTTTCAATGTATATAAAAGGGGTGATTACTACGCAATCTGTACATTGCCTAAATGAGTTTATACTCTGACAAAAACATTTCTCTAATGGCAACTCCTTGGGCACATTAATGATTCTGTTGGGATCTGCTCAACAGAGCTTAGGGGACTAGATGAGATAGACAATGAAAAACAGGCAAACAAAAACCTCCACTCCTTTCAAAACTCTTTGCTCTTTGTTCAGCTAAAAAAAAAAGTGAAGCAACTATCAGAAGTACTTATTAAGTACTGAGCCTTCTGCTGCTAAGCAGTGATTTGGAAGGACTGAGGCTGAAACTAGATCTATTTCAATATTGATTCTGGCTTGGAATAAATGTTTATGTCCTTGAAATAATTTGTTGGTGGTTGTTCATTCATTATTGTCTTTATATATTAAATGGGAAGTCCTTTGGTCTCCTTCAAGTTCTGGATAGGCTAATTAGCCATTTTGTAAACCGATATGGTACAGTATTTCATCTGGATAAATTAATTTATAGTTTTGCATTGAAATGTAATTAAAATGTTGTTACAACTAGTTTTTAGTCCCTAATCAGCAATCACTGTTACTCTGTACATGAATTGGATGGTAAATTTCATTAGCTTGTTTTCCTGGGCAAAAGGTAGTGTCTAATAACAGTCTCTGATCCACAGAGCTGCAGAACAAACCCTTGACTTCAGTTTGCTAAGCAAAGTTGTCTACACACAATTTTTAAGGATATAGGGATGAAGATGCTCCTATTTGTTTTGGATGATGTTTTTCTGTTTCTTGATATTGTGTTTATGATTGAAAGTGTCTACCTTATTAACTTGAAAAGGAGTTGTTTTTGTTGCAGTTTTAGCCAGCATTCACTTATTTTGTTCTTCCTAAATAAATGTGATGACAATCGCAATCAATCCATCAATTTGTCTGCTAATGCTACTTAAAAAGAAATTTCAACATTGAAGCTTATCCATTCATTCATTTATTCTGTCACTCAACAAGTATTTATGTATGCCAGTACTCTTTAAAGTATTGAGCTAAGTAGACGTTAAGGTGTTATTTGAGGTCACAGCAAGAAAAAGACAATATGAAATTAGTCAAATTAAAATTTTTAAATGTCAGATTTTTAGCAGAAGGAAGCTAAGTTGATGACAAAATATCAGTAAATATGATGCATTTTCACAACTATAATAGTAAATAATTGTGACATCACCAACATATTTGTTGAATTAGTGACATTATTGGGAATTTAAATTGCTTGACTGATAGCCCTTAAAAAAACACTGATACACTTTTCTGTAAGGGTCTGTGCAATCATGTGATTCAGATTGCTAAGCATTTTTCCCCCTGGGAAGTCCATTTCCTCAAAATCAAATAATAAATGTGGGGCTGGGGTTGAGGCTCAGTGGTAGAGCACTTGCCTAGCATGCATTAGGCACTGGGTTCGATCCTCAGCACCACATGAAAATAAAATAAAATATTGTGTCCACCTATAACTAAAAAATAAATATTTAAAAGAATAATAAATATGGTAGTATGTTTGGGTTACATACCTCAATTTTAACACATTTAGTAGTATGAATTGAAGGCATTAAAATTCAGTGGAATGTTGGGTTGCCAGAAGTTTTCTTCAGGATTTTTTGTAATAGCTCTTTGTGACTTAGGTGAGATTTAATAAAATGTTTTGTGTTTGACAACATTACTTAAATTTGTAGAAATAAGCTTTTGCAACTGTTTTGACATGTACACATGTGAACATGCTTGTGCGCGCGTGCGCACACACACACCCACACACACACACCCACCCCCCCACACACACACTTATTGAAAAACAGAAGATTGGATCTATTTAGGACCAGTGGAGAAAACAAGTTAATGAATGAATATATCTAATTCGGAATATACCTTTCTGATTGATTAAGGAATAGGGTAGCAAAATACTCTGGAGTGTGAACTAGTTTATAGAATGGAGTAAAGAATGGAGTAAAGAAAGAAAAGAAATCACCTTCTCATTAAACTTGTTCTCAGCCATCAGATCACAACCATCACTCAGTACCAAAACCTGGTCTTCAGTAGGTAAGACAAGATGGGTAACAAGCTTCCTAATATGACAGTATAGTGGTGGTAGGTACTGAGAACAGCAACTGATCAGCACCAGAGAGGCTCCAGAGTTCACTGACCTCCAACACCTTACTGTTGTGTTAAAAACCTAGTCACATATCTGGCTATATGGCATCTGAGTACTCATCACAGAATACCACTGTTTGACTAATTTCTCTGTGTTACCAGGCTCTTGTTTACATACTGCTATCTCTAATGCCTTTTACCAAAGATGAAAATAATTGAAAGGCCAGCCTTCTGAAGTGCTCATCAGAGGAATTCCACCCCCCATCACTCTACTATGGTAGCTCTCTAGAGGAATTTTGGTCACCAGAAACTCACTCAAGTTACCATGGGGAATTAGAACTATTCATCAGATAAAAGTAATCAAGCACTACAGACTCCCAAGGTAGGAGAAAACTTTGTGGTTTATCTGGACACTTGTCTGATGTTCAGATAGCTTCCATTTTTTAAACAGAGTCCCACTTATAAAACTGTTGCCCTTGGGCTGGGGATGTGGCTCAAGCGGTAGCGCGCTCTCCTGGCATGCGTGCGGCCCGGGTTCGATCCTCAGCACCACATACCAACAAAGATGTTGTGTCCGCCGAGAACTAAAAAATAAATATTAAAAAAAAAAATTCTCTCTCTCTCTCTCTCTCTCTCCTCTCACTCTCTCTTTAAAAAAAAAAAAAAAAACTGTTGCCCTTATAGTGTTTCCTCAAGGGAGTTATCTTTAATGCCATTCCCAATTAGTACTCTGCAAAAAGAAGTGTTTCAAGGTCAAATAAGTTTGAGAAGCAATAGTTACCATATAGGCTCTGAATATTCCTGCCAAAAATAAACCTACTTAAATTAACCTGGATTTTGCACCAACCAATTTGGTTACAGAAACTTTCTTTCACATGTCATGTTTTAGTATTCTATTCACAGAAAATGTTTCAGTATATGTTTTTTCCAGATAGTACATATTTATTGAAGCAACTTGAAATTTCATTGGACTCATGTCAAGCTCTTATTTGACTCCTTGAGTTTTATTCTATAATACACTTACTATTTAGCCACATCTTCATATTTTACTTTGCTTGACTTCTTGGTCTTAAGTACCAGTTTTCTTTTGTCCCTTTCTTTTAAAAAACTTTACATTGTTGGAGCCAATTCATTTTTCCAGCTTTCCATTTTGGATCCTGACTATATTATATTATACTTTCATTATCAGTTTGAGATCTGTGCTATTTACTGATGTCATGAGCATATTTATTCAAATTACAGAATAGAGATAAGGAGTAGGAATAGGCAATATTGAAACCATTCTATAAACCATCACCCTTTGGTTGTGACTACTGATCTCATTAATTAGTAACAAATCCTTCAGAAGGGAATTTCCCATAGCTCATGCTTCTAGTCTTTGTGATTTGCAAACCTTTTATTCAAGAGGCAGATAAATCATCTTTTTTCTATTTTTTGCTCCCCAAGTTTTTCCATAGAAAAATTGTTAACAATCTGGTTTCTAAGGACAATGGATCAGAAACCCTTCAAGATCGATTCCATCTCTTTTTAAAAAATGCTCAACATTGCTAGCAGTCAGAGAAATGCAAATCAAAACCACCCTAAGATACCATCTCACTCCAGTAAGATTGGCAGCCATTATGAAGTCCAACAACAACAAGTGCTGGCGAGGATGCGGGGAAATGGGTACACTTGTTCATTGTTGGTGGGACTGCAAAATGGTGCAGCCAATTTGGAAAGCAGTATGGAGATTTCTTGGAAAGCTGGGAATGGAACCACCATTTGACCCAGCTATTCCCCTTCTCAGTCTATTCCCTAAAGACCTAACAAGAGCATGCTACAGGGACACTGCTATATTGATGTTCATAGCAGCACAATTCACGATAGCAAGATTGTGGAACCAACCTAGAAGCCCTTCAATAGATGAATGGATTAAAAAATGTGGCATTTATACACAATGGAGTATTACTCTGCAATAAGAAATGACAAAATCATAGAATTTGGAGGGAAATGGATGGCATTAGAGCAGATTATGCTAAGTGAAGCTAGCCAATCCTTAAAAAACAAATGTCAAATGTCTTCTTTGATATAAGGGGAGTAACCAAGGACAGGGTAGAGAGGAAGAGCTGGAGAAGAAGATTAACATTAAACAGGGATGATAGGTGGGAGGGAAAGTGAGAGTTAAGGGAAATTGCATGGAATTGGAAGGTGAGCCTCAGGGTTATACACAATTACATATAAGAGGAAAGGAGGAGTAGGAGAAAAATTATATAAGTGGAAGAAACGATTTATAGTAGAGGGGATGGAGAGAGAGAAGGGGAGGGGAGGGGAGGGGAGGGGAGGGGGACAGTGGAGAATGGGATAGATAGCAGAATACATCAGTCACTAGAAAGGCAATTTGTAAATCAATGGAAATGTAACTGATGTGACACAGCAATCTGTATACGGGGTAAAAATGGGAGTTCATAGCCCACTTGAATCAATCTGTGAAATATGGTATATTAAGAACTATGTAATGTTTTGAACAACCAACAATAAAATAATTAAAAAAAAAGAAGTAGTGTTGGTCAAGATCTTGCTTCTTACTTTGCAGAAAGTATGTCTGGGATGTCTTATAATATCCATTGTCTTTCAGTGCTTAGATAATATAGTTTGTGTGATTTCAATGTATTTGTATTGTAAATTTTTGTCTGAAAGAATTGACACATGAAATTGTATACACTAATTAGTGTAATGTAATTTGTTAAATAAAGATACTTTTGAATGCGTGGGATGTAAGGCTTTCAAATTAAGCATTTAAATATAATTGCTGTTTAAACATCATTTCACTTAAAAGATGAGTATTAATTAATTTTTCTTGTAACTACAGATTTGGAGTGGTCTGTTGTTAATTTATCTATACACAAAGCAAAAAATCTAATGTGTTGCTTAAATTTGCCCCAAACATCCTATTTTTAATGTAGTTTGTTTATATTTATGTAAGTATATTTGCAAAGGTTTAGCCCCAACTATTCATTTCCACTAACATGAATCCTGGAGAAGGAGTTTTGCTTTTGTGCAAATCACTAGGGTGGTATTACTGAGATTTTGAATCTACTTTTCAATAGCATAGCATCTTTAAATTCTCATTGTTAACATTAATTTAGAAAGGAGTATGTCAGAAGTAGTAGAGAGATAAAAATCTAACACGGAAAAATCCTGAGTCCATGATTGACATTATGCCATTTCCTGGATGAGGCATCTTGAATAAGTTATTCCATGTGTTTAAATCTCAGTTCCCCATTTGTAAAATTGGCATCAGGATGGTGATGGATACCTACTTCATAGTATTGCTTTAAAGACTACATGGGATGTATTCAAGTAAAGTGCTTACTACATTGCTAATACACATTAAGAATTGGTTACAGTCAGGCTGGGGTTGTGGCTCAGTAGTAAGCCCTTGCCTAGCATGTGCGAGGCTCTGGGTTCAATCCTCAGCACCACATAAAAATAAATAAATAAACAAACAAATAAATAAATAAATCTATTAAATAAAAAGAATTGGATAAACTCATTACCAAGCTCTTAAGTTTTATTTGTAAGCAAAACCCCTAAAATGTCCAGAAAATGTTGACATGGCAAAAATTAAACTTTATTTGCATGGGGCTCTGGCAATCAAAAGGGACATATTTCTCAAAAGTATTCTATTTTTATGATTACTGTGGATTATAGTATCTAATTCATACAACATGAGAGTATATTTTAAATTCAGAATATTCCAAAAGTATTTCATATAGCCACATACCAATAGTATCTAAAACATATTTCAATCATCACACTTACCACATTGGGCTTAATTGTATATTGTAAGTGAGATGATAGAGTCTACTGCCTTTGCATGGCCCACGCATGGCCCAAACAGTTTGTAAGAAAATGAACAAAATAGTGATTCCTTCCCATTGGACACACAACTATTCTGAATTTGCCAAGTTGGAAATGAGCTTCTGTAAAATAATTTAAGTTTAGGACATGTTTCTAGATATTTTCTCTTTTAGGGCTAGCTGATTTGATTAAAATTTCATTCGCATGTTTTTCTTTTCTTAAATATAGCAGAAGTTACAAAAATATAATGGGAGGGCTCTGGGTAAAATGTCTTTGGTTGAAACATGCTCCTATCTAATATTACAAAGACAATGAGGTTTAATGATGATCAGTCCTGTAAGGACCCAGATAAGCAGACTAGCCAGCAGGCCAAGTCCTCAGAGACAGCCTCAGAGAAAACATCCAGTACATAGTGTCCATACAATCAGCAAGTCCTTAGGGACACGAGTACAGATTGTTTTCTGCACAGGGAAGCATTGTTGAAGGGACATGAGTTTGGACTGAAATATAACTTGCACTTCACTCACTGTGGGTCCTTCGTTATTCTGCCTGAAGGTGGTAATTCTTCTACCCAGAGGGGCTATCTTCTATTTCATGCAAAAGTGCTTCAGGGGGAATGCACACTTACCCTCATCTCTGCTCTGCCTTTAACTCTTCTGCCTTCTGACTGTATCTTAAATGGATAGGACCCTTCAATAGAGAACTTTATGGTAGGGACTAAGATAGGATGACCTGGTTCCTTCTCAAATGTTGCTCTTTGTTTCACAACATTTCTGGAAATGATACAAAGATTACTTTAGTATTCCGATGGAAAGAACTGAGACTTTGTAGTTAGAAAGTCCAGGATTTTCATCCAAATTCTAACACTTACTGGCTTTGTGACCTTGGTTAAATTAATGGAAAATGTGGAGAACATACATAAATCAGATTGACTATAACATTTTAGATGGTCATATACATTGTAAATTTTATTAAATGAAATTCGGTACCTGAATTGAAAGAAATGAATGATTTATAAATCAAGGAAATGCTTTTTTTGGCTAGTGTAAAACAAAATAGTTATCCCACCTGGAATATTTACCTTAGGTAAAAATCACCTGTGGTCCACATTGACTGATAGAATATATGTATGATTCCTTACAATTGTGTGAATTTAGGAATTCTGAGAATAATTTCTTAGGTAATGACTGCCTCTGGGACATAGAAGAAGTAACTATCCATTTTGTAATATGGCCTCTTAGAGTTTGAACTGCAACCAGGAGATATCCCACAGCACTACAGTTTGAATATTTTGAGTTTTGAGTGTAGCAAATGAAACCATAGAAATTAGTTGATGTTATATGTTAACCCTACAAACACATTTCAGAAGTTGATAGAAGGCCTAAAAACTCCTATTGTGCTAACAAAGTTCTTTTTCTTTCATTTCTCAAGTAGGAATAATTCTAGGGAGAAGAGCCCCTTGCATATAGAATGCACTTATCAGCAGTAGTATTCTAATGCATTATTTACACAGAAATGGGAAAAGCAATGGGAGGTTCTAAGTAGCTTTCATTATTAGTATATACACTACATTAATAAATTCTGCCTCGGTTAGCCAGACATGAATTGTTCTGCTGGAATTCTAAAAAGTAGCCTAAGAATAAATAACTATAAAATCAAGCTCCAGTAATATCCATATAATTCTTATTGGCTCTGAGATTATGAGAAGAAGCCCTATGGAAAGTGATTGCCATAAATTATAAACACTTTTAGTAAAAAATCATATGGGTATTCTGTGTGTTGTTTGCTAGTTGTGTTTATAATTTGATCTGTGACTCACATAATTTTGTTCCCTATCTGTTCCTTGTTATTTTCTGGTGGGAGTTGGGTCAAAACCCATATTCATTTATGATTTCCCTGGCTCACAAATTCCTACTTCTCTGGAACACTTTGCTCCCATATTATACCATAGAATTAAGTTTTATCTTTATATTGTTCTTTTGAGTACCTACATCCCTTGATATCACATCTGTGATGAGATTTTAGTTCCTTTAAGAGCACTGCTTTTTATATGACTACTTTTAATGTGTCTTTGGGTTTTTGTTACTGTTTTCATTGATATTTATAACATTTTTGGAATAATGTTTAATTAACTCTATACATTTTTTGGCTACTATAAAGTCTTGAAACTTTAACTGCAAAGTAATATCAATAATAATAATAATAATCTTATAATGCATAAAATAAGGAATATTACCATGACATTCTCTCTTTCTTTTCTTGATTGAATAGCTTCCTTCTTTTGGGAATCTTTAATTTGACAACCCTGTTAAACAGGAATATGTTTGTTGGGTAGACTCAGTTTTCACATTTTAGAGAGTTGTAGTTTGACATGTGTTTTGATTAAAAGGAATTTATATACAAGGATGGGACATAATTTCTACAGTTAGTAGAGACTATCTAGAAAAAATAGATTTGCTACTTTTGTGAGGTATATTTCTTTTCAAAATATCACAATGGCAGATAGTGGTGTAAATTTATCCCAAGCCTCAAAGAAAAAAAAGGGGGAAAAAGCTTTAAACCATCCATTGCCTTAATAACCAGAAAATCATCCATTTCTCCCCTAAAATAATATTCATGTTTTAAATTATAGTTCTTTATTAGATACTGAAGAAATTTTTCTCTTCTGTTTAGTTTGGATGGTGGGTATCCCTAGCAAAAAGATTTGCATCTAATAAATGTATATTGTGAGTGCACATTGGGCTAGTGCTTCTCATCTCTAAAAGGATTTCTTGGTTTTATATCTACTGAGGGCAGGTTTCTGGGTACCTTCCTTATACTCCCTCAGGAGTGCTCAACTACTGAGCCACACCCTAGCCCTTTTTTATATTTTATCTAGAGAAAGGGTCTTGCTGAGTTGCTAAATGTCTTGCTATGTTGCTGAGGCTGGCATTTAACTCACAATCTTCCTGCCTCAGCCTCCTGAGTCACTGGAATTACAGGTGTGCACCCTGCACCCAGCTAGCATCATTTTCTTAACACACACAGCCTACCTGGTTTCCTATTAGTTGGACATACTACAATTTAAGGTGTCCAAACTTAACTGAATCCTTTGGGTTTCCTTATATACCTCCACGATTAAGCTTATTTTCCCTTTCCATCTAATAGCTATCTCTGGCTGTGTCTTCCTCCTTTGCAGTAGATGATTAAGCTTTCCAATTTCTCCAAGAGAGTAGAAATCATCAAGCATAAACCTCTTCAACTTTCCTCATCTTTAATTTCAAAACATCATCAAGCATATTTTTCTCATTTCCTCTTGTTTACAAGTAACAAGCCTGTTTTGCCAGTATTTTTTCATCTGTCTTTTACGTTGTTACTGCAGGTTCCTTAACTCAGGCTGTCATCACCTGTCGTTTTTTAACCATCATTGTCTCCCATCTTGCCCCTCAGTCTTCCAGTCCATTCTTCACAATGTAGCCAAAGCAATTCACCATTCAAATTGTGTCACTCCTCTACTTCCAACTTTTCATTGCCTGCAAATTAAAATCTAAAATATTTAATGTAATGAACAAGGTCTTTCATAATCAGGCACATTCTAGAGGGTTGTGCTTTGTGTTTATAATCTTATTTCCCACCACTGTCCTTGATGCACTCAGTTTCCTGGCCATGCCATGTACTTTTATATCTTTGTTGTTTTCTCTATGCATCTGTCTCTTTTCCCTTTACCTAGAGTATTTTGGATATCCTCTGATCAGAGTGAGCTCTTGCAAGAAGTACCTAAAATATTTTATCCATGTGAAGTCTTTTCCAGTTCACACTGAGAAACATTAATTTGTCTATATTTTCATGATCCTCTTTGCATACTTTTATTACAACATCTCCACCCTACAATTACATGTTTATTAGCCTTTCTGTCCTTACTAGGTGAATGAATATGTTTCACAATTTTGTTTCTCTAGATTCTAGTGTAGTGCAAAACATACAGTGGACACTCTGTACATATTGGTAAATGAACAAATGGAGAAAGAACAAGTGAGCAGCTTGGGTTTCATTTTGGATAGTCAAACATAGCTTAAAGCCTCAAACTTCAGTTCCTTAAAAGATTAATAGCATTACAGAAAAAAATGGCAAAATCAAAGAGGGAGATAGCATTGATAGTGACAGAGGTGATTACTGGATTTCTAACACTAGCTGAGGATTTTGTGTAGTATGGAGGGAGTAGGGAAGGAAGCAATGGTAAGAGAAGTAGGGAAACAGAATAAGTGACTGGCAGTGATGGGACCCTACACACACACACACACACACACACACAGCACACCACACCACACATCTAGATTATCTAACTGCCACCTCTTTTATCCTCTAAAGCACTAATATAATAAATAGATTATATTATAAATAGATTATGATAATATGTTTTTGTTATAAATATCATATATGATATAATAACTCAGTGTCTTCCATTTCTCCACAGTAGTATTTTCTCAAAGGGCCATGTTTACCACTCGACTTTCTGATTATCCTTCTTTATGTTCCTCCATGGCAGAAACAACAAAAAGAAGATGGATTAACTTAGTCTCTTTCATAACTACTACTATCTTCCGTCTCCTCCAATTTGACTTTATCTCATACAGCATGCCAAATACTTTTCTTGAATTCTTTGTATCTCAAAAGGCTCTAAATAGATCAGCTGCCAATATGAGGCATGGCATATGTTTAAATTATGAGCCTTTAAACCAAATCTGTTGAAAGACTGCCCATTTATTCATTTATTTATAAAAGCAACAATTAGATTATGAGTGCCTATTGTTTGCCAAACCACACAATACTCAGAAATATGTTCATCATATCCTCAGGGGATGATATGTTTTCACATATCAACTGAAATAATGTATACCTTCTGCTTTTTAATTTTTAAGCATATTTTGCAGTTTAGTTACCATCCATGGATAAAGTTAGGTGTTTCTAATCAATAATCTTAAACCCAGAAATCTTAAAATGATTTTATTGTACTTACCTCCAGGAAAATTTGACAAAATGGGGTCTGACAAAATAATTGGTTTCAACAAACAAGATGGGAAAACTACAACAGAGGTAACTTGAACTTGAGCATGACCTTGAAGGTTTATGAACTTTCTTTGAAGATCTTTATAAGATACCAATACCTCAGTAAAATATTATAGACAATCACAAACTTGGATAAATTGGTCTTCTTGAGTTCCTTTGAACATTTAGACCCTGTGGTTAGAGTCTGTGTCTTGTGTCACAGATTTTAAGTCAAAGCACTAGTCAGTTCTTGGATTTAATTTTTGGCATCCCCTTTAGAAATGTGAACTTAAGTAAGTGGTCTTTGTGCTAATTTGGAGTACATTGAGTTCTCTTTACATCACTGGTGATGGTGAAAGAAGTGTTTCACATCAATATTTAACTGTGTATAGGTACTTTGAAGCTATAATTTGATTTGAGATATCTCATTTCCTATTATAATGAGCTATGCTATTGGATGTTTATATGTAGTAGATTTGTTGTTAGGAAAGACATGCCTGGTGTTGTATGTGTACCCATTTTCCTGCTACAGTTTAATATTTCTTGTTTCTTTGCTATGGCATCTTAATTTTTCTGTCATCTTTGCCATTTTTATTTTTAATTTTATTTTTTTAAAATATTTTTTAGTTGGTGATGGACCTTTATTTTATTTATTTCTATGTGGTGCTGAGAATCGAACCCAGTGCATCACACATGCTAGGCAAGCACGCTACTACTGAGCCACAACCCCATCCCCAAATCTTTACCATTTTTAAATAAACTTAAGATAAAGACTTTATTTCTAAATTAGCTTTAAGTTTGCAGAAAATTCAACAGTTTAAGCAGAGATTCACTGTGCCATTTGTATGATTTATCTTACTATTAGCACCTTACATTGATATATTTGTCAAAATTAATGAACAAATATTGATATATTGTTGTTGGCTAAATTCCATAGTTTATTCAGTTTTACTTACCCAGCATTCTTTTTTTGTTGTTGCAGGATCCCATCCTGGGTACTGCATTACAATTGGCTGTCTTGTCTCTTAGGCTTTTATTGGCTGTGACAGTTTCTTGTTTTTAATGAATTTAGCCATTTTGAGGAGTACTGATTGGGAATCTTGTAGAATGCTAATCTGTTGCATATGTTTTGTGTTTTTATGATTAGACTGGGGTCAGAACAGCAATTATCAAGAATATAAGTAACAATAAGTGTTAGTGAGATGTAGGGAAAAAGGTACACTCATACATTGCTGGTGGCACTGCAAATTGTGTAACCATTATGGACAGCAGTATGGAGATTCCTCAGAAAACTTGAAATGGAACCACCATTTGAACCAGCTATCCCACTCCTCAGTATATACCCAGAAGACATAAAATCAGCATCCTACAGTGACACAGCCATATCAATGTTTATAGCAGCACAATTCACAATAGCTAAGCTATAGAACCAATTGAGGTGCCCTTTGACAGATGAATAGATAAAGAGAATGTGGTACACTATGGAATATTAATCAGCCATAAAGAAGAATGAAATTATGGTATTTGCTGGTAAATGGATGGAACTGGAGACTACCATGATAAGTGAAATAAGCCAATCCCCCACAAAAACAAAGGCTGAATATTCTCTCTGATATGCGGATGCTGACTCACAGTAGGGGGGGAAGGGGGACTGGGGGAAGAAGGAAAGGTTTACCAGAATGGACAGAGCAGAGTGGGGGACAGGTAGAGGGATGGGAATAGGAAAGGTAGTAGAATGAATCAGCCATAACTTTCCTATGTTCATATATGAATACACAATCAATGTAATTTCATATCATGTACAACCACAAAAATGGGAAGTTTTGCTCCATGTATATATGACATCAAAGTTTATTCTACTATCATGTATAACTAAAAAGAACAAATAAAATTTTTTAAAAAAGAAAATCACATGTAAAAATAATTAGACTGGTGTTCAGATTTTGGGGAGGAAGATCACAGAGGCATGAAATATGCTATTTACTTCATACCATATCCTGATAGAGATGATCTACATGTCAGTATTTTTGATGTTGGCCTTGGATCACCTGGCTTAGGTAGTATGTTTCAGATTTCTCCACTGGAAAGTTATTCTCTTCTTCCTCCTCCCACATTTCTACATAGTATTCTTTGGAAGGTAGGCATTATGTGCAACACAGTTAAAAGGGAGTTATACTCCATCTCTGTGAAGACAAAGTATCTACATAAATCATATGGACTACTTCATAGTATATTTGTCTTTTCTCCATTTATTTATTTACTTAACCATGCACTTATATCAGTATGGACCTATGAATATTAATTTTATACTTTGTATTCTAATCCAATACTACTTTATTTTTGTTCCTGCTTTAGCCTTTGGGAGTTCTTTCATTTGGTTCTTGTGTCCCTTTGACATATCTGTGCAATGTAGGGCTTTGAGGTTTTATTTGAGCAATTACTTTCTGTCATAACAGGATGTATCCAGCTCATTTTGTGTATTTGCTTCTTTGTTTATAATCTCAATGATCATTATAGAAGCTGCTAGATTACAGATGACTAGACAACATTGCATAATGACTTAGAAAACCAGTGTGATCTCATGCCTTTACTAGTTTTTCATCTTTCTTCAGATTATAGACAATAAGAAATTTTCTTGTGTTTTACTTGCCAAATTTATCTGCTTTCTATATTAGAAAACTAAAATTTGTTGTTGATGGCTTTCATAAATTTACAAAGCTTTTAGTGGATTTTAGATTCACTGAATTGATACTTATCTTTAGAGGAAAATAGCTAATATGGTTGTACCCAGATAGCATAGGCATTAGTTATGATTATTGAAAAGTTAGAAGAGAACTAAAATTATTTTAGGAATATTTTATATTTTCTAAATAAATTATTTATGATCCATTTTTAAGTAATTAAAAAGTTAAATAGGAGTATGTGCTAATAGTAACTGAAGTAAAGAAAGGCAATGGACATTGAAGATAGTAAATAAGGCAGTTCTTTTTAAAAAGTTTGTGTATTCTCCCTATGAATACAAATATTCTGTACTTTACAATGATTCACATTAGAGGTGCTCGTGATATTACAATCTTCTCTCGTAAGGTCTGTCAGCATTTTCATTATAAATCTACTTTTCAAAGGCATATAATAGCTCCTCTAAAATTTCATTTGGGATTTAAAGTTGCCAAACACAATTGTAGACTGAAAATTTCTTTTGAAAATTTAATCAGAATCATTGTTTTTGTCTCAGTGCTTTGACTTGTGTGATAGCTGCTTTCTTTCTTCCTGTGTCTTGATAAATGGTCTCTCTCTCATCTGAGAATGATGACTTTTGAATGAGAACATGGCCTTAAATTCTCTGAGTTTGATGGGTAGTGTGTAATATCATAACTCTTTGATTCTGTGGCAGGAACTTCTAGCAGTGAATGTGTTTCCTAAATGGCAATAAATGTTTCTTTTTCTTTTTTTAATGGCCTATTAATATAGTCCCCATGGCTTATACTGTACCTCTCTGCTGATGTGCCAGTGACAGACAGATAGAAATTATAAGAAATTTATAGAGAATTTAAAAAATAAATATCTTTAAATTCAAGGAATAATATTATTAAGAAAAATGTAAGGCTTACATTTCATTGAATACTACCAAGATTCCATAAGGAGCATAAAGTAAAATTTCAAGAAAGTGGAAATATACACTTTGATCTTGATTAGGATGTCTGAATATTTTTAAATATGTTAGTTTTACCAATTTAACTGGTTTATAGGCTATAGGTATAGGACATTTCATATTAATTCATAGGTCTATTCAACAAAAAATCTGTTCTCTTTTTAATTGATGATTCTGAAATTTATTTTGGAAGAATAAACAGATTATAAGAGTTATAATACATAGTAGTATGCTAAAGTGGTAAGAATGGAGAGGTGAATAAAATGAACCAGATTGCCTGGAAAAAATATTTTTTGTAATAAATGAAACAAGATGGACAATAAGGAAAAGAAACATTTAATAAATAGTTCTTTGAAAATTGGTTGTTTTGGAGATAGAAATAAACCATAAAATCTCAGATTAAATTATTAATTCACTATGCATATAAATAAAAGTTTGAAATATTTAAGAACTAAAGGTCTAAATTTTTAAAATAGAAACAAATAGAGTTGATTGTTGGTTTTTAAGGTGAGAAATACCCTCAAATCATAAGTATATAGAAAAAATCACAACAAAATGATGCTGGATTTCAGTCAGTAAGAACCAATATTTTTTCTTAGCCAGAAAGCATCATTAGAATGAAAAATGCAAATCATAAACAGGGAAAATATACTAATTCACATAAAAAACCTACGGTCTATAATATATGAATATCTCTTATAAATCAATTCAGAAAAAGATGAACATCTGGGGCTGGGGATGTGGCTCAAGCGGTAGCGCGCCCGTCTAGCATGCGTGCGGCCTGGGTTCGATCCTCAGCACCACATACAAAGAAAGATGTTGTGTCTGCCGAAAACTAAGAAATAAAATGTTAAAATTCATTTAAAAAAAAAGATGAACATTTATACAGGAAAATGGCAAGGATATGACTAGGAAATTGGAAGGAAATACATATAGAAAATAAATATTTGAAAAATATAAATTAAAAGCAATTTTTGGCAAATCATATTCATAGAGATTAGAAATAAATTAAGTTCTTGTGAAGGTGCTGCGAGTCAGATGTTCTCACAGTTAGACTTCCAGAGGAGTATAAATTAGTATAATCTTTCTGGAAAGTAAATAGTAATATGTTCAAGGAGTCTTAAAAGCTATTAAACTTTAACCCAAGAGTCTTCTATAGTGAAAATTATTAAGAAGAAATAATCAGATTGTGGATGAATATCCATATGCAAAATCATTTTATTTGATTACTAATGATGTAAGACTGAAAAAATCTAAATGCCAACAATATGGAAACACTAAAAGCATAGTACATCTATTATGATAGAATAATGTAGGGTATTTACAATCATCTTGTATACAAGGTTTTAGTTGTCATTAGAGTAGATAACTTTCTTTTCTGCATATTGCATCGTTGACTCTGTTCAAATTAAAATGAGAGATAGGAATTTTAATTAACGAGACCTCACAGAATTTCCCAAACTCTAAAGCATCACTATATCCTGGTTTCCTATTGGCTCCTTTGGCCTGGGAAAGAATGGTACTTTTTTAAGGTATGAAATTATACTTGACAATTGCTTAGAGAACCTAACCCTAAAATGACTTCAGAAATTATATGCAAGCAATAAACTCAAGTTCCATTCCAAAATAGTCATATAAAAAGGTTGACCATTCACTTTTCTGAAATCCTCTCCTATTGACTTCTGGGTCATTACTCTCTCCTGGTCACTTACCAGGAGACGTCATTTGTTTCTAATTGATCCTCCGATATCTTCCTAGTATGATGTGGGAAGTAGCATGTAAGTCTCTCAAACAGCTGTCAACCAATCAAAATGGCTGTGCTTTGGGTTAAGACACCTAATGCTTTATTATGTTAAGACATCTAATTCATCATTATATGGTATAGTGAACTTGGGGTCAGACAGTCTACATCTCTGCTGCTGTTTAGTTGAGTGGCTATGGAAAAATTACTTTACCTCTCTGAGCCTTTGTTGTTGCAGGTTAAGAGGTGAAAACCATATAAAACACTTAGTTATGAAACACTTAGTATATAGTAGGCTGTTAAAATGGTAGCTATTACTATTATTACTATTATGTATTATATGGGAGAGCAGTTGTTTTAGTCAATTTTTTTGCCCATATGACCAAAAGACTTGACAAGAACAGATAGAGGAGGAAAAGTTTACTTGGTGCTCACAGTTTCAGAAGTCTCAGTCCACAGACAGTCAACTCAATAACTCTGGCCCAAGGTGAGGCAAAACATCAGGGTGGAAAGTGTGTTGTGGAGGAAAGCTACTCAGAATGACCATCAGGAAGCAAAGAGAGGTGTGCTCACCAAGGACAAAATATAAACCCCAAACACATACCCCCAGTGATCCACCTACTCCAGCCATACCCTACCTTCTTACAGTTACCACCCAGTTGATTTCTATTAATGGATTAATGCACTGATTAGGTTAAAACTCTTATAACCCAATCATTTCATCTCTAAACCTTCTTTCATTGTCTCACACATGAACTTTTTGGGGACCCCTCATATATAAACCATAGCACCAGTGAATTTTAAAATAAAATGGTATTGTTTTTAGGGAAATGTATGTTTTAAATGTATCTTTTTTCATTGTAAATGGACACAATACCTTTATTGTATTTATTTATTTTTATGCGGTGCTGAGGATGGAACCCAGGGCCTCACATGTACAAGGCAAACACACTACCACTGACCCACAACCCCAACCCAAGAAAATGTATTAATAGTTAGTGCTACCAGTGGGACACAATATTAGCCAAACTAAGTATGCAAGGCATAAAGGAAAGAAGTAGTTCTCAGGAGACTCTTTAATCAAGGTTACCCTTATAGACCAAGCTTTATACACTGCTCTATCCCTACCACATAGCACAGCTCCCAGCAGATAGTAGTGCTCAAAAGAGATTTATTGACTGGATGGATGAATAGATGAATGGATATCTGAGGTTCAAGGAATCACAACCCTTGGTAGTTGGGAGGCAATGTGAAGAAATCTAGTGCATGTGCATCAAGAAAAGATGTAAGTATGGAGAAGAGAAGGGAGGGGAAGAGTGATATAAAGGGAGCTAGAAAGGCATTAAAAAGACACCTCCCAACCCTTTGAGCTACAATCATTTGTGTCTTTTATATTGTTTAGAACCCTGTTTTCACACCCAGCTAAAAAACAGTTGATACCACATGATAAGAAAGTTCCTGTGGTCTTACTTATGGGCTTGAGAATACCCTCTTTTACTTGTATGATCCTAGTAAAACTCGGCAACAAAATGACAAGGTAGTGACTACTCCTGGGAGCTATTTCTGAAGTCTATGGAGATCCAGAATCTAGGCTAGCAGGGCAATGGGACCATGGCTATAGCGACCTATTTTTCTAGCCCTAAATTGGGACACATGATCTGACCAAATTTTTTTCCAATATATGGATGGATTCATGTTAACAGTCTCAAGAGATACCTGTATCTCCCTTAAATGATTTTTACCATTATTGGAAATAATAAGTTCTCTGAAATTAGGGCTGTTCTAAAAAAGATAGAAGCATATGGTTGCCATGGTTTTGGGAATCTTTTTAAATATGAGTTTTTTTTTTAACTTTCAAAATTTTGGTAATCTCATGGATGATAGATGTACTTGTGCACACACACAAATGCATACACACATAGTGTAGGAAGTTTTGTCAGGATTTCAGATTTTTTAAAATTGCTTTTGTTTTTTAAATACATGACAGTGAAATGCATCACAATTCTTATTACACATATAGAACACAGTTTTTCATATTTCTGTTTGTATATAGAGTATGTTCACAGCAATTCATATCTTCATGCATGTACTTTGGATAATGATGTCTAACTCATTCCACCATCATTCCTAACCCCTTGCCCCCTCCCTTCCCCTTCCACCCCTCTGCCCTATCTAGAGTTCATCTATTCCTCCGATGCTCTCTCTCCCTACCCCACTATGAGTCAGTCACCTTATATCAGAGAAAACATTCACCATTTGTTTTGGGGGGATTGGCTAACTTCACTTAGTATTATCTTCTCCAAAGCCATCCATTTACCTGCAAATACCATGATTTTATTCTCTCTTATTGATGAGTAATATTCCATTGTGTATATATGCCACATTTTTAATCCATTCATATATTTTTTCCATAGTCATGATAAGGGTACAGAAGTCCTAGTAAAGGAATGGAGGGACATATTGCAGGTTTAGGAATAGTAAAGGAGCAGAGATGAGTAGCTGTGGTTTAGGTATAGTTGGTTAATAAGAGTACAATTTAGAATCTAGAGTCCATGAATTAGGGAATAAAAACAGGACTAGAAAAAAAAAAAAGGATTAATCAGCTGGACGCAGTAGCACACATCTGTAATCCCATCAGCTCAGAGACTGAGGCAGGAGGATCATGAGTTCAAAGCCAGCCTGGGCAACAGTGAGGTGCTAAGCAACCTGGTGAGATCCTGTCTCCAAATAAAATACAAAAACTGGCTGGGGATGTGGCTCAGTGCCAAGTTCCCCTGAGTTCAATCCCTGGTACAAAAAAAAAAAAGAAAGAAAAAAAGAATGATTGAAGTATGACAATTATTTATGCTACATAAATAAGCCACGACATAGATGCTATTTTTTTTTCAGTGGGAAACTGATTTTCGTGGAAAGATTTCAGGAGTTGTTGGGCTTTATGAAAGAGCCAAAGTACACATATTCAGTTGGCTTGAAAGGGAACCAAATATAGGAGGTTACAAAGATAAAATTGGTGTCCAACAACACTATTCATTCAGTCAACAAAGTTTTTGGTGTGCCTACCATGTGCCAGATAGTGTTCCAGGCACCAGAATAAATCAGATTGCTCAAGTTTTTGCTGTTATGGAGCTTACATTCTAATGGCAAGATAAACAATAAATGAATAAAAACACATATATAATGTGTTAGGTAGTGATACATACTATAAAGAAAAGACAACCAAGACAAGAAGATACACAATGGTGTAGTACAGCTGGGGCATTATTTTAGCTATGATAGTCAGGAGCCTTCTCTCTGAGGAGATAACACTTAAACAGACTTTAATAAATGCAGGAGCTGGTGATACAAAATCTGTATGGAAGGAGATAGCATTTCAAAGAGATTAATAAGTGAATATCAGTTCCTGAGTTGGAAATAAGTTTTATTATTAAAAGAACAAAGAGCAAGCCAGTGTGGTTGGATCTTAGTAATTTAGGGAGGAAAGTACCAGTTTGTGTGGAGCACTATAGATAGGCCATTGTGAGATATTCATTTTATGTTAAGTATGATGGAATGCCTTTGGAGTCTTTCTTACAGAAGAATCAAGTGACACGATTTATATTTTAACATGATTACGCTGGCTGCTAGGTAAAACAAGATTTTATAGAGTCAGGAATTGAAACAGTGCCGCCATTTAAGAGCTTATTACTAAAATCCAGATGCAGCCCAATGAGGCTGTGGCAGAGGATGATTGTGGTGGAGGTGGGGAGGAGTGACTACATTCAGAATGCATTTTGAAAGTAAACTGGATATATATTTTATATTGTAGAGTTATAAGGTTAGGAAGTTGAGAAACAGATTTGTGACATGTTACATTTCAATCTTCTATACTGTGACCAAACATATTAGGAGTAAGCAGCTTATTATCTGAGTATAAAGTTCAGGACATGGTTAGGATTAAAGTAATAATTTGAAGAGTGAACACATATCATTTAAACTATTGAACAAGATAAGGTAATCTAGGGAATGAATGTGGAAAAGAGGTCCAAAAGACACACAGAAAATTCCATAGACATTGCTGTCACCAAGACAGTCGAGAAATAATTTTGAGTGCTTATTATATGCTAAGCATTGTTCTAAGACCTGAGAATATAATAGAGACCAAATAGATAAATTGATGCCCTAATAGAGCTTAGAATGCAAAGTTACATGACTGATAAGAGGATCAAGGCAAAAATATCGCAGAGAATAATGGGTTAAAATGTTGAGTTTTTCAAATAATAAAAGAACCCTAATAATCACTAAATCAATATGCTCTATTGGAGCCAATAGGACAGAGAAAATGATCATGGGATTAGTGGTTGGAATGGGGAAGTAGGAGAGGATAAGAGCCAGGAATACCTCCAGGGGTGGGGTTAGACACCACTGTGATACATATATACCAGCAAAATTGAAATCTTGGATAGGCATTTTGAGCCTATTGGGGAAATGTCTTTCTCTGAGTAGATACAGAAGTGGCATAAAAGAAAGCCTAGAGTTACAAGTCAAGGAAAGACCAGAAAGGCAGAAAATGGTTATCAGCTAATGATGCAGAGGCAGAAATGAATGACTTTGTATTTGACACTGTTAGCTGTGTAACTTAGGTAATTTTTTCTTTCTGAATCTCAATTTTCTCAGCTGCAAAATTGGGCAGGGGGAAGTATAGGCTATACCTCACAGATATCTGGTCTATACAAAACACTAAATAAATGTTAACTTATAATAATACCAATTCTGATGATGATAATAAAGTTTGAGAATCTTCCACATCTGGGGCACAATGGGTCTATGTAAGGTGAATATTTACTCTCAAGGTACAGAGAAAAGAAGTAGGGTTAACGAGGCTCATAAGTAAACTTTGTCAATCAGAAACTTTGATGCGTGCTTTTGAACTTTGGATTTGCTATGTAAATATGAGTGACTTTCTGTTTGAATTTTGTAAGTTGTGTTAATATCACCCTTTTGTTTTTCATGACATATTGGTTAAGATATTTTCATATAACCCTCAGATAAGAGATATAAAATATTTAGTTCATCTGGGAATCTTGTCATGTCTAGAGAAGTGCTTCTTGAACCTTAATGAGAACAGAAGCTTCCAGGTGATGCTTCCATACACCAAACGTTGAGTAGCATGGAGCTAGGAGGCCTATCTGGAGAGCACTAGAAAAAATAGCAGATTTGGGGCAATCAGTGACTTGAGTCACAAAAAAAATGAGACTGACTCCTGCCTCTCATTTTGGCCTCAAGGGGTTGTCTTACATTACACCCAATATAAAGAGAATATTTGGTAGTGGGTTATAAAGTTAAAAAAGCAGGAGTGCTGCATGTTTCCTCCAGCCTCCATATTGTCCTGAAACAGATGTGAGTGCACATCTGTCTACTACAAAGAGAGCTTCTGAGGAAAGTCTTCATGGAGCAATATATCTTGCTTTTATCATTTTCCTCTTTATGATGTTTTCTTTTCTCAATCCCTTGAAAAATCACATAATGGGATTTTATTGTAGCCTGTTTGAATGGATAGGACAATGGAGAAATAATGTAGTCAAGAAAGTGTTCCCACAACCAGAAGAAGTTTATCTGAGGAATGTTTGTGGCAGAATGTAACAACCATTAGAAATGAAATTTGGACAAGATGAAAAATCATTTGATATCAATCGTATATTGTTTATCAGAAATACTTGTAATATACAGAAAGATTTTCATTATGATTTATTGAGATTAAAAATGTGGCTTTCAAATATACTGTTCCAATATGACCAGCATATTTTATTGCAAAAATAGTCCTTCCTCAAGACTTTGATAAATGCAGATTGAAACAGACAGTGTATCCAGATGCTACTGAATACCCTCAGATATCTTGCTTTTCAGCAAGTAAACCAGAAATTGATGGTGACAGTGTTTCTGGTTTGTTGACTTTTTCAAAAAACTGTGATCCACCCTTTTTATGAATGAAATGTTCAGTTTCATTTGCTTATTTTAGATGCATTTATTATCTTTATATCTTACTCAGTCTTTCATTGCTGTTTAAATTCATTTAGTATTCAAGCTGCAACACTTTTTTTTTGGTATTTTGTCTCTATTTGATTGATTAATACCAGAGGCAGTATAGTAAGGTTTTGAGACAATGAGCTTTAGAGACACACTGGTATCCTGACACTATTACTTGTGTGACTTTGGAGAACTAATTTAAACCCCTGGTGTCAGTTTCTTTATCTGTAAAATAGAATAATAGTAGTCCTTACTTACAGAGTTTGTGTGGATAATAAATGAATCAGTACATGTAAAATAGCCAAAATTGTGGCTTGCATAGTTGAGAACACTTACCAAGCATTCAAAATTTAATGACTGATCTTATTAATGATGCATGGTAAACCATTTCCTATCAATGTCCATGTTTATCTCCTCAGCCAGACTGCAAACACATTTTAAGTATGAGAGCAGTATCTTTATTTTCTGTATATTTTCTTTGAACATTTATTATTTCTCTAATGTTTGCCATCATCACTATGGATTTGGTTTGCAGATGTAACTACCAAGAGGTGCATTATAAATACAAAAATGGAAGCTGCAATTAAGAAAAACTGCCACCAATAAGCAGTAAGTAATGAGCTAGGGTAAACGGAAAGCATATATTTTACCAATAATTAATACTAATTATAATAACACCTATTTATCAAGCACCTATTTTTCTGTATTGGAGACTTTATATCATCACTTTTATTCTTCACAGCAATTCTATTAGGAAACTGAAACTCAGAGGTTTAGTAACACAAACTGATGCTAATAGCAAACATGAAACTGCTTCATCCGTTTTTAAAAAATATTTTTTAATTGTAGATGGACACAATACCTTTATTTTATTTATTTATTTTTATGTGGTGCTGAGAATCAAACCCAGTTCCTCACACATGCTAGGCAAGCGCTCCACCACTGAGCCACAACCCCAGTCCCCTTTTTAAAAATTTTTGAAATGGGATTTGTAGTTAAAGCTGATAAATTGTGTTAACATAACAGTTCTGCTTCTCACAAACCGTGTGACAACTTTGAATTCAGAGCCCTTATTTTTACAGAAAGATACTTTAAATCTAAAACTAAAGCTTCTTTCTAAGAGACTTCATCCTCTGCCATTTCCCTGCTAGACTGCTTTTCCTTCCTCCAGAACCACATGAGTTGATCACTTCCTCCAAATCCTCTAGTCACTGCCAACCTAAGACTGTGCATCCTCTCTTATGCCTCAGGATTTGTCCTCCTTTCCTCCGTAGGTTTGTGTTATGATAATGCATTTCTGATTTTCCATTCAGTGAGAAATGATGCAAATATGAAAGCATTGTCTTTCTCTATCTGTTTAAACACTAGGGCTATCACATTTTAATTAGTAAGTACTACTCTGAAGCAGTGGTGTAGAATAGAAAGAGAATGATCAATACTGCTGGTTCAAGTCCAGATGTACTATAATGAGCATCTTAGACATAAACAAGATAAGTTCACTTGATTTATAGGTTTAGAATTGGCGTATTATTAAGCCACTAATAATCTCCTTGTTCTAGTTTGCCTGGGGACCAATAATGTCAACAGATTCCCGTCTCTCCCCTATCACTTCTGTTTTGTCCTATTGTGAAGTGTGCATGGGAGGAGAAAGTGATTGAGGTAGGAGTAGAAATCGTGTTATGTCCGACAGCAGGAGGATCTGTGAATGTCCTTTTTAGTCTGAAGCATTCTTTACATGGGAATACATGTTGCCTTATATTATCTCATTCACCTGAATCACATGGGTCTTTAAGGTTTTGATTACAATTCCTTCATTCTTTGCTTTTCTTCCAATTTGAGTATCATTTGCAAACTAGAAAATGTTTTCAATATCCTCATCCAAATAATTACATTCATATAAAAATCTGGTAATGAAACATTAGAGCTCAGGGCTTAATTGCTGAAAAATCAACCCTTGGAGCTAGAAAATTCAGTTAAGGTTCCATGGCAACAGGATCTATTATTAACTGTATAAATGTTATCTAATAACATTTTGAAATTAAGATGCTAGTTTAGGTACTTTCAGGACTATATATAAGGGAAGGTGCTGTTTAAAAACAAAATATCTTGTTTAAATAGTTTCTCTGGATGAAAATTTTGGAAAACTTCCAGTTTATTCAATTATTTTATTGCTTGTCAAATTTAATGCTCATTTTTCTATCAGTTAATGAGAAAATGCTCCATTGCTTTTGAAATACGACAGCTTAATGTCCATGAGTTGTATTTATGCCTTCCCTTTTTTTTAAGGAAAAAAATCAACAGAAAAGAAAAATGAAATCAAACTTAATGATGTAGGAAAGCTGTATACTAAGGATGTATCCTAAGGAGGGATCTGGAAGAACAAATTATCCTATGAAGAAAGGAGTTCTAGATACAAAAATATATTCTTGAAACTTTTAAAGTAGGATATGGATTCCAAAGACATTTCAGGACAAGTTAAAGACATTGTACACTTATAACAAAAATATGAAAATTATTTCATATTAATAAAATAAATGTAAAAAGGTGATAAAACAGTTTTTGGTAGGCAAATCATTAATGTCAAGGCAGAAATGATTGCTTATTGAAATCACTAGATGTATTACTGAGAACTTGTAAATGCACTGGGAAGAAGATTCAGGAGTAGGAAGCAGTGATGAGATTTTCTTGGGGAGGGCATGGGAAAAATGGAGAGATTTTCTCATCTAAACACTGTTCATATTGCTGATAGCAAAACAACGGCTCAGGGCTGGTCAGCAACTCCAAGTTCAGATAAAATACAAAGATATAAAAGACTACATCATGCAGACCATATTCATGTTGCTGGAACAATGCTAAGTAAAGGAGAGGTTGTTATGGGGTGAGGTGATGCTAGAATGTGATGGAGCTACAACTGCTGATGCTATGTTGTTACTAAAGGAAAAGACAAAAATGACCTTTACTAGATTAGAGATTTATGTTAATCATAAGGAATGATTTTCACTGACTATGAAAACAACATTGAGCTCTTATTTTTTCTGCTGTACTTTTTTTACTACAGTACTTTTGGGACTGACAAATAGTGAATGGAAATATACACTCTATGCTGTCCAATAGCTTATACTTTAGTTGAAGAGAGAATATATTCATTTTGAGGTGTAATATAAAAATAAGGAAATTGATTATGTGGAAAAACAGGGATGTAAGCAAAAAATCAAATGAAAATTCTAGAATCATTTCAGTGAAGAGGGACCCAGTATTAGTGACAAGAAAAAGATGTGGAAATTCTGCAAGCTATGGAGTCAAACAGATTGGGTTCTAATGCAGACTTTGATATTTATCAGCTGTGCAGTTTTGCTAAGCCTATCTTTATCTGTACAACTAGTAAAAGAATAGCTAACCTGTAGGGTTTCTGTGAAAATTGTTAATAATACATGTAAGGATATGGGGCCTCTTTGGGGAGTAGTGTAAATATTCAAAAATTGGGTGTGTTAATGGTTGCACAACTCTGTGAATATATTAAAATCCACTGAATGTTCATTTAAAAAAGATGAATTGTAAGGTTGTATACACATGTATATTTCAATAAATCTGTTATGAAAAAAGTTAAACAAAATCACTGTATGAAAAATTTACCTTTTGATCAAGCAATTCCTCTCCTATTACAAAAGTAATAACATGCTTCCACACAGAAGGTATAATCCAATGTTAATAGCAGTATTGCTCCTAATAGCTGAAAAATGACCATAATCCATATATCCAACAACTGATGAATGGATAAACAAAATATAGTATATTCAGATAATGGAATATTATTTGGCCACAAAAAAGAATGAAGTTGTGATATGTGCTATAACATGAATGAATCTGCAAGTGATTATTCTAAGTAAAAGAAAACAGATACAAAATAGGATCATATGATCCCATTCATGTGAAAAGTTCTGAAAAGGCAAGCCTAAAGAGACAGAAAATAGATGAACGATTGCCAGGGGCTGGAGGTTGGAACAGGGACTACAAATGAGCTCAAGGGATGTTTTAGGGCTGGCATTAATATTCCATTATTGGTTTGTGGTTTGTTGCAAAACTCAATACATTAAAATTATTAAATTGTAGATTTTAAATGGGTGAATTTTAATGGCATGCTGATTATATCTTAAAGGTATAATGGATTGTAAGCATCAAGTAATATATACTTAACAAATGGTAGCTTTATCATTGTTGAAACAATCATGGAAGGTTTTCTGAAGGAACTGAATTTTTTTAATGATAGGTGATGGGTAGAGTTTGGGTAGATAATGAGGAAATGGGGATAAGAAGAACAAATGATAGGGAAATAATATGACCTCAAGTGAGAAATAAGGATGATGTTAATTTGTGTTGCTATAGAACTTGCTAAAGTAGGTAGTCTGTACTAAGGGATGTTGGGAATATTGGGAGATAATAAATTGTTGGAATCAGACCTGAGACTAGAAAAGTACTAGTAGGACATAGTTGACATGTTGCCATTGATGATTAGGTAGAAATTAAGATGTTTGAGTGATATATGCCTCAGTGATAGAGTTAAAAAATGTATCCTGTGGAGGAGTAATGATGCTAGGAATAGAGCTATTCTGGCTGAAGATGGAAGTCAATAATCCAAATCATTTAGAGGCCAAGTTGGGAAGAACTTCGGTAGTAGGTACCCAAGCAGTAATTTATGTAAGATCAATTTTACATCTGAACAAGCAGGCTAAAAGGGCCAGCATGAGGAGGAAAATCCCAGAAGGTCCAGCTTGGGTGTCTGTCAGGTAAATATAGTATTGTGGAGCCATGTATGTGAAAAGAATGGTGATCCCACTGGCTATCTTTTTTTCTGATGGTTGGTGGAATCATAAGCTCTGACTAAGCTGCCTTCTAGTCTTATGAGTTATTTAAGTAAGCAGCCCTGTCAACATTATGCCCTCCGGCTTTTGAAAAAAATTCAGTGAGGTCAATGGGAGAAATGTCTCTGAATGTGTTCTCGAAGTTGTGTAGAATTTTCAAGATTCCACACCCAACTTGAAACAAATATTTACAGTGCTTAATCTAAGTGTTGTGATAAGATCATGACCTTTTCAGAAATACCTTTGATGTCAATCCTAATTCTGCTAAATTCTATCTGACAGGGTAAGAATGAAACATTATAAGCTAGTTTGTCAAGCATCTCAGTAATCTGTTGTGGCAATAATCTGCTCTAACTCAGCCCTGTAGTGATGGGCCTAGTGAATAATGTAGCTTGACTTGGAAGAAACTTATTAAGTGTTTGACCATTGATAAATGAAGGGAAAACGCACTAGGTAGACCTTGAAGTGATAAACTGGACAGGAACCTTGGCAGACATTAGTGCCTCCTGCCTACTATCATACCATGATTTATTTTGAAAATGATGACTGCTCATTTTCTTACCCACATCCCCATAATGCCACAGGAAAAGCAGTGTTGACAATCAACAGACACAGTAATGAAAAATATTGCAGGTTACTCCTATTTTGAGTTTTAATTACCATTGTAAAAGTGAAAAATGCTCATAAAGGATTAGCCTTGTGAAAGCCCATTTTCCTTAGATAACTTTTCTGATGTATAAATTTTAAAACTATGCTATCATTTTTGATAATATAAGCATAAAAGATCAAGAAAATTGAAATTGCATTTTTATTTTTTCAGGTACACTTTATGATTGGCCATAACGGCAAAGTAAGTATGTGATATTTTTGAGTTGATCATCCATTAAGTTTTAGAATGCTTTTAATCTCTTCTCCATCAATGTATCCTATTTCCCCAAAGATCACAGACACTACAGTTCACAAACTGAAAAAAATGGGATTATTGTGTCTTTATTGCTTTTCTTAAGATTTTCATAAATTATCAGGTTTCTTTCTTTCTGGTAAAATTTACTTCTATGTCCACATAGATTATTGAGTGCTTAGGGGATTTGCAACATGCATCATGCTGATTTTCCTTTCTTCTGCTTTTGTGCTTCAATGTGATACACAATGTTTGATATGAAATATGTGCTATTTTATAAATTAGCAAATCATAAATTCCTATTGAGACTTGTTTACCACAAGTATCCCTTTTTTTGTCCAGGTTAAATTTTATCTTTTAATCTTTGAAGCCTCTTTTTAAAGATAGCCTCTCAATATAAATAACAAGGCAAATGGATAAGATTTCCCTCTGAAACAACAAAAAAAGACTATACACAATATTGTTATGTGAACAAAACATAGCTTTCATCGTGTTCAAACCCAAATAAAGTAAAAAACCAAGGGGCCATAACAAATTCCATCAGACCCAAAGGGTTTAACAATTGCAATTCTTCCTTGAACTTCTGAAGATTTCCTGTTCACTACAGCCCTCAAAACTTTTAATACTTCTGGGTGTGGTGGAGCATGCCTATAATCCCAGAGGCAGTAGGCTGAAGAGGAGGATTGCACATTCAAGGCCAGCCTCAGGAACTTAAGTGAGGTCCTAAGCAACTCAGCGAGACCCTGTCTCAAATTAAAATAAACAAAAAGGCTTGGGATGTATTTCAGTGGTAAAGTGTCCCTGGGTTCAATCCCTAATCCAAAAAAATAAATAAATAAAATAAAACAGAACTCATAATACTACAAAAAAATACCCCTTAATACTACGATCCTAAACCTTGCCTCATGATAATCCCTGTGTGAGCAATTCATTTACCAAGAATTACAATTTTTAAAAAATAAAGTGAGAAGTTATTAGTTTGATAACACAAAGCAGCCTTTCATGTCTTGATCCCCAACAGGTACTCTTATAAATTACTGACAAATTACAGTAGATGGCAATTCATGTACTGCTGCCACTGATAGATAAATCTATGCCATATTATTCTGGCTTTTATTGTCTCTTAAAACATCGTCAGATTGATTTTAGAGTAGCAAGGATATAAAATAAATACACAAGATACCTTTCCAATAAAGGAGAGGAAAACCAGCCTTCTTTGTGCCTGAGAATTCTACAATCAAAAGGGAATAACATTTCTGAGTACTTCTTGTTTCAGTACAAAAATTGTGTATCTGTTTCCTACTTGAGTATACAGAATACAGAGCCAATTTGTTGTATAAGAAAAAAACACAGGATCCAGAAAAACTCAATATTTTCATCCAACAATTGTCCTAACAAGGTATACGATCTTAAACATGGCATCTAAGTTCCCTGTGCCTTAGTTTCTACCTCTGTGAAATTAGATGGTTGAATTTGATGACCTTCAATATCACTTTTAGTTCTAATATCCTCTAGTTTAAGAGGATAAATGCAGGGCTGGGCCTGTAGCTCAGTGGCAGAGTGCTTGCCTAGCATGTGTGAGGCACAGGATTTGATCCTTAGTATCACATAAAAAAATAAAATAAAATAAAAATAAAGGAATGTTGTTCATCTACAACTACAAAAATATTTTTTAAGAAAAATATGATAAATGCCCACAACCCTCTATGTACCATACAGATAATTATGAATATAATTTATGTGGCTTGCCAGCAATGCATGAGTACAGAGATAACAAGTTTTTGAAGATCAAAAGAAGGAATGTGGCTACTGAGGCAGATTAATATAGTAACTAATATTTGTGTTAATACACTCAAATATTATTCATTCAAAAATATTTATGAATACCTGAGTGTCATATCAGTGGTAGGTATTGAGGTGAAGATGAAATATTCCTTTTTTCTTCACACATAGGAATGTATGACCTGGACACATTTGGATCTGTAAAATAGAAAAGTCTTGATTAATACTCAGGGAAGGGGATGTTAATTGAGACTTTTTAAAATTAAGTGGCACATTTTTTTCAGTCTTTGTGGTTGAAATGTTTTATAAAACTGTAGTCTATTTTGGACTAAGGTTGTGGCTCAGTGGTAGAGTGCTTGCCTAGCAGGAGTGAGGCACTGGGTTCAGTCATCAGCATCACACAAAAATAAAATAAAGGCATGTGTCCACCTACAACTAAAATTTTTTTTAATGTAGTCTATTTTATTATCTTAATGACTACAGTTTAGTGAACATAATTGGATTTTACTTTAGTTTTTGGAATATTTTTTCAGGGTCTCAAATTCATTATTCCCAAATCAGTTTTTGTTGTGCTGTAAAAGTAGATTGAAATGAATCTCTTCTGGCAGCAGATCACTTCTTGGGAGATTAATTTGTTTTTCTTTCAGTAAATCCAAGATATCTTCTTGCTTAGTCACGATGTTTCTTTTTCTCATAAAAGTTGAGTATAGCAGCCAGACACGGTGGCACACATCTGTGATCCGAGTGCCTCAGGAGGCTGAGACAGGAGGATAGAGAGTTCAAAGCCAGCCTCAGCAACTTAGCAGGGCCCTTAAGCAACTCAGCAAGACCCTGTCTCTAAATAAAATACAAAATAGGGCTGGGGACGTGGCTCAGTGGTCAAGTGCCCCTGAGCTCAATCACTGGTACAAAAAAAAAATGAGTATAGCACATGAAATACAGTGTTTCATTAGTTGAGCTTCAGTTAATTAAGATTTTGCTGTATGTAAGATCTTAATTAGTAACATAGAGATTTGACTTCTTTTTTAGGAAGTATTATGCTCAGTTTTAAATGTGAGAATTGGTTAGGAACATCCACTGGCTACATGATGGTATTTAAAAGAGACCAACCAGTAAGGTGGAGGTGAAGCATTTAATATGAATAATAGTGAAATGAGGTTAAATTATTTGTAGTGAAGAAAAAATGATGAAAAGGAAATAATATCTATTTGACAAGCTCTTTTGTAGAAGAATGAATAGAATGCCCAGTTTGGAAATGACCAAAAGTTTATCTGGTCTAATTTTTCTCATTTCATGGATATTCACAGAGTATTTGAATACCTTATTTTAGGGACTAGGAATATCTGGAGAACTTCTAGAGCAGCCATTTCATTCATGACTGCCCTAGTTAGCCTATTTCATATGGAGCTCAAATCTGTCAAATAGTTCGAGATATAAGGGTGCATCTAACTCCTTTCCACACCATAACCCTTTAGATATTTAAACAGTTTATCATGATCTCTTTTGTTATAGTTTTTAAATTCCTGAATCTTTTCCAGAAAGTAGAGCTAGTACCAAGATTACTCTCCTGCTCAAAAACTACTTTCTGTAGCCCAAAAGATAATGTGAAAGTCTTTTATCATGGCATTTAAAGCTCTGCCTGCCTTTGACCTTGATTTTCATTATTTTTCCCATGGAGGCTACAGTCCACCTAACCTGTACCTTTCTTTTTCATTAATAAGTCATTCATTTTGCCTTCATTCATGCTTTGCTGATGTTTTTTCTTCTTCTCTAATACCCTGCTTTTCCTTCTGAGACTAGTGAACTTTTAAGTAATTAAATCTTTAAGGCCCTGGTCAAATGTTCTATCTTTTGTTAAATTTTCATAGAGTTTTCTCCAAACTTATTTCCTCCACACAGAAAAAAATTCCCAATGTTTCTTTAACCCCCCCCCCTTTTTTTGGTACCAGGGATTGAACTCAGGGTCACTCAACCACTGAGCCATATCCCTAGCCCTATTTTGTATTTTATTTAGAGACAGAGTCTCACTGAGTTGCTTAGGGCCTCACCTTTGCTGAGGCTGGCTTTGAAATCAAGATTCTTCTGCCTCAATCTCCTGAGGCCCTGGGATTACAGGTGTGCGCCACCATGCCGAGTGTTTCCTTAACTCTTGATTATTATGGCTCATGCCTCTATTAAATCATTTCAAATATTTTATCACATTTAATTTTTGTCTGTTAGCCCAGATAGAAGGGAAACTCTTGATTTTCAGTACCAAATTTGGTTTATATTTTCCCCTAAATTTAACATATTTGAAAAAGTTAATATAGAAATGATATTTATAATACCTTATTCATTGGTCATAAACTCTGTTCATCGATTTCATGGGAGGTTACCTACCTTTACCTGTCTGAAAAGTGATGACCTTTTAAATCTTTCCATCCATAACTTCATTTATTATACTTCCATCATATACCTTTCTTCTTAGCATTCGTCTTTCCAGGTTGAAGAAACATAAATTCTTTTTTTCTGTTCCTTATTTCACTATTTTTTCCTGGATTTTTTTCCTTATCTATCAAGGAACAGGACCTTAAGCAGATCTAATTGGGGAGCAAGTGGCAACTGGTAGCATCATTCATTCCATGTGAAAAATCCTAGACTTTATCATACCACAATTTCTACTTCTTTTCATTCTGGCCTGCTTTTCCCAGAACAGTTTATAATTCTCACTGAATCACATAACTGTTGTGATTATTTCCAAGTCAGTGGTTTATTATTGATTTGTATTTCTTTGCTCAAAAATGCAAATCAGAGAGTGTTTTACATAAATTATGTGCATTTCGGTGTATGATACTAGAATGTTAGTTCTTACTTCTGCTTTGAAAATGTGTCTTTCACAGCATTTCAGGTCAATTCTGAATTAACTTTTTACTGGGATCTTAGAAAATTATAGGATGTTTCAGAGCCAACTCTTATTCTTACAAGAAAGGGAAGGGAAGGGTCAGAAGGAGAGTATAAAGGGTTGAGTTGTATCTAAAGTAATTTCTTCAGGTAAAAGTTTGAAAATAAAAACAACCCCATTCTGAAACAAAAAGCAAAACCAAGAAGCAATCACTGGGCTGAGGTTGTAGCTTAGTGATAGAACATGTGCCTAGCATGTGTGAGGCACTGGCTTCAATTTTCAGCACCACATATAAATGAATTAATGAATAAATAAATAAATAAATAAAATCTCCATTGACAACTAAAAAATATTTTTTTCTTTTTTTTATTGTTGGTCGTTCAAAACATTACATAGTTCTTAATATATCATATTTCACAGTTTGATTCAAGTGGGTTATGAACTCCCATTTTTTCCCCGTATACAGATTGCTGTATCACATCAGTTACACTTCCATTGATTTACATATTGCCATTCTAGTGTCTGATGTATTCTGCTGTCTATCCTATTCTCTACTATCCCCCCTCCCCTCCCCTCCCCTCCCCTCCCCTCCCCTCCCCATTTATCTCTCTACCCCCTCTACTGTAAATCATTTCTTACACTTGTATTATTCTTCTCTTACCCCTCATTTCCTCTTATATGTAATTTTGTATAACCCTGAGGAACACCTTCCATTTCCATGTGATTTCCCTTCTCACTCCCTTTCCCTCCCACCTCTCATCCCTGTTTAATGTTAATCTTCTTCTCAAGCTCTTCGTCCCTACCCTGTCCTTGGTTACTCCCCTTATATCAAAGAAGTCATTTGGCATTTGTTTTTTAAGGATTGGCTAGCTTCACTTAGCATAATCTGCTCTAATGCCATCCATTTCCCTCCAAATTCTATGATTTTGTCATTTTTTAATGCAGAGTAATACTCCATTGTGTATAAATGCCACATTTTTTTTTATCCATTCATCTATTGAAGGGCATCTAGGTTGGTTCCACAATCTTGCTATCGTGAATTGTGCTGCTATGAACATCGATGTAGCAGTGTCCCTGTAGCATGCTCTTATTAGGTCTTTAGGGAATAGACCGAGAAGGGGAATAGCTGGGTCAAATGGTGGTTCCATTCCCAGCTTTCCAAGAAATCTCCATACTGCTTTCCAAATTGGCTGCACCAATTTGTAGTCCCACCAACAATGAACAAGTGTACCCTTTCCCCCGCATCCTCTCCAGCACTTGTTGTTGTTGGACTTCATAATGGCTGCCAATCTTACTGGAGTAAGATGGTATCTTAGGGTGGTTTTGATCTGCATTTCTCTGACTGCTAGCGATGGTGAGCATTTTTTCATGTACTTATTGATTGATTGTATGTCCTCCTCTAGAAGTGTCTGTTCAGGTCCTTGGCCCATTTGTTGATTGGGTTATTTGTTATCTTATTGTCTAATTTTTTGAGTACTTTGTATACTCTGGATATTAGGGCTCTATCTGAAGTGTGTGGGGTAAAGATTTGTTCCCAGGATGTAGGCTCCCTGTTTATCTCTCTTATTGTTTCTTTTGCTGAGAAAAAAAACTTTTTAGTTTGAGTAAGTCCCATTTGTTGATTCTAGTTATTAACTCTTGTGCTATGGGTGTCCTACTGAGGAATTTGGAGCCCGACCCCACAGTGTGTAGATCATAGCCAACTTTTTCTTCTATCAGATGCTGTGTCTCTGATTTAATATCAAGCTCCTTGATCCATTTTGAGTTAACTTTTGTGCATGGCGAGAGAAAGGGATTCAGTTTCATTTTGATGCAAATGATTTCCAGTTTTCCCAGCACCATTTGTTGAAGATGCTATCCTTCCTCCATTGCATGCTTTTAGCCCCTTTATCAAATATAAGATAGTTGTAGTTTTGTGGATTGGTTACTGTGTCCTCTATTCTGTACCATTTGTCCACCCGCCTGTTTTGGTACCAGTACCATGCTGTTTTTGTTACTATTGCTCTGTAGTATAGTTTGAAGTCTGGTATCGCTATACTGCCTGATTCACACTTCCTGCTTAGCATTGTTTTTGCTATTCTGGGTCTTTTATTATTCCATATGAATTTCATGATTGTTTTATCTATTTCTACAAGAAATGCTGTTGGGATTTTGATTGGCATTGCATTGAACTTATAGAGAACTTTTGGTAATATCTCCATTTTGATGATGTTAGTTCTGCCTATCCATGAACAGGGTATATTTTTCCATCTTCTGAGGTCTTCTTCTATATCTCTCTTTAGGGTTCTGTAGTTTTCATTGTATAAGTCTTTCACCTCTTTTGTTAGGTTGATTCCCAAGTATTTTATTTTTGGGGGGGATATTGTGAATGGAGTAGTTGTCCTCATTTCCGTTTCAGAGGATTTGTCGCTGATATACAGGAATGCATTTGATTTATGCGTGTTGATTTTATATCCTGCCACTTTGCTGAATTCATTTATTAGCTCTAATAGTTTCTTTGTAGACCCTTTTGGGTCTGCTAGGTATAGAATCATGTCATCTGCAAATAGTGATAATTTAAGTTCTTCTTTTCCTATTTTTATGCCTTTAATTTCTTTCGTCTGTCTAATTGCTCTGGCCTGTGTTTCGAGGACTATGTTGAACAGAAAGAAGCAATCAGCTACAGAAGCCACTCCATATGGTAGCAGCAGTAAGAAAGTTATGTGTGCTATCTAGTTCAGCTACGACAGAAGTTTGCCTGCCTCACCAATATTCTTTTTGAGTTTTCTCTTTGATAACTGAATTTGAGTTACTAAAAGCCCAGAAAGGTGACATAATAGATCAATGAAACCCCAAAAAATTATGAGCAGAAATTAATTTAAAAAAAATAGAGGGGAGCAATAGGAAAAAGTTTCATTACTAAACCATATACTCACCCTCCCCATCAACAAAGAGCATTTCAAATTCTTTCCCTTGGAGTTTCTGGTGAAATTTCCCTTACCCAAAAGGCTCCAGTATAATAAAGTGAAATCTATTTGAGCACCAATGTTATTTTGGGTGTAAATGGTCTAAAATGCTTGGGAAGCTACTCCTATCATTGGATTTTTGATAAGGTTGGATTTTTCCCAAGATGACTTGATGTAGAATCTAAGGAAAATTAACCCTTTCCTTGGGAGTGTTGAAAAAGAGCGAGCTGTTAATGTTTGTTGTTCATCTCTGCAAACCAATATTCTCATATGGTAAAAAGTGAGCAGTGATTCTCTGAGCTACCATTTCTGTTTCTGAGAAAAACTGCATTTGAAAATCACTGAAAATGAAGCATTTGAAGCATTTCAGCCTTAAATCCTATGTGTATAAATAGTATATCTTTGGGTATTTCACTTTTGTCATATGCCAAGTATTTTTGCCTTTAAATAAATGACACATTTTACCTCAAGTATGTAAATTGAATTAAAAAAATTAGAAGGTGCCATTGTAATTTGAAGAATCCTTGCTTGGGGAAGGTCAGAATAGGAGGTCCTAGGCTTCTACTTTCTCTGTAGTCCTCTAGGGCCTTCTTTCCTAAGCATTGAATTGTGGCCAACTTTTTAAAAACTATTTTTTTAGTTGTAGTTGGTCACAATATCTTTATTTTATTTTTTTATTTTTATGTGGTGCTGAGGATCGAACCCAGTGCCTCACATGTGCTAGGTGAGCACTCTACCATTGAGCCACAACCTCAGCCCTGTGGGCACTTTTGTATGATCTGGCATTTATCATATAAGGAGACAGTTGATTAAATAATGACTGTGAAATCCCATGCTTATAAAAACGCACCTAAGTTGAAACAAACTAAGCGAATAGCAAATAAGAAAAATTGAGAAACAATGAAGACTGGAAATAAAGCTGTATTAGCCAGAATCTCTGAACTTAAAGTTTTTAGCTTCCTTTGAACTGAATATATACTATGGAAATATTTCATACAGTTTAATTCATTAAATGAAATGATAGTTGATTTCATGCTTTTACTATTGCTTTATAAAACATTCTTTTAAAATTAGCACAATATTGACATAATTAAAATACATTTTCAACCTGAAACTGACCTTGGTGACCATTTAATCTGCCTCCTTTTGCATATGGAAAAATTGAGACACAGAAAATGAACTAATAGCATTCTTACATAACCTTGATATTCTCTCAGTTCACTGAACTTCCTAATACTGCATTATGGGTCCCCTCTGCAGTCTACTCTTCAGGGATTATATTGAAGGGAATAACAATGAAGGGAATTAAAAATTGCTACTAAGTCTCTGCTTCTATTCATAGACATAAGTAGCTAGGTTCAGACTCATAATTTTGGGAGAGGGACTCCGAGCTGCAAACTAGTAGGAGATGGAATTAAAGAAGTAGTCCCAGACCATCTGAGTTTCAGAAAGAAGCTGACCCAGACAGAAGTTGTCCATGGAATATCCTTAATTTTGTGGCAATCCTGTGTTTCTTGGTTCCCAGCTCCTGACCAGCTGTCATTTATATGACAGCTTCTTATAAGTTTGCCCTCTTTTAAACATATACTTAGGCTTAAAAGAATCCATAGAAGTAAGTCATCTATTCCTCTTGCTTGAGTCCTTGACTATCTTCACAAATAGCCATTGAATTTATGCAAAGATAACACAACTTCATGCTATTCAACTATCATAGTCACTCTCTTCTGTACACATTGTTTGGTCTTTTGAAGACAAAAAGCTCACAACTGAACAAAAGATTCAGGTCTGTTTTTCACAACAAAAATCAGATCAAGAATCCATTTTTTCTTTCTATATTCTACATTTTCATTCATACATCTTATGTTCATATCACCCTCATCATCTTGCTATCTCATCGTGCTTACAGTCTCTATACAAAGATATTTTAAATCAGTTTCTACCACCATGTATTTATATAATATAGATATTTTTTAATGTAAATGCAAGACTCTAAATATCTGTCGTTGAAATTACAACAAGTTATCTTTGGATCATAGTTCCATTCCTACATGAATTTGGAGTGTCATTATTATGTCATACAATAGGTTAGATGCTCTACTAGTTCTATTATCTACAAACTTTGCTTCCTCATCTATGGCATGGATGAAAATGTTAAGTGGATCAAGGGAAATCAGAACACTAAAGACAAATTAATTGCGTATCTTGGAATGGTTGTTCATTTAATTATGTGTCAACCTAATTTTACCATCCTTAATCCCATCTGTATATTCTTTTTTAAAATATTATTTTAGTTGTTGATGGACCTTTATTTTATTAATTTATTTATATTTGGTGCTGAGAACTGAACACACATGTGAGGTTCAAATCTCAGCACTGCTTATAAATAAATAAATAAATAAATAAATAAATAAATACCCATCAACTAAAAATAATAATAAAAAAGTAAGCATTTTTTTTTAAAAAAATCATCCAATAGTACATCATGAAGGACTTTGCAAAATGCCTTATGCAGTATGAAACATATCTACCCATCTCCCTGCCCTGTTAATTTAGTCAATCTGTACAAAAGGGAAGCAAATTAGTCTGTCAAGGCATATTCAGATTATGCCTATGCCAGTTTATGGTGCTGGTTGCTTCCTAGTGTCAGAGATAAATCAATATTCTTAGAAATCTTTCAAAAGGCCCAGAAACATGAATTTTTAACATTCTACTTCATGGTGAATCCCAGTCTTCAATTTATTCTTATTAATGATCCTGTTATTCTGTCTAGTCCAAAAATAAATCTCTTTGACAGAAAAGACAGATGCAAAATAGGGGTTATCCACTTATTGATTGTAGGATTTGTTTGACAACTATCATCATTACACCATTGACTTCAGAAGTGCTCTTATTCACTCATTTTTAATTTAGTCCTATATGTATCTAGAAAAGCCTCCACCCTTGCCTTTTTTGGGCAATACCCATATCTTTTATAATTTGTAATAGGTTTAGCTAGTTTAACTAGTCAGGTTATATGCAATTATTTTTATCTTTTAACATCACCTTTTAAAAAAGTTCTCAGTTACAGCTATATCTTAATCCTAATGTAATTTTCCCCTTTATCTCCTGTCAGTGTTACTAGGATAATGATGATGATAATTATGGAGATGTCAATGACAACAACAAAAGTATTATAATAGATAACACCTATTAAGCACTTACAGTGTGCCAGGAACTATACAAAGTGCTTTTATCAAATTCATTGAAATAAATTCTATTATTATCTCCATCTTATATATGAGCATAATAAGACATAAAGAGGTCAAATAACTTGTCCAAAATCTCATGGTTAGTTAGTGTCAGAGCTGGAAGCCCTGCATTCTGATTTGATAGCCTGGGATCTAAACCTTTCACTGTATTGCTTGAGGACACAGGTTAGACACTGAACGTTTGAGTTGTTAAGAAAATCATGTTGCAGTCTCAGAATATCTCACAGGCAAACTTGTAGAGTATGCAGAATTCATTTTTCGGCATGCCTCCCTTCTGCTTCTGCACATTTAACTACGTTCACTGCTTCTTGCTGCCAACCTCAGGGTTTCCTCTACTTGTAGGCTATCTTAGCTTTTCAGCTGAACTGTTTTCTAGAACATATTTTTCTTATAGATATTCATTTGTCTCCCACATACCATAGGCCACCACAATACTAAACACAGGGCATATGTGATATCCTTGTGAAATGAAATAAGTGACAAACTTTGCAATTCATTCCTATAGGAGGTGTGTGTGTGTGTGTGTGTGTGTGTGTATGTGTGTGTGCATGAACATTTCCAAGCTCAAATGCATTCGAAGAACTGTGCATGGTGAGGGAAAACATGGTACCTACAATAAAACAAGTACTCTGTGCCTGGTAAATGAGTAAATGAATGAGGGGAGGGAGGGAAAGAGGGAGCGGGGAGAGAGAGAGAGAGAAAGAGAAAGTTTTCCTGGAATAAAGTCAATACAATTGTCCTCATGCCTTATTTCTACAAAACATATACTCTTTTGAACCATTAACTATTAGATGCATTGTCCTGATTGTTTTGCAGCTCTGAGTCATAGTAATTGTGCTAGAAATTTTCAATACTATTTCATTAGAAGTTCAATTAAAATATGAGTGTGGATCTGTGTGAGATACATATCCATGGGATATTTCTGGTTCCTGGGACCTCCCTCCAATGCTAAAATCTGCTGTACTCAGGTACCTCATATAAAATGACACAGTATTTGCAAATAACTGGTATACATCAACACATGCATTCTAAATTATCTCTAGATTACTTATAATAACTAAAGCAGTGAAAATGCTATGTAAATAGTTGCTATGCTGTATTATTTAGGAAATAATGATGAGGGGAAAAAGTCTATATATGTTTGATACAGATGCAATTTTGGAGGAATTTTTTATCTGAAGATTGTGGAGGTGTGTGTATATGTGTGTGTATGTGTGTGTGTGTGTGTGTGTGTGTGTAAATACATGTACACATATGTGTGTGTGTGTGTGTGTGTGTGTATATATATATATATATATATATCTCCAAAGATAGGTATAGATATTATATTTCATAGGTTTTTTGTTTGGGTAAACAGATTGACTCTGGTATTTTTCATCTGGGTGAATATGTTTTATTATTTTAGTATCTGGGTAAATCTTGAGGTACAAATTGACTCAGACCTATTCAAATTTAATATCAGACTTTAGACAAATCCTTTCATAACAAAAAATAAATGGAGAACATATGATGGCTTAGGTCTTTTATATATAATTATATGGTTCCCAGAGGGGAGTTATAATTGAATTATAAGCTGCCTCATGGAGTATTCTAGCTGGTGTTTAGAGAACCGCAAAGCAGAGCTGAACAATTTTTTTTCACCAGCTAGAATGTGAACAAGGCACCCTATAATTCAATTATAACTAGCCTCCAGGAACCATATAATTATATTATAAAGTAGTTTGAGGAAACTAGGAAACTGAATGTTTTTAAAAACATTGTATATGTTTTAGATGATAATTTAATAATTTTACTTTACCTCTCCCCTTTCCTAGCCACATAGGCTTGGGGATACCTTTGTGACCTTATTCTCTTTTACTGTTCAAAACTTTCAGAACAAATTATCATCCTAGGAGGTCCTTAGATCATTCTCCTTTCACTGTAGTCTGTCTGTACATGCATACTCTCAAACTCTTTGGTCACCAGTTTTCTCAACTATCAAATAATTAGATTTGATTTAGATGATCTGTAAAGTACTTCCTAACACCAACACTCATTGAATCTTGTATTAGTCATGGTTCTTCAGAGAAACGGAGCCAATGAACTGTGCAGTTATAGATAATATTATAGATATAGATATACAGGGAGAGAGAGAGAGAACATCAGTCTGAAGAATTGGCTTATGCAGTGATGGGGCTCACAAGTCTAAAATCTGCAGAGTAGGCTGACAGACTGGAGACCAAAGAAAGAGTTGATATTGCAGTGTGAGTCTGAAGCCAATCTGGAGGCAAAATTCTTTGCCTGATTGGATGAAGCCCACCAATATTATGGAGGTTAATATCTACTGACATAAATGTTGGCCACATCTATAATATTTCTTCACAGCAATATTGAGACTAGTGTATGACCAGAAGGTAGGTAGGTACTAGGATTTAGCCAAGTTTATGTAAAAAATTAATAATTATAAGTCCATACAGTGAAAGAATGTGGAATTACTCAGGTCCATTTTTCCAGATGTGGATTATCTTTTAGGGATGTGAACAAAAATTATGAAAGTGAAGCTTTAACTTTGAAACTTTGTTATGTTATTATCAATACATTACAATGAAAGAGGTTTTTATTTTTAATAAATTGGTCTTAAGAAATTATTTCAGAATAATTATTGTACTTTAGGGGATGAGGTGTTGCTCAATTCTAAAATTGAAAATGAAGCCAATTAAGACCTTTTAAAAAGCTTTCCAAAAATGAAAATGATGTATTTAAATTTATTTTCTATTGAAAACTTCTTCAAACTTTCCATTTCCTAAGTTGACTGATGGCATAGTAAGTCTACAGAGAAAACCCACCTTATCTAATTTTCCACCATCTTACTATCTTACATATATTTTCTCTGAGCAACTATTAGTTATCATGGCCATATTAATTTTTTAAAACTTTAAACTAGTTTATATTAAAAAGTAATGCATACATAGGTATATGAATGCTAATAACAGCATTATTCATAATAGCCAAAAAGTAGAAACAAACCAAATGCCCATCAACTGATAAATGGATAAGCAAAATGTGGCATATACTTACAATGGAATATTATTTAGCCAGGGAAGAAATGAAGTTCTGATACATGCTACAACATGTGTTAACCTTGAAAACCTTATACCCAGTGATATATGTCAGACATAAAAGGCCATATATTATATAATTTCAGATATATGAAGTATCAAGAATGTAAAATAAGCTTGTCATAGAAAGCCAAATATCTCATGATCTCATTCAATGCAGAATCTAAGAGTTGATCTCATAAAAATTGAAGGTAGATTGGTGGATACTTGAGGCTGAGACAGTTTGGGAGGATTGGGGGAAATGTTGGTCAAAGGATACAAAATTATGGTTAGATATGAGGTATAAATTTAAGAGATCTATTATTGTACAGTTGTGACTATAGTTAACACTATATTGTATTCTTAAAAAATGCTAAGAGACTGAGTGTGAAGTGTTCTCACCACAAAATGTTAGCTATGTGAGGTAATGCATATGTTACTTAGCCAGATTTAACCATTCCATAAGGCATATAGACTTTAATACATCATGCATTTGTATGATAAATACATATAGTTTAACTGTCAATTTAAACAAGAATAGGTAATGAAATTGACCGAATTATACTGCATGCATGTATGAATGTGTAACAACAAGTCCCAGTATTTTGTTCCATATAAAAAGGAATAGAAGGGAGGAAAAATAGGTAAATCCATAATCCAGAAATTATATTAGTGGTTGTGAGGGTAGGAAATTAGGCGAAGAGCAGGAAATGGGATAAACTAATTGATACAGTTTTCCTTTAGAGATAATAAAAATGTTTTAAATTTGATTATGGTTATGGTTGCATAATTCTGTGAATATACAAAAAATTGAATCTTACTCTTTAAATGATTGAATTCTATAGTATGTGAAATATATATAAATAAAGTATTTAAAGTAACATATGCATAGGAAAAGATTCAAATAACATTGAAGATTATATATTGGAAAATTAAAGTCTCCATGTCACTACCACCCCAATTTGTACTCACGACACCTGATCCCACTGCTTACTAGGAACCACTGTCAGTATTTCATACTTTTCCCCAAACACTTAAGTCTTCTGATTTTTTCACCCTTGTATGTTTCGGAAACTTCCTGTATCAACATATAAACATCTTTACCATTCTTACAAACAGCTGTGTAGTATTCCTTTATGTGGATGCATCAAAATCTTTATAAACATTTTCCTCCTGAGGAATTCTTTGTTTTTAAGAGTGCTTGCAAAAATGCTGCATGTACATGCTTTGATTTTTTTTCCAAGAAGGTGCAAAAATGTATCTATAGGAAAAATTGTTACACATAGAATTGTCTTATCCAAAGAAATGTACATTTTAGATTTTGATCAATATTGCTACCTTGCTCTATACAATACTGGGACCAATTGATTCTCTCACTGAATGTACTTGAAACTAAATTGTTTCTCCAAATTAATATTGGATATTATCAAATTCTTTAAACATTGTTGATAGGATGGGTAAAAACACTTTCACATTTTAGTTTTTAAATATACTTTGGATTATGAATGAAATTAAACATTTATTTTTATGTGCATTTTTATGTCAATTTATAGCATGCTTTTGTTCACACTCCTGTTGAGTCATTGGTCTTTTTATATTGAGCCATAAGACCTCTTCAAGCCTTAAGAAATTTATTAGCCCTTTGTCTATTAGAGAAGCTGCCAAAATTCCCTATTTTTCATTTGTCTTTATATTGTGTTTATGGTACTTTTGGGGTGGGTACTTTTTGAGGTATTCATTCTGTTACTTTCAAATGAATTATAATACACAATGGAACATATTGTTCAAACCAAAGTCACAGTTTATATGACTATTTTTTAGTAAGTCTATGAAGGCCCTACTAGAGGAAACTTTGAAATTACCAGTGGTGTCAATGTTTCACTGCACAGACCCTTATCCTCATAAATATCAGATATCCAATAATTTTCATCCTGAAGTTTCCTCTTAGATAAGGGTAATTTTTGTTGTTTATTTTTTAATTTGTAACAGATTGATCAATAAAAACATGATATCATTGAACAGATTTTGGATCTTTTTTTTCCTTTGCCAGGGCATTCTCAGTTCACTCAATGTAACAGCTGTCACAGTGCTTACATTATTAGCTAATTTAACTCTATTACTCCTTTCTCATACCACAGAAGGGTCTTTACAACACATAATTTTAACATGAAGATGAAATGACATATAAAATGGTTTAATGTAGAAAATGCAATTATAAAAGACCTGACAACAGGATATTAGCTATTAGGACTAATTTTCATTTCTTTCCTTCCCTCATTCCTTCCTTTTCCTTTCTTTCCTTCCTAATTTCTACTTTCATTTTTCCTTCCCTTCTTCTTTGTTATCATGAAAGCAATATATACTCACTACAAAATATGTATGTGTACATGTGTACGTATAGTTATATCAATACAGTGTATATAATGTAATAATAAAGGCTCCCTTACTTACCCCCCAACTCTCAGTTTATTACAGAAGGTGTAAGTTTTCTTTATGCATATTTTTGAAAATTTTTATGGGAATGCAAATGTGCATACTGTAATATATTATATTGCAAGAATATATGCATACAAATGAGTGTGATTTCCACTAGGAATAATCACATAAGAATAATTATCTTAGAATGTACACTGATTTCAATGCTGTCTTTACTAATAATTTTCTTGGGACTTTTTTGTGGTATTACTTTTAGATCTTGGATCTTGGGAATTGCCATTAAATATTTTTACTAGGAGGATTTTTTTTCAAGGATGGAAGTGATCTTTGGGAACAACTAAACACAATTTAGAACCAAGTGTGTTGAATATATGTATTCAATATATGTAGTATAACTTCTGATCAAAAACACTAGAATATAAATTCTGATTGTGTTAAGCAACTCATAAACAAACATTACAGATACTCATCAACGAGTAATTCCAAAAATGTTTTGAACAATGACAGCATTGTTTGTATGTTTATAGCATCACAAGGTGACTCACTCAATTAAGGAACTGGAGTTCATTTGAATGTGTGAATTTTGCTGTGCTAGTTTTTGGATGTCAGAATCCTGCTGTTCTGGTTACAAAATTCACCTTAGTTCCCCTCCCTAAAGAGCCTAAGAAGCATCATTCTAGGTCAGCAATATGGTGCATCCAGCACAGACTTTGGCTTCTGACAGTATCCCTGAGGGGTATAATGACAATCTTAGAGATGAGGAAGAGCCCCTGGATTTTTCCACAGGTCTTTAATTACCCATTATGCAATGGCTCCCCACCCACTCTCTCTTTTTCTTATCAATGAAAATTCTGAAAAAGTATTTGTTTCTGGAGCAGCTATATTGTTTTAATTTAACTTCACCTAATTTCTTATCTTTTCAGAGAAGATACACATCTTAAGACATTTTCTATCACCATTCTCATTATTCACATTGAGACACTTTTTTTAAAAGCTTTTCAAAACTGTCACTTAATAAAATTATTATAATGTCCTAATGTTCCAAGAAAATAAAATTATTATAATGTCCTAATGTTCCAAGAATTCCTTGCTTTCTTAAAGTCAGCCTCTATTTTCATTGGTTTTAATGGCCAGTGTAGACGTTTACAATTTAGATTAATGAAGGGCCCAGTAATAATCTGATAAATATTGCCTAGTTTAGATAAGATTGTGGCAGAGGCTGGGGATGTGGCTCAAGTGGTAGCGCGCTTGCCTGGCATGCGTGCGGCCCGGGTTCGATCCTCAGCACCACATGCCAACAAAGATGTTTTGTCCGCCGAGAACTAAAAAATAAATATTAAAAATTCTCTCTCTCTCTCTCTCTCTCTCTCTCTCTCTCTCTCTCTCCTCTCTCACTCTCTCTTTAAAAAAAAAGATTGTGGCAAATAATTGTTTTTTTTTAATTTTTGTAATATATGCAAATACTAGGTACAAAAAATAGGAAAAACATTACAGTATGATTTGTAAAGAGGATTTGTCATATTGTGTATAGAGCATAAAAGAAATCTTAAAAAGCTATTCAGAAAAATTGAACCTTTATTTTTAAACATGATAGGATAGATATGAGGAGGCTGATGTTTCAGACTCTTAGTAGTTCTGAAAATAGTCCCTGATTTCCAAAACGAAGAGTGGTGCTCTAAAATAAAGCAGCAGTGCATGTTTCCTTCCATATTTTTTTCATAAAAGACATGATATGACAACCAAATGTTGATTAACTTTTGTTTTAAATGCATAATTATTCAGGTCTATAATGAAGACTTTTGTCAGGCAACTTGAGCTTCTTGTCATTTATGATACCCATGATCCTTTGCACTGATTTGTTCCTTTTTTGAAATGTGGCTTTGCAAAGCGATAGACAAACTGTGGGTAGGAATGTCTTCAAATGATTTTATTGAATTCATATTTACAAAAATGTTCCTTTCTTTACAGAACATGTATTGAATATCTACTGTGTGCAAGACACTGGTAGCTATTGGGAATATAGAAATGAAGAAGGTGGCATCTGTCCTTGAGAAGCTTCTAATCTAAGTATAAAGTTGAAGTAGAGATGTGGTAATCAGGGCAAAAACATATAAAACATGCTGGGAAAGAAATATCTCATGGTATTGACTGGATATTCCAAAGGCTTTCTCAATCTCTTCTTTCATTAGAAGAATAAGTAAAGGCAATCCCAATTTAGAATCCCTAACCTTGCCACTTGCTAGTTGCAAAACCTGATGCAAGTTAAATCAAATTGTTTTTGCCTCAGTTATCTCTTTGTAAAATAGGAATAATTATATATTGAGATTGATGGAGGATTGCAATTTATATATATACTATGATTAGTTTTTGTGAACAATCAATAAATGACAGCTATAATGATGCTTATTTATACATAATTTGCTTATGTGGATTGCGTAATATGTGACTTAGGGTTTTTTTTTTTTTTGCCTTTTTGGAAACAAGATTTTTACAATTTAAAAAGTGACAGACATTGGAGAAGAAAATGACTGTATTTTCTCAGAGCATTATGAGCACTTGTAGAATACACCAAGCATGCTTTTATGGTGATACATTTTGTATCTGTCCAGCATGGCATGCATATTATGCTTTCCTTAAACACAATAATTTCACTTGCCACTTAACTTCTGTCTCACACATTTTCCCTTCATATTTTCCTTGTAAGGGTCATGCCAGGAATGGCAGTGCACAGAAAAATGGTACCCTCTCCTCTTCTACATGTCTCCTTTCTATTCTTTGATATCTTCCCTGTCAAATTGAAGCCTTAAAATTGGACTCTCTTTATGACATCAAAAGCCAGCATTGAATAAAGAAACAAAAATACTTCAACCTGACTTATTGTAGAAACTCACTTCTCTTTATGTTTTCTTCTTTCTGTCCTTCAGGTTGCTGCTTCCAAGCTTTCTCTACTTAATGTTGAAATGATTAATCATTTGAAAAAAAAATCAGCTGAGTTAGTTGGGCACTTGCAGACAGAATTTTTAGCTGACTGAACTTTCAGAACTTTTTGACTTTATGATATACTTAACTGTGTCTCTCTAGTGAAAGATAATATTTGCCCTGGGGCAGGAGTGTCAACTTAATCACATTTTTTGGTTAACTGAACATAAACCTTAAATTCACTTTTAATTTTCAGTAATTAAAAGTCTAGTAGTACTTTTAATTCTTAAATTCACTAAAGGATTGGAGAGCATATCACATACTATATGATAAGAAACATGTGTCTATCATGGGTCAACTATAGTGATTCTTAACTGAGTGAACTGATGTTTTCTCCTTTCCTCATCAAGAAGAAGGGGTACTGGGGTTGTGGCTCAGTGGTAGAGTGCTTGATTAGCATGTGTGAGGCACTGGATTTGATCCTCAGCACCATACATAAATAAATAAAATAAAGGTTCATCCAGAACTAAAAAAAAAAGAAAAGAAAAGAAAAACCTTTAAAAAAGAAAGAAGGAGGGTCATGGTACAAACAGAAACTTGCTGTAGAAATTTGATGAATGTTAGGAATATAACCAGAAAGGATAGGGTAAATACTTTTGAGCATCTACCATATGCTGCTTACCATGCAAAGAACTATGGACAGAGCAATGATATTCATAGACCCAATATCTGCCTTCATGGAATTTAAGGAGACATAGCTATAAAATTAAAATTGTGATAGTATACTAAAGAATAACTATCAGGTGCTATGAGAAAATATACAAGGGACCTTAAATATAGTCTCATGGGCAGGAAAGGCTTCCCTAAGTAAGTAACATTTATGATGAAAGGTGAAAGGAGGGCAGGCAATAGGCTGCATTCAAAGAAGATGGGATAATTATTGGTTGCATTAGAGCAGTAATTTTCAACTGAGGGACGATTTTTCCCTTACAGTGCACATTTTTATATTCCTGGAGACATGTTTGATTGTCACAGCATGGGAAGAGATGCCACCAGAATCCAATAAATAGAAATCAGGGATACTGCTTAACCTATTGCTCCTCCAACAAAGGGACCCCCCCCCCAAACAAAAATTTCTTACCCAAAATGTCAAGAGTGCAGAAGTTGAGAAACTGCATTAGATTACAGAAGAAAAGAGGAAGGTCATTGTCCTGAGGGAAAGTAGAGAAATAGTACAAAAAATATATGAGATTATTTCATCAAACCTTATTGAATACCAATTATGTCCTAGATGTGTGTTGTGGGCAAACATCATTCCATTCTTTTTTTTAATATTTTTTAGTTGTAGTTGGACACAATACCTTTATTTTATTTATTTATTTATTTATTTATTTATTTTTATGTGATGCTGAAGACTGAACCCAGCACATTGCACATGGTAGGTGAGCGCTCTACCACTGAACCCCAACCCCAGCCCCATCACTCTATTCTTTTTTTTTTATTTCGAAACTGCTGAATTGACTTTTATTCATGCTTTCAAGGATTTTTTTTCTTAAATATGTTCATTAACTTACATGCTTACTTTTTTTAGAGAGAGAGAGAGAGAGAAGAGAGAATTTTTTATTTATTTTTCAGTTTTCAGTTGACACAACATCTTTATTTTATTTTTTTATGTGCCCAGCACCCCGAGCATGCCAGGCGACTGCGTTACCGCTTGAGCCACATCCCCAGCCCTACATGCTTACTGTTAAGGCCATCCCATGGATATCATCCACTCTTAACACAATATCCTTCTGAGGCTATTGTTTTTTTAATTTTTTATTCTAATTTGTTATATGACAGCAGTATATATTATGGTTCATATTATGCATATAGAGCATAATTTTTCATATCTCCGCCCTTCATGTCTTTATACCTGTACTTAGGGTAATGAAATCCATCTCATTCCACCATCTTCTCTACTCACATGGCCCCTCCCTTCTCCTCCCACCCCTTTGTCCTATCTAGAGTTTGTCTAATCCTCCCATTCTCCTCCTCCCAACCCCACTATGAATCAGCCTCCTTACATCAGAGAAAACATTCAACATTTTTGGGGGGAGATTGGCTAACTTCACTCAGCATTATATTCCCCAGCTCCATCCATTTACCTGAAAATGCCATGATTTCATTCTCTTTTATTGCTGAGTAATATTCCATTGTGTGTATATACTACATTTTCTTTAAACATTCATCTACTGAAGGACATCTAGTTTGGTTCCACAGTTTAGCTATTGTGAATTGTGCTGCAATAAACATTGATGTGGCTGTGTCCCTGTAGTATGCTGTTTTTTTTTTTTTTCTTTTAAGTCCTTTGGGTATACACCGAGGAGTGGGATAGTTGGGTCAAAAGGTAGTTCCATTCCCAGTTTTCCAAGGATCTCCAAGGATTTCCATATTGGCTGCACCATTTTGCAGTCCCACCAGCAATGTATGAGTGTGCCTTTCCACCCACATTCTCACCAAATCTTATTGTTGTTTGTATTCTTAATAGCTGCCATTCTAACTGGAGTGACATGAAATGTTAGCATGGTTTTGATTTGCATTTCTCTAATTGCTAGAGATGTTCAAATTTTTTTTCATATATTTATTGATTGATTGTGTATCCTCTTCTGAGAAGCATCTGTTCAGTTTCTTGGCCCATGTATTGATTGGGTTATTTGTTTTTTTGGTGTTTACCTTTTTGAGTTCTTTATATATCCTACATATTAGTGCTCTGATTTGGAAGTGGTAAAAATTTGCTCTCATTCTGTAGGCTTACTATTCACCTTACTGATTGTTTCTTTTCCAAGAAGAAGCTTTTCAGTTTGAATCCATCCCATTTATTGATTCTTGATTTTACTTCTTATGCTATAGTAGTCTTATTAAGGAAGTAGGGGCCTAATCTGATATCATGTAGATTAGATGCAGGGTCTCTGATTTTATTCTTAAGTCTTTGATCCACTTTGAGTTGAGTTTTGTGTATGGTGAGAGATAGGGGCATAATTTCATTTTGTTACATTTGGATTTCCAGTTTTCCCAGCATCACTTATTGAAGAGGCCATCTGTTCTTCAATGTATGTCTTTGGTGTCTTTGTCTAAAATAAGATAACTGTAATTATGTGGGTTAGTCTCTGTGTTCCCTATTCTGTACCATTGGTCTATTTTGGTGCCAATACCATGCTGGTTTTTTTTAATTATTATTATTGCTCTGTAGTATAGTTAACGTCTGGTATAGTGATGCCACATGTTTCACACTTTAGCTATTCTGGGTCTCTTATTTTTTCCAGATGAATTTCATGACTGCTTTTTGGTAGGCTTCTGAGGGTGTCTTCTATTTCATCACTTGAAATTGATCTATTAAAATTATGTGTATCATCCTGACTCAGTTTGGGCAAATCATATGACCCTATAAATTTTTCAGTGCCTTCGATATTTTCTATTTTATTGGAATACAGGTTTTCAAAATAATTACTAATTATCTTTTGAATTTCTGTAATGTCTGTTGTGCTATTTCCTTTTTCATCATGTATGTTAGTAATTTGAGTTTTCTGTCTCCTTCTCTTTGTTAACATGGCTAAGGGTTTGTCAATTTTGTTTATTTTGTCAAAAGAACCAACTTTTTGTTTTATCAATTTTTTCAATTGTTTCTTTTGTTTCAATTTCATTGATTTCAGCTCTGATTTTAATTATTTGCTGTCTTCTGCTTTTGGTGTTGATTTGTTCTTTTACTTGGGCTTTGAGATGTAATGTTAAGTCATTTATTTGTTGATTTTTTTCTTCCTTTAAGGAATGAATTCCATTTAATGATCTTTCCTCTTAGTACTTCATAGTGTTTTTTTAAAAATTTATTTATTCTTTTTAGTTTTGGGCAGACACAACATCTTTGTATGTGGTGCTGAGGATCGAACTCGGGCCGCACACATGCCAGGCGAGCGTGCTACCGCTTGAGCCACATCCCAGCCCCTTCATAGTGTTTTTGATACATTGTATCTGTGTTCGAATTCACTTCTAAGAATTTTTTGATCTCTTCCTTGATATCTTTTGCAAACCATTTGTTCATTCAGTAGCATATTATTTAGTCTCCATGTGTTGGAGTAGTTTTTATTTTTATTTTATCATTGATTTATAATTTCATTCCATTGTGATCTTATAGAATACAGGGTAGTATCTCTACTTTTTAAATATTTGCTATGAGTTGTTTTGTGGCATAATATATGGTCTATTTTAGAGAAGGATCCATGTGCTGCTGAGAAGAAAGTGTATTCATTCATTTAAGGATGAAATATTCTGTATATGTCAGTTAAGTCTAAGTTATTGATTGTATTCTTGAGTTCTATAGTTTCTTTGTTCAGCTTTTGTTTGGATGATCTATATAGTGGTGACAGAGGTGTGTTAAAGTCACCAGCATTATTGTGTTGTTGTCTGTTTGACTCTTGAACTTGAGAAGAGTTTGTTTGATGAACATAGCTTCACCATTTGTTTGGGGCATATAAATTTGTTATTGTTATGTCTTGTTGGTGTATGGTTCCCTTAAGCAGTATGAAATATCCTTCTTTATCCCATTTGATTACCTTTGGCTTGGAGTCTACTTTATTTGATATGAGGATGGGAACCCCTGCTTGCCTCTGTTGTCCATGTGAGTGGTATGATTTTTCCCAAATTTTCACTTTTAGTCTGTGGATGTCTTTTCCTATGAGTCTCTTGGAGTCAGCATATTGTTGGGTCCTTTTTTTCTTAATCCAATCTGCCAGTCCATGTCTTTTGATTGGTGAGCTTAGGCCATTGACATTCAGGGTTATTATTGAGACATGATTTATATTTCAAGCCATTTTTGTTTATTTTTGAGATTTAACTTGACTTGGTTTCTCCTTTGAATAGTTTTTCCTTTAGTGTAGTACCTCCCTTAGCTGATTTTCATTGTTGTTTTTCGATTTCTCTCCATAGAATATTTTGCAGAGAATGTTCTGTAGTGTAGGCTTTCAAGTTGTAAATTCTTTTAACTTTTGTTTTCATGGAAGGTTTGTATTTCATCATCAAATCTAAAGCTTAGTTTTTCTGGATATGATTCTTGGTTGGCATCCATTTTCTTTCAGAGTATGGTATATGTTGTTCCACAATCTCCTGGCTTTCAGGGTCTACACTGATAAATCTGCTCATAGTATAATTGATTTCCCCCTATATATAATATGATTTCTTTCTCTTATGGATATTAATATTCTCTCCTTATTCTTTATGCTAGGCATTTTCATTATAATGTGCCTAGGTATGGATCTGTTGTGATTTTGTACATTTAGTGTCCTGTGAGCCTACTGAATTTGGTTTTCCAATTCATTTTTCATGCTTGGAAAATTTTCTGCAATTATTTCATTGAATAGATTGCTCATTCCTTTGGCTTGGAACTCTATGCCTTCCTCCATTCCAATAACTCTTAAATTTGATCTTGTTATGCTATTCCATATTTATTGAATGTTCTGCTCTTGATTTCTTACCATTTTCATTGTGTAGTGGTTTATATTCTTTTTAAGATTATATATTTTCTCTTCATTGTCTGTGGTCCTGTCTTCCAAGTGGTCTAATCTGTTGGTGATGCTTTCAATTGAACTTTTAATTTGATTTATTTTTTCTTTCATTTCAAGGATTTCTGTTTGTTTGTTTGTTTAGAATCTCTGTCTTCCTATTGAAGTAATCTTTTGCTTTCTGTATTTTTTATGTAACTCTTTGTCAAAATTAACTTTTGCTACCTGTATTTGCTCTCTTATATCATCCCTTAATTAACAGAACATTTTAATTATGTACATCCTGAACTCCTTCTATGTCATTTCATGTGCTGTGCTGGCCATGGATTCTAATAATGTGGTATTTTGATTTGTTTGGGGTACTTTCTTCCTTTGTCTTTTCATTTTGCTTGTGTGTTTTCCCTTCTAGTTCTTTGGATCTGAAGCATTACTGTTTTTACCCTGTAGGCTTATAGTGCCCCTGTTGGTATCTAATATCTCTCCTTTGAGGTGAAAGACAATGTATAGATAATATGTATCCTAAAAACAAATGTTGGCTCTTAAGACGTTTACAGTTTGATCACAATGTACGGAAATGGTGAATTCAGTCATTATCTACAATATACTCAGTAGGTTTGTAAAAGGGTTTCAGTATCTGATTATGGACAAAGAACCCAGGGTGAGGAGTGGGATGATATGCTGAGGAGGTAGGAGGTGGGATATAGAGTTACTATATCTTAGGAGTGTGAAAGAGAAATCTAAAGAGGAAGGTTAGTAGCAGAAGAAGGGAGAGGAAGTAATTTTGGGCAGACAAGTAAGTGAAAAGACAGTAGAGTACATAAAACAAACACATATTTTTAAAGAAAAATAAAAATGTTAAAATAGTAGAAATTGGTGGGAAAAAAGAAAGAAAGAATATACAACACAACTGTAATATAATATTCAGACATCCCAGACTTCAAAATCCTAATTCATGCAAAGTACTTGCTTTCATATATGTTGGGGACGTGAGGGCAGGAGAATAAAGAGAGAGAGAGAAAAAAAATCTTTGAAGAAACAGGTATTGTTTGGGGAGATCAGTATCTTTCCTGCTTCCCTTCTCATCTAATAGGTGGGGTCTTCTGTTGTTAGGTGTTAGCTCAGCCCTCAGGAATGTGAAGGTAACCAGGGTGACACTGTGCTGGGGTAGCAGCTGCTGGAGAGAGGGGGGAGTTAGAAACTGTGTACCTGGCCAGCCAGAGTTCCAAACTGGGAGTTGCCCCCACTGAAGATGGTGATGAAGGTAGCCCAATATAGAGGCACCTGCTTTTAGCCGTTGAGTGTTGGGTCAGGTGGGGGAAATTGAACGATGGTGTTGGATGATGAATTCACAGAGGAGCTCTGTAGCTTGCAGTGTGTGGCTGTCAGCTGACTTCAGAGCCTGTGTGAAGTTCTTGGGTTTAGGCAGGTTACTGTGAATAGGGAAATATCTCCGCTCCTGCAGAGTCCCAAGATGGTGGTAACTGGGGGAGCCCCATGATGGTAGATGGGGACAGGGGAATAGTGGCTGGAGTTCCTGCTTGTGGGAAGCTGCTGGGTGTCCTGCGTGGGAGTGGTGTTCGTGATTTCTGCTTGGGTGGGTGACTGAAAGTTCTTTGCAGGTGCTGCTGCTGCCGCAGATAGTCTCACTTGGGTACCGGGTAGTCCTGCGTGGGCGAGTAGTTGGGAGACCTAATCTGACACTGAGGTCTGGAGTCTGAGAAGGGCACTAAGATTCCTGCATGGGGGCAGGAATATAATTCACAGAGAAGTAGTATTCTCAGTTCTTGAATCCCAAGTCACAGAGCAACATAGTACTTCCTCCCTCTGGCCTGCCATTTTGGATCCTGCCATCATTCCATCCTTAGTGAGCTCAATCTAGTAAGGAAACTCCAGGGATAGTACAGTAAGTGATAGAAATAATCACACTGTGCTAAGAAGTATGAAAGAAGGATACTTAACCCATCTCTAAGGCGTCATGAAAAGTTTCCTCATTGACACATTTCAATATATTTTAAATCGTGGATAGGAATTAATCTTTCTGAAAATTGTAGAATCATTGGTGGCAGGGAGTTGCAGATATAGAAATTTAGAAACAGACTATGGAGCCAAAATTAAGACTTTGGAACATAAAACAAGAATATGACATGCCTTAATCTAGCAAGCAGGCTCATCCCAATGGGTCCTGGACCAAAACCTTTTATTTGCCATCTCCAGTTCTGTGTGGACCATTTGGGCAGAGAATTGTGCCCACAACCTAGTCAGGATGGAGAGTAACAGCAAACTTGGTGTGGGCATAGCTCCCAGGCTTTGTGGAATTTTCATCCTGTGATCAGGGAAGTGTCCAGATGAAAATGAATTTAGGGTTATCAAAACAGGAATTCCACAGCAACACAGCTATCAGCCAAGACCCCAAAAATAAAGCTTGATAAACAGGTTAATTTTAGTTAATAGGTGTATTCTGGATTTAGAACAACTTCAGGTTAGTCATCAGGAAACATTGCTAGCAAGGAAATTGTTGTATACTTCTCCTAGCAAAGGAACCAATGCAAAAGTATAAGCAAATAAGTGGGTATGTCTCCAAAATAATTCTGGATTTGAAGTACCTACTATTCACCCTTCTGATTTTTTTTTTTTTTGCTGTATAATAATTATAGCTAGTGCTGATATAGGAGATTAGTTGATCTTGGGCCTATTCTGTGTCTAAATTCTGAAATTAGTTTACTTATATGATTATATAACTATGGAATTTTTAAGCTCTTTATTTACAAGTTTACCTTTCATTTTTGAAGCAAGAAAAACTTTCATTTGGGGACATAGTGTAGCATAGTAATTATAAGTATGGATAGTGGAACCAGATTGACTGGATCTCAATTCCATGTATTTCCTAGCTTTGCAAACTTTGGTAAGCTATTTGACTTCTCTGTGCCTCAGTTCTCATCTAAGAAATGGGGATCATATTAACTCCCACTAGTGGTTTTTTTGGGGTGAAGATTAAATCAACTGATACACAAATTGCACTTGGAATACTGCTCAGCATGAAGAAAGGGCCATTTATATGTTTGACGTTTCCAAAATAAAAGTATTATTTTATGAAACCCAAACTGATACATGATATACCAGGCATAATGGTTGAATCAGAGAGAGGCAGAGGTAAGTAACAGTGTTGGCCTGCCCCAAGCTACACTCTACACTGTAGTCACTACCAGTGGGTTTCCATTCCTTTTTCCATCAGTATAAGCAACCTGGACATACTTGGAAAATCTGAAAATACTTTGATAGTCACTAATCTAAGACAGTCACTTCTTTTTACAAATGAGAAAATTGCTTTAGGCATATTAACTTATTTTGCCTAAACAGTAGTTCCCTTTTTGGAGATTAGGCTTAAGATCACTAGCAAACTACAGAGAAAGAATTTGAATCCATGCAGAAAAGCTAGTCAAGGTGTATAAACGTTTTTTTACATGCTGGATTTCAACTTCAAAGAACATAGGAATTTTCCCTAAAGAAGTATCTGTCAGCCACGGATTAGCTATTTGACTCTGGAGTCATCTGTTAATTTTGTTGAATCTCAATTAAATTAAAGCATACTAAACTAGAACAGAATAATGGTTTAGTCATTATTCTTGATGATTTTCACAGTCTCCTACTTTTTTGTCATAGTCTTAGAAAGAGTAATGTCAACATGCTACCTTAAAATTTTTAATTTAAAAAAGGTAGCTATGTGAGATAATGGATATGTTAATTAGTTTGTGGTAATTATTTCATAATATGTATGTGCATCAAAACATCATGTAAATATGTACCTTGAATATATAAAATTTTACTTGGCAGGAGCTGGGGATGTAGCTCAGTGGTAGAATGCCCAGCATGTGCAAAGTTTCAAGTTTCAACAGAATAATAATAATAATAATAATAATAATTTATCTGTCAGTTATACCTCAATAAAGCTGAAAAAAGTAATTAATTAAAATTGTGCCACTTTGGAAATTGTGCTTGAGGGAAGAAACATTTTTCTGCATCTGTTTTATGCTGACAAAGTCTGAAATTTCTCTCTCTTAAACATACTTGGTGCTAGTGGACAAAAGAGTGGGAGTTGTATTATCTGTTTTATTTGAGGGATCTGTCTATTGGGTAAGAGGTTTCTAAAAATATTTTAATAATGTCAGTCTTTACATGAAAAATGAACTGAATATTCTTTTCTGCATTATTACAATTATTAATATTGCACCCTTAAAGGAAGTGGAAAAATGTGGTAATTTCTTTCAATTAGATATTTGGGTGTATAGCACTATGGCAGGAGTTGTGTTTCTTCCTATAAGAGAGCAAGCAAGGTTTTGGTAATTTGGGTTGGGCTCCTCCCAGTATAAAGTGCCCCCAGTTAAAACCAAATGCATTAAATTTCTCCACTGCATCCAATTATTTAGTTAATTGAAAAGGACAGCATCCCAGTTTAATTATATGTTCTCGTTTCTGCATTTCTTTTAATTTATGGAACGATAAAAAGTAAAGCAGTGCAGAAAACAACCATTTGAAGAGCCATTTGGTACTGTTCCTACTTGACCCTGTCCATTTGAGATTTCCAGATTTTCTGTGATTTTGGTCCATCTCCCTATGCATGATTGTTAGCTTCACTTGTTATTTTCAACAGCACATTAAACGTCCCCTGAGATGTTGCTTTCTGGCTGACATTTGATATTGTTTCTGCTGTCGCTTTTAAGATTCTGTATTCTCCAGCTGTTGGGTTCTGGAGTAATCTGCTTGTGTTGCCTACCTCAGAATCATTTAGAAATTACAAGGTTATATGAATAATGATGCCATTGCATTGATAGTTTTAATAAGCACTCTCACTTTCTAGAGATGGTAATAAATTTAATAATAATAAAAAGAAGGTATACAACATAAAGAAAATTAAAAAAATTAAATGACAGTGCACAGAATGGGAGAAAAAATATTTGTAAACTATAGAGGGGACTTTGTTTCCAGAGTCTATGAAAAACTCATAGAAGTCAATAATGAGAAAATAAATATGACAAAAATGTGGAAAAGACCCTTGAAGAAGATAACACTTCTGACTAGTAAGCACACGACAAAAGGTTCAATATCATTACCCATCAAGGAAATGCAAATCAAAGCCACAAGGAGATACATGTCACTCTCACTAGGATGACTACAATAAGAAAAGATAGACAATAACATGCCTCATTAAGGATGTGGAGAAATTAGAAATGTCACACATCACTTGTGTAAATGGATAATGGTGCAGCCACTGTGAAAATATTTTTGTTAGTCCTTTACAAATAAAATGTTAAACAAAATTTCATGAACATGTATATATCCAATTAAAAACATGTACACACAAAATTTGTACTCACATGTACTTATCAGCATTATTCTTATAGACAAGAAGTGTAAATCCACCAAGTAACCATATAATGGAACATTATTCAGCCATCAAAAGGAATGAAACTTGAAACATGCTAAATGTAAGAAGCCACAGACAATATTGATAGACAACATGTTGTATGTTTCCATCATTTGAAATATATAGAATAGCTAAACCATAGAGATAGAAAGTGGATTAGTGTTGTCATTGGTGGTTAAGGGGGATGGGAGTGACTGCTTATGAGTATGGGGTTTCTTTTTGTAGTGATGGGAATATTCTGGAATTAGATACTGGTAATGGTTGCACAACTGTGAATACATAAAAACCATTGAATTGTGCACTTTAAAATGGTAAGTTTTATGGTATGTGAATTATATTTCAATAACACTAGATTTTAAAAAAAAGAGAAGAAAAATACCCAACACTGAGCACTTACTGAGTTTCAGGCATTAAACTAAATATTTTAGCATGCATGCTCATATTTAATGTTCATAACAAGTGTATATGCATAGGTGCTGTTATTTCTTCATGTTATAGCTGTGAAAATTGAAGCTTAGTAATGTTATTCAGGTTACTTAAAAATTTACTTGAGATACCAAAGACTAAAAGCCTCCAAACTACAATTTAGAATTTAGGTAGCTATCCTGAAATACATTTACTTCTTGCCTTTATCTTTTTTTTTAAGTTTTTGTTTATTTGTAGATGGAAACAATACCTTTATTTTATTTATTTGTTTTTATGTGGTGCTGAGAATCAAACCCAGTGCCTCATACATGCTAGGTAAGCACTCTACCACTGAGCTACAACCCCAGCCCCCTGCCTTTATTTTTATGACGGCTTTATTGATATAATTATTATACATATATATCATAAACATATCATGACAACAATATAATTATTGTTTTTAGTATATTCACAGATATGTGAAACTATCCCCACAGTCACTTTCAGAACATTTTAATTATCTTACAAATAACCCTCATTTAAAACAGGTGAATTGTATGTGAACTATATCTTGATAAAGCTGTTTAAAAAAAAAACACACCTTGTATTCTTGAAGTATCACCTCCCTATTTCCTCACCCTCTCCAAGCCCTAAAAAAACCCACTAATCTGTCTCCATGGTGGTAGAATGATACTGCTGCCTATAGTTATTTGCATTGTTGTATTCTCTGTTCAAACTGTGTCATTCAATGTAAGATAGAACCAAGGAATTATGAGACAGTGGGATTCCTTTTTAAAAAGGCTTGGAAACATCTGTTCTTAGAAAAGAGGAAAAAAATGAATATCATTTCAATGGACTCCCAAAGGCAAAGGGGGAACATTACAGGTTTTGATTTGTCCTGTTTTTGGAATTACCTGTATTGTTTTACTGAGGAGCTGAGCCTACTCAAGAAAAAGGAAACTTGATTGCACAAATATATTTTGCTCCTGAGAAAGATTGCAGAAATTGTCAGGAACTTTCTTTGCCTTTAGCATTGACACAATGCCCTTTAGCTAAATGGTTCTGCTAAGTGGCTTTGCTTGAAACCTTTCCTACCCTCCTTGTCCTGAAGCTACTGCTTTTCCTCCTGACCCTCTTGACTTCAGTTTGAGTGTATGTCTTCCAGTTAACAAGTAATTTGGGGGGAGTGTCAAAAGGTAACTAGTGTCCCCTGGGTTACAATTAACCTAAAAATTAAAAGGTGGAGTTTAAAATCCTCATTAAGTATAACAAAAACATAAAAGGGAGTTTCTGAATTAGAGTTGGATTTAGAAAGTCACCTTCGAATTAATGAAACTGACCGTACTTGACTATGCACCAAGCAAGGTATTTGAGGGAGGATATATATATATGTTAGTTTAGTGGTGATAAGTGGCTAATGCAAAGTAGAAAAATTCTTTCTAGGAGCATTTTTCTGCAATAATACTCACGTGCACATAATAATGTCCTTCAGTTTTAATTACCACTAATTTCTGAAATATGCTTGTGAGTGTTACATTATTTGAATTAAAAATTACGCTTTCTCATTTAACCTGGTCAGATATTTGGCAACATCATATTTCCATGAGAAAATTCTTTGATGATTTATTTTTAAAGGTGGCACAATAAAAGCAGCTGGGGTCTCTAAAAATGATTTATAGTGAACTTTTATAGCCTAGTAGTAAATTCTAACTAATATGTATTTCTGGTAATGGATGCCTACAGCCTGTCAATCTGAACTAAAAGTGGGAAGCAATATTGTTATTGTTCTTATTATGTAAACTTTAAACACGTATGTTGTGCTGGGTAAGTTCAAAGCATGGTGGATGCTTAAAATATTTAAGAATTCAGAACTGTTAATGTTTCTCTTTAAATATTTCTAAAAACTGGTCCTAAAAGCAGCAAGGTTCTTGGTCTAAAAATAACATTTAGAATTCCATTTTATCAAAGTCAGTTTGTGGCCTCTAGAAGTAAAGTATTATAAATATCATAAACATCTACTGGATAGAAAGTTTGGGGAAGGGATTGATAAACATCACTGTTCATTTGTGAATATTCAGTATGGAATTGTTCCCACAGTTGTGCATACCCTCTCTCCAAATATTTCTATAAAATGGTGCTTGGGTAGTAATAAGCCTCATTTATTTATTTAAATGTATTCCTCTTGCCCCAACACATACCCTTGGATGAGTAAAACTGCTATCTGCTGTTGCTTTCTTAATCTCCTCAGTTGCCTAGTTTTTAGAGAAGTTAGTTCTTTGGGGGGTTTAGAGGTGAAGCCATAAAGATCCTGTTGACCCACAGTCAACAGAACATTCCTCTTAGTTGTTTAGAAATGCAGATGGCCTTTTCAGGTCCTTTGTGACCTGTGGCACACATTTCTACAATTGTTGCTTGCAGTTAGGTTTTCTTCTATATCCATGGAACAAAAATAAGTGGTCCATTGGAGTATTGAATCCCAATCTTGGTCACATTAGTGCTAGGCTTTAACCAGCAGTTATATGATTATAATAAAGAGAAGAAGTATCAAAGGACAACTGTAAGAATTTTATGACTATTAACAGAGGCATAGGGTAGGTATCTACGATACATTATTTCTCATTAGAAATGCCTATGAAGGGTCATACATTTCTTCAGTGAGCCGTCTATGACACCATATGTCTAAGCTCTCGACAGCATTCAGGTTGTAAGATCTTTTTTACTGGAAAAGATTTTAAATTGATGTATGGTTTTGAATTTTTGAAAATGCATGCATGGGAATAAAAATAAAGTAAAAATGAAACCTTTTAAGAAGATAATGTATTTGTACTTATTTTCTTCCTTCTTTAATACATCTGTAAAAAATGAACAGATTTGGCTACTTAGTGGACCATCCCTTGATTTAGTTTATATCGCCATAAATAGATCAGAACTGTTTAAATTTCTTTGGTTTTATGTTTTAACATTGGTTTTCAATATTTTGTTTTTTTCCAAACTACCGCCTACTATCAGGAGTACAAATGAGGGAACTGGCAGTTCTGCTTGTACAAGAGAGAAAAAAATAGTAGAGTACGCTTCAAGTGCTTTGTAAATGAAAAATGGTGTAGTAATGCATATGTAGGGGGTCTTTTAATTGAAATTAATTGGTGAAACTGTTTTTGGCTTAAGCTGAATGAGTCACTGATGTGTTTTAAACTCTTGCAATAAATTAAAAACTTGATGGTAAAAAAGGATATGGAGCTGACTGATAATGATAACTCACTATCTTGATTGTTGGGAACAGATAATTTTCTACCTGCATTGATGTCACAATGTATGGTAAGAATATCCATGGGAAAGGATTATGCAGTGTAATCTAGATGAAGCACTATGAATCCAGAACGTAAATTTTACGATTTCTCTGGCATTTAATACAGATGCACAGTAGCTACTGGTTGTAAAATACTTTGGAATAAAGGAAAAAAACAAAATGCAAAAATAGTTCCAACTTTCCTTCTAGATATGTGCATAGGAATAGACTATGTCTTAATCTACAATCTATTTTTGCCATTATACATGTACTCTTTTTTGCATTACAATTCTTAATACACATATATACCACAATTTTTCATATCTCTGTTTGTTATAAGGTATGTTGACCCCAAATTCAAATCTTCATACATGTTTTCGTATAATGTTGACCATCACATTTCACCATCCTTGCTAATCCCCTTCCCCCTCCCTTTCCCTCCCATACAATCTAGTCTCCTTGCAATCAGTAATAAAACCAGAGTCTACTCTACAGCTTTGCTATTTAGTAGAATAGCATTAATTTTAGGTATATTTTGGAAACAAAAAAACAATCATTAAGAAATGAATCACTAATGAAATACGAATATAGTGTTAAAATCATAAAATAGCAATTGTCATATCTTCTAACAAATTTCAAATTATTTATTATGATCAAAATTTGATGGTATGTTAGATCTCCATTTCCTCATATAGTTCATTTGCCATTCATAGAATTATATCTTTGTATAGGATTTAATAGAAAGTGTGACTGTTTCCTAGGATGACAATATGGTACAACCAGGAATTTATATAGACTATGTTGTTGTTATTGATGAATAATACTTATGCTAAAGAGATGCATTCTATTTTTTATTTTTATTTTTTTTAAAAAAAATATTGGTTCCTTTTAGTTATGCTTGGCAATAGAACATACTATGACATAATTATAGAAGCATGGAATATAATTTGTTCTAATTCAGTCCCCAGTATTGCCCCTTCCTCTCCCTTCCTCCCAACCCTTGTTCCATTCCCTCTACTCTCTTGAGCTTTCTGCTGTTTACTTATAGTTTAGTTTTTAATTTGTGTCTTGTGGATGTACATGATGGTGAGATTCACTGTGGTGTATTCATATATGTACATAGGAAAGCTAGGTCAGATTTATTCCACTGTCTTTCCCTATCCTATCCCCTCTTCCTTCCTTTCATTACACTTTGTTTACTCCTCTGATCTTCTATTCTTTTTTTATCCTCCTTTGTTCTGGATTTAATTTGGTTTTATTAAGGAAGATACCATAGAATGTGATGATTGTGTGTGTGTGTGTGTGTGTATATATATATATATATATATATATATATATATATATATATATATATATATATATATATATTTAAATCTCTGTAATCTGATAAATACCTATTCACCTTTAAAGGTCAAGGTCAACATCACCTGTTCCTAATATTTCTACCCAGATTCAATTTTCTTGCTGGGAAACACTCTAGTTTACTTACTGTACTGACCAACTCATTGTTCAAGTCTCGGCCTGAATTTCACTTTTGATATTTAAAAATATTTCAGCATCTAGTAACACCTTTGGACTTTGTTATTTGATATTGTCTGATATCCTTTACTAAATGGTCAGTCATATTTATTTTATCAGGCTTGTTTGGTACATACTGTACTACAAAAAAGAAGGATTTGACATTAGTACCCTCCTTTTTGGTATTTGCATTTTTGTCTTGTTTTTTCCCTCCCCAAACAGCTCCCACCTATCCCACTATGATGACTGAAATTCCATTTTTAGAGTTAAGGCATTATTGCTTTGAGAGTCCCATACCAAAATAAAATTACAAGTATTGACATATTTTGTCTGATCAGTTCATCAAGGTCATTTTTAGCATTCTTGCTTAAGCAGGTTCCTAAAGGGAAGGTAAGTTTTGGCTTGGCTCTGGAATGAGAGATAAAGAAAGGGACATATCTGGGGATTTCACTGTTAACTAAGATGAATGTGTAAAATTACCTACTAAGATTAACAAGTAGAGGGATATGGAGATAGGAAAGAGCACTTAGGAAGGAAAAGCAGAGCTATAGATACCAAAATTACTCACATTTTGTTTTTTCCAAACCCATTCAAGCACCTAGAAATAACTCAGTTCATCACTGGCATTTACTTCAAGTTATATTGTTCCTTTTAAAGCTAAATTCTGTCTATATTGCTCCTTTTAAACTTAAACTCTAATACTGTGATGAAGAGAAATTAATGAACAACCTCAGCTTTCAAGTAGTTTTTTTTTCCTCTAAGAGCACTGAAGTCATACTTAAAGCTGTTGAATAAAAGTACCCATTAAGTACAGGATATATCCAGATATGAGAGGTTTATTATCCAGTGAAAAGTACAATGAATACTATGATCTCTAAAAGTTGTTAAAGCACACAGATTCTACTTGACCTGCTGTATTTACATAAGCTTTATTAGCATTTACCCTTGTTATATCCTCTTCAATTTCTTTCGTCCATTTTTGCTCTTTATCTTCCATACTGTTTATCCATGCTTTCTTCAGCTGTGCTCAATACCACTAACTTAAAGGAATATATAAGCCTGTGTGTGGTACATTTGAAAGGCTGCTGCAAGATCTACTTACTAGAGAGTCTGTTCTATCTTACACTAGTGCTTTAAATTCCCAGCATTTTAGTTATGATTGTGGTTAAGGCACTAGCTTCAAAAATCATAAGAATAGTACAAATATCCAAATCAGGCACACTCACATTTATTCCTTAGAATGTAGAGAGAAGATAAAATGTTCTATTTCTTTTTAAAAAAATATTTTTTAAAGAGAGAGAGAATTTTTTTTTAATATTTATTTTTTAGTTTTCGGCGGACACAACATCTTTGTTTGTATGTGGTGCTGAGGATCGAACCTGGACCGCACGCATGCCAGGCCAGCGCGCTACCACTTGAGCCACATCCCCAGCCCCCAAATTTTGTTAGTTGTTGATGGACCTTTATTTATTTTTATGCAGTGCTGAGAATTGAACCCAGTGCTTCACACATGCTAGGCAAGCGCTCTACCATTGAGCCACAACCCTAGCCCCCAAATGTTCTATTTCCCTATGACTTAAGTAATCTAGAATGTTAGAGTTGGAAAGAATCTTCGAGGTCATCTCCAGTTTTTAGTTAAAGTTGAATTGTTTTGTTTCAGAGTTTTTTTTTCTTTAAATGATATTTGATGTGAAAGTTCAATGTTTATGAGAGAACATTACGTCTCACCTTCTATTCTCATTATTGGTTCTGTGGAAGATTTGAGTTTCCATAGAATTTGAAATGAACCCACAGTCTGAGCCATTTTGTGAAGAAAGTGTGTGACCAGAATCCCATTTTTATGATTTGTAATCTAGAATTCTTTTTATCCTTTGGATTGGTCCCAATAGTTGCTTTTTTCCCCTAAATTTTGCCCTTTTATTCTGGAAATATTCTTGTTAGCATAGATGAATAATATTATAGCAGTACTAAACAGTGAAATGGTGACCACAAGGAAAATAATCCAAAGGAGAAGAGGACAAGTGATTCTGAAACATAACCCTCCTGGAAGGATCTATACTTTCTAAAAGAATCTCTGAAATACAGCTGAGAATGAAGTTTGGGTAGGGGTGTTATATTACTGGTAATTTTTGTTTTATTTTAATGACTCCCCAATTGACATTAAAGCAATATCCAAGTAAAGTGGCCTTTAATAGAAAGGGGAATGAATTGTAGGTCAGATTCTCCCAACTCCAGAAGATCACTTTCTGAAAACAAATAGCAATATCTGGTGAAAACCAGTTTATTGAGGTCATGAGCCTAAATTTTATTGCAAAGCTCCAAATGATGAATAGTATCAATTTTTTTCCTTCAGCTCAGATTTTTAACATCAAAAGGAAAAAAAGAAAGGATGTTGTATATAGCTATATATATATATATATATATATATATATATATATATATATAATCAGAAAATCCAAATACAATTTTTTCTAGTGAAACACTGTATCAAAATGGAATTTTATTAACCAACATATGTTATATTCATTGGGATGACAGTTGATGGTATAACATACATCTAGAGACATTTTAAAATACTCTGATGAGAGTTGAACATACTAGACTTCTGAATGGGTATTTGTAATGAATGGACATTTTCAATTTCCTAGTTTGTGGGAAACTACTATATGAGTGTTAGAGAGGTACTGACCATGAGGCAGAAAAATAAGTTTCACATCATGACATTTTATGGTCCTAACTTTCATAGAGTTCCAATTATTTGATTTTTGTTTTCCTGAGTTCTACAGCTTTTCTTTCAGAAAAACTTTTCTTTCTCTAAGACATGTAGATGGGTGAAGATCCAGGGTTTACATATGTTTGTATATGTTTCCCTGTTTAAGAAAAGAACACAAGATAACAAATGCCAAATTAGATATGAAAGTTAAGTATGTAGAATTGGTGTGTGCAAGTGAGGTTTCCTGAGGTTTATTTATACTTCAAGGTAAATCCACCCCTTAATGCAGAACACAGCACTAAATAATTTAGTAGTTGTTCAGTAAAGGAAAGAGAAGTTTCAGAAACCACAACCCTTTGATATTGGAACAGTTTGATATGTTAATGACATGTATAAATATAAGTGACAAGATTGCAATCATTTGGTCAAAGAAAGAGAATTATAATGCACAGTTTGATGAGATCTAAATTAGATCAATTAAACTTTGATGGTGCTGTGACAATCTGGAACGTCTTTATGCAGTGCATCTTGAGAAATTTAGTTACAATTATTTTAAATCACTGATAGTACGTTTTATACCAATTAAATGGGAATTACCAAGGAATACATTCAATCTGATCAAGGTTAATAAGAAAAGGCTCACTATTTTCATAATGCCCTATAAACAGATGGTCTTCAGTAACATGTAAAGTAAAAACTAGGATTAATGATTCATTTTTAAATTTGTGATATACAGTGCAATTTAATCTAGAATCACTATACTTTTAGGCATCTGATTTTTTTTTTTTTGTATGAGTTGGTTGCTAATAACAGCATCTGGTTATCTTCATGCTCACTAAGAATCTCTGTGCACATACATATTTTCTGTTAGGGCTGGGATTACTAATGTCTGTTTTTTTCTTTAACTTATTGGCAGCTTGATTTAAGGTCTATGAACATAATTACTACCAGGACGATTAGAATATATACTGATGGTATATATTCATGCTTTGGAGATTAGCTGATGAAGCATTTGGCCCCCTGAGTAGGTTGCATTTGAGGGCTGCCACAATATCTACCTGCTGAAGAGTATCTTACCCTATGGTCCTGCTCTGGTATCTGAAAATTCTCACCTTTTTAGTTATGGTTTAGATTTAAAACACTGTCCTAAAAATGCAAAACACCAGAAATTAATCCTGCTAAAATGAAAAAAAAAACATTTGATATCTGTCCATACCCCAAACTGGTAAGACCTTAGCTATAAATTCAGCAAAATGGGTACAGGCAAAATGAGGACAATGGGTGCTATTGCAATGTATTTATAGGCATACAACTAGAATTTAGGGATATAGTTGTAATAAATTGGCTCATTGGGAAGGAGAAATTGATTCTATTCCTTCCTGATTTGGTTATTGGCTAATTGTATGACTTCAGAAAGTCATTTAATTCTCTGTAACATGAAAAAGTTGATCCCTTCCAGTGGTAAAAGTCTATTTAAATACATATTTAGCATCAAATGTTTTGTAGTTTAGTCTTCTGGAATATTAAATCAGAGTTCTATAAATACAGGTCTGTTAGCCACTTGACACTGATGTCCTTGAACTCACTTTTTGCTGATGTACTACTAAATTTTATTCATTTCCCTTTTTCCAATATTAGCTTTTGATGTTGAGATCTAGGTCAATTATAGTTGTTTTTTGAGATGAAAATAACTGGAAAAATGACAACTTTATAGGCAACATAAAATTTTAATTTGAAAATTACCTACTGTAGATATGTGCATATCATATTAAAGACAGGTTTGGGCATCTATGATACCATGGTATGTATTACATGTAGTTGGGTGTGGATCTCAGGTAAATTAGGAAAGGTGCCATCTTAAATAGTAGAGTATGCCATGTGCCTATTAATAGCTGTTATAAATATTAACATGTTTTTATGAAGCAAATATATAAATAGCACTCACTGTGAGCCAGGTAGTATTTTCAGTGCTTTAATATATTGACCAATTTGATTTTTATAATTTATTAATGATGTTTGGCACTATTATTATATTCATTTTGTGGATGATGAAATTGAGACACAAAGAGGCTAAGTTATGCCCAAGTTCACAGAACTCATAATGGCAGGTGGGAGATTTGGTCTGGGTGCAGAGTCTTACTGAATGGAGTAGGTATGGTAAGGAAGACTAAACTATCAAAGAACATAGAAACATTTCCATAAGTAGCCAAACAAAGCTCTTTCACACCTAGAAAAATAATATGCTAAAATACATACAGTGGTTAGGAGCTATTTATAGTAATAATATTCTAGAGAGCCTGGTATGAGCTAATGTAAGACAAACATGGCTAGGCAAATGTGAATAGCTGTTAAAAGGGAATGAAGTCCTGTCATTTGTGGCAACATGGATGGAACTGGAAGACATTATCTTAAGTGAAGTAAATCATCTTTTGCTCCTGTGTGAAAGCTAAAAAGTTGATTTCACAGAAGAGCATACATCAGAGAATAATACAGGCTGGGAAGGTTAGTGGGGAGGGAGTATACAGAGAAGTAGATAATGGGTAAAAAAATAAAACAGTTACATAGGAGAAATAAGTTCTAATGTTCACAGGGTAACTGCAGTTCACAACAATTTATTATATGTTTCATAACAAATAAGAGGAGTTAGTAGGTTCTCAACACAAAGAAATAATAAATGTTTAAGGAGATGGTAATGCTAATTACCCTGACTTGATATTACACATTGCATATGTGTATCGAATTATCACATTGTCCTCATGAATGTACACAATTATTATGTTTCAAAAAGGGAAATTTTAAATACATAAAAAAATCAAAAATAGTACTATGATACTTAGTGGTTTTAATGTCTTAGTGCTGGAGTCATGATTACATCTCTTGCATAAGTACACCTGTGAAATGCACAATATATGCCAATACGAAATAGATAATTTTTTAAAATTCTATTTAAATGACATGTGGAATATAGAGCCCCTTATAACGAAAGTCTGAGAAACTAGGGTAATGCAGTACACCATGCTGAGAGCATTCCATGGGTCTAGAGAGACTAATTTATGAGGAAAGATTAAAGATTAAAAGGATTAATTATATACAACTTGGCTAAGTGATGACTAATGAGGAACATGAGAACTGTCTATAAGTATCTGAAGAACAAATATGCCAAGGAGAGAAGGGATTTACTTAGTGGGCACAGACAGAGGAAACCAGAAACACTGGATGAAATCACAGGGAGGATCATTTTAGCACGATAGCATATAAAACTTCTTGACAGGTAATATCTATTATACTGTAAAATAGATTCAGAACATAAAACAAACCAAAAAGGGCCTAGTGTGGCCTTTAAGAATATGAGCAGGGCTTTCAGGAAGGCACAGTGATGTATAGTAAGAAGATACAGCCTCAATTCAGTACTGTGGTTCTACAGTATGATGGTCCTTACAGCTGGGAAGGTATCTACCCATCCCACCCCATGACAATGTTATAATGTAAGTTAAAGTTATTATGTTTGGTCTTATAGCTCAGAGGCATGTGAAGTAGTTTTATGCCTGTTTCTCTGGATCATTGTTGCTTCAGAAGGAGAAGGGGCATTAATGAGAATCAAAACCTGTTTTCCTAAGGGAAGAAATATTGTTTCAAGTAGAAACCAGATGCTGAAACCCAAGAGATTAGAGAGCACAAATTGGGCATTTTACTTGATATAGTAGGTGTTCAATTATTATTTATAGAATGAATAAGAGGATGAATGAACAAGTATTTTTTTGGAAAAGGTTACCAGAGATTGAACTCAGGGGTGCTTAAGCACTGAGCCACACCCTCAACACTTTTATTTTTAATTTTGCGATCCTACTACTCAGCCTCCTGAGTCACTGGGATTACAGGCATGTGCCACCATGTCAAGCTGAATGAACAAATCTTACTCAAAATATTATCACCTGTAAAATATAGTTTGTCAAAATACATATCCATAACCAAAGCTTTTAAATTAACTAATGTATGTGAAGCCTGACAAAAAGTATATGATCAATAAATGGTAGCTATCATTATCTGTTGCTTCTCTAGATCAGTGTTTCTTCAGAAGGAGAAGGGCATCAGTGGGAAGCAAAACCTGTTCTCCGGAGGGAAGAAGTATTGTTTGAAGTAAAGACCAGATGCTGAAACCCAGGAGATTAGAGCACAGAGTACTATTTCAACTCTTCCTTTAACTAATTCCTTTCCCTTTGCATTCCTTATTATGTCTACTTCATCAGGAGGGTGTGGATAGGAAGCACAATACTTAAAATACCTGAAAGAATTGAGGAGTGCAGAGTGAGCCACTACTGAAGCATTCACTTTGGGATTCAAATTAGGTCATTTTGCACATAGTGGAAGCCTGATGGTGCTGCTGCAAAGGAAAATAAGCATTGATTTGGTGGAAGAAATAAAGATCATTTTATGCCATAGGTTGCCAAAGAGGTTTCTATCCTTTTGATTCTCTGTCAGTAGAAATCACCCCTGTTCATAAAACTGAAAGCACCAGTTAGCCTCTGGAATAGTCTCATTGATGCTCCAAGTTTTGGAGGGAATTTCAATACATCTGAATACAAATACACAGTGTCCCAACCTTTTGCCAACACCCTGGATTATAGTTAAACTCTACACAGTCTTTGTCTTTATGTTTCCCCTTTATAATTCATTGTGGATTTTGATACTTGAATTCACAAGCATCTCAAACTTAAATGTATTTTAATTATCAGGTGTTAAAAGTCAACACAAATATATTGCAAATCCATGATGCTGTAGAGTGAAAAGAGAATTCTTTTTAAAGATATAGTGTTTGAACTTTCAACCAATATATCCTTAAGATGAATATAACAAAAGCAATACCAAGCATAAGTCACATTTAAGATAAATCAGGTGAAAATAGAAAATTTTGACAAAGTGCCAACTGCTACATAATGTTTCAATGACTTAAAGAATACATTTACATTTATTTAGTGAAGATTAAAGATATCTCTGTTTGTGAAATGTCAATTAATAAGGACCTGCAGTTTCTATTAGAGAGAGCATGCATTTTAATTGTTTCTGTGGAATTTGAATAATGATTTGATTGTCCTTGTAACCAGATTACTAACCCTCAGTCTCCAGAGTATCCTGAGAGATAACACAGAATAGTTCCTGCAGTTTCTTTTTTTTTTTTTTTAATAAACTTATCCACTGAGAGTGACATGCTGTTGCTCCTAATAGAGCACCAGAATGGGAAGATAGCATACTTCCGTTCACCAGGGATAGGCCCTGGGACCTTCTTGACTCCCCATATCCTCAAATGTCACTCTAGTGTATAATTTCTCTCATAAAATGCAGTAAAGTATAACTGAAAAATTTAACAGACCCTTTTCAGACCATTAATAATTCTATAAATACAAGACTAAAGTCATTTACAAAGCCATTTTTTTCTGACTAAGAACTAGCACTTTCTTTTCACTGCCAGCATTAGCACTAGCAGTTGTTTTTCTTTTCAGGGCCATTTTCACATAGAAATACTTGGTAGAGTTGCTACATGTATCCCAACATGTATAGAAAGGTGTAGATTTTTGGTGAAGCCAAGACTTCACCAAACAGTTGGGGAGTTGTCCAACTTGCTCACTACCTATGTCAACTCTACTATGACAGCCTCTCCAAAGATCCAAATTCAGTGTCAGCAACACTACAAGTTACTAGAGGTCATGGAATATTCATGAATAGTCAAAATTACAAATGTTAAATCCATAAAGTCCAAGAATATGCTGTATTTTCTAGCAGCATGAGCTTGGAAGTTGCTTCCCACTGGTTGTTATAGTACAGTATCAAAAGCATTTTAGCCTTAATGTACCTTTGGTGGTCATATCAGCTCTACAAAGAAATCTGGAAAATTAATTTTGCATCACAGTTATTGAAGACCAGCACTGGCTTTGATGCTCTCCAACTTCACTTCTTCATATTCTTGAATGCAGGTACATGCATTTCTACTAAATTTCACCTGCTTAATTTATTATTAAGAATTTAAAGGGTATTCTCTTGATCTGAAAATTAGATGCCAAATAGTATGTAGAAGCATTAACCACCTGCTATGTAGGACACCGTGCTTGCACTGTAGTGAATGAAAATATTAGTATGGAAACATTCATTTGTTGATCACTTATGTTAGGCATTGGTTAGTCACTTTACATCTGTGTCTCATTACTCCTGGTGATAGGCCTATGAGGAATTCTCCTTACCCTTTAAAGAGTTTATAATCTATTTGAAGTGATAAAAAATAAAGTTTAGATTTGGTTGGTTCAGATAAAGGGTTTTATTTCAAAGATGTACTAGACTTTTAATATCCAATTTTTCAAGGTAACTGAATTTACCTTTTTCCATAGACTGGTTAACTTAGAATTTCTGTTAATTCAGGTAGATATCTCTGAAGCAAACCTTTATATATGTAATTTTAAGAATTTGCCACAAATATCAATAGTAAGATGTGAGTGAAATTTTAATCTTCATTAAATCAGTCTGCTTTTATGCTGTTTATTCAAAGCCATTCTGTTGCATCCCACAAGATCTTTATTGTTTGGTAAAGAAGATTTTGCAGCCCTGTTGGACTAGCATTAGTTTGTGAGTCTGCTATAATCCTATCAGTGATCTTTGATCAAAATTTTCATTATTTCCCCTGGGAATTACAGGCATGAGGCAGTCATAAACTTGTTTCTTTAAGCAAACTCAACTTACTGAGCAAGAATTCGTTGAGCAGTGCAGATTGATGCCAACTTTTGCAGATGACAATTTTTGATCTCCTGCCTCCTCTGGTATATAGTTAACTAAGAGGAGTGTAACGTAGAGAATCCTACAAAACTAAACAGATTGCAGAAGTCTAGCATATGTAGATTTGTAGATCTGTTGCTTTTCTATCTGTGAAACAATCAGGGCAGTCTCCTGAGTAATATATTGTCTAGGGAGTCAAGTGCTCTGGCTTCTGGTCCAGGCCTTGACACACTATGTGACATCTGGCAAGTTATTTTATCTCTGGGGGCCAGGTTTCTGCAGGTATAAAATGGGATGATGATGTCTATCTCACAGTGCTATTGTAAGGACAAATGCAGAAAGGTTATGTTCCCTTCAAAAGGTCAGAACATATATCCAAAGTACTGCCCTTCCATGTGCATGTATGTCTTTTTCACTGTTGACATGTATAATGAAAACTATTTGTCATTTTATGTAATGGTTGCAGCCCAACAAGAGGTGCAGATGAATAAAATTTGGTTATAAACAAAGGGAGAATATTTCATAGATGAGCTGAGTAAATTTTTCTTCTGCAATGTATGCTGTTTGTGATTGTTATAGTCAGGAAGAGGATATAAAAAAAGAAAGCAAATCTGCAGCTATTCAGCACCAATCTTTATAAGGTAAAATGTTCCATAGCAAACCCAGGGTTCAACAAAAGGGACTGCGGCTTCTAATGTTTTACCAACCCTCTTTCGTTCCCTTTTTCCTGCTACTTGTGGTCAGAGCTGCTTTTTTCACTCCCAAGATTTTACAGCTGCCCCTTAGGAAGTTTAACAGACTCTATTGTCACAGATTTCTCTTCTTCATTAATGTCTAAATGCAGTGAAGACGACAGGATTATCTGTAGAACCATCTCTCTCCTGGATGACATATTATACATTGAGTTTTAGGATTGTTTTCATATGGTTCAAGTTAGTAAGTCTTTACCTATTACCTACCATGTGTTCAGACTAGTAATATATAACATGAGGGATTAATGGAAAATAACAAACACAGTCCTCAGACAAAATTTTTTATATGTTGAAACAAAACATTTTCATGCATAACATGCATATCATCTTCCTTTTGAACCTATAAGGTCTTTGAGGCTATAAGTTATGTCTGGTTCATCATGGGGTCTTTTTTTTTTTTTTGGTACCAGGGATTGAACTTAGGGGCACTTGACCACTGAGCCACATTCTCAACCCTATTTTGTATTTTATTTAGAGACAGGGTCTCACTGAGTTGCTTAGTGCCTTGCTTTTTGCTGAGGCTGGCTTTGAATTCACAATCCTCCTGCCTCAGCCTCCTGAGCCACTGGGATTACAGGCATATACCACCAGGCCCATCCATCATGGTATCTTAAACATATTTTGGGAAGGAGCACTCTTCACATTGTTAGACTGTCCCATGCCACTGAATAATTATTATTCCTACCTACTATTCAATGAATATCATGTCTCAGTCACTGTAACAACCAAAAATAACCCATACTTTTCCAAATTTGGAAGAACTATTGCTTTTAACTAGATGCATTATTTTTATAGTATCATACCTTGCACTTGAAATGAGATGCATCAATATTTTCTATAAGAAGGAATAAATAAAACAGCAATTGTAAAATAATTCAGCAAGGCAAAAAATCACATGCAAGAATCTTTGGGACAGAATAATAGTTCATTAGGGCTTTGGAAAGTGAGACTGTGTTGTGTTAAGCTATATAAGTTGTTGTCTTGGGCTGTACCTTAATGGATAGGTAGTTTTACAAAAGTAAACGGGACAGCAGCTGCCACAAAAGCAGGGGTAGCAAAATTAATAACAGTATATGTAGGGAACCATGTTCATGGTTGAATAACTGGGGGATGGGACAAGGGATGTTTGGATAGAGAGTGGTGGGTAAGAGTGTAGACAGCTGGACTTGATCCTGTAATCAACGGTATATTTCCAAAGACTTTTGCACAATATTATTTTTTTTTAATTTTTTATTGGTTGTTCACAACATTACAAAGCTCTTGACATATCATATTTCATACATTAGATTGAAGTGGGTTATGAACCCCCAATTTTACCCCAAATGCAGATTGCAGAATCACATCGGTTACACATCCACAATTTTACATAATGCCCTATTAGTAATTGTTGTATTCTGCTACCTTTCCTATCCCCTACTATCCCCCCTCCCCTCCCCTCCCAACTTCTCTCTCTACCCCATCTACTGTAGTTCATTTCTCTCCTTGTTTATTTTCCCATTCCCCTCACAACCTCTTATATGTAATTTTGTATAGCAATGAGGGTCTCCCTCCATTTCCATGCAATTTCCCTTTTCTCTCCCTTTCCCTCCCATCTCATGTCTCTGTTTAAAGTTAATCTTTTCTTCCTGCTCTCCCTCCCTACTCTGTTCATAGTTGCTCTCATTATATCAAAGAAGACATTTGGTATTTGTTTTTTAGGGATTGGCTAGCTTCACTAAGCATAATCTGCTCTAGTGCCATCCATTTCCCTGAAAATTCTATGATTTTGTCATTTTTTATTGCTGCATAGTACTCCATTGTGTATAGATGCCACATTTTTTTTATCCATTCATCTATTGAAGGGCATCTGGGTTGGTTCCATAGTCTAGCTATTGTGAATTGTGCTGCTATGAACATCGATGTGGCAGTATCCCTGTAGCATGCTTTTTTAAGGTCTTCAGGGAATAGTCCGAGAAGGGCAATAGCTGGGTCAAATGGTGGTTCCATTCCCAGCTTTCCCAGGAATCTCCAAACTGCTTTCCAAATTGGCCGCACCAATTTGCAGTCCCACCAGCAATGTACAAGTGTACCCTTTTCTCCACATCCTCGCCAGCACTTGTTGTTGTTTGACTTCATAGTGGCTGCCAATCTTACTGGGGTGAGATGGTATCTTAGTGTGGTTTTGATTTGCATTTCTCTGACTGCTAGAGATGGAGAGCATTTTTTCATGTACTTGTTGATTGATTGTATATCCTCCTCTGAGAAGTGTCTGTTCAGGTCCTTGGCCCATTTGTTGATTGGGTTATTTGTTATCTTATTGTCTAATTTTTTGAGTTCTTTGTATACTCTGGATATTAGGGCTCTATCTGAGGTGTGAGGAGTAAAAATTTGTTCCCAGGATGTAGGCTCCCTATTTACCTCTCTTATTGTTTCTTTTGCTGAGAAAAAACTTTTAAGTTTAATTAAGTCCCATTTGTTGATTCTAGTTGTTAACTCTTGTGCTATGGGTGTCCTATTAAGGAATTTGGAGCCCGACCCCACAATCTGTAGGTCGGAGCCAACTTTTTCTTCTATCAGACGCAGAGTTTCTGATTTGATATCAAGCTCCTTGATCCATTTTGAGTTAACTTTTGTGCATGGCGAGAGAAAGGGATTCAGTTTCATTTTGTTGCATATGGATTTCCAGTTTTCCCAACACCATTTGTTAAAGATTTTTGCACAATATTATAACAACATGGAAGTTTTAACTTATGGAGCCAAATTTGGCAATTTAATAGAAGTCAGATTTAGGATGGGACATACTGGAGACTGGTGACTAGTTAGGAAGTTATTGCCATAATTTTGTTGGAAAATAATAAAATTCTTTGTCTTTTCTCACACACATTTTTTTTATTGTTTCTCTTTTAGGTAGTGGGATAATTTTGGTACCTAAATGCATTAATGCTTTATTTCACTTTTCCTTACCCTTCTAATACCAATGAAATATATTGTATTACTTGTATAATTTTTTTTAATCTGCTTAATTTCATCTTCTAAACTATATAGTTTAAAAACCTTAAAGTACTGGAAGATGGAACTAGAATCAACTCAGGGATTAATTGGTTTTCTTAAAAGTGTGAGAATAAGAGGGAACATTTAATGCTAAATATTCAGGTTCTAAACTATGAATGAATGGCATTTATAGAAGAGAAACATCTGGTTTCTGAAAAGAATAACCTGATTATTACTTGGATTATATTAACTCATGTTTTTCTTCGAAGATTCTTCTATTCAAGTGTCAATATTTTAAACTTCAGTTGGGAGTATTACTTAAGATGACCAGAAAACAGGCAATATAGTTAAAACAGTAATATAATATATAACTCATTGATTTATATTGATTTATAAGATTCAAATTAGTACACAAATACAAGATTTCTAGGTTAGTTATTTAAATTTTTATAGGACTGCTGTTCCAAAACAGTTTTTACCCAAGCACCCATTTATATATAGAATCTAATTTCAAATTTTTCTTATGTACTCATATTAGGTGTCCTAAGGGACCACCACTAGTAATACATTGTAGTCAGGAAGAATCATTTTTTGTGAATTGAAATAATGCAATGATTGCATTAATTACACTATTTTAAAGTTTGGACATTTCCTTTATAATAATTCACAGTTTTCTCACACCACTGAGATTTTACTCTCTGAATAATATGTGTTAACATATATCATTAAGCAAAACCACTGTTAGACTATTTAGGTAGAGCTAAATCAACTTTTGGCATGTATTGTACATTGTTTGAAAGAGTATTCTGGGGAAAAAGAAGGGATGAACTATCGCCATCCAACTGAGCTGGAGACCTCTGCTGGGTTCACAAACTCTGACTATTTCAACAACTAAGAAAATGTCAAAAGAAGCTGCAACACACAGAAGCACCTTTTCAAAATCTGGGATGGCTCTCTGACCTTAGGGGTCGGTGGAAAGAGAGAGAGCCACTGGAATTCTTTATTATTATATAGGGGCACACTAGGGAAGGTTCCATGGAACATTCTATCCCAAAAAGGGCAGTGACTGCCACTCCTGGAGCCACACCTCATTATCCAAGTAGGGGTAAAAGTCCAATGTATTGTGGGCTGCAATAACTGTTCAGTACCCCTTTACTTAGGACTTAAAGGTATGTGCATAGCTTCTGTCCAGAGAGGCTCCCAACAATGAACTAGAACATTTTTTTTTTATGAAGAAGTGGTTACCAAAGTCTAGAAGGTTAAATCCTAGATGACGCAGAAAGCCTCTTCCGGTTGAAAACTAGAGAAAATTGTAACTTAGCAATTAAATTGCCTTTGACATCTTTTCAAAGTAAAGTTTTCTAGTAGGCCAACTAAAGAACAGTTAGAGTAGATGCATTTAAGGACCAAAGAAAATAACGTGGTAAAGAATGAGAAATGTATGTTTCTTCTAAGAGTCCATTTCAGTTTCAAGGATTCCTAAATGCCAACCATCTTTAAATCTCTTAGGACTTAAGTTTGATAATGTTTAGCTAATTATGATTATGATTAATTATGATTCTGTTCTTTCAAGAAGGGGAAAAAAGTCCTCAGGCCTTGTGTGAACTCTCAAAACATTCATTTCATTAAACAACTGATATGGCACATGAATTTATTCAAAATGCTTGAAATACACATTAGTTAAAAATAACAAATACACTGTAGATAGTCACTTATCAACTTAAATCACTTAGAAAATACAAATGACAAAGATCTAATCTGTGTACATTTCTCTTTCTTTCCCTTGTACCAGTAAATGAATGAGGATAATGATCTCCAATCCTCTTCCAAAAATCTACCATGACCAAAGTTCCTTGCTTGGTACCTTGGTACTAAATTCTGATCAATGTCCCACCCTGGTTAACTGGGTTGGACCTTTTGTCAACTGAAAGGACTTTTTTTGCCTAGGCCATGGGCCTGTTTCCCTGTACCGGGGCACTCAGCTTTACTATACCAGCTGTATGAGTTTCAAGAAATAAAGAGAACACAGCAATACCACACACATTTGAGGTTAACTAAGTTTTATTAAGTACAGGAAAAAGAATATGGACGTTGCAATCCCTGGTTTGACAAACATGAACTTCTCTGTGTTACTTCAGGTAGATGGCAGCATCACTCTTGAGTCTTGGATTCTCTGTAAAATGACAAAAGCATGCCTACAATCCTGCTATGATATGTTAACTTTAAAATTCATTAAGACATGAGAAGAGATGGAATATCTTCTTTTAGTTCTTGGAAGGATTTGATGTACTATAAAATGGTTCCAAGAAAGGATGAAGGATAAATTAGAACTCTTCTTAACAACTGGCTAATGAATAAATTCAAGGAAACTCAAATAGGGCTTACATGAGGATAAAAGTAAGACTTCAAGGGACTGGAGAGTTCCTCAAAAGGTGAAAGAACTACTATAAAGGTCAACTACTATAAAGGCAGCCTGAAGTCCAATCTAAAGGCATGTACTATGATTACTAAATGTATACTCTTGCAAGGATGGTTCCTAAACTGCAGTGAAATGTTCAGGAACCTTGGATGAAATAGTTTTTACTTATTTTTTTCTTAATGAAGACATACGTCAAGTGTATAGGGGTTTTATATAGCAAATTTCCACATGCCCATCATTGTTTTTACCCAGTTCTATCAAATTTAACATGATACCATATATTTTTAAGGTTTGCTTTCAGGAATAAAATATTACACACAAAACTGAGACCTTCTTATGTTATTCCCATCACATTTCCTTTCCTTTCACCCAGATGTAACCAGAATTCTGAATTGGGTATTCATCACTCTGGGTATATTTTTCACAGCATTCATCTAATTTTTTATTAAATACATATCCATCTTCAACTTTATTTTCTATCTCATAATTTCTTCTGTGATTTAACTATGATAATATCCAAAACTGTTTCCTTGTTAATTTATAAAAGAAGTCTGTTTGTTGAAAATACTAATCTTTCCTTATTGGTGTACATTGAGATTGTTTCCAGAATTTAATTATGCAAACAGTGTCACAGTAAACATTCTTGTGAGATTTTTAGAGAATACATCTATAATTAGAATATCTGGGACAGAAAGCATGAATATCCCCAACTTTACTAAGTATTGCCAAATTGCTTTCCAAAGTGCACAAGATTAGATCACCACTAGCAGAACATGAAATTCCTAATTCTTTATATCCTTATAAATATTTAGTATGGTTAAATTTTTGCCAGTCTACATGTATGCTGTCTTCACAAATTTCATTTATATGCTTGTGCAATAAAGTGTTTATTTCTAAGTCTATGGTACAATGGATTCCTTGTCTGAGAATTAATTGCCTCTTCATATCATTTGTTCATTTTTCTACTTTTTTGCTTGATTGTAGATTTTAAAATTTTTTAAAAATATTTTTCTTTAGTTGTAGATGGACACAATTACTTTATTTTTTATTTATTTGTTTTTATTTGGTCCTGAGGATCAAACCCAGTGCCTCACACATGCTAGGTGAATGCTCTACCACTGAGTCACAACTCCAGCCCTTGATTGTAGACATTTTAATAAATAATCTTTATCAGATATGCTTCTTGAGGTTCTCTTCTCCATGTTTACCACTTATGTTTTCAGTTTGTCTCATACATCTTTGGCATTGCATCAGACCTACAGATTAATTTGAATATAATTCATAATACTGAGACTTCCCATGCATGAGCATATTTTCTCTCTCCTTTCACTCAAATCTTTTATGTCCTTCAATAATTTTTGCTCACTCCACAAAGGTTTTGCACAGATTTTCTTAGATTTATTTTTAGGTTCTTTTCAATGTGTTAATACTATAAATGTAATCTTGTGTTTCTCCCCTAGTAAATGATCTAATTGGTTATTACTTGTATAGGGGTTTGTTATTGATTTTGGTACATTGATTTTTTTTTCTAGCAACCTTGCTAAACTTTCTTGTTAGTTCTAATAGTTTGTACTCTTGGATTTTTCTGTGTAGGCTGTCATTTCCCAGTAATGACAGTTTTGTCTAATCTGTTCCATTTTTATACCTGATTTATTTTCCATGTTTTATTGCATTGTCTAAAACCTCCATTAAATTTTTAAATAGAAATGATGACAGTGTCTTTGTCTGTCGCGACCCCCTTGCCCGCAAGGAAGACGCAACACCGGGAATCTTCTTCCAGTCGTTTATTCAGGTTCTCGAGATCTCTTCCACTCTACTCTCTTCTTCATCTTCCTCTTCTTCATCTTCTTCATCTTCTTCATCTTCTTCCTCTCTTCCCCCGAATGCTCCTACCAGCCTTAATAAAGCATCTCAAGCCCCAATGCGAAGCTGCCACGTGGAGCTTTCTCATAGGGTGTTAGAAAACCACGCACCAACTCTCCCAATTAAGGAATTGTTTGTCACAAACCACAGTCGAGCCAGCGCCATCTTGTAATGGCGACCGCAGTCCGCAGAAACGGCTCACTACATTTGTCCTGACTTTAATGGGAACACGTCTAAAATTACACCATTGATTATTATGTTTTCTGTAAGTTTTTAATAGATACCCTTTAAGAAGTCAGGGGACGGGGCTGGGGATGTGGCTCAAGCGGTAGCGCGCTCGCCTGGCATGCGTGCGACCCGGGTTCGATCCTCAGCACCACATACCAACAAAGATGTTGTGTCCGCCAAAAACTAAAAAATAAATATTAAAAATTCTCTCTCTCTCTCTCTCTCTCTCCTCTCTCACTCTCTCTTTAAAAAAAATAAAAATAAAAAAGAAGTCAGGGGACTACTGCTGTATTCTTAATTTTCAATTAAAATATTTTAAATTATGAGTGAATGCTGATTTTTGTTAAATGTTATTTCTAAATGTATTCAAATCACATAGTTTTGTTTTTATTATTTGGTTAATTAGGTTGATTATCTTAATTATTTTTCCTGATGTTGATTTAGCCTTTCATTTCTTGGGTAAACTCAACTTAACCATAATATTTATATTTTATACACAAGTATAGATTTCGTTCACTATTTCTTGTAAGAGTTTTTGCATAAAATTAATCTGTAATTTTCCTTTTTCAAATTGTCCTTGTCAGGATTTTGTATCATGTTTATATAAGCCTCATTAAATGAATAGATAGTTTGCCCTTGTATTTTAGTCTCCGAAACAGTTTATATACATAGAAGTTCATTCCTTGTAACTCTGATAAATTTTGCATCAAAAATTGTCTGAGCCCATTGTATCTGAGAGTGGGAGATTTTTTTTTACTTTAATTTCAGTTCATTTTATGATTATTACTTATTTTAAATTTCTTTCCTAGACTATTTGATAATTTATGGTTTTCTTTTCTTGGTTCTGGGGATTGAACTCATGGGTGCTTTACCACTAGCTAGACCCCCAGTGCTTTTTAAATTTTTTTTGAGGCAGGTCTCACTAAATTGTTGAGGCTAGTCTTGAATTTTTGATCCTCCTGCCTCAACCTCTTGAGTAGCTGGGATTAAAGGTGTATGCCACCATGCACAGCTAATTTATATTTTTCTAACAATTAATTTTTTTTGTAATTTTCAAATATATTTGTATAAAGTTGTTTATAACCTTATTTAATTTAACTTTTTAAAATCTTCTATTTTGCTTTGTCTCCCTATTTATTTATCAGTTTTGCCAGAGCATTGTTTTCTAAATATTTTTAATAAACCATGTTTTAGTTTTATTATATGTGCCCAAGCTTGCTTGCTTTCTTCTTCTTCTTCTTCTTCTTCTTCTTCTTCTTCTTCTTCTTCTTCTTCTTCTTCTTCTTCTTCTTCTTCTTTTGTATTTTACTAGTTGTTATGCTTATTTTTTATTTTTCTTTTTCATCTGTTTTGGTTTAGTGTGAGGTTATTTTTCCAAGTTCTTGAAATAAATATTAATTAACGTATTTTTCATCTTTCTTATTAGTTTTTAAGGCATTTAATGTTATATATTACCCTCAGTTTATACTTTAGGTATATCCTATAAATGTTGGCATGTATTACTTTTGTTGTCCTTAAGTTCTAAATATATATTTTAAACATTTATTTAGTGAGTTCCTTGTCAACTCATTAGGTATTTAGCAGTGCTTTTAAATCCATATAGGGTTCTGAGACTGTAATTTTAATGTTGATTTTTTGGTGCTCATAATTGTGTTTTAGGGCTCTCACCAATCCTGCCTCTGAGTGGGTGGGATCCGGAGTGTGAGCCTGGACCTACTGTTCTTTTCTCTCTGAAACAACAGTTTCTTTTGTGTCTAGGGGCCTATTCTGGAGGCTCAACATCAGGGCTTTTTGTTTTTCACCTGGCTTGCCTCTGAGCACTTTTGTTATGGACATTCCTCTGAGTAACACTGCATACTTCTGGATGCAGAGCCCAGCACATCCTTAGATTCAGAGTGTTTTGCAGATTCCTCTTCATTTCCTGCTTCAAGATGTGAATCTTGTCTTTGAACCTAACTATATCTTGCTGCTTTTCTCTTTTTATCATTTCTATGTAGTTAGAGTGGAAGGATGAGTCATTTTAAATTTAAGTATATTTCATAATTTTAAAACATTAACTCCTCTGTAAAGATGAATAAGTGGAGTATCACCCTCACTTCATACACACTCTCTTTTGCACCTCCCCAAAAAACAACACTAAAAATACTTGGGTACTTATATGGTCTCAATTAATCTTTTGTTTTGACTTACGCCTTTCTTCATGCATGCAATATTGAAAATTAAAATTGCTTTTAGCTTTAGTGGTCATGCAGCACAGTACTTGTTCACAGGAATATTTTCCTTTGTTTTTTGGAGCCTCCAAAAATGATTATTCCCAAATGAAATTAATGCTTTTGCTTTCTGTAAAATTTTCTAGATAAAATTCTTTTTTTAGAAATTTCAACTTTCAAGTGTAAAACTGAAGGTCACACTGCCTGTTGATAACTAGCTCACTCAAGGAACAGTGAATCATAAGGCCAAACAGAATTGATTGGAAATTGGCAGGCCACTCTGCATTCTCAAGGCTTATCAGGAGATTTAGTGAAAGCTAATCACTTCAGAGTAAAAACAGCTAAAACTGTAAAGATCCTCTTTGCATTTGGTAAAGCATATTGATAGTTACTAGATGGTAATAATAAAGCTAACATACTGCTTTATGTGAAACATATTTTAATGGGTAGTAAGATTCTAGGTCTTGATTTAAGGGAGGCATTGAAGACTAGATTTTCTTTACCAGCATGCATAACTGAGAATAGTGACTGCACACTTTATACTGATTTACCCAGGAGCATTCTCTATATACTACTGACCCATCCAGAGATTTTTTTTTTTAGATTCTTCAGTCTTTATTCATGAAGCACAAGCAACTCATTAAAATTTTATGCATGCCATCATCTATCATCATCCAACATTACTTTCCTAAAGCACTAGTTTCCCTTGTCTTCTCCAGAATCTTACCTGCCTAGTTGATGCAGAGCTATAAGAACTTTGCCAGTTCTTTAAAGTTAGCACATGTCTATGCCAAAAAGGTAACCAAATAGGCCAGGTGCAGTGGTGCATGCCTCTAATCCCAGCAGTTTGGGAGGCAGAGGAAGGAGGACCAAGAGTTCAAAGCCAGCTTCAGCAACATAGTGAGGCACTAAGCAACTCAGTGAGACCCTGTCTCTAAATACAATACAAAATAGGGCTGGGGATGTGGCTCCGTGGTCAAGTGCCCCTGAGTTCAATACCCAGTACCCCTCAAAAAAAGGTAGCCAAATAGTGCATTCCACAGCTTCAAACGTGTAGCTTTCAAAACTGATATGTCCAAAGCTTAGTGGATGACCTTTTGTGTGTGTGTGTGTGTGTGTGTGTGTGTGTTTAATATTTTTTAGTTGCCAATGGATTTTTCACTTTATTTATTTACTCATATGTGGTGCTGAGAATCAAACCCAGGGCCTCACACATGCTAGGTGAGCACTCTACCACTGAGCCACAACCCCAGACCCTGGATGAATGACTTGTTTTAATCCTATATCCTGCATTTTCTTAACTCAATATACAGTATACATGATTTATAATAAATCTACATTTGCAAATATGATTGCTGAACATAAGAAAAGAGAAATAGAAAAGGGTTATAAAGAAAGTTTTATTTCTTGGGGATGCAAAGAGAATATTTCCACAATTAAGGTAGCCCTAAGTTTCTCAAATATAAAATCAGTTGTACCGGAACTCAGACCTCGGAGACATGGATGGTCTGTTTTAGTATGAGCTAACTTTCTCTAAATTAATTAGGCCCCTTGATGCTTGAGATGCCTAAGAAAAATTTTTTAAACGAAATCCTGTAGTTATAGAAATGCTTTAAAATAGTTCATTATATATCATATTTGAGGCTGGGGCTTTTGGAGCACCAGGCTGCAAAATTCCTAAAAGCAAGAATCAAACTCTATTTATAGTAATAATTTTGCTACTTGATCCCCACATGATAATGCTACCCAAACCCCTGAGGAGTGAACCTAAAATTAGATCACATATTTTATACATTTTGTCCTCGAAGTTTTCATATTGCTTCTAGCCTAATCTTACTGAACCCTGAGCACCAGCCTTTTTTGTTTTGTTTCTTCCCCTTTTGTAAAGAAACACTAGTTGAGGTAAACATACAGGACTGAAACCTGTGAGTTCAGGTTGAATTTTTCCTACACTTTTAGTTACCTTTAAAATTTATATGGATCTTTCAGCCAGCTAACCTAGAGTAACTAAGATCTAAGGCAAGGCTTCTTTTTCATGGAGAAACTCATTGTTTGACCTGTTGGGGTAAAGCGCATATTAATACTTTAATGTTCAAGAGAACCCTTGATGTTATACATGAGGGGTTAACAACATTCAAGTCTAGCCAAATAAGCACACAACAAGTATTTGCTGAATTAATGGATAGTCATCAATTCTTTTAGAACCAGATCCACTTCCTCAACTTCTTAGTGCCATATTTGTCATGACCAGAGGGGGAAAAGGATAATCATCTCTCCCATCTCTAAGTGTCATGGACCATTTAGAACAGGGGTTAGCAAAGTGTGATCCTCAGCTAACTACATCCTGCTATGTATTTTTTGCATGGTTCATGAGCTTAGAATGGATTTTACCCTTTTAAATGGTTAAAAAATATCAGAAGAAATTTAATATTTTCTGACACGTGAAAATTATATAAAATTCCAATTTCAGTGCCCATGAAAATAGCTTCACTGAGACACAGCCATGTTCATTTGCTTAAACATGGCTTTTGTGCCACAAAGGCCTAAAACATTTACTCTCGGGCTATTTATAGGAAAAAAAAAGTTGCCAGGCCTTGACTTATAGGATTGATAAAATGATTTTCATAAAGAAAACTACTAAGGGATAAACAGTGTGACTATTTAGTTTCTAAATCCGTTGCTATTATTTCTGAGCTATTTGCTTATAGGCCTTATAATAGTAACAGGTGCTAATGCACAAGAATAGAACAATAACTCCTACCATAATTGTCGACATTCATAGAAAACTACAGGTATAGTTAAAGCCAGATGTTTAAAGAATGGGAACTGAAATGAAAATGCTGAAGTCTTTATGGTAAAAAAAATGTAGTCCTCATCTAGAAATTGCATCTATGACATGATAAAAAGCACAGACAAAGGAATTATTTGTCTTTAATTCATGTGTGTAACCTCTGGGATGGATTTTTAATAGACAGCCTCACAAAAGTCTCAAGAAATTTTACAAGACTATAAAACAATTTTCTCTTTTAAAGCCAAATTCAACCTTAATTTCCTTAAAATTTACATAACATCAACCAGTTCAAGTAAAAGTTACATTTTATTTTATTAATATTGAGTCATATAGAATATGTTGGCAATTTATTTAGAATTATAATATAAAGCTTTAGGGAGCTATTTATATTCCTATGGGGTAAGTATGTATAGTCTTAAATCAGTGGTGGAGAAGGGAAAAGAGTTAAATATTGAAGTTTGAATAATGTAAGGAAAATGGAATAGATTTTAGAACTCTAGCCATTTTTTAGGGCTAAAAGCTCACAACATAGGCTGTGTTAAAATAGCACAAATGGAAGTGAAGTTTAACTAATGGACTTCATTTAACTAACATAGACAATAAAATCACATATTTCACTCCCTGAATAGGATTACATTTTGGCAGTTATTTAGTTAATTTGATTCATCAGGATTTGTAAATTGGATCATTCAGAGTCCAAAGTGAAATGGTGATTTAAATGCAGCCCAATGGCCTCTAGAGAAATAATCAATTCTTTACAATTCATCTGAAGAATTAAGTTTTATCCTAATTACTCACCTGGAGAATTAACTTAAATTTTGAAACATTTGACCAGGAAAAAAAAATAAATCTCAGCCTTCTATTTAGAAAAACTCTCAAGGAAAAAACTTTATTAAAAATTGTGCCCATTTAGTAAAAACAGGCATGAAGCCTATTTTTATAAAAAATAAATATGTAGTCAAATATGTTGTTTTGTGAAGTTGCAGATCCATTCACTTCTTTAGTTAGTAATTATTTATGAATCCCTACTGTGTGCCAAATACTTGTGTGGTACTGAGGATTGAACCCAGGGCCTCACTCATGATAGGCAAGTGCTCTAACACTGAGCTGCATGAGTTAGCACCTGTGCCAAATACTTTTTTTAAAAAAAATATGAAAGTTGTGTTTATTTAAAAATCTATATTATTCTCTATTCACTATTTTATTGTTATATGCATACTATTAAATTCAAACCACTGTGAATAGAAAGGTGAACAAGTGAACAGAAGAAGTAGGTTCCCTGCTATTTTGAAGTTTACTTTCTTTTCCTTTCTTTCTTTGTGAAATATGTTTAGTTTTTAATTTAATTTTTAAAATTTGTTTTTAACTGACACTAATTCAACAGAAATTAAAACAACTTGTGGTTTACGACTAAGATTATAATATGATCCTCACTAGCACAACCAGGTATCTCTTCACTGTGACTTCTATCAACTTTATCTGCAAAATGGGACTAAGATAACTGCATCTCCATGTTGAAAGGGTAAATAAAAATAAATGCAATACACCACAGTGAATCTCCATATACATGTTTGTATAAATAGGTCAAAATATACTCTACTGTCATGTATAACTAAAAAGAACAAAAAATGCAAGATATTATAATGTTACAAGTATGAACAACCAAAAGATTTTTTTCAGATTTTATATGGCCTGCTAGCTTAAAGGCAACAATCTGCTTACCTACAGGAGACTCAAACACCTCATCAATTTAGGAGGGAAGTTAATAGGCTTTTTAAGGGAAGACAATTGTTTAATTTTTATGTGGACCAGTGATGGACAAACTGAAACATTTTTTTATCACTACAACAGAATAGAAAGCCAGTGTTTTTGAATACACCTTAAAAGAAATTTTTAACCAGTTTTGATGTCACTCTTGGAAAAACAACCAAGTTAGAAAAGATATTATTTAAATATTTTTCAATGGGTAGCTTGACTGAATACTTTTCACTGATTTGTTTTGATATCTCATAGACTGCTGATTTTCAACCAGAGACCTTGTTCTATAGGGGTAGATTTCAAAATCTCTAGAGTGGTGTTATATGGAGTGTAGCTTGGAAAAGCATGCTTACTATCATAATATAATTTTATATTTGTAAAATGGAAAAGATAAAATATTTTCATAAAGAAGCTACAGAAAATAACACTCTCAATGGAGTTCAGGGACATAAGTTTTTATGTTTATCAAAAGGAGATATGTGTTTGAATAGGCTGAAAAATATTGTGAAAGGCTTAGCCCTGGTTCCCAGATGGCTCTACGGAAGGGTTTCTGTTATGCCTGGATCACTAATCTGTTAACAGGTCATGTAAATTGACAGCATTAGCAAGTGGCCCACAGCAATATTCTGAAGATTCACTAACACAATAGAGAGGGTGAGCAAAGAATTCACAAATACTGAAACCAGGCAATGAAGGGCAGGATGTCCAAAAGCAAGCCTGGATCTCCTGGGGTTTTTCTGCTGGACAGATAATCTTGGGCTGCAGGTTTGAGAAAATAAGTCCCATTTGGGACATACTTATACTGAAAAAAATAGTTTTTCAGAAGTTAAAATTTAACTTGGCATCTTGTATTTTATCTAACAAAGCTTAGTGAAACCTTACCCTTAGCACATCCATGAGATAACACTTCCTGAAGGATTATGCAGTGTGTCACAGCAGCAGATAAGTAAAAATATCAGAGCAAGCAACTCAGCTTGATAATGCTCCCAATGTTGTCCACTAGCTCTTTAATGAGAAAAGGTTGTGTGACAACCTTTAGTTGTCATTAGTTTCACTTGTTACTGCTAAGATTCAATCTACAGCAGGGAGAGAAAATTAAAACGGATCTGTTTTTGGAAGTATACTTATTCATCTTAAAAGGTAGATGTATATGCTTTAATATAATATCTGTATTTTGTTTATTTTGAGAGTGCAACCTTACATTGGGACAAAGTCTTCATAGCCTCTCACCTGCTCAACCCACGTCTCTTCAACTTAGAATTGAAGGAGCAAGATCAATGAATTAGAAGAAACATGGTACTATTGAGGAAGGAGCAATGAATTAATTAGCATGTAAGAGACCAGAGTTTTTTCCTCTTCTACCATTAACCTGTTGTGTGCCCATGTAAAATTTTTTCACTTTAGTCCTCAAGTTCAAAACAAAAACAGTAAAATCAAAAATTTTAAATTAGTAACTTCCTCATGAGTTGTTTATTGAGCACCTATTATAGACTAGATCTAGAGCAAAGCATATAAGAAACTTCTCTGGCTTGTATAAATATCAGCATCACCCTGGTTTTAAAAGTGGGGAGCAAATTTAATACATGTTAACTTTAAGAGAATCAGGAGAAAACTCAAATTTTTGCTTTAAACCATGAGAATGTAGATAATTTAAGTTTCCTGATATTGTTTTCCATATTTAAGTCATAGCTAGAATGAATCAAAGCAGTGAATTGTGCTGAAGACACTTAGATTATGACCATTAGTAGGACAATGAATTTGATCACTCCAAGATAACTTTGATGATCCTGAAAGAGGTTGACAGAACTCGGAGGCTAAGGTTTACCAGGATTTTTTTTTGGCTCCAGAGCATTTGTTCAGTTTCTCATTACAATGCCAAACTGACATCAAAAGGATGATTGCTTCTATTTTTATTTTATGCATATTATTCATGTTGAATTATTTTAAAAAAATTTAAAAATTTTTAAAAATTTTAAAACTGTTTATTTTGGAAACCATCTTGAGGTCCTATTTGGAGAAAACATCACTGTTACTTATGCAAACTTCTTTGAATTCTTGGTAAAAGTTTGAATAATTTACAAATTAATTAAAAATATGCTGTTGTTTTTCCCCTTGGTACCAGGGATTGAACCCAGGGGTACTTACCCACTGAGACACATCTGCAGCCATTTTTATGTTTTATTTTGACACAGGGTCTCACTAAGTTGTTTGGGGCCTAGCTAAATTGGTGAGGCTGGCTTTGAACTTGTGATCCTCCTGCCTCAGCCTCTGGAGCTGCTGAGATTATAGGCACATGGCTAAACATGCTATTTTTAAAAAAAAAAAAATTTTGTAGTTGTAGATGGACAGAATGCCTTTATTTTATTTGTTTATTTTTATGTGGTGCTAAGGATCAAATCCAGTGCCTCTCACATGCTAGGCAAGTGCTCTGCCACTGAGCCCTAGTCCTAGCCCTCAACATTGCTATTTTTGATGGTAAATTTCCTAACTCCTTCCTCTAAGTGAATATTAACCCATTTAAATTTAAATCATAAAACTTCTTAATTATGAAACAGTACTCTTTGAATTTCTATCCTATATTTCTAGCGTGACACAAAAGTAATGTTAAAATGTAGATAACCTTTAGAATACTGTTTTATAAAGAATCATTTGAGTTATAGGTCACATGTAAAGCATTTTAAAGGCCTTATTGACAAGCACATCCTTACAACTAATAAGAGTGGACAGATCTCAGCTTCTCAGTTTAGCTTGGATGAAAACATACAATTAACAGATTGAACAAGCAATATAGATGTTTCTCATCACTTTTGACAAATGAAAGGTAAGCAGAGTTGTGTGTGTCTCACAAATTGCTGACTTTGTTATGCTGAGACTTGTGTTATATTGAAAATGCTTTACCTCTGTGTATGGAAAATGAAAATCCCGTCAACCATAGCCAAGTGAGTTTTGCACATTAGATGATGTGCACTACTTTACTATGGGCATAAAGTCAATGAATACCCCACAAGTCTAGGCCAATTCAGGTGGGCATTTTAGCATTAGTGCTGGGGCAGCTCAAAACCAAACAAAAAGCAAACAAATCACTACTTAATTACAATTTCACACTGTGACAAATTTTATGTTCAAGCAATAATTCTCCTTTTAAAAATAAACCAATCACAAGGCTAGGGAAGCAGCTCAGTGGTATGTATGTGCTTAGCACACACAACTCTGTGTTCAATGTTCAGTATAAATAAACAGGTAAAAATGTTGACATTTACAAATTTGAGTTATTTTGAAAAGAGAGCACAAAAATAAGCATGTGATACTATATAAAGGCAGTTACATCCTTTATTTTGATCATGAGCCTTCATGAGGATTCAGACTAAAAATTCTATTCTGATTAGTTCTCCTAAAGCAGCAGATATTAAACAGCAATCATTTATTCGACAGAAACATGTTGATAAACAGGTTGATAATTACAGGTGTGACTCAAGGTAGAATGGTGTAATAAAATGATCAGTTTGGATATCTGTAATGGAAGGTGTGGCTTCCAGGTCCTGTCTCCACAATTACAAAACTGTCCTCCAGGTGGCTTTGGGCAAACTACTTAGTGTCTTTGAACTCTTACCTTTCTTCTTCCTAAACTGGAGAAATTTATTACCATTAGTAACCCCATTTCAAGAGGTTCGAATGAAATGATATGTGTGCAACATCTAACATATTTGGTTAATGAAAATGTTAATTATAAATAACAAAATAATGATAGTAATAAACCCGTGTCATAATTGTCCCTCACGGGTATTTCTTAGTAATGACCGGAAAACCTAAGTTAGAATTGGATGCTGAGCACAAGGAAATAGTCTCTGGGGTGAAATCTGCCTCATGTTGGGGTTAATTTTACATATTTGGATATATCTTCTGTAAGATGTCCCTGTGTTGGGCTCCTTTCTATTATTCAGGTCTCAGCTCAAAGCTAGCTCCTCAGAAAGGCTTTCTGTTGTCCACACCAGCTGGAACATTTACCCTCATTTTAGTCTCCCACTTTATTCTTGTACATGGTGTGTGTCCCTACCTGAGATTAATTTTTAAATTATAATTAATGTCTATCTCTCCCCTTTAAGAATGTGAGCTCCAAAAAGATGAAACATAACAAGTATTGACAGCAATGTGTATATGAATGGATACAGAAAATGTAGTACATATACAGTGGAATAATATTCAGCCATAAAAAACATTCTGTTATTTACCACAATATGGATGGAACTGGAAATCATTATGTAAAGTAAAATAAACCAGGCACAGAAAGACAGGTACCACATGATGTCACTCATGCAGAATCTTAAAAAAGTTGATCACATAGAAGTTGAGAGCACTTGGGGCTGGAGATGTGGCTCAGTAGTAGAGCACTTGCCTAGCATGTGTGAGGCCCTGGGTTCAATCCTCAACACCACATAAAAATAAATAAACAAAATAAAGGTATTGTGTCCAACTACAACTAAAAAATAAATATTAAACAAAGAAGTTGAGAGCACAGTAGTGGTTAGCAGAAGTTGGCAAGAGTAACAGGTAGGGAGTAATGGGGAGAGGTTGATCAGTGGGTACTTTTAAGGTGTATTCAAAAACACTGGCTTTCTATTCTGTTGTAGTGATAAAAAAATGTTTCAGTTTGTCCATCACTGGTCCACATAAAAATTAAACAATTGTCTTCCCTTAAAAAGCCTATTAACTTCCCTCCTAAATTGATGAGGTGTTTGAGTCTCCTGTAGGTAAGCAGATTGTTGCCTTTAAGCTAGCAGGCCATATAAAATCTGAAAAAAATCTTTTGGTTGTTCATACTTGTAACATTATAATATCTTGCATTTTTTGTTCTTTTTAGTTATACATGACAGTAGAGTATATTTTGACCTATTTATACAAACATGTATATGGAGATTCACTGTGGTGTATTGCATTTATTTTTATTTACCCTTTCAACATGGAGATACAGTTATCTTAGTCCCATTTTGCAGATAAAGTTGATAGAAGTCACAGTGAAGAGATACCTGGTTGTGCTAGTGAGGATCATATTATAATCTTAGTCGTAAACCACAAGTTGTTTTAATTTCTGTTGAATTAGTTTTAAAACCTACATTATTGCACATTTCTGTCCGTCAGGTATCTATTCATAGATGAACTATAGATTTAATGGCATACTTCTTTTGTGAGAAGATGAATATCGAGGAAATTATAGCCCTAGAAAAGAAGCTTAGCTATATGTGTTAATTCTCTTTATAGATATTTGTTTCATTTTTGCACAAATGATAGGTTTAGTATCAGGCAAAGAAATATTTAACAAAACTGTTTTGTACTATATTATTCACTTATGGATTAAGCTTGCTGAGCTGTTGTAGCAGGCCAGGGTTCACATACTTAATCTGGTTAGGCTGTTGCCTGCCGATTAACTAGGATTTATTGATTTTTTTTTCAACTTGGAAAATAGAATGACTCAGAAATCTTTACCCTCTGATTTAATCAACCTAAAATAAATACCAAACTTAAAGTGATTTCTGAGTTTATCACATAATATCACTCAAGTGGGGACTATCATTTATCATTGCGGCATATCCAGGCTCCCTAAATGAAAGAAAACACAAATTACTCAGTAAAATTTTTTAGTTGAAAAGTAAGAAAACACTATTTTACTATTTTTTTTATTTTACTATTTAATTAAACACTCAATATTAGTACTGTATGTTAACAAGCAGAAACAAATAATCAGGATCTCTCCTGGTTAGTGTAATATAAATTATGTTTAAGGTTATTGCAGACTAAAGTATTAAGTTCTGATTATTATTAAAATTAAATACTAAGATATTTATCAGACTCACTTTAAAATGCATAGTCTATCTTGAAGCAAAATTTCTGCAGCAATAAAATTTAGATAAAATGCCAAATATCCTAACCTAAAGCAATCATTTGTAGTTAATCTTCATTTATGATTGCCCATCCCCATTTGGCTAAACATCTTGAGTTTTAACACATTTTAGTCTTCTGTTTATCCTTGTAGAACATTTAAAGGTTTATGTTACAATCTGCTTTAGAAATAAGGACCATGAGATGTAGGAAGAATAAGTAACTTCATAAAGGACCTTTATAAAACATTTTTCCTTAGCCAGCCCTAGATAGAACTACAGATATTGGATGTGTTTTGTAGCAATTTTCCTTAAAGAATAAAACCAACACACACACACACACACACACACACACACACACACACACAGAGCAATAGCAACAGTAATCAACATGTACATCTTTTTATGAATTAGAGAAATATACATAATTGCCATAGGAAACTGGGCATGGTGGGTGGACACCTATAATCCCAACAGCTTGGGGGACTGAGGCAGAGACAGGAGGATTGAAAGTTTGAGGCCAGCCTCAGCCTCAGCAAATTAGTGAGGCCCTAAGCAATTTATCCAGATCCTGTCTCAAAAAAAAAAAAAAAAAAAAAAAAAAAAAAAGGCTGGGCCTATGGCCCAGTGGTTAAACACACCTGAGTTAAATCCAAGGGGTGGGGAAGCCATAGCATGACTTGGGGATTTCCACTGTATGTAAGTTTATTAGTCTCTCTAAAAAAAATTCTTTAATAAAGAAAATTGTCTATTTCCCAGGATTTCCTGAACAGATTTAACCAGAGAACCCTTTGTGGGCATATGTATACCTATTAGCATCCCAAGGAATAAATTATGGGGAATGTACTTTGACTAATGCTGGTCTTTCAGTATTCTGTTAGACTGAATTCTGAATAGCAATAGTTTTTTGGAAAAAGCATAGAGCTAAGAAGCAGAAAACTATTCACTTTTATATTCCTGATGTCTAGCACAATGTTAGGAATAGAAAAGCACATATTTGGTAAGTAAATAAATTAGTGATGAGAGTGAATTAGTGAGTGATGGTTTTGTTCTGTCACTAACTTGATTTAGTATCTTGAGCCAGTTTTTTGAACATTGTGTTTGGTTCTTAAATTTCCTCATCTTAAAAAAACTAAAGTCACTTTCCCTAATTATTTAATAGGTGTTCAGAAAATAAAAGAAATGAAAATATTTTGAAAGTAAAAATCCAATTTAAAATGTTATGTTCCTTTTGTATACAGAAATACAGAATATTTAGGGAAGAAATATCTAGGAATTATTTTAAAATATATCAGCTAGGGCTGGGGTTATGGCTCAGTGGTAATGCACTTGCCTAGCACTGGTTTTGATTCTCAGCACCACTTAAAGAAATAAAATAAAGATATTGTATCCATTTACAACTTAAAAAAATAATAAAATAAATGAAGCAAATAAGCAAAACATTAATATTAGTAATTATTCAATTTAGGTGATAGGCTTGTTTTGTTTATTCTATTATCTCTATTTTTATGTACGCTTGAAAATTTTTCAGAACAAGGTTATAAAATTTCAAAAATATACTCTGCATATAAAACTGTAATTACTAATTCAGACATTTTGCATTGAATTCATAAAACAATATATAGGATTGCAAAGAAGTATGACTATTTTGTCTTTTTGACTTCCCTTTAACTAAAGGCAGACATTTGTTGAACGGTCATGTCTGATTAGGGTGGTCAAACCATAATTTTCCTCTTAATAAAGTCAGCTGGCTGAAATGATATTTGAACTTAAATCCTAAGGCTCATTATGACCATGCTCTAGCACAGTAATTCTCAAAGTATGTTCCATGGATAACAAAAACAATATTGCTGGGAACTTGCTCAAAATACCAATCTACAGGCATTATTCCACATATCCTGAATCAGAAAGTCTAGAAGTGAGGTTCAATGATCTGCATTATAACAAATCCCCAAGACAATTTTGATTCTTGCTGAGCATTGAAAATCTCTTTTCCAACCCATTATGTTGATCTACAATACAAAGTTGAACTGTAATATGAAAACATTTTGTTTCTATAATTAGCATTGTGCTGTCATACATGGGGTCAACTCTGTCTTAACTTTGTAATAGAAGACAGTCAACAGGGATTCTATCATTGGTTAACTTAACCTGCTTCTTCTCCATCCTTTGAGCATGTTATACATTGGTTGAGTCCATTAAGTTAGAGTTTGAGAATGCATGTACTGTTTTAATGATCTGAGTGTTACAGTGGCCCCATCTACAAGGTATGCTTACGGGATTGAATGAGAATTTTTCATTGTGCAGGGATGTTTAGTCACAACCCTGCAGTTGTTTTTGATGGCTTATTATCTTGGTTTTGTGACAAGGATATTCTCTAGTGGTATTTGCTTATCTGTGGATGGTGGATGACAGCTGTCTCTATGCCTGCAGCAAGTATAAGTGTACACAGGTTATTGGATCAGAGTTGGCTTGGTTGCCATTTAACCAGGAGCTGGTCACCAATGTGGAAATGTCCCTTTCAGTTTTGAAAAGAAGCAAAAATAAAAAAAAAAAAAACAGCAACAACAAAACAAAACAACAACAACAACACAAAAACATAGCCATCAGGTTGAAGTTTCCAAAAAATTATATATATCACAAACTCTTCCCCCTTAAGCCTTTGTGATATAAATGGCTAACATATCTTTAAAATAATATTATTGATGAAAATTCTTCACAGAAATTTATAAAGCTTTGCCCTGTACTATTGAATTATTGGATTAGAGAAGAGAACAATTATTTCTCAACAGGTGGAAGTTGATGAAGAAATGAAAATTTGTGAACCTTTTTCTAATTGAATTTTGGCATTATGTATGTATTCTAAATTCAAAGTAATATAGCCCTCTTTTCTTGCATTTTTAAATGAAGTGAAGAATTTTGATAGTTGTATTTAATTTTTTTTGTGCTAACAGTTGGCAAAAGTTCTTCCCTAAATCTTCATGGAAACATGAAATCAGGCATAGCAGCACAGGTAATTTCCTCAAACCTTTTCCCTACTTCTATTGTCTCACCAAAAAAAGGCAAAGGAGTCTGGTTCTGTAGAGACCATAGCTATTTATAATCTGGACAGCTGTAGTTCGAGATTCACTGGCACTGTCCTGCTGGCAAATCAAGGACACATTCTCAGCATTGTACATTGAATCAGATTATAATAGGTTTTGCCATTTTCAATGTTTCCTTTCCTGCCTACTTTTAGTTTACTTATTATATACTAAATTAAAGACTAAAAATTGTAAATCCAATTTAACAAATCTCTTGAGAAAATTGAGAGTTAACGCAATTTATGAAGAAATGAGGAATAAAAACCAGAGGATCTTTTTTTTATTTTTATTATTTATCTTTTAGTTTTTGGTGGACACAACATCTTTATTTTATTTGTATGTGGTGCTGAGGATCAAACCCAGCGCCCCGCTCATGCCAGGCAAGTGCGTTACCGCTTGAGCCACTTCCTCAGCCTCCAGAGGATCTTTTGATGGTAAAGGCAGCACCCATTCCTGAGTCTTTATCTGGCAGCTGCTACAATAGATTCTAGTGAAGAACAAAAGCTGAAGAAGCAAGCCTTATGGAAATGGTCCATTTTCTTCTTTTGCTTTATTTTCACCTAAATCTATACGAAACATTTTAACTGAATCCCATCTGTCAAGGGCTTGATTTTGTGTGTCAAATATACATCAATGAATGTTGAAGCTATTTTGATTCAGGGACTCTGAGCAGGAAACTGGGCTGTCAGTCTAAGACAGGTTAAATGTACACTTATGGTGAATAAGGATAAGATTCAGGAAATTCGGGAGTACCAAGATACTTTTGAGCTTCCAGTGAAGCAGGAAGTGACTTAAGATAAAACTCAGAGGTAGAGAAAATGACCTAGAGGACAACTATAATCAAGGGTCTTTATGTATACAATGAAAGGACTCTTCTGTTGGCCCTAGATTGTTGCTCACTTACAGTATTTTTAAAATTACCACATTCATATCTTAATTAAATAGTTATGGGGTAATTTTGCTCTTTAGAGGAGACATATAGCAATTATAATATAAAGTGATAGATATAATGATAGTGCAAGGACATGGTGCTGTAGGAACTAAGTTGAAAAGCTCTATATAACTGAAGTCCCTGTTTATTCATTAAACTGACATTTAATGTACAACTTCTGTGTTCATTAGGTGTCCTTTGTACACTAGATGCAGATAATGCAGTGGCGAATAAAAAAGATATTACCCCTGCCTTTCTGAGGCTTACAATCTGGGAAGGAAGAAAGTTAAGTAGTTATACTTCCTAGTTCAGATCAATTGAGTCATTTCATGACAAGAAGCAGGGCCTCATCTTTTGACCCAACTTTGTTATGTGTGTTTGTGATATATACAACTTAGGGTAAGTTGAGTGTGTATGTGTTTGTGTGTGTTGTGATATATACAACTTCCTCAGGGTAAGTAATACTAACTGCTATAACAAATAACCCTGGCATCATGGTGGCTACACAGAGTGAAACTTCATAGTTCAAAAAGAATTGGTGGCAGTGTAGTTAGGGATTGAGGGATTCTGCTCTCTGTATCTTTTCTTCTCATTTTGACACACAGCCTTTTCCTACCCTTCATTGTTATGTATTATTTTAAGGACATATTTTATCTCCATTATTAGGTTACTTCCCTCATTTAAAATCTTAGACATCTTTGTCTTTCCAATGCCTAACATATATCCATTGAAGATAATTTTGTAAATGTTTATAGATTATTAAATAATGAAGCAGTTTCAAAGCAAGATGATTCATAAATGGTTAAAGCAAGTTATATTACTCCATTTTTCATTACTATAATGAAATACCATTAGATGGCCAACTTGATAAAGAATAGAGGTTTATCAATCCATGGTTCTGGAGGTTCAAGGTTATGGTGCCAACATTGGCTTGGCTCTGGTAAGGGCCTCATGGTGAACATTTATCATAATGGCAAGAGCATGTGCATGAAGGAGAAATCACATTGCCAAACATGAAGTCAGAGTGAAGGAGAGGGACCAGTTTTGTGATCTCCAACTAGGCCCTATCTCTTTCAACAGCTCCCACCACCTTTCAACAACATTGCACTGGTAACCAAGCTCCCAAGTATAAATCCTTGGGGGACACATTCAAACCATACCCATACCATAGCATAGGGAAAAGAAGTTAGTGATCATTTAATCTTAACTATCTCATTTTACAGATGAGGAAAGTGAGATTCAGAAAATAGTCCTAAAGATAATTATTTATCTCAGTGAGTTTTACCTAAATTAAGTCAGCCAACTGGAAGGCTATCTTATATGAAAAAGGTATTGTGGGACCGTAGATGATAACAGATAATTAACTATGATTATGGCCTAGTTTCTATTTGCCTTATAAAGTAGAATACAAGGATGTTTTAGCTAGCCCCCAATATTCACTGTGGTGCCTGGACTCCCTCATCCCATAAATGTATCTATCTGTAAAAGGATAATTTCAATAATATATACCAGAATTTGAAAAGAATTGAAGTTAGATAAAAAATGAATAAATAAAAATAAAAAATAAAAACAAAGTCACACATGCACTTATGGGATGTCTGAAGTACAGGCTTTTACTATTTAGGGTAAAATCTTGGCAGGCTTGTTATGAGCAAACTCCCCTCTGGAATTTAATCAGGATACTAATTTGAAATGAAACAATTGGGGAGAAAAAAAGAAAGCTCCTTCAACTACAGTAAATTGAATTCTGGAGGAGTCAGTCTCTGGTTGGGATTGGAAGCCTCTGGAGGCCTCAAAAATGACAGAAAGGAACCTCAGCTGTATGGAGAAATCAGTACAAGATGAATTTGGTAAGGGTTTTATTTTGGAAGATATCTCTCAAATGGCTGGGCTTTCTGGCCATCAAAAAGCCATTTGGTTGCAACAAATCTAGCATATGCATGATCATGTCTCATTTTATGTGAAAAACTAGATTCACACAGGGTTTTGAATTTTCCATGCAGTTTAGCACTCAGTCAAAAAAAGAGACGATTTTGCTGTTAAGGCAGGCATCGTCTGTTCATGCCAGAATGTAACTCAATATACATTAAGGTGTCTCCTCTCATATTTGTAACATGTGCATTTTGGAAATATGATGCTTTTAAAGGAATTTTGAGAATATAAATCTCCCAAAACAACCTAACCTTCCTTTGTTCATTGATTAGTTTTTCATCTTGACATAAACAAAAAGATGGCCCCAGTGTTCAGGGATTTCTATTATTCTTAGCCATAAGTTTCTGGTGAACTTTGAATTTCAACATATTCCTTGCTGTAGGTCAGATAGTATTTTCAATTATTAAAGCCATAATCTTGAAGACAAGCATAATTTTTGTAGCTTAATTGTAAATTTGTAATTTTAATGACTTAGTTTATGCTGAACATGAATAATAAACTATCACCTATTAAACCTGGAGAGCACCAGAAGTTACTAATATGATTTACAGTACACTGCAAAAATGGGGTTCATTATTATCCTGCATTTTACAAATTTGCAATAGACTATTGCAAACAAGTATTTACTTTAATTAAGGAAACAGCAAGGATTTTTGTAGAGAAGTATTTTATATAGAAAATAATTCTGTAATAACCAGAAAGTTCATACTTGGTCAAAAGACTTCTCAGCATTTACTGAGCTCTACCAGAAAATCTGTTCATCCATTTGAGAGAAAATAAGGCATTTCTAAAAGCTTATCTATACACTGCTGATGGTCCTTTTCAATTCTTGCCAGCTCGGCCCTGTCTTTAAAGCAAGGTCAATGGGAGTGCCTTTACTCAAGGGAGAGAGAATTTGAAGTATCCATGTTACTTTTCTTTTCTTAAATTGCCTTTGTACAGCAAGACATTTATTAGTGTGCCTTGACAGATCCTTGAGACTTACAAAATCACTGGTGAAGGGATAATAGGCTAACTTAAGATCAAGTTCAAACTCCTCAGCTAGTATTCATTCAGCAACATCTCCCCCTGTAATCCGGACCCACCATTCTATATATGCTTCTCTCTTACTGCTTTCCCATATTGACATCTGCTTTGATTGATGCTTGTTTTAAAAATTGGTTTTGCCACGTGTGGTGGCACATACTTATAATCCCAGAAGCTTGGGAGGCTGAGGCAGGAGAATTACAAGTTCAAATCTAGCCTCAGCAAGTTAGTGAGGCCCTAAGCAACTTAGTGAGACCCTGTCACAAAAAATAAATAAAATAAAATAAAAAGGGCTGGGGATGTGGCTCAGTGGTTAAGCATTCCTGAGTTCAATCCCTGGTACCAAAAATTAAAAAAATAAATAAGAGTAGAGGAAGAGGATCTAGAGGGAAAGTGTAAGAGAGGGTAGGACTGGGGCATGAAATCTACTCAATTATATTATGTCCATGTGCAAATATACAACAATGAATCTTGCTTTTATATATAATTATAATGTACTAATTAAAAATAATAATAACATTAATATTGCCAATAACAAAAACAGTAATAAAAATAGAAAGAACGAAGTAGAGCAAGGGGATAAGGAAAAGAGAGGAGTGGAGGGCAAAGAAAGGTATTGGGGAATGAGATTGAGCAAATTATGTTAAGTGCATGTACAAATATGGCATAATGAATCCCACTAGTGTGTATAATTATAATGCACCAATGAAAATATAAGAGTCCTAAAACTGGCTTTTATTTCACTTGGATTATAACCATTTTTCAAGTCTACTTTTATTAGCTAATCAAATCGTATTCCTCTTCTGTACTTAGTAGTTATGGAAATTTAACTTGTTCTTCAAACCCAGTTCATTTCCATTTTCTTGCATGAAGCACATGACAACTAACGTAATCTTTGTTGATCTCCACATATTTGAATACCTAGAGTACACAGAGTATATCTGTGCTTGACTATCTCATGTAGGAGTATTATTCTCTAACAATTTTACATAAAATGTGAATTAAAATGTATAACCTGTTAATTTTAATATAAATAACATTAAGATTTTAATACGAACACTACTAGAACCAGAATTGATAGTTAAGAAATTTTCTTCTAAGGAAGTTATTACCTATTTGGAAGAGTTGTAACTGTGCCAGCATTTTCAGGGGATCCTTTCAGAAGCATCTTCTCTCATTTCTTCATGTCACATCATGTTTCTTAGACCCAAATGAAATTATTTAGCTTAATAACTCATTTCATTGGCCAACTTGATTTTGACTTGTTTTTGAGGCATGTACACAATTTGAATTCAATCTCAAAGAAGAGTTTCTGCTACTGAATTGTATAAAAATATTTTTCAGGTTTAGGACACAAATACTAAAGAAGAATTCCAGAAATGTCTGCAGCAATGTAGTAAGCATATGGTTCCCTAAGTATCATGTATATACTTCATTAATAAGTAATAATGATACTGTAATGAGCTATATAAAAAACTAGCAGCAATCTGAAAGTCAGGTGAAATCCTTGGAAATCCCATTTTTTTTCTAAAATGAAACTATATTTCAAAACCACAGGGTGAGTAGACATAATGCAAAATCATATGTGAAGCAATTGGAAAACTTACCTCTTCTAAAATGAACATAGACAAATGTTGCTCTTAATAAACAAACTCAGAGATCACTGCCTTGACCTTGTACATAGATGAAAATAATAGTTTAGGAGACGGAAGCTTTCCATTGGTTTAAAAAATGGGCAGACGTTGTTCTACTTGAACAACCTTACTATCCATGTTGAAAATGGTACAAGGGAACAATTATATCTAAAGAAGAATGCTACAGGCCAGTTTACTTTCAGGTCTCCTCTGTGTCTCCTGTTGGTGTCTGGAGCTTCTGCCTCACACCCACACAAAATGTACCAGCAGATGAGAGACTTGGGCATTTGACTGAGCACACTCCATGTTCTTGTCATTCACTTGACCTAAATTACCGGCCATGTTCATGACCAGAGTGTACTAATAATGTTAAAGCACATTCAACTGAGACATTTCATCTCTGCAGAATAATAGTCAGTTTTGAGATTTTTCATTACACAAAGTAATGAAACAACCAAATCACTATGTATATTTATGTTTGTTGATAATTGATTTTGGGTTTTAAAGTGAGTTTAAGGAAGACCAGTATATAATATAGGTTGGACTCTCCTGAGATTCAATTTATTTGCTGCCATTTGGATTTCATTTTTATGGTTGAGCATACAGTTATCCCAACATGAAATTAAAAGGCCCTCTTCCTTTAATTAATTATACTTACTGTATTCTGCACAATTATTCAGCTCATGTACCTTGAAGAGTTGGAATTAACAGTATCTCAGGGCCATAGACAAATGGTGCTCTCAGCTAAATCTGTGCTTTGGAGGAGTTCTGGAATATAGTTGTAATTGCTATTGGCTCAAATTCAAACTCCTTAATCTAGCATTAAATGGCTCCCATAATCTTTTCCTGATTTGTCTTATTGTTTCAAAAAATACCTTGTATATTCCCTGCATATGGTAGTTGCTTAATAAATCAGTTATATCTGTCCTTCTCCCTGACCTTACCTATTGTGCTTTGATTAGTCAGATGTCTCCACCCATCCTTGAAAGACTACTGAAATCCTATGCCTTTGAAAGTCTTTCTTGGGTATAGACTCTTTACACTGTCTCTCTCTTTTTATTAATTTCTTTGAGGTTAGGTACTAGATACTGTTGTTAGTTGATAAATGTTTCACATGGGTAGATCTTCTCAGCAAGCTTATGATGACAAAGTGGGCATGGACTGCATTTTGTTATAGACTTATATACCCTCTACAATTTCTGGTACAGGGGCTAAGCTTCTGAACAACACACACTAATCTATGATCAAGAGATTGATTGGCCTACTGCACCTTTGAAATTGTTTATTTGATCATTAGAGTAGAACAAAAAGATCAGCAAGAGGCAGGAGGTGGGGGAAAGGGGAATGAGATTGATCAAATTATGTTATATACATATACAAATAAGGGATAATGAATCACAGTCTCATGTATAATTATAATGCACCAAAAAGTTAAAAAAAGATTATTTATTTAAAGAATATAAATATCTTACCTATTATGGGGGTTTCTAAGGATGTGGGAATTACATAATAAAATATGGGTTTGAATTTCATTTGAAACTGCAATTATATTATTCTAGGAGAATAAAAGTGTACTTTTTTTTGGGGGGGGGCGGTTTACTTGCCTTTTAGCTATAATGGAATCAGTAAATCCCCTCCTGATTTAACATGGAATCTGTTGGTAAGTGGCTGTCAGGTTTCAAATCCAGAAAATAAAATTGGACTTTCAACTGGAGTACCTATTTTTAGCATTGCTATATTAGACATATGTTTTACTATGAACTACTCAGAACTCAACTACATCTGTAAGATGGTTGCTAACATAGAATAACCTCAAGAAATTATGGTTTTGTGTCATGAAAATATTTTTAGAACTTAAGAGCGTTTGCAAAAAGCTAGGTCAGAAAGTTAATATGGAGAAGGATTAAAGAATTTGAAATATCAAGTACCTATTAGATGATTATAGTACTTTAGGATTATAATTTGATTTTCTATGGAATATACACAGTTCTCAGATTCATTATTAAAAGTCCACTTATTCATTTAAAATAAAACCTTCTATAAGTAGCTTTTCCAGAAAAGCATTTCATAATTTTTCTTTATTATTTTACTTAGCTTTAGAGGCATAAAATGCACATATTTCAGCTTATTTTTTCAAGGAAGAACAGTCTTTTATTTGCTTTTTCCACCCAAATAAGTAACAACATTCTGAGAAAGTATATTTGCAAAGTTTCTATAAAAACATTAAATATTTTAAAGAAAAATGAAATTCAGAAACCCAGGTCAGCATATTGAAAGTGTTAGGAATTTTTTTTAAAAAGGAACTTAAATATGCTTGTGATAGCACTACATGTTTTTCTTTTTTGGTTAATTCTCAAAAATACTTTCCTTGAGAATTCACATATATACTACTTAAATGATGATAACAACACTCTGTACTTGCCTTCTTTAAAGCATATGATTTATTGTTCTCATGGTGGGACTGGGTTGCTGATGCATTCATACACTCCTTTTGGTGAAAAATGTGATGCATTTGTGTAGCTGCTGGCAGAAGTTAGGGAGTTAGTTTGTAGCCAAGAAATAGAAGGAGCTAAATGTCCCAAACCTGTATTGTTGACCTAAATAGAAGCAGTATTTTACCATGAAGAGTTCTGCCCTAGGACTCAGAAAACTTGAATTCTAGCTATGTAAACTTCTGGATATTCATGTATTAATTTATTGGGTTACTATTTATTTATTTTTTCTTTTTTTATTGGTTGTTCACAACATTACAAAGCTCTTGACATATCATATTTCATACATTAGATTGAAGTGGGTTATGAACTCCCAATTTTACCCCAAATGCAGATTGCAGAATCTATTTATTGAATTAAGGATAAGACACTGGGCTGAGTATTGGGGATATAGTCAAATTAAATATATAGAATCCCTATCCTGATATAACTTCCTGTATAGTGGTGAAGATAAACATTATTAAAATAGTTACACATATAAACTGTAACATTGTTCCTATGATAAGGACATGGAAGGAAATATACAATGACATATAAAACATATAATAGGGTAATTTGATCAAGTCAGGAACGTCAGAACAGGATTCTCTGAGGAAGTGATGATTAACTAGTGTCTGAAGACACAACCGTGTCACCAATCTAAGGGGTGACAATCAGGAGAGTATGGCTTTTCCACCAATGCAAAAACCAAAAAAAGCAGATCAGAATTATCATCCTGAAAAAAGAACAAAACTGAGCACTTACTCTCTCAGTAGAAGTTACTGTTATTACTGATGTTGCTTCTGTTCCAGTCATGGATGTTGTTGCTGCCACTGTCATGGGGCATCAGGTATAAATAGTGAGATAGCTTTGCAGTGGAGACACTATATATATATATATATATATATATATATATATATATATATATATATATATATATATATATATTTGTATGTGCACATTTGGGTACATACACTTATCTAATAAACACTTATCTGCTTTATTAATTCCAGTGTTTTGGACATTTGTTAAACTTATTAACTTTTTATTGAAATGATACTTATTCTAAATTTTTTGGCAAATCTGTATATAATTCCCATTTTCCTTTGTCCTTGCCACCCAATATTTTTCAAAGATAGCTTCCTCTCACTGTCAACTGGTGCACACTTTGTCTGTGGCCACTGCCAATAAGTGTTGTGTGTGTGTGGGGGGGGGGGTAGAAGCATCATATAATATACTCCCAAAACTCAATATATTTAAATTTTAGATGAAATGATTTTCTACTCTTTAACATTAGCAAGGATGATCAAGGGTTAACCATATCATGACTTATGAAGCAGTTATGCAAAATAAGGCTTCTAAGTATATGGATTATTGCAACTGGGTGAATAATTGACTATCTCAGGAAAAAGTAAAAATTTTAACCCAACCATACCCATAATTCATCCTTATGAAATACTAGTTCATTTCCATTCTTACAGCTTGTTATGAATGAGTATAAGAAAGCTAAGCCTAAAGCCAAAGAAATTTTTCATAAAATTCTTTCAAAGAGCGACAGGAAGGTTGACATTTCTATGATTTATTTAATGAGATACCTTCTCTCCTATGCTATATTATTGTTATTTAATATTTATCAAACATTATAACCTAGGATGAGTGGAGGAGAGAAAAAGAGCTTGTCAAGTTTTAGTTTACACGAGTTATGAGCAAAAATTTTAGTTGTAGCATTGAATCAAAGCCACTAGCCCTGCGCATTATGCCTGGAACATGGCCAGCACTAGAGGAGCCTAAATTAAGAGTGGCCAAAATCTGGGAGCCAGGAACACAGGGAAGGAGTAAGCAGAGCACTGCAAAATAAAGGAAGATTTTGGCAGTGCAGAATAAAAGGAAGTCTAGATATATGCTTAATTACACTTAAGGAAGCCCAGCAATAAATTAAAAACCTAATAAGCAAGTTGCACATGTATAAAGGAAGGCCAGTAGCAGATACTTAGATATTCTGGTAGTCAGTGAACCTCATATTGGCTCTATCAGGAGATGATGGGACGGGAGATTTGGAGTTAGATTTCTATTCCTTAGAGGAACTGGTATGAAGGAATTACCCTTGAATTTTGGGAAGCTGTACTTTTAGGTGAGGGAGTTACAAGGTGTTGAGGCAAGACTTGGTTCTTGGAACTGGGATTAATAATGGAGATTGGGGGCTGGGGCTGGGGTTCAGCGGTAGAGCACTAGCCTTGCACGTGCGAGACTCTGGGTTCGATCCTCAGCACCACATAAAAATAAATAAGTGAAATAAAGGTATTGTGTCCAACTACAACTAAAAAAGAAAATGGAGCTTGGGGGCTGGGGTTGTGCTCAGTGGTACAGTGCTTGCCTAGCATGTGTGAGGCACTGGGTTTGATTCTCAGTGCCACATATAAGCAAATAAATAAATAAAGATTCATCAATAACAAGTAAAAACGTCTTTTTTTTAAAAAAAGATTGGAGTTTTGACTGGAGTTGTGGCTCAGTGGTAGAGCAGTTGCCTAGCATATGTGAGGCCCTGGGTTCGATTCTCAGCACCACATAAAAATGAATAAATGAAATAAAGGTGGTGTATCCATCTACAAATTCATTTTTTTAAAAAAGAATGGAGCTTAATTTTAAAGAAACAATGCTGAAATATAGAAGTTCACAGAGTTAGAGCAGTTCCAGCAACAAAGCTTATTTGACATCAGAGAGTTGAGTCACTTACAGCTTTTTAATTTTTCTACTTGACTAACTTGAGATTGATCTCGGATTTGGGGATGGGGTCACTGGACATAAATGTAATGTCATAGTGACATTGTCTGCTTATATTAGAATAGGAAGTCAAGAAACTAAGTTTCCTATCATTATAAGTGGTACAAATTCTTTTTATTTCCATCAATCGTTTGACTGAAAATTGATAGAAACATAGTTATAAAAGCTACTTTGTTAAATGAACTTCAGTTCTCTCTCTCTCTCTCTCTCTCTCTCTCTCTCTCTCTCACACACATACACATACACACAACACACCACTCACACCTTCACAAATATGAAGATCCACAAGGAGATCAGAGCTTACATCCTTTTGGTTTGATATACTTTTCCCCAACCCCACTCCCACAGTGACTGGTCTGAAATCCTCTCCTGGCCACTTCTTTGGGAAATAAGAGAGATGGCTTCTGCATGGTTGTTTGAGGTAAAATGTATTCTGGGTATTTCAGGGAAGATGCAGGAGGAGTAGGAAGTATCAGTTTGTTCAGGCTGATCCCTATACAAAGTTTTTAAATAAGGGTGGAATCTATCTCTGCCTCTCTCCCACCTTACCTTTAAATAACCTTCTCTCCAAGGCAGCTCTCCCAGATTAAGGTATACTTCCTCTGTTAAACAGTAAAGCTCAAAATCCTATGGCTTCATTTTATCTTTCCAGCCTTACCATGCCTTGCTTTTCTATATTGTCCTTCCACTTTAGGCAAACAAACCTACTCAGTATTCTGTGAATAGTATCACCACATTCCTACCGCCTTGTATTTGTTTATATTATTCCCACTGCCTGAAACCACATTGTAGAGTTTCCATTATTGCCTCCTGAAACCATCCATCCTACAGCACTATATCACAGCGCCTCCACTTACTGTGTGACTATAATTACTTCACTTCCAAACTTTGACTTCCTTCTTTATAAAATGGAGATAATAAATGCCTTTCTTTTAGGAATCATTGTGAGAATTGGATGAGATAACAAATGAAACTAACAAAATGTAGAAGTAGATCATAATCTTGGCTTTTAAAAAATATATTCATCAAAGCTGAAATAATATGTAAGTAGCGTCACTTGTGATCCTCTAGACACATGATGCCTAACATGTAGGAAATGTTCAAGTTATAGTAACTATTTCTATGATCATATCTTAAATATTCTGTATCTTTCTTGAAAGTTGTCTTGCCATCTCACATGGTTTGTACCTATTTCAATATCTCCCCTCCCCACTTTAAGAAATTATTTTTTAGTTGTCAGTGATAATAGATAATAATGATAGAAGTAGTTACCTTTTAAGCTCTTGTTTTGTGCCAGAAACTCTATGGAGCATTTCACATGCATTATCTCATTCAGTCCTTAACAATTCTGTGATGGAAGCACTAATAGTTACTCCATTTTATAGAGAGAAAATTTGAGGTTCAGGATCCTGTGCCCCATTTCCTCTCTATCCAAACACCTACTTCTTCTCTATGTCTAGAAGTAAAGTTAGACATTAATTTATTTTTGTCTGTAGCCATAGTGACTAGCACAGTGGCTGTCATAGGCACTCAAGGGGGTTTGCTGGTTGAATGAATCAGTGTTTTTTCCCTGATGCTCAAAGGCCCCAACCACATTGTGCTACCTAAGCTTGAACACCTGAACTCATCTCTCTAGCCCTGCCCATATTAAATTGTATCTTTTCTACATTAAATGCCTTCTGGACTTTATTTCTGCTGGACAATTGATAAATTAATCCTGATAGGATGATAGCAGCAGATAATTATTGTATGTTAATGTGTCACCCCTCCTATATAACTTATTTGCATTTTAATGGAGGAATTCTACAGATAATCCCTTAAGGCAAAAGAATGAATCTTGAGGGTGAGAAATCCAGATTCTGTGCCAAGCTGCAGTTGTGGGGATGGGGAAAGAATGTGGTGATATGCAGGTCTCAGAAATGTCGCTACTTAAGTATTGTTCCAGCTTTGATTAATATAATTTTTAAAAGCCAACATTATGATCTACTTCTGTATTTTCTTAGTTTTATATTAGAATTGTTGATTCTCTAGAGGAAAACTTCAAGCTCTTTTGGGCAAAGACAAATGGCTAAGTCTAATAAGATGCATGGTACTGTGAAATTAGATTAATTAACTAGGATTAGAATTTAGGTTGTTTTCAAGACAAAATGTGTCCAAAGTATATGTTTATGAAATATTTTTTGCAGTGTTATCATTGGGACACACTGAATATAATTCTTCTCTTGAAGTTGGCAAGGGGAGCAAATAATGGGACTGCTCAGGAGAAGTGGGGAAAAAATATCTCCTTTTATACTCTTAAATGTAGGTCTTAGTTTATCTCACCATGGTATATTCCATTTTGGTCAATGATTTCTTTAAGATGTCTATATGGAATGTGTTACTGAATTTTTAAAATATTTTTGTAAGTTCAGTTTTCTGAGACATGCACATAGTTACCTTTTACACAAATGATGTATTTTTAGGTCAATTTTTAAGTAACAAGATATTGTCATTTATCACAAAGAATTAATGAAAGAGATACTAAGTGGTTTATTGACATAGTATGAATGCTTAAGATGGTCATTTATTCAACAAATATCTGATGAACACAAACTGTTCCAGAAACTGAAAGGAAAAATGGGAATAAAAGGTTACTAATGTCATATAACCTTGAGCCAGAATCTGGGGTTTTTGACTTCTTTTTCCTGTAGGAGACTTCTTTTAGAAACTGCTTCCATTTGGTTCCATGGATCTATTTATCTATTCTTACATCAAAACCATACTTTCTTGATATTGTCATTTTGTAATAAGTCTTAAAATCAGGTAGTATGATTCCTTCAACATTGTTCTTTTTCAAGATTGTTTTGGCCGTTCTTAGTCCTTTGTTTTATCTACCTAAATTTCAATTATTTTTTATTTCTACAAAAAAAAGACATCATTCCATAATATTGATGGAAATTTGGAGAGCATTGAGATCTTAGTGCTGAGTCCTCCAATCAATGAACATAGTATATGGTATTTTATATTTTTAACAGAGTTCTCACAAATATTTGTTAAGTTTTTGTTCTTAAATATTTTGCAGTTTTTGCTACTATTATAATTATTTGGCATTTTAATTTTAATGTTCTAGTTGTTTGTTGTTTCTATGTAAAAATACATTTGATTTTCAAATATTGACCATGAATCCTGCAACCTTCCAAATTTCACTTATTAATTCTAGTAGCTAATTTTCAAAACCTTAGGATTCTCTATATAGGTAGTCATGTCATTCATAAATAGTTTTACTACTCTCTTTAAAAATCTGTTTTCATTTTATTCCTTTGCTGAACTTATTGTGTGATCTAGGACTTTCAATACAATATTGAATAGAAGTAGGGAAACCAGACATTATTTCTCTGTTCCTTATCTTAGGAAAATTTTTTTCAGTCTTTCAATATTAAGTATGATTTTAACAACAATTTTTAAACAGCACTATATCACAGCTTGATTTACAGATTGAGAATGTTCTCTTTTATTCCTAGTTTGCTGAAAGGTTTCTTTTTGTCCTAAGCAGATATTAAATTTTGTCAAGTATTTCTCTGTACTTATCAAGGTGATTGTGATTTTTCTCTTTTATCCTCTCCATAGTATGAGTGACATTGATAGCTTTTTTGAATATTGTACCAACCTTGCAGCCCTAGGGTAAACCCTATTTGATTATGATTTATTACCCTTTTCATATGTTGCTTGATAACATGTGATAATATTGTCTTGATTGTGTCTATATTTATAATTTGTTTATATTATATTTGTTTTGACTTAGTTGTAAACTATAGGGTATATTTATTTTTCTTAACATTATATCATAAATAAATAGATATTTATATATATTTTGTTGTAGTTTCCTTATCAAATTTGAGTATTTGGGTTATACTGACCTGGTGAAATGAGTTGCAAATAATTCCTTCTCTCTTTTCTGACATAGTATAAGATTGGTATCATTTGTTTTCTAAATGTTTGATAGAATTTACCAGTGAAACCATGAAGGTCAAACATTCTATTTTGGGTTTAATTTGAAAATCACAGAATCAATATGTTCAATAGCTATGTGGGTAACTAGACTTTATATTGCTTTTTATGTTAGTTTTGTCAATTTTTAAAGGAATTTGTCAATTTAATGTATGATGTTGAATTTTTTATAAAGTTGTTCATAAACGTCTACAGGATCTATAGTGATGTCTCCACCTTAATTTCTGATATTTTTATACTTTATTTGGTGGTGGTTAAAAATGTATCAGCTCTGGGCTGGGGATGTGGCTCAAGTGGTAGCACGCTCGCCTGGCATGCGTGTGGCCCGGGTTCGATCCTCAGCACCACATACAAACAAAGATGTTGTGTCCGCCGAAAACTAAAAAATAAATATTAAAAATCCCCCCCCCTCTCTCTCTCTCTCTCTCTCTCTCTCTCTCTCTCTCTCTCTCTCAAAAAAAGTATCAGTTCTGAACAATATATAATTATGAATGTCCTTTGTTTTATTTTTCCTGGCCAATGATTCCTAATCTACAGATACTTGTTTCTCTTTCCTTTATAATACACCTACCTATCATTCTCAGAATAATAAAATTGCCCAGAAAAGGGATTTTGCTGTATAAACTACTACAATTTTATCCCAGGGAATATGTTTTTTAATCAAAAAGAAATAATCGAATATCTTAAAGCAGTCAAACTTGATGTAAAGAACAGCAACCACCTTTAACTTTGATGAAATGCAGTAGTTCATTTTGGCATTTTGTTGCATACTAGAGTGACTATACTTAATAATAATGTATATTTCAAAGTAGCTAAAAGAAAATTTTGAATGTTTCAGTACAAAGAAATGATAAATGTTTAAGGAAAGGAATATGCTAATTGTTCTGATTTGATCATTACACATTGTGTATGTATATATATATATATATATATATATATATATATATATATATATATATACTAAAACATGATATTGTACTCCATAAATTTTTACAATTATATATCAATTAAAAATAAAATTTGCCTGGTGTTGTGGCGCATGCCTGTAATCCCAGCCACCCAGAAGTCTGAAGCAGGAATGATTACAGTTTCAAGGCCAACCTCAGCAATTTAGCAATACCCTGTCTCAACAAACAAAAACCCAAAAAGGGTTGGGGATGGGTCTCAGTGGTTAAGCGCCCTTGGATTCAATCCCGTGTGTGTGTGTGTGTGTGTGTGTGTGTGTGTGTGTGTGTATATATATATTGAGAGAGAGAGAGAAACTAAAATATATATAACATTATATTAATGAAAATGCTTGATTTACTAATAATCTACAGTTCAAAGTTCAGATGTGCTTTTCTAAAGTCATGGGGAGTGAAACATAAAAGTATTAGGAAGTACGAAATCTTAAATAAAAACTAAGTAAGTGAGGCTGGGGCTGTAGCTCAGTGGTAGAATGCTTGCCTAGCATGAGTGAGGTACTGGATTTAATCCTTAGCACCACGTAAAAATAAATAAATAAAATAAAGGTATAAAACATATATATATATATATATGAATACTAGATAAGTGTACTTAAAGGCGATCCCAAACTGCTTTTTAAACCAAAAGGAGTTTGTAATGATACACACACAAACACATAACCACACACACACACACATACACATACACACAGATAACACAGAGTATGTGGACCAATATACATGATCCATCATTCCATCATCTTAACTGCTATCATTGTAATGTATTTTAATTTGGTCCTTTCTTATGTGTTTCCATTTGGTGCTTTTAATGCACAGATTTGTTTTGACTTAGTTGTAAACTATAGGGTATATTTATTTTTCTTTACTTAACATTATATCATAAACATGTTTTCAAGTTTTTACATATTTTTCATTGCTTTCACTTGTAGTGATGACATAATAGTCAATCAAGAGGCTATAATAGCATATAATTATTTCCATACTTTGGCCCAATGGATTTTTCTAGTTTTTCAATTTCCTTGAACAACTCTGAGATTAATATCTTAATACATGTAATTTTCCTCTGTGTTTGGTATTATTTAATTTAAAAGTGATTCATGGAAGTGAGATTATAATCCAGCATAAAAGAGGAAAGTCACAATTTTGTTTCAATTTCCTAACCACAGAGACTTTTTCATCATGAATATATTATTAGATTTTGTCATATGTTGGAGGGTGATGATTAGTATTGATACTGTGGGGTCTGTAATTTGGCATACTAAAGAAAAATGCTTGAGAGCATTTTAAGGCATATGGTAATATAGGAAAACTTTAAGCCTCCCAAGATCATAGATTTGTAAGAAATTCAGGGCTAGGAGAAGGATGTGGTGAAGAAGTGGTGGGACAGGAATGTATACTTAATTCCAGTGAAGAATGAAAAGTAATATTAGCAGTTCAAGAAGTCCTACTTCTGAAAATTCTGCCGTCTGAGATACATCCATTGGGGAAACTCTTATTTCTATAGAAAAGTCATTTTTTAATAACTTTATTTTATTTATTTTTATGTGGTGCTGAGGATTGAACCCAGAGCCCACATGCTAGGCAAGCACTCTACTGCTGAGCCACAACTCCAGCCCCTATAGAAAATCATTTTTAAGTACTGAATTATCTATATGAAGTAGCAGCTTCAACAATATGATTACTTCTTAATGCTGTTGGACATTATATTCTCTTATACTCAGAGGGAATGACGGCCAGTATTTCATAGGAAGATACCTCAAAGATAGTGTTGTATGAGCAAGTAACCCCCAAAACAGCAGCTTCCATGCTTGAAAGAGTTAAGGGACCTTTCAACTTCTTCAACGTGAAGTTTTGAGTATTACATGGAAGTGACAACTCTATTTCATTTTCTAGTAAGAGGAGAAAGGTCACCCTGACTATCATACTCAGAAAGATTTGTGAAAATAGTTCAAATATATATGATATGATACCATTGGGCTAGCCCTTACCAAAGAAATCACCTACCTTAATATTTCATTTTCACTGACAGAAAGGTCTTAGGATCAAGGAAAAAGGAATACAGAAGATAGAACTGAAATAATTCTTTATTTAAGATATGTCTGGTTTTGAGTAGAGCTATTATTAGTATTATTATTTGAAATAAATAATAGAGGCTACCTCTCCATATGTTCTCTTGTATGTCAGCTTGTGAACTATTCTTTCTAAATTATATCCTGGTTGTCAGAGATTGCAAACTTTTAACAATCTTATTTTCCTCCTCTCCCCCAATCTTGCACTGCAGAGCAATAATTTGATGTGTTACTTTTAATTTTTGTTGCTCTTAAAATAATGTTTGGTTGTGATGTTGTATAGAAATGTCAGTACTACTGACTTGTCAACCTCATTTTGCTGTGCCCCAGTGACTGTTTCCCAAACATTAATTATGTTGCATAGAGACCATGTCTATTGTTTCTAGGATTTTTCCCTTAAATTATGAACTTTACATTGCCTTAAAAATTAAATGTAGCTGATTAGTGCTTATAATATTCTCTTAATGAAACACAGGTGGAGGTTCAAGCTACATATCATATAAAACACTGACAATATTGCCAAAAGACAGTCCACACCCAGTTCATTTTTCTGTGACAAGTAGTTTGTAAGTGATTACAGTCCTTGCCACGTTTGTCAACCTCTGTGTATTCTGATGTCAAGTTACCTCAGAAATATAAATGAGTACTTATCACGAGGCATAGTGGATATCATCTATGTGTTAGTCACACTTGCCTATGAGTAAATGCTTAAAACTACCACTGCATCTAAGAAAGTTATAGTGGGCCTATAACTTTGATTCAAAGGTCTAAATTTTGATGGTGGTGTTTTTTTTAACAAAATGGTATGATTGAAGAATTAGGTGCCCTATTTAATCAGATGATATGCTTTGTACCACTTCTGAGGAGTGGAGAAATAAGTAAACTATATTTAAATTGAAAATTACAAATAATGGATTATAGTCTTTCTGTGAATACTCAGAAGTCATTCTAAATTTATGCTGTTCTTCAGGGTCATCATTGGAAATATCTATTATAATATTGGCTGAAATCTAAATCAGTAGAGATTTCTTGATGATAGAATGTCAGAACACAGAATGTTGACTGTAATTCACATGCTTTATTGAGAAGTAAGGGTAAGATTCAGTTCTGTGGGATTTTAACCTTTGATATTTGAAATAAAAACCAAAGAAGAAACAATGAAAAACAACATTCTAGAAATACCAATTTCAGTAACTTAAAGCCTGGAGCTTCCTTAGCATAGGCAGAGGGAGGAAAAGCCTTAGTTTTGTATCTCTGAATTCTATTAGAGAGATTTTATTTAAGAATATGAATACTAAAATTCATAGGAAATTCCAAATTCTTAACCTACTCATCAGTGTTAATTCATATGTTCAAGCTACCAACAATGTAATACTGATTCCTTTGAGGCTGTGGAGGAGGAAAAAAATTCATCATTGTTATCTTTTATCTAGGGATGAGATCAATTCTCCTCACATAAAATTAAATCCACAGAAGACATTCCATAAAGATTTAGGCCAATCCTTTCTCTGTCCTGAGGGTCAAAGAAAAAGGCCCAATAAGAACTCAGCCCCATAAAATCAGTAGTTGCTGGAATGCTTGACTTTGGGAGCACAAAATAAAGTACTCTCCAGTGACAAGATATCTTCCTTAATGGTCTTATGGGGCCTAACAGTTCAAACTAAAAATTAATACCTTTAGACAAAGATGCTGAATTTCCAGATGACCTCTATAAAAATTAACTTCTTCTGGGAGAGATAACCCATTTAGTTCCAATTAGTCATTAATCATTTCAAATAAGTTGTTGACAGGTAGACATCTGGAAAAGACATGAGAGAAAGGGACAGAGACAGATCAAGTAACCTTTGATGAAGGAAGGGAATGATCTGTAGTAGGGACAAAGGAAAAGTGCATAGTAGAATATTTTATTCAGTTTGTTATCAATAAGAAACCACTGTGATTCTGAAGGAGTGATGGGAAGGGATTCCCTGTGCGCGCGCGCGCGCGCGCGTGTGTGTGTGTGTGTGTGTGTGTGTGTAAGTATGTGCATGCCTGTTTGGGAAAGAGGGAAGATGCTGATTTCAGAGAAAACTTTACCTACTGATTACTGGTTATATCCTATGAAAAATGAGAATCAGTAAGTTGTTAGAGCAGTTATTATTTAATTTTTATTATCAGAAATTTCATCCTTTTCTTGAAGTGATTATGTGTCTCCTTCAAATCTTAATATCACTTCTTGCATTGATTATCTTTTTATAAAAATTTTGCTTCATTCTAAGCAGACTGATTCAGGGATGCCTATTATGTTTTGGTCAAATTTGGGTTGTTGACTTTGTCAACCAGATCAACTTACTGATTCATGAAATGGGTCTATATATGTGTACATTTCAAGGAGTGTGTTTGTCATTTGACTTGCTTTTGAGGTTTATGGACTTAAGTTACTTAACCTCTGTAAACCTATAAATATAAGTTTACAGTCATAATAATAGCGATGATGGTGGTAATGGTGATTATGATGTTAGTAGTAACAGTAATGGCAGCCAATAATGAAGAAGTGAGTGCTCATTGAGTATACCACATTAGAGTGGGAACATCATACAGATTATTTTAAAATATTACATATTATTCCTTTTCCTCATAATATTAGAATGTTTTCATTGCAAAACAAAAAGAAAATATAAAAAATTGCCCTTAGTGCTACTGTCTAATAATCTGAATATTCCACCATCTGACCATTGTTAATACTTTAGTAGTATATGTACTTTAAATTTTTTGCTACAAAGTATGCATAACATAAGCATTTCCTAATTGTCACATCAACATTGTGAGGTGGGTATTGTTATTCTAAATTTATAGATGAGGAAACATGAGGTTTAGTGAATAGAGTAGCTCTGTAGAACCCAGCTCCCTTATTCAACCCAAAAGCTTTCTTCTATAGATTGCACCTCATTTTTTTGTAGTAGAAAGGTTCAAGGTCTGATACCTCTCCCTTTAGCCAGTTAAATCAGCACTTAGAATGAACTCAGATAATTCTTCCCTCGTTACCAACTAAAATCCCAGTAAGAAATGCTGTCATTTAAGACAAGGTTTACTAAATGACAAAAGACCAACCATACCAGCTGTAGTACCAAATCATTCAAATTGGCAGCTATATTTTTGTAAAGGCCTCTTATCTCACACAATGCTCCTCCCACTTAAATATGAGGTCTTCATTTTAAATTGGCATTTTCCCTGAGAGTTTCTATTGAGCTGGTATTAAAGATTCTGTTTTTTTTTTTAATTATTGGCATAGAATAGTGGGTTTCATTGTGGCATATTCATAGATATCATAGCACCAAAGTTAAAACTCTGTGTTTTAAAAAATCTACAGAGATGTCGTCTTCAAATGTACATTGGTGTCCTGCTCTCCAACATAACCCTTCCCTGATCCACAAGAGGTAGACTGACTGGCAAAGTTTAGATCTTTTGGCCTAAACCAGGGTCTATTTGGGCATTTTATAACCCCCTAGGGAAAATAGGACACATATATTCTGCAATTCCTTTTGCCTTATACTTTTAGTGCACTTGATTGCTTTTTACTTTAGCTTTTGTTTTATTTTCCATGGGTTATTTTCATTCTTTGAAATTAAAAAATAAAATAAAGTCTTATTTCCTAGACAGGGATAAACCTAAGACTCATTTGTATTTTTCTGGACTGATAGGGAATCCAGAAGATAATTTACAGTCCTTCTCCACAGTAGATAATCTGGATAGTTTGTACCCACAAATGGGTCAAACATATTGCATTCAGTGTTCCATCAAGTCATGCCAAGTATATGCTCTCATGGGTTTAGGTTTCAAAAGAAAGGGCTAGGAGGTTATGTATTTCCTGGCATGGGGTATACCTCTTAGTGAAATGAAAGACACTTTACAGACAAAAAGCTGGCATGAAACATACCTTTGATTTCACCAGCAAGCATGCCATATGTCACAGAATTCTACTGCTTCCTCTCTGTTATTTCATCTGAATGCCTCTTTCCTGCACAGGGCTTTCGGTTGCAGTTAAGTAAAATGGATAGTACATTTAATTGATGTAAGTAACTTGAATTCAATTGGGCTTAAGTTAATTGCATGATAAATGAATAGTATATTGAGTTTCATACAATTCATGGGAGGCAACATACATAGGGAAAAGAGTACCAGATGAGAAGTAATGAATCCTGGGTTCTTGTCCAAGTTCTGTTACCATCTAGCTATGTGACCTTTGGCAAATATCTGAGCTTCTGTTTTTCTCATCTGAAAGTGGGAGTAATAATATCCTCCTGACATGCAATGTCAGAGAGGTGTCAGGCATATAAATTATAATAATGTTTGTGAATATTTAAAGTTTGTAAAAGTCTAAAGTGCTTTGCAAAATGTAAGGTATTATTAATATATGCTTCCAGAACAGCTACACATCTATATGAATACAGATAAGAATGACAGAAAAGAAAAAAAAAATTCTAAATTTCACATAAACTTTGTCATCTCTATTTTTATGATGAAAAACAATATATACTCAATGTGCAGAATGGAGAAAATAAAAGGAAAAATGATTTATAATCACACAATGCAAAGATAAGTGCCATTAGTATTCCGGTGTATCTTTATTTTCATTCTTTTAATTTTTTCAAATAATTAGTAATAAATCTGTGTATGTGTGTAAGGGGTGTAGTTTTTCTGATGACAAATTAATAAAGATTCATTATAGAAAATTTGGTAGAAAGTTATCCCCCTCTTCCCATGAAAAAGGATTAACAATTTTTCATTAATTCTAATTTTCATTTATTTTTTCATTTCACATTGTATTCTACTTTTTTTCTACTTGATTACAAACTCTCCAGCCAGGAATGGTGGTGCACACCCATAATCCCAGCAGTTTGGGAGGCTGAGGCAAGAGGATCACAGGTTCAAAGTCTGCCCCATCAACTTAGTGAGGCCCTAAACAATCTAGTGAGACTCTGTCTCAAAAAATAAAAAAGGTGGCTCAGTGGTTAACTGCCCTTAGGTTCAACCCCTGGCACAAAAAAACCCAAAAACTCTCCAAAAGTATTTTAACATTTTATTATCCCCTAAAACCATACAAAAGTAAAGTACATGATTTAATTAACCCAGCACTGAACTATCACACAGCTTCAATAATTTTCAACCTATGGACACTTTTGCCTCATCTATATTCTATCTAATTACTTATTTTTTCTCAAGGGATTTTTTTTTTTTTTGGTGCTTAGGAGGATTGAAACCAGGGCTTTGTCCATGTGAGTCAAGTACTAACTGATCTGTATCCCCAGCCTCCATGGATTTTTTAAAGTAAATTCAAGATATCATATACTTTCATCCATAAAATTTTAGTATATGTTCACAAGATATTTAAACTCTCCTTTATCCTATGTACAACACCATATTGCACCTTAAAAATGAAATTTTTTAAAAGTATGAGATATCTGTTCATTTCTAAATTTCTTAGACTATCTCATATTTATGTTCATTTTTTATTTCTTTGGTCAAATAAGAATTTAAATAAAATGCCCACATCACAATTGGTTGATATGTCTCTTAAAGCCCTATATTTCCCTTCCCTCTTTTTTTTCTTGAAACTTATCTGTTGAAGAAATGGATCATTTTTTTCCTGTCAATTTTCAGGATACTATATCCAGTATTTCCTGTGAGCTGGATAATATATAAAAACTTTAGTTGAGAAGCAAATATAACACTTATGGTAACTTTTGAAATAGTTTTATGTTTTTTAAGTTGTATACTTTTGAGAAAACAAGATATAAATGATTAGAGCATTTGAAAACATTTCCATATATATATGAAAAAATATATAAAGGATATATAAACTTGAGATTATTATTTCCAACCTATTTTAATGCATCTGTGTAAATTTATTTGAAATATATGCAGAATTGAAAACTTGGGACTTAATAGGTTAGAAACAAATAACAGTGTGAAATTAGTTCTAATATTTTTATTTTACATAATCTAATATATTCAAAATATTAAATCAATATATAATCAATATAATGTTATTAATGAAACATTTTGCGTTTTTTTATTGCACTGTTTTTGGAATCCCAGCAAAAAAAAAAAAGAAATTCTTAATTTTTTAATAAAATCCAACCTATAAAATCAGTCATTTGGGCAGCACTTCTGGCTGTGATCTAATTGAGGTGTTCTGCAAATGCATTTCCCCCCAAATAAGTGTAAAGCTAAAAAAATTGACCAAAAGAGCCCTTTAAGCACTGTAGAAGTCAATCAAAAGCCTATAGCAATCCAAGAAGCACTTATAATTGAATGAACTCTTGGGCTTTGAATAATAAAAAATGAGAATCTATATTGTTTTGGACTATGGCTGCTCATGCACTCCACCTCCCATCTCAAGATTGGTCAATGCCAAGGTTCTGCCATTGTTAGATAGGCTGTAAGCATCGTTGCTTCACTACCACAGTGAGTATCATTCACTTGATATGAAGTGGTGCATGATGCCCATTGAAGTGGCAATGTTGGTAGAAATGACAATCTCAGAGTTAGGCTAGTGGAGAGAACCAACAGTTCCGCTAACCTATGGTTGTGGTTATGAAAAACATTCCTGGTTGAGACTGTGCCTATGTGCAGTGGACAACAGAGACCCCAAAAGAGCCAAGCAAGCCATATACCTACGAGAGTGCATAGAGGAGATATGATATTTTTCCAGTGCAAAGTGGAAGGTGTGACAAATTTGAAAATGACATGAATCTTGAATGAGCTCACTTTTGTTTTGTTCATAAAGATGGAATCATCCTATATGTATTTCCTACACACGGATCCACTGGTAGAGGATACAACTCTTATAGGTTCAAAGTGATTAAGTACAACCTCTGAGTAGTAAATGACAAATCACAAAGCTACAAGGTCACAGGGGTGACCCTGAGAAAATAGTTTTGAAAAACAAATATAACTTAAAAAGTGACCAAAGACATCAGCAGTTACACTATAGAGTGATATATTCTGAAGATTTCACTTAACAAAATTATTAAATAAACAAACAAAAATTAACAATAATCTTCAGAGGAAAAAAGTCAAGATTTTCTATATATTATCTAAGATACACAGTCTTCAACAGAAAATTAAGATATGTAAAGGAACAGGAGAGTGCCATGCTCATTTAAAAAAAATAAACTGGCTTTAAGTGTCTCCAGATGTTGCAATTAGTAGACAAGGTTTCAAAGCAGCTATTATAAATATATTTAAAATAGTGTTAGCTTTTCATCACTGTGACAAAATAATTGAGAAAAAACTTAAAGTATAGATTTCTTTTTTAAAAAACTAAAAATCATCATTTATTTCTTATTGCAAAATTTATAGATGGGTATTGTAGAAAATACAGACAAGCCAAAATAAGAAAATAAAGGCAGGCTGTGGTGGTGCAAGCTGGTAATCCCATCGGCTTGGGAGGCTGAGGCAGGAGGATCACCAATTCAAAATCAGCCTCAGCAACTTAGCAAGGCCCTCAGCAACTCAGTGAGACCCTGTCTCTAAATAAAATACAAAAAAGGGGGCTAGGGATATGGCTCTGTGGTTAAGCACCCCTAAATTCAATCCCTAGTATGGGGGAAAATCAAATCTAACCACAATTCCCTTGCAATCAGAGAGTATCATGTTCATTTGTTATTTCTCCTTCACAGCAGGGCATTTTTTCCTTCTATGAATATACATGCTTAGTTTTGTTTCATTCATAAAGATGGAATCATCCTGTATGTATTGCTTTTAATATTTTCACCAACAGTATATCATATAAATTTCCCCTTAATCCAGTGTTATTCCTTAGCATTAGTTGCCTGACTTTTTAAAAATTAGAGCTTTATAGTTATACGTAATAGTGGGTTCATTCTGACAAACTCATACATGCATGGAATTCAATTTCAGTTCATGATCTCTCCTTTTTCCCCTCCCCTTTGCCCGTTCTCTTTCCTCTACTCTACTAGACTTCCTTTTGATCATCTATTTATTTGTATTTGATTGGTTCTTTTTACTTACACATAAAGGTGAAATTCCTTGTGGTATATTTATATATGTGCATAACATGATTTTGAAAGAATTCATTGCACATTATGCCTCCCCCCTTTCCCATCCTTCCACTGGCTCACTATTTCAGTCTTTTCAGTCCATGTTGAGCTGACTCCACTGTTTCTGGGCCTGTGGTAAGGTAGAACATCATGGCAGAAGGTTATGGTGGAGGAAAGCTGCTTACCTCATGGTATGTGGGAAACAGAACAAGACGAAGTGGTTGGGGACAAGAAGTGTTCCTCAAGGACAAGCCACTATGGATCAAGTCCCTTCAAATAGGTCCCACCTCCTACAGTTTCTACTACCTCCCAATTGTGTACTCAGCTATGGACAGAGTAAACCACTGATGAAGTCAGAGTCCTCATGATCCATTCACTTTCCCAAAGCCCCACCTCTGAAAGATATAGTAAGCAAACCAACAACAAAAGTCAGTAATTTCATCTGGTGCTTTAGTTATTCCAGTATGGCCATAACATCCGACATAAAAAAATGACTTCCTAAATAATATTTTCTCAAGACAATAGATAGCCTACTTTTAGTACATTTGTAGTTGTAAAAACCATTAATAATCATAACTGTGTAAATTATAGTACAGTTTACATGGTGCTTTCATATGTATTTTGTTATTAGAGTCATCTTCCTGCAAGGAATTTGTGCTAAAAGAAGGAAGGTTGAGTGATTTATCCAGTGAGTGACATTATGAGCCCAAACTCAGAGTTCTAGACTCCAAGTTGAGTGCCTTTTTACAATACATTTGCGACTCCATTGTACAACTCCCAGTAGAGGAATGTGAACACTTGCATACTAAAAGAGGGAATCACAATTGTGAAAATGACAGTTCCTTCTCTGTGTGTGTTCTTAGTACCCATTTGTTGGTAGGGAGGTTGTGGAAACCTAGCTTGTGGCCTGAAATGGTACAGAGATAGGTATCAAAGTGATCACACATTGACCCAATGACACCAAGTCAATTCTAGCCCTCTTTCATCTTGAGCATCTAGTCTAAGTGCAACACATGGTAAGCAGGGGAAATTTTATTGAAAACAGACTTTATGACCTTGTAGACAGTCATTTAAATGAAATCAGATCTAGATTCTTTCTTTCCTGGGTATCTTTATGCCATCCTTGCCTAAGAAGCCTATTCTATCTGTTACATAACTCAGAAGGAATACATCATTCTAAGCTGCAAGTGAAAGTCTTGGCTGAGTACTCTGATTCCAGCAGCTTCCTTTGAATATTATTTCAGAAACTTGATGAGTCTGTTATGGAAGAGAGATTGAGTTCAATCTCTGGAGCTGCACATGTTGGATTTGAATTCCAGTTAGCTGTGTGATCTTGGTGAAATTACTTAACCTCTCTGTGCCTCTGTTTACTCATCTGTAAAATGGGAAAAACCTATCTCATTATGAAATTTTAAGAATGAAACGTGACAATAAGTAAGATGCTTAAAAGAATATCTAGATCTTCTTTCTAGTCCTTTGACTTCTGTAAAAAATCATTAATATTAATTAATATTAACCAATTACAACATTGAATTTATTATTAGCAGTAATAATATTTAATAAAGCTGACAATACGAATTTATGCCAGGGACTTTCAACTTGTACTTGATATATATGTTTTTTTAGTTGTAGATGGACACAATATCTTTATTTTATTTGTTTATTTTGATGTGGTGCTGAGGATTGAACCCAGTGTCCCTGCATGTGAGGCAAGCACTCTACCACTGACCTACGACCCCAGACCCCTGTTACTTGCTTTTTAAAATGTTCACTCTTATTTTTTTCAGGTGCCATCCATAATATCTATGGGAGGTTCATGGGATTAATGATATTCAGCATTTCCCCTGTGTTACACATGTGTGGAGACATTATGAGCCCAAACACTACCTTGTCATAAAGAACCTACATTTTAGAAGTCTTATATAGGACTTTTGCTAGTATTAGCTTGCCACATTTGGCATAGTTATCATTTGCCCATAGCAGCAAGCAACTTAGTGCAAATCCCAGGAATCATTATTAACCCCTGTATCCACCTCTGCAGTTGCTAAAGGGTGTATATCTTTGTAGTATGTGTTAGTACCCCCTTTTCAGTCTAAACTTTAGCATAATTGAAAACGAAATTCCAGCAGTAAGCAGTAAAAATTCTGCTTCCAATGTTTATACATGCAACTTGAGAAGGTTACTGATGAAGTGCCAATTTTGCTAAACTAATGCTGAAGATGGATGGCAATACAAAGCTTTGATTAATACTTGCTGTTGGTAAACTGGAAGAAAGTGATATCTCTGGTTATATAATACCATATTTAAAGCCCATTACTTTTCAAGATACTATATTAAATTTGATGCTACATTTTGGATAAGTATGTTAATGCTGAAATTACTATGAATTTACAAAACCCCAATGGATTTCATTGTATGAAAAATGAATTGAATATGATTGTTTACTTGGGGAAATAAGCAGCTATTGTTCTTCTCTAAAGAGTAAAAAAGCTTTTGTATATTGAGTTACCTTCAATTTTCTTGAAGATTGTTCCCTTTATTAAGTGTTTAGATGATCTACATAATCCACCACAAAGGATATTGAGAAAGTAATAAGAGAAAGATAATTTAAAATTACTTTAGGAGGTTGTTAGAGTTCCAAAGAGATGGTGTGATGGAGATAGATGTCACTGAAACTCAAAGATGTTTTATTATTTGTGAATTACTAAGGGATAGAAATGCGCTAGGTTTTTACACAATTACAAAAAAAAAAACAAAACTGTTTCTTAATGAGATTCTGGGCCATCATTTTGGAACGCAGTAAATGTTGCAATGTATCTAATGGCATAGTAGGAAGTCCTCAATAAGTCTTGAAAAAGTCATATATATATAAGAACTTTGTGTGTGTGTGTGTGTGTGAGAGAGAGAGAGAGAGAGAGAGAGAGAGAGAGAGAACGCGCCAGAGTGAGCGAGTGTGAGGGTGTGAGACAGTTATTGAAGAGGTTTAACTTCTTTTTTTTTATTAGTTGTTCAAGACATTACAAAGCTCATGACATATCATCTGTCATACATTTGATTCAAGTGGGTTATGAACTCCCATTTTTACCCCAAATGCAGATTGCAGAATCACGTCAGTTACACATCCACATTTTTACATAATACCATATTAGTAATTGTTGTATTCTGCTACCTTTCCTATCCCCTACTATCCCCCTCCCCTCCCCTCTCATCTTCCCTCTCTACCCCATCTGCTGTTGTTCAATTCTCTCCCTTGTTTTTTTCCCCCTTTCCCCTCACAACCTCTTATATGTAATTTTGTGTAACAATGAGGGTCTCCTTCCATTTCCATACAGTTTCCCTTCCCTCTCGCTTTCCCTCCCACCACTCGTCTCTGTTTAATGAAAGAGGTTTAACTTCGAAAATACTAAGTTACAGTTAAGTGTTCAGAGTCTTGACTCTATAGTGACTCTGTCAACTTCCCCATTCAGTGATTCTTCCCCTCTCTCCACTTGTCTCAGGTGATGCAATATTGGTGTCCATTAAAAGTTTTCAGGTTTTAACAAAAATAAGGAGAAAAAAAAATAGACAAAAACAACCAGAATAGCGAATAATTGACAGAAACACGTGGGAGACCATCACTATTCACTTGCAGAATTAGGCAAATTCCACTTTTCTCTTTCAAAATGGCCTGAACAGGCAGGGGCCGGGGCGCGCGCGCAAACGCCCGGATGGGCCCTAGCTTCCGGCGCACTCCCGGCGGACCCGTAGGGAACGCGCACCGCCGAGTTCTCAGAGTTGGGCGCACAGCGGTATTCAGCGCACCGTGGGCTTCTGTGCACCGCAAACCTCCGCGAATTAGTGACCTGGGCGCACGGTGGACCTAGGTGCACGGTGGACTCTGGCGCATTGGTGACCTGGGCGCTTTGGGGACTTCACCTCACCGCGGACTCTGGCGCACCTCAGACCCGGGCGCATTGGTGAACTCGGCTCACCAGGAGCCCCGGCGCATTGGTGACCCAGGCACACTGCGGACCCCGGCGCACGGGGGACTCTGGCGCATTGGTGACCTGGGCGCTTTGGTGACTTTGGCGCACCGCACACCACGGCTTCTGAGGGAGTGTGTGCGGCTCTATGTGACTAGAAGACGGAACTTTAAACCGAGTTTGAGGGGCGGCCCTGACCCCTCGGCCGAGTTCCTGCCGCTTCCGCCGCCAGGGAGCCTCCTTTCTCTTTGGACTTAGTTCGAGCGCCGGTGACTTGGGACGCGCGAGTAGAGTGGTGGCCGAGGTCCCGGGCGTCGGGCTACCGCGCATCCCGTGAGGGAAACTGGGCGGCGTGAACGGAATCCCCCTCCCCCCGCCCGAAGCGCGGAAAAATCCCATGTGGTGAGGCGCAGCGGCGTTTACTGGTTATTGGAGACACACCTGTGGTCACAGACGTGAGGTACGTTTTCTTTACTGGTTCAAGCGGTTATTCAATACCAACATGTCTCTGTCTACTGAGGGTGCCATGAGCACCTCACAGACTCCAGCTTCGGAACCAGAGACCCTGTATAGACCAAAGCCATTGTTTATGAAGTTGTTGAAGTCTGTTGGCGCACAAAACGACATTTACACTATCAAAGATATTATATTTTATCTTGGCCAGTATATAATGACTAAACGATTATATGATGAGAAGGAGCAGCATATGGTATATTGTTCAAATGATCTTCTAGGAGATTTGTTTGGAGTGCCAAGCTTCTCTGTGAAGGAACACAGAAAAATATATGCAATGATTTACAAAAACTTGGTAATAGTCAATCCGCAGGAACCACCAGATTCCAGCACATCTGTGAGTGAGAGCAGATGGCACCTTGATGGTGGGAGTGATCAGAAGGACCCTGTGCAAGTGCCACAGGAAGAGAAACCTTCATCTTCCAATTTGGTTTCTAGCCCATCTACCTCAACTAGAAGGAGAACAATTAGTGAGACAGAGGAAAATTCGGATGAATTATCTGGTGAACAACAGAGAAAGCGCCACAAATCTGATAGTATTTCCCTTTCCTCTGATGAAAGCCTTGCTCTCTGTGAAAGAAGCTGTAGCAGTGAATTGACAGAGACTCCAGCAAATCCAGATCATGATGGTGGTGTAAGTGAACGTTCAGCTGATTTGTTGGATCAAGCATCCATTTCTGATCAATTTAGTGTAGAATTTGAAGTTGAATCTCTTGATTCAGAAGATTATAACCTTAGTGAAGAAGAACAGGAACTCTCAGACGACATTGATGAGGAAAGTCTAGTTACTGCACATCAGGCAGTAGAAAGTGATTCAGATTCATTTGAAGAAGGTTCTGAAATTTCTTTAGCTGACTATTGGAAATTTACTTCACACAACAAAATGGGTCCTGCTGATGGTGAGAACTGCCTTCCTAAAGATAAAGGGGAAACCCCTGAGAAAACCAAACTGGAAAACTCAACACAGGAAGAAGAGAACATGGATGTGCCTGATGGTAAAAATTTTACAGTGAAAGATTTTAAAGACTCTTGGGTTGAGCAAAATGATAATGAATTCACCCAAGCCTCCCAATCACAAGAAAGCAAGGATTATTCTCACCCATCAACTTCCAGTGGCATGATTTGTAGCACCCAAAAAGATGTCAGACGGTTTGAGAGGGAAGAAACACAAGACAAAAAAGAAAGTATGGAGTCCAGTTTTCCCCATAATGCCATTGAACCTTGTGTGATATGCCAAGGTCGACCTAAAAATGGTTGCATTGTTCATGGCAAAACAGGACATCTTATGTCATGTTTCACTTGTGCAAAGAAACTGAAAAAAAGGAATAAGCCCTGTCCAGTGTGCAGACAACCAATTAAAATGATTGTATTAACTTACTTCAACTAGTTGCATTTTGTTAAAGTAGTATTATCCATTTCTAGCTATAACTCTAAAAATTTAGATAACCTGGATTTTATTTTTGCTTACATGTATCAAGAGAAGTATCCCCCCTGTAGATTTCCTTGTAGTGTAATTTACCTACTTTGGGAAGAAAAGTAGTGAATATGTTCTTTTCTTTTACGAAAATTTCACCTCTGTTTATATATTGCATTTGGATTTTAATGTAATTTACATTAGATATATATCATCCTTTACTTTTATCCCTCATATTCTATATAATTTCTACTTTTTCTTAGGTAAGAAGTATCTGATTTTCTTTTGCTTAAATATAAGACTTTTAAATGTAACTGATTTAGTACCCTTCATGTAAAGAGAAAAAATATGTATATGAGATTTAATGTCTAATTTGAGATAATATGAAACTCTCCAATTCTTAAGTTTTTCTGTTCTTTCATAACTTGGTGATATTTAAGTAAAAATGTACTTCTTATTCCAAAATGTTGTCTTTTTTTAAATTTTAATATAAACAATATGTTGTAAGAATTGTCAATTGAGGATAGCCATTATTTACCCTAAAAACTTTTTAAGGCTCCCTTGTAAAATGTAGAATTGTCCTGAAATAATTGGGTATATACAGGCTCTTTTTGACACCTAATTTCAGAATTTCATGTTTCTTGTAAGTTGAAAAACAATTCTTAAGACAATTTGAAGCACCTTCTTGGGCTAGGTTACATGGTTCTTGACAGTTCCCTAGATTTCAGCTCTTGGCTTAAAACCAGTTTTAGGAACCAGTGAATTTAGAAAGATTAACTCAGAAGTTTGATAGACAGCATTGTTCATTTTAAAACAAGCTGGAGCTGTGCACATTGGTGCACACCTATAATCCCAGCAATTTGGGAAGCTAAAGCAGGAAAATCCTAAACTCAAGGAAGGTCAGCCTTAGGAATTTAGAAAGATCCTGTTTCAAAATAAAAAAAAAATAAGAAGGACTGGGGATCTAGCTCAGTGATAAAGCAACCCTGGGTTCAATCCTCTACCAAAAAAAAAAAAAAAAACTGGAAAAGGTTGTAGCTTCTCTTTAAATTATCCAAAAATTGTGCATCACTTTTCTTTAAGAAGGACAAGGTCAGAGCATAGCATTCTAAAATGATCCTTCAAACTATGTAGATTAACTTCTTAACTAGTATTAAATAAGATTCTTAAACAAAATTGTGAAAACGACCACCTTCACTCAAAGGCCCAGTACTTTTCTCCAATGTATGATGATGTACATACTCAGTTGAAGACAGTAAAATCAACTGGACAGTAAGTGTAGAATAGAACAAAAGGATAATTTTGTACAGGCAGGTACTAGTGACAACATTGTTGGTTTCAAAAACAAAAGCAATCATAACCCTGTGACTTATGCATCTACACATACCTAAGCAGGAAACAAATGCCTGAAGAAATCAATACTTTGGCAGTTTTCAAAAATTTTAAATCTTTAATAATTGGGAATTTACAGTATTTTGACCAAGGAAGGAAGGATGTACTAAGAAAAATCCATCCTTTCTGAGAAAAGTTGGTAGTAATGAGGTTATAAATGACACACCTTCAGGGTGTATGTGTGGAACGAAGGCTATTTACTCAACATTCCACCCTGTAAATGGAGTCATTTTTAATATGTATGTGGATTACTAATGTCGTCTAATTACTAATGTTAGGTTTGTATATATGCATTATTTGTTGATTTCCAAATGAAGGATTTATTAAAAGTTTGATTAAAAAATGGCCTAAACAGCTTTCCAGGGCACCATGAGGATATTGACTGCAGCTATTCTCACAAATGAGTCACATCAGTTTTGGAGGAGTATTTTTCCAGGGGGGCTTTTTATCCTTTAATTGTAAGATTTTTAAAATGCTAATAACACAATTAGCTTAAACAAATACATGTGAACCAATACATTAAACAATTTCAGAGTCTTGAATGTGATAAAATATCCAAGTACCATAAAAGCAGTCTACTTCAAAGACACCATTTTCTGCATAAGACCCATATTCAGAACATTTATCAGTCTGTATTTTAAAAGCTGGTGATTTATTTCCCTTTTTATTCACCAAAATGTTATGTTGCCTGCATGCAACACCAAAAGAACTGGACAACTCCATGACAAAATCACACTAGTGTGTTGGCTTTATTGTTCATCAAAAAAGGACAAAAATTAAAAGTGCCAAAGAAAGTTTCAGCAAATACGATAGACAAAGGGTTAATTTTTTTGTTGTGTAACACTAATGTAGTTTATCTTATTTTGGGGGCCCGGGTGGCAGAGATTCAACTCATGGGCACTTGACCACTGAGCCACATCCCCAACCCTATTTTGTATTTTGAGACAGGGTCTCACTGAATTGTTGAGTGCCTCACTTTTACTGAGGCTGGCTTTAAACTCTGGATCCTCCTGTCTCAGCCTCCTGAGCCACTGGGATTACAGGCATGCACCACCATGCCTGGCCTGCAGTTTAATTTTTTTTTAAATTCCCTAATATTCCCAATAGATTAATGTACAAAATTTGTAAATAGTTCACAAGAGGAAATAGAACTAGCAAACATTCAGAAAAAAATAGCCTCACTTATAATCAAGGAAATGCAAATTAAATAAGGCACCATTAATTTACTTATTTTAAAGAGACATTAAAAATAATACTCAAAGTTGGCAAGGGTACAATGAAAGGAAGTTGTTCACACACATTGCTAATGGCAGTGTATATCATTACAATCCCCCAAAGCCACCAAAATGTTCAAACCTTTTGGCTCATTAATTCAACTTCTTGGAATCTACTCTAAGAAAATAAGATGTTCATGGTATCTTTATATGGCTCTAGTTATGATATAAATGGGGAGGGAGGAATGTAAATATCCTGCAATATGGGAATGTATATGTAAATTATGGGATATCCACTGTGCACAGCCATTAAAATGTTTGTAGAAATTGTGTAGAAACATGCAAAAAGATCTAAAAATCTGAAATGAAGGAAGCAATATGAAAAAATTATGTGTGTAGTATGACTAGAAGGAAATGGGCCAGAATGATAGCAGTTACCCTTAGAGGCTGGTAGGATTATAAGGGAGATTTCTTATTCATTTTTGTAAAGAATCAAGTGATTCTGTTACATTTGTAGACTACTGCCTCCTAGCAGTTCATTCTTCACATGTTTCCTTAAGAAAAAGAAACATAAGGGAATCAGGATTTCACTTTCCTTTTAAGAGTTTTGTAAATTCAGTGTTTTCTGAATCTGTCAATCAGCATTAAGGTAGAAGGTCTTTCTTGAGGAAAAATTATTGTTATATTTCCAAAGAGTACTACTGCCTTTGCTAACTATTCCCTAGGCACTGGTGTGGCCACATCCACATTTCTTCAAACCATTGTGCTATATGAAGGCTTGTGCTCCTTAGACAATGCTCTATGTACACACACACACACACACACACACACACACACACACATTAATATATATGTTAAGAATGAAAAATATTAAGAAAATAAAAGGATAGAGGAAATGAAGTGATCCCCAATGCATACATCTATACACAGAGACCCATTGTTGTAAAAGCAATAAAGATTGGAGTGTATATGAGAGGGTTGGGGAGAAGAAAGTAGAGGAGGGGAGATGAGGAGGAGTAAGAGATAATGTAACCATGGCCTTGAATGTACCCACCACTTTTTTTTTTTGTCATATCAACCTGAACTTCTCTTCAGTTTCATATGCAATCCTAGAATTCCAGAGCCACAGATTTCTTTGAGTTAATTTGGTCTCCTTATTTTACATTTAAAAACAAGGCCCTGAAGCCAGGTGTAGTGGCACACACCTGTAATCCCAGCTGCTTGGAAGGCTGAGACAAGAGATTGGAGTTCAAAGCCAGTGTCAGCAACTGGTGCTAAGCAGCACAGTGAGACCCTGTATCTAAATAAAATACAAAATAGGGCTGGGATGTGGCTTAGTGGTGGAGTGCCCCTGAGTTCAATTCCCAATACCCCTTGCCAAAAAGGTAGCCAAATAGTGTGTTCCACAGCTTCAAACTTGTGGCTTTCAAAACTGATATGTCCAAAGCTTAGTGGATTCAGCCTCACTTAAATCAAGGAAATTTAAAAGAAATTTTTTTTTTTTTTAGTTGCCAATGGATTTTTCACTTTGTTTATTCATATGTGGTGCTGAGGATTGAATCCAGGGCTTCACACATGCTACTCAAGTGCTCTACCACCGAGCAACAGCCCCAGTCCTCTTGAGAGAGGAACGATTATTTACCTAGGATCATTCTACCAGATGTTCATCTGAAAGACACTGTGAAGGGGGCCAGTGATGTAGCTCAATGGTAATGTGCTTGCCTACCATGTTCGATCCCCAGCACCGCCCCAAACAAACAAAAAAAGACAATGTGGAACACTGGTTAAGAGCATCAAGACGGGCTGGGGATGTGGCTCAAGCGGTAGCGCACTCGCCTGGCATGCGTGTGGCCCGGGTTCGATCCTCAGCACCACATACAAACAAAGATGTTGTGTCCGCAGATAACTAAAAAATAAATATTAAAATTCTCTCTCTTCTCTCTCTCTCTTTCTCAAAAAAGAGCATCAAGACAATTGGAGATAAATTGTAGGAGTTGAAATCTCAGCTTTGTAGCTTACTACCTGTGTAGTCTTAGCAAGTCACTTAACTGCTCTGTTCCTTGGTTTTCTTTATCCATTAAATGGGGGATTAAAACAGCACCTACCTCATAGAGTTCTGTAATAATTAAAGGAGTTAATATATGAAATGCACTAATATAGTGCCTCATGCCTGGTAACTGCCATATTAGGTACTCGCCGCCTCTGCTGCTGCTGTTTTTGTAATAAATTTAAGGCCAATGATTTCCACATATCAAGTTGTCTCATGAGCATAAACATCTCCATGAGCTTAAATTTTGTGTCAGTGGATTCAGGTGAGGAGGGAAACATCCCAGTTTACTTCTGAAGTTGCTTGCATTTTGTTAGCAAGTATAAAGTGAAAAGCACAAGGGCAAACCACAAGTGGTGACATTTGAATTTTTACTATGTGAACTATCTGAATGGATGTGCTGCAGTAGTGAAGATAATTGAATTCTTTGTTTTTCCCTCTGTTCCATAAGAGCATGTGCTTTACAATACTCATATGCTTTGGTTTAAAATTTATCACTATCAAAATAATAGATAAATTTAAAAATTGTTAAAATGAGATTAGTATGATATGATTAGTATGATCGGCTTTTCAAAGCACTATCATCGTGATGTCTGAATAACATTTATTTACATTGGACTGCCAGGATGCCATGTTGGGCACTGAATGGAAAAGTCGGTTAAGTGGTTATGAGACCACCTTTACCCAGTCCTTTTTCCTTTTTTAAACAGTGTCTACTTAAGTTGCCATGACTGTTTGAATTTGCAATTCTTCTGCCTTGGCCTTCCCCCTCCCCACTGAGTTGCTGACATTACAGACCAACACCACCATACTGGGGTTACCCTTACTGTACAATATTTGGAACAACATATTTTCAGAATTATTTTGCTTTCACTCTGGTATATTTAAAAATACTAATTTTTTTAATGTTATTTCTTTATTTTCAAAAATATACTGTATGCCAGTGAATTTAAACTCTGCTTCTCAAGGCTTTGACAAATATCACAATTATATAATTTCTTATTTTCTTATTTTGAAAAAAGAAAACAAAACCTTATTTATTTTATGTGGTGCTGAGGATCAAACCCAGTGCCTCACACATGCTAAGGAAGCACTCTACTACTGAGCTATAACACCATCTCCACAGTTATTTACTTTCAAAGCTCCAGGCACTCAGAACTCTTTGTGCCTCTCTCTTTGTGCCTAAAGAGATCTGGAATGTCTGCCTAATCACTGGGGTCCACTGACACAAATTTGAATTTGAAAAGTTGTGGAGGTGGGTGTGGGGCATGGTGGGGTATGCCCATAATCCCAGTGGCTTGGGAGGCTGAGGCAAGAGGGTCATGAGTACAAAGCCAGCCTCAGCAATTTAGCAAGGCCCTAAGCAACTCTGTGAGACCCTGTCTATAAATAAAATACAAAATAGGGCTGGGGATGTGGCTCAGTGGTAGAGTGCCTCTGGGTTCAATTCCCGGTATCAAAAAACAAAAACAAACAAACAAACAAAAAACGTTGGGGAGGGTTAGGAATCTCTTAACAGGTTATGTTTGTTTTTTGTTTCAAAGAAAGATTGCTTCCAAAGACACTGGATAACCTTGAATAGGTGTGACATTCCTTACTGAATTGTGGATGGGAATAGCTGCAATCAGAAATTTGAAAATGATTAATCATAGCTGAATATCTCTCTCTCTCTCTCTCTCTCTCTCCCTCTCTCTCTCTCTCTCTCTCTCAAAGAGGATATAAATAAATATACCGAGAGAAAAGAGAATGTTTAGGTTTCCATACATAAAAATAAGTGCAATTTTAACATGATAAATTGTACTTGTCAACACATATTAGGCAATAGAAATGTTTTTTTTTTCCATTTTTAAGTTTAATTTATTAGGTTTGAGTGGCATTAAGATAAATATAGATTTGTAACTCAGGTTTAAAGGGGAGTGTTAATCTGCCCATTCTTATATTATCTTCATCATAATCCTTATCAGTGTGAAGCAGAAACTTGAAAGAATAAGTGAAGAGATGGAAAATGAATTAGAAGATCAAATAGCATTTATTAATTTTTATATTGTGGCAGAAAACATTTTATTAAGCTCTTCTTAGTTATAAGGTCCTTGATTGATTTTTTTGCATTGTCAATGGCCTTATGTAGAAAATAGCTCTCCACTCTCAACTTGTTAAACTCTTTTTCTTTAATGAACAAAAAATGTATATGTTGGTTGAAATGAATTTTGATGAATTTTATTCATACCTCCTTATTTGGGTCAAAGTTCCAATCCTTGACTGCAAAAATACATCTCTGAAATTCTGCTATTGGTACATTTCTTATGTTGTACTGTTTATAAAAAATCAAGGCCTAAAATTTAGATAACTGTCTGCCTTCTAAAGAGTATGCTATGGGGACCTAAGAAGAAAGAGATTAAAGTTAGCCTGATAACATAGGTGCTCAATGGAATTTCAGTGGTTGTGGTAACAGTGTTGATGAAGAGGAAACTAAACCAAATGCAGTCTCTTCCCAATACTTTAATCTTTGATGTTCAAGCACTACTTCATTAGTTTCACAAAGTCTTCTCATTCTCCTTTGTTCCAGAGTTGTTAATTTTTTGCTTGCCTTAGGCTGTGAGTTCCTTGAGGGTAGCGGAAAAACTACAGTTTATTCATTTACACTTTCTTCCTAGGCCCTGTTCAGAGTATTTTTTGTTCACTTATTCAAAATATGTTGATTAAGTCTCTATGCCAGACATTGATCTGATTCAGAGAGATTTAATAATGACTTCAACAGATAAAGCCTACCTTAATGGAGCTTACGTTTTAATTGTGGCAGACTATAAATAAATAAAATATGTAGACTATAAATAAATAAAATATGTAATGTACTACTTGGTGATAAGTTCTCTGAAAGACAGAGAAGAGGATTAGCGGTAGAATTTGGGGGTGTTTTTTCAATGGGAAGTTGCAAAGGTCCTGAGGCAGGAACATGCCTAATGTTTTCAGAAATAGCAAGAAGGTTAGTGTAGCTGCAGTACATGAGGTAGGGGGAAGATATAACAGGAGGAGTTTGGAGAGGTTACGCAAGGGCCCTTGTAGACCATTGTAAGAATTCTGACTTTTGTTTTGAAGGAAGTAGGATACTCTTGCTGTTTCTGAGCAAAGGGGAGACATGAATGGCTTGTATTTTAAAACTTTCATTCTATTGCAGTGTAAAGAACATGCCATTAGGGAGTAATGGTGTTAGCAGAAGTCAAGTTAGGAGAATATCATAGATTGGGGTTGTGTAGCTCAATGATAGGACAAGTACCTAGCATTCAGGAGCCCCTGGGTTTGATCCCTAGCACCACAAAATCAATGAATAAATGAAATTGCATAGGTGACTATCACAATAATCCTGGTGGGAAATGATGGCTTAAACCAATGTGGTAATGAGAATGTGGAAAAGTATGGTTGGATTCTGGATATATTTTAAAGGTAGAGCTAACAGTATTTACAGATGGATCGCATATGGGATTTAAAAAACAGGACTCTATGCTTGCATAATTATATCAAAATGGATTCTGCTGACATGCATAACTAAAAAGAACTAACAAATTAAAATTAAAACCAGGAGTCAAGGAGGACTTTGCTTTTGTTTGACTTGAGCAAATAGAAGAATGGAATGACTATCTACCAAAATAGAAAAGACAATGAAAAGAGCAGTTTGGGGAAGGGGTAGAAATCAGGAATGTGATTTTTAACATACCAAACGTGAGATACATTTTGGATAACCAAGTGGAGATGTTGAATAGGCAGTTGAATATTAAAGCCCATTGTTCAGGGGAGAGTTTAATTCTGGAGCTACAAATTAAGAAGTTCTGAGTATATAGACAACCTATGAACCATGAGATAGCATTAGATTTAAATGTTCTTGGATCATCAGATGTAATATTGTATCTTGCTTCTAAGCATCCTCATCTCTGATGTTAATTGAAACCAAACCAGGTATTTACACAAGACTATTTCTGGAATTTATAGGTTTAATAATTAAATAGTTTCTACAGTATGTGCCTATAGTTGTGCTAAGTGCTTTAGAGAATATGAATAGCCATAAGACTCAAATCTGGTCTTCAAGAATCTTAACATTTAGTTAGGGTGATAAGACCTCAACCTGTAACATTTGGTTCACACTACAAAGCAGCATGTACCATTTAATGCATATCAGTCAGTCCATAAAATTTTACTAAGTGATTTCTATGTTCTATGTGCCTGCAATAAAAGCAATGGAAATTCCAAAAGTGAGATCCTGTACAAGATAGAGAATCCACTGTCTAGATATCCTGAGGTTTCATTGAAAATATGTATGCTGAAGAGCTGAAGAAAGATAAAAGAGTCAATTTCACTACAAAATAGAATAATATTCATTTGGTTTCAAACTAGGTTGTTGTTGTTGTAATTATTATTATTATTTTACATCATACATAAGACCAGATTGCAAAGTTTCAGCAGTGGATGGAAATCGTGATAAATAATGTGAAAAAGAAAAATAAGAGCATTTTTACAGGGCTTTTAGCTTTACAGAGGACTTTGACATCTCAGATGGCACTTGATCTTCTCAAACCTCTCAGTGCTAAGTAGGGCAGATAATGCCTCTATTGGTCCTAAGAGCTTCAGTGGTTCCTAGCTCAGCATTCTGTGGGGAAAGGAGGTTCTTTCAGTGATTTATCAAGAAGTTTAATATTGCTATTTCTAAACCCGATTTAGATCCTGCTGTTCCTATACCAGTATTGTCACCAGAAGTGTTGTTTACATCCTCAGTACTATGAAGAACAAAAATTTATCATCACTTATTAAAAATGCTCTGCAGGCCTGAGGCTCAAAAGTCACAATATGAACACAAAGAGCCCAGTCCCCCTCAAGGACACTTCATTTCATGAGCTCTGGTTCTGCTTCTCTCACAGAATCCTTCCCTTACTTAGAGCCCCTGCCTTAAATGTAGTATTAAACCGGAGGCAAGAATGTGTTTTTTCTGAATGTAGTTCTCTTAGCAGTTTTTATTTCAAGTGTGGGTTGTGCTGGGTTAATATTTGCACTCCTGGCCACTTACAAATCTGATAAACAAATAAATAAATAAAGGTCCATCAACAACTTAAAAAAATTAAAAAATAAATCTAACTACTGACTTCAGCATTAAAAAACACATGTGCACTACAAAGCAACATTGTCCTTTATTTGCATTCAAATACAACTGTTTTTGAAGGATGCCTGTCTTTTACTTTGAGTATTTTCTGATGCTGCAACTTCCAGCTTCATCCTAAATGCTTGACAATGTATGCATGTAACACAGTGTTATTATTGCCTCCGGCTAGCTTCATGTCATCTAGTTTGTCTTTTGCCTCACTCCTTTGATAGTATTATCAGGACCAATTGTGAATCTGCCAGATGTGTTTCCTTGCAAAAGGACAAATCTAAGAAGGCTTGTGTTTTCCCTATCTCTTTCAGGACTGCTTTCATTAAAGTACTTCTCCCTTTTTTCATGAAACTGAGCTTAATCAGAGATGGAGCAAACAGACTGCAAACCTTATCAACCGCTGTCAAAAGTCAAGCATGAAATGGATCTAGCTTATACCAGTTCTTCAGATGAGAGTGAGGATGGAAGAAAACCAAGACAGTCATACAACTCCAGAGAAACTCTGCATGAGTATAACCAAGAGCTGAGGATGAATTACAATAGCCAGAATAGGAAGAGGAAGGAGGTAGAAAAATCTACTCAAGGTATGTTTTTATTGGATTTTTATAACTAATATTACTTCTCATTAGGGAATGTTTGTGTGTTTAAAACTGTTTCAAAAACAAATTTGCTGATGTTAACTGGTTAATAATTTGTACTGCTCAGTGAATCTGTTTCATATGCTAACCCAGCAGAGGTTGTGGGTTACATGTGCTTTCTAAGGATTATGCATGAATTTGGGTGCAACAATCCTCTTATCAGAGCATTCAAAATTCGTCTAATCCTACAAATAGCCATTTACAGACTAAAGGATAAATAATTTATAGTAAGATGAAAAGTAAACAGCTAAGTGCTTTGCAAGCCATTGCCTATATGGGACAAAAGTCTCAAATAAATATGTGGTTCCTGAAAAAGCTAGCAGGATAGTGGAGACCACCAAACAAAGGTCCAGAATGTCAATCAACATATTGCAGAAACCTTGTGCGGCACAGTCTAAAGGGAAAGTAAAAATTTTTGGAGCCCCATGCCTTTTTAATCATATTTTGGAGATTTTTTTGGACAGCCTTGCCTACTCAATTATGAATTGACGAAAAAAGTTTCTAACAAGACAAAACAGGTAGATAGAAATATGATTTCCTATTTCTTTTCTTTTGATAAACAGTATCAGACACTATTTTAACTATATAGAAAAATGGATAGACATTGGCACAGATCATTTGTTATGAATAAATTATGCTGAGATTTAAAAAAAATAGATTTGTTTATCTAGTTTGATGGTTCTGAAAGTATGAACCCTGACCTAGCAGCATTAGCATAAATTGGGAATTCATTAAAGGTACAGATTCTCAAGCCCCACCCCATACCTATTGAGTCAGAAATGCTGGGTGGAACCTAGCAATCTGTGGTTTAACAAGCCCTCCAGGGGATCTGTTGTACACTCAAGTTTAAAGACCATTCCTTTGAAATCTCTTTTACTCAGGTGCATTGATGATTTCATCTACTTGGGTGATTTCTAAATATTTATTTTTAGCTTAAACTTCTTCCTGAATTCTAGTCCTAAGTTTTCAGTTACCTGCTAGACACTACCAAATAAATAACACAGTGACCGCTTCATATCAGGAAATCTAAAATGGAAACCATCATCTTAACACCCTCAATCCCAGTCCTCTTTCCATCACCAGACTTCTGATAATGATGCCCCCATATTCCCAGACAGCCACCCATTTTTTATATCTTATGAGATGCCTCATCCTTCAGAAGAATTGATCACTACATCTCTCAAATTCACCTTTCCTCCATTCTTATCATCCTTATTGTCATTATACTTTCCTAGAATGTTTTTGTTTCCTAATTGATTTGCCTGTATCTCTCTACATCCCTCTTCAATCCCCATGCTGTGTTGTCTCTTTTTTGGAAGAGAAAGATTTGTTTTGGCAGTGCTGGAGATCAAATCCAGGGTCTTGTACATGCTAGGCAAGCACTATACCTCTGAGCTATCTATATCTCCTTTCTCAAACTCCTTCTTGGATTGTCCTTGCCTGCTATCTCCCTTTATCCACATCCAAGCATCTTTCAAGACTTAACTTGAAAAAAAGAATCCTCTGCCACAGAACACTTGTTATACCAGCACCCCTATCACCATCAATATCCCACTAGGTAGGGAATTTCTTCCTCCATGAACTTTAAGTATACTTTATTTCCTTTCCTATGTCTCATTATGATCATATATATCCTCCTACATTGGACACACAATGAAGATAAGGATCATGATTTCTTTATTGATATCTATTTTTTCTATAAACCTTGCATGTAGTATATGCCTCATAATTGTTTTAAGGAATTAGTTGCTATCAAATGAAATGCAAGTGCTTACAATGCTTTAAAAGCGGCTTGTCAAATATTACCTTTCAAATGCAGTCATTACAAAGGAAAATTACTGTGTTCTACTTAGTACTGAAATCTTACTTAAATTGAGCTAAAGATTTAAGATATTCATAATAACATTTAAATATATGTTAAATGTTTGTGATATTAACTGTATTACTCATTTTTATTTCAACATAATTGGTAAAGCTTTTATACTTGTCTTTTCAACTAATGTATTTGAATCTCTCCTATTTTTTTCAACTTAAGATTATGTACATTTGTTCTAAAATAACTTTCTTCTACCTACCTGACTGCTGATAAATGTTTTCCTATGGGGATTTTTGGGGCTTTATTATGCCATGAGAAAGGTATAGTTTTCACTAAACTATTTCTCCATAAATTTGTCCTTACAGAAAATGAACTCCTAATTGTGAATTATGAGTGTGAGATGAGGTATAGAGTGGTTGACCTACTATTTTGTGAGTTTAAGAAAGAATGCACTCTGGTGACAGTTCTGAAAGTATAAACAACTTTGTGCAATGTCAGTATAAAAAGCTAGCCAGCCCTAGATTTTGTCTGTGCATTGTGATCAAAAGGAATTTGGGGTGAGGGGAGTTTGTCTTCTGTGATGCCAGACTATCAAACTATCATTCTGAAGCAATAAGCTTTTATTTAGCATTTAATATGTATCAGGGCCCTGAGTCCTATGTTAGGGATGAAGATTTCTGCTTATAGGAAATTCATATGTGTTAGAGAAATAGATGTTCAAATAAATCATTGTAATTAAAAATATAAAAAGTTCTAGCTGGGTGCAGTGGTGCATGCCTGTAATCCTAGTGACTCAGGAGGTTGAGACAGGAGGATGGTGAGTTCAGAGCCAGCTTCAGCAATGGTAAGGCACTAAGCAACTCACTGAGACCCTGTCTCTAAATAAAATACAAAATAGGGCTGGGAATGTGGCTCAGTGGTTGAGTGTCCCTGTGTTCAATCCTCGTTACCCACACTCAAAATATAGTTCTCCTGCTTATTCATGGCTTTAGTTTTGTTTTGCATGATTTCAGTTATCCAGTCAATTGAGGTCCAAAAATATTAACCGAGAAATTCCAGAAATAACAATTCATAAATCGTAAATGTTCAATTGTGTGCCATTCTGAGTAGTATTATGAAATCTCCCACCACACTTCTCTATCTTGCTGAGAATATGAATCATTCCTTTGTCCAGTGTATTCATGCTGTATATGCAACCCATCCCTTAGCCATTTTGTAACTGTTATCAGATTGACTGTTGTGGTATTTCGGGGCTTAAGTTCAAGTAATTTTTGTTTTACTCAATAATGATTATAAATCATAGGATTAGTGATGTTGACAATTTTGGTATACCAAAGAGAAGTCACAAGATACCTCATTTAAATGAAAAGGGGAACGTTCTTGACTTAAGGAAAGCAAAAGAATTATATGCTTTGGTTTTTAAAACCTGTGGTAAGAATAAAGCTTCTAACTATAAACTTGTGAAGAAGGAAAGAGAAATTCATGCTAGTTTTCCTGTTGCAACTCAAACCATAGAAGTTACAGCTACAACAATGATGGTGCTAAGTGAATATAGAAAATACATTAGATTTGTGGGTGGAAGACATGAACATAAAATGTGTTCCAACCAATGGCAACATTTTCAGCCAGAAGTATTGAGCCTCTATGAAGACTTCAGCAAGGGATCCTTGGAATCAAGTGACACAAAGACATTTGCTGAAAGAAAGGAATAGTTACACAGATTCAGGAATAGGTTTGGACTGAAAAATATATACATTGCTGGAGAGGTTACTACTGTTGATGTAGAAGCTGCTGTCTTATTTCTAGTAGAATTGAAGGAATTGATTATGGAGAAAGGAAAACTATTCAAAGCATGTTTTCTTTTCTTTTTTTTTGTATTTGGATACTGTTTGATTTTATTAAATTATGCTTCCATTTTTAAAAAATATTTATCTTTTAGTTGTAGTCGAATACAAGAATTTGTGTTACATCTGTTCCAGGTAGTAAATAATCTAGTTACCAATTATAGGGTACTAGGAAAGCAAGTTTCAATTATGAATTTACTGCAAGTTGATACCTAAGGCGAAGGGAAAGATAAACTTTAGATGATTCTTTTCACAAATTTTTTTTCAACTCCCTTTTCTCCTCCCTTCCTTCATTTTTAAAAAAATATTTATTTTTTAGTTGTAGTTGGCCACAATGCCTTCATTTTATTTATTTATTTTTATGAGGTGCTGAGGATCAAACCCAGGGCCGCACATGTGCAAGGCGAGCACTCTACTATTGAGCCACAACCCCAGCCCCCTTCCTTCATTTTTAAACTATTCTTTCCTCACTTACCTGTCTTTTTACTTTATCCTTTATTCCTAACTACTTATTCTTATTTTTTCCCCCATTTCATGTTAAGACAGAAAAGAACATGATTATTCAAGCTATAGGACAGTTCAAACTCTGCCCAGGTAACTCATCAATATTCCCAAAATAGAAAGATGAACATACTAACAGTGGCACACATCTGTAATCCCAAACTTGGCAGGAGGATCACAAGTTCCAGCCCAGCCTCAGCAACTTAGCAAGTTCCTGTGTCAAAATAAAAAATAAAAAGGGCTAGGGATGTGAATCCATGGTAAAGTACCCCTGGGCTAAATCTCCAATACCTAAAAAAAAGAGAGAGAGAGAGAGAGAGAGAGAGAGAGAGAATGCAAATGGATGTTAATGGCTCTCTTGTTTATCAGAGACAAAGTCATATAATATCTATAGGCTGGCAATGGAATCTTTCAGTATACTATCCACCGCCAAGTTTTACTACTGAAAAAAAAAAAGAATGAAAGGAAGGAAGGAGTAAGGGGCTTTAAGAATGTTAGTAACATTTTATTAAATTATGCTTCCATTTTTAAAAAAAATATTTATCTTTTAGTTGTAGTTGAACACAAGAATTTACAGGAGCTGGCATTGTGGCTCAGTGGTAGAGCACCTGCCTAGCATGTGTAAAGCACAGGGTTCATTTCTCATCACCACATATAAATAAATGAACAAAATAAAGGTCCATCGATGTCTTAAAAATATATATTAAAAAAAGAATTTATGGGCTGGGGTTGTGGCTCAGTGGTAGAGCGCTCGCCTAACATGCATGAGGCACTGGGTTGATCCTCAGCACCACATAAAAACAAAATAATGTGTCCACCTAAAACTAAAGATACATAAATACTTTTAAAAAAAAATTACAATTTACTCTGAAACTATTTTAAAGGTCAATGCATTTCTAAGAGACATCTGCATTATAAATGATTCTAAAACAAAATTATCTGTTGTGATTACAAAGCGTAAACAGATGCACTACCATTGTAGTGCTAGAATTTTGTACACTTTCAGATCTGAAAATTCCAATTAATAATATTTCCAAGTAAATCATCAAATATTATTTCAATAGAAGCTTTTTATTTATTTTTACTTACTAGAACATTCTACAAAGAATTCTGTAGCCCTGTCCTCCTTATCCACAGGGTGGTTTGTTCCAAGACTCCCAGTGGATGCCAGAAACATGGAGAGTAGCAAACCCTACATCTTTTCTTAACATACATAACATAAAGTTTAACTTATAAATAAGGCACAGTAAGAGATTAACAATAGTGATAAAACAATTACAACATTATACTGAAAAGTTACAAAAATGTGGTCTCTTTTTCAAAATATCTTTTTTTAAAACTTTGTTTATTTATTTTTATGTGGTGCTGAGGATTAAACCCAGTGCCTCACACATGCAAGGCAAGCACTCTACCGCTGAGCCATAACCCCAGCCCCAAAATATCTTATTGTACTGTACTTACTTTTTAAAATTTTTTTTATTGGTTGTTCACAACATTACAAAGCTCTTGACATATCATATTTCATACATTAGATTCAAGTGGGTTATGAACTCCCAATTTTACCCCAAATGCAGATTGCAGAATCACGTCGGTTACACATCCACAATTTTACATAATGCCCTATTAGTAACTGTTGTATTCTGCTACCTTTCCTATCCCCTACTATCCCCCCTCCCCTTCCCTCCCATCTTCTCTCTCTACCCCATCTACTGTAATTCATTTCTCTCCTTGTTTATTTTCCCATTCCCCTCACAACCTCTTATATGAAATTTTGTATAGCAATGAGGGTCTCCCTTCATTTCCATGCAATTTCCCTTTTCTCTCTCTTTCCCTCCCATCTCATGTCTCTGTTTAAAGTTAATCTTTTCTTCCTGCTCTTCCTCCCTGCTATGTTCATAGTTGCTCTCATTATATCAAAGAAGACATTTGGTATTTGTCTTTTAGGGATTGGCAGGCTTCACTAAGCATAATCTGCTCTAGTGCCATCTATTTCCCTGCAAATTCCATGATTTTGTCATTTTTTAGTGCAGAGTAATATTCCATTGTGTATAGATGCCACATTTTTTTTACCCATTCATCTATTGAAGGGCATCTGGGTTGGTTCCACAGTCTAGCTATTGTGAATTGTGCTGCTATGAACATCGATGTGGCAGTATCCCTGTAGCATGCTCTTTTAAGGTCTTCAGGGAATAGTCCGAGAAGGGCAATAGCTGGGTCAAATGGTGGTTCCATTCCCAGCTTTCCCAGGAATCTCCAAACTGCTTTCCAAATTGGCCGCACCAATTTGCAGTCCCACCAGCAATGAACAAGTGTACCCTTTTGTTCACATCCTCTCCAGCACTTGTTGTTGTTTGACTTCATAATGGCTGCCAATCTTACTGGAGTGAGATGGTATCTTAGGGTGGTTTTGATTTGCATTTCTCTGACTGCTAGAGATGGTGAGCATTTTTTCATGTACTTATTGATTGATTGTATATCCTCCTCTGAGAAGTGTCTGTTCAGGTCCTTGGCCCATTTGTTGATTGGGTTATTTGTTATCTTATTGTTTAATTTTTTGAGTTCTTTGTATACTCTGGATATTAGGGCTCTATCTGAAGTGTGAGAGGTAAAAATTTGTTCCCAGGATGTAGGCTCCCTATTTACCTCTCTTATTGTTTCTCTCGCTGAGAAAAAAAACTTTTTAGTTTAAGTAAGTCCCATTTGTTGATTCTTGTTATTAACTCTTGTGCTATGGGTGTCCTATTAAGGAATTTGGAGCCCGACCCCACAATATGTAAATCGGAGCCAACTTTTTCTTCTGATTTGATATCAAGCTCCTTGATCCATTTTGAGTTAACTTTTGTGCATGGCGAGAGAAAGGGATTCAGTTTCATTTTGTTGCATATGGATTTCCAGTTTTCCCAACACCATTTGTTGAGGATGCTATCCTTCCTCCATTGCATGCTTTTAGCCCCTTTATCAAATATAAGATAGTTGTAACTTTGTGGATTAGTCTCTGTGTCCTCTATTCTATACCATTGGTCCACCCGCCTGTTTTGGTACCAGTACCATGCTGTTTTTGTTAATATTGCTCTGTAATATAGTTTGAAATCTGGTATCGCTATACCGCCTGATTCACACTTCCTGCTTAGAATTGCTTTTGCTATTCTGGGTCTTTTATTTTTCCATATGAATTTCATGATTGCTTTATCTATTTCTACAAGAAATGCCATTGGGATTTTGATTGGCATTGCATTAAACCTATAGAGAACTTTTGGTAATATCGCCATTTTGATGATGTTACTTCTGCCTATCCATGAACAGGGTATATTTTTCCATCTTCTAAGATCTTCTTCTACTTCTCTCTTTAGGGATCTGTAGTTTTCATTGTATAAATCTTTCACCTCTTTTGTTAGGTTGATTCCCAAGTATTTTTTTTTTTTTGAGGATATTGTGAATGGAGTGTTTTTCCTCATTTCCTTTTCAGAAGTTTTGTCGCTGATATACAGAAATGCCTTTGATTTATGCGTGTTGATTTTATATCCTGCACTTCGCTGAATTCATTTATTAGTTCTAGTAGTTTCTTTGTAGATCCTTTTGGGTCTTCTAGGTAGAGAATCATGTTGTCCGCAAATAGTGATAATTTAAGTTCTTCTTTTCCTATTTTTATGCCTTTAATTTCTTTTGTCTGTCTAATTGCTCTGGCTAGTATTTCAAGGACTAAATTAAATAGAAGTTGTGAGAGAGGGCATCCCTGTCTTGTTCCAGATTTTAGAGGGAATGCCTTCAACTTTTCTCCATTCAGAATGATGCTAGCCTGAGGCTTAGCATAGATAGCTTTTACAATGTCAAGGTAAGTTCCTGTTATCCCTAGTTTTTCTAATGTTTTGAACATAAAGGGATGCTGTACTTTGTCAAATGCTTTATCTGCGTCTATCGAGATGATCATATGGTTCTTATCTTTAAGCCTATTGATGTGGTGGATAACATTTATTGATTTCCGTATATTGAACCATCCTTGCATCCCAGGGATGAATCCTACTTGATCATGGTGCACAATTTTTTTGATGTGTTTTTGTATTCGATTTGCCAGAATTTTATTGAGGATTTTTGCATCTAGGTTCATTAGAGATATTGGTCTGTAGTTTTCTTTCTTTGAGGTGTCTTTGTCTGGTTTCGGAATCAGGGTGATGTTGGCCTCATAGAATGAATTTGGAAGAGCTCCCTCTTTTTCTATTTCCTGAAATAACTTGAAAAGTATTGGTATTAATTCTTCTTTGAAGGTTTTGTAAAACTCCACTGTATACCCATCCAGTCCTGGGCTGTTCTTGGTTAGTAGTCTTTTGATTGCTTCTTCAATTTCATCCATTGATATTGGTCTGTTCAAATTGTGTGTATCCTCCTGACCCAGTCTGGGCAAATCATATGACTTAAGAAATTTATCGATGTCTTCACTATCTTCTATTTTATTGGAATATAGGTTTTCAAAATAATTTCTAATTGTCTTCTGTATTTCTGTAGCATCTGTTGTGATATTGCCTTTTTCATCCCGTATGTTAGTAATTTGAGTTCTCCCTCTTCTTCTCTTCGTTAGCATGGCTAAAGGTCTGTCGATCTTATTTATTTTTTTGAAGAACCAACTTTTAGTTTTGTTAATTTTTTCAATAGTTTCTTTTGTTTCCATTTCATTGATTTCCACTCTGATTTTAATCATTTCTTGCCTTCTGTTACATTTGCTGTTGGTTTGCTCTTCCTTTTCTAGGGCTTTGAGATGAAGTGTGAGCTCATTTATTTGTTGTTTTTTTCTTTTTTTGAGGAATGACCACCAGGCGATGAATTTCCCTCTTAAAACTGTTTTCATTGTGTCCCATAGATTCTGATATGTTGTGTCTGTATTTTCATTTATCTCTAAGAACTTTTTTATTTCCTCCTTTATGTCTTTTGTAACCCATTGATCATTCAGTAACATATTGTTCATTTTCCATGTGATGTAGGATTTTTCCTTCCTTCTTTTATCATTGATTTCCAGTTTCATTCCATTATGATCAGATAAAATGCATGGTATTATCTCCACCCCTTTATATTTACTGAGGGTTGCCGTATGGCATAATGTATGGTCTATTTTTGAGAAGGATTCATGTGCTGCTGAGAAAAAAGTATATCCATTTGATGATGGTTGATATATTCTATATATGTCAGTTAAGTCTAGGTTATTGATTGTGTCATTGAGTTCTATAGTTTCTTTATTCATCTTTTGTTTGGAGTATCTGTCCAATGGTGAGAGAGGTGTGTTGAAGTCACCCATAATTATTGTGTTGTGGTCTATTTGATTCTTGAACTTGAGGAGAATTTGTTTTATGAATTTCGCAGCACCATTATTTGGTGCATAAATATTGATAATTGTTATGTCTTGTTGGTGAATGGTTCCTTTTAACAGTATATAATGTCCTTCTTTATCCCTTTTGATTAACTTAGTCTTGAAGTCGATTTTATTCGATATGAGGATGGCCACCCCTGCTTGCTTACGAGGACCGTGTGCGTGGTATATTTTTTCCCATCCTTTCACCTTCAGCCTGTGTATGTCTTTTCCAATCAGATGTGTCTCCTGGAGGCAGCATATTGTTGGATTTGTTTTTTTAATCCATGATACCAGTCTATGTTGCTTTATTGGAGAGTTTAAGCCATTAACATTCAGAGTTACTATTGATATATGGTTTGTACTTCCAGCCATGTTTGATTATTAATCCCTTTTTTAAAAAATTTAGTTTGTTTCTCCATGATTATCTTTCCCCTCGCCCTCTGTCTTTACCGAGGCACTTCCCACTGATGGTTTTGGTTATTGTTTTTCATTTCTTCCTCTTGTAGTGTTTTGCTCAAAATGCTTTGCAATGCTGGTTTTCTGGCTGCAAATTCATTTAACTTTTGTTTATCATGAAAGATTTTTATTTCGTTGTCATACCTGAAGCTTAATTTTGCTGGATACAGAATTCTTGGTTGGCATCCATTGTCTTTCAGTGTTTGAAATACATTGTTCCATGACCTTCTTGCTTTCAGCGTCTGTGATAAAAAATCCGTTGTTAACTGTATTGGTTTACCCCTGAATGTAATCTGCGTCTTTTCTCTTGTAGCTTTTAATATTTTCTCTTTGTTCTGTATATTGGATATCTTCATAACAATGTGTCTTGGCGTTGGTCTACTGTGATTTTGTGTGCTTGGTGTCCTGTATGCATCTTCAATTTGTATATCTGTTTCCTTTTTTATTTCTGGAAAGTTTTCTGTAATTATTTCATTCAGCAGGTTACTCATTCCCTTGGTTTGAATCTCTGTACCTTCTTCTATCCCAATGACTCGTAAATTTGGTTTTTTTATGTTATCCCATAACTCTTGGATGTTTTTCTCGTGATTTTTTACCAGCCTTTCTGAGTTGGCTAGACTGTTTTCAAGATGATATATTTTGTCTTCATTATCTGACGTTCTGGCTTCTACTTGCTCCACTCTGTTAGTGATACTCTCAATTGAGTTTTTAATTTGGTTTATCGTTTCCTTCATTTCTAGAATTATTGTTTGATTATTTTTTATAATCTCTATCTCCTGATAAAGATGCTTAACTTCTTCTTTTATCTGTTTATGTAATTCATTCTCAATGTGTTCTTTCGCTGCTTGAATTTGCTGTCTTGTATCCTCTTTAAGGTTCCATTCCATCTGTCTAAGGTGTTCCTTGAGTTCTTTATATGACCATTTTTCTGATGACTCTAGGTCCTCTTGAATATTTAGGCTGTCCTGCATTGTTTGTACTCCTTTTCTTCCTTGCTTTTTGAAGCTGCTCATGTTACTTCTTGTTCTGTTTGACTGCTGAGTTACTGTTTACTCCTATAAATTTATTTGATGCTTGGGAGGAAAGGTATTAGAAGGGAAGGGAAGAAGTCACTAAAGAGAATGAGAGTAAGCAGGTAGAATTCAAGGAAGGGGGAATAAGAAAATTGAAAAGAAATGAAAAGACAAAAGAAGAAAAAAAATAGGAAATAAAAAAAATTAAAAAAATTAATAATATTAAAAAAATTAAAATTAAAATTAGAAGAAAAAAATAAAAAAAAATTGTAAACAAATTTAAAAAACAACAAGAAAGAAAAATGAAAATGAAAGAAAAAACCGAAATCAAAAAAAAGAGAAAAAACAAAACCTAATAAATGCAGTCTTAGAGTTTGATTAACTTCTCTTCCAGTAGGTGGCGCTGTGCCCACCAGGCCAAGTTTCTCCTGTCAATACGCGGGAACCAATCACTGTGCAGCAGCTCCTCCTCCCAGACTGTGCGAGTCTCCAATCCTGAGTGCCTAGGGCCTCCTCTTGTGTCTAGTCACTTCCCTACTTTTCCTCTAGCCAGGTCCCTCTCACGGGTGCCGCTCACCGCAATACTGGCTACATGCCAGGTCTGCTGCTCCCGGGAGCCCTGTTTTCATGAATGACTGGGCACACTCTCCCAGTTTGCCATTCCCTCAGACCCTAAGTTTGTAGAGCTTGGGGCTGAGAATCCTCAGCGAATTTTACTTGCCCTCCGGTAGCCACGCCCCCGGTAGCTGGTGCAAGAGACCTCAGTTGTCAGCACTGGTGGGAGCGGTAGTCGGGAGTTCCGCGCCGCGGGTCCCGCGCCACGTCTGATTCCCTCTCTGGCTGTCCCACTCATGGGAGAGCTGGGAGGGTCCCTTACGGGAGAGCTGGGAGGGGCCCTTAAGATTTCCCCGATGTGTGGAGAGGGAAGGCTAGGGGATTACACACCTGTAGCCGCAGGTTTCAATGAAGTTATCTCCTCCGCCGCAGTCTGGTGACATCAGTTCTCTGCCATGGTGGTGTCTCTTGCAAATGGCGACAGTTCGTTTCCCTTTGCCGGGCGACCAATGCAATGGGTGGGTCCTTACTGTCTCTCCCAAGCCCCGTTTCAAACCTGTGGCCACTACCTATGAAGGCTCGGTAGGCATTTACCTCCGTAGTAACAGAAGGGCTGACCAGTTGTTTCAGCCGGATGGATTAATGCTGAGTCACAGCTGTTTGTCTGCGGGAAGCAGGCGAACGGGAGCTTGAATTCAGCTGATTCAGGCTCAGAGTGTGTGCTGAGAGGCCCAGACTGTTCACCCCAGATCCACGTCAGTTCAGCATTGCCTAGTGATCCTTCCCGACCTCGGGTTACGCCACAGCTGGCAGCCAGACTTTTTCAGGAGGAATACCGAGGCAGCGCACCGTGCGCTCGACCTTCCAGCCTTGCAGGGGCGGCGTTCCGGGAGCCTCAAAGCACGTTTTCACTTGTGGTAAAATTGGGCTTTTCTGGAAGAAGCTGCTCAGTAGAACCTATGTTCATGAAAGTGCAAAGGAGGCACCAGGGCATAAAACATGGAAAGACAGATTAACTGTGGTACTGTGTGGCAATGCTGCAGGTCATGAGATAAATCCAGGCATAGTGTATTTAGGAAATACTCACACTCTCTCAAAGACAACAACAAAAAAATATATCTGTTCATGATCCAGCAACATAATCAGAAAGTGTGAGTGACAGCCATTTTGTTTATGGAATTATTCCACCTATTCTTTTCCCAGAAGTGAAAAAATATTTGGAGGAGGAATGGTTAAAATTTAAATCCCCATTAATAATAGACTGTGCACCTGGCCATTCTAAACCCGTTTGCTATGAAAATGAAAATTTTAAGATTGTGTATTCTCATCCATCAACATTGTCTGCTTTGGACATCCAACCATCAACCTCATCATAACACAATGACACAAGATCACCCAAAGCAAAGGATCCTCCTTCTGACATATCATCAGAAGGTTAGTAGCTTAACACTATGGCACAATGTTTGTCGTTCACCTCACTTCATGTCATCAAATAAGCATTGAATCATTTAACATCATCATGAAAGAAGGGTGAGTATATACAATAGGATACTTAGAGTGCACACACATGTATTGGCATAATTTCTATTACAGGATATTATATTTTTCCCTTTATTTATTGTTTATCTTATACTGTGCATAATTCATAAATAATGTTTATCATAGGTCTGTATGTTTAGGAAAAATAGTATATATAGGGTTTGGTGTTATTGAAAGTTTCAGGCATCCACTGGGAGTCCTGGAATATATTCCTCACAGATAAGGGGGAGCTACTCTATTGATAAAGTACCATAGAAGTACATAGGATAAAATAGCTAACTTCTTCAGGGGAATCAGTGTCTTTAAAAAGGTGATATTTGATCTAGGTCTTAAATTTTGAATGAGCATTTTACCAGGAGGACATTCCAAAAGGGTAGATTAGCAGGTGAAAAGTACAAAGCCATGAAAAGGTCTGGAATTCAATATGAATATAGCTAGAGCAAGGTACATTGGAGCCAGATCATGAAGTCTGGCTCATTTGGCATGATTTTTCATTTTTCTTTTCTTTCTTTTTTTTCTTTGCCTTTAAGAATGAAAAAATAAAACCATTCAATTGATGGAGAATTCCATCATGAATTATAATTTTTGGAATAAGAGTTGTACAGGAAATTTGTATAAGTATAGGCAGCAAAACAGAAGACTGACTGCAGTTGGGAATAACCTGAAGCAGGGAGAAGATATATGAGGCCACTTAATTAACCTGTAATTAAGAATGGTAGTGGAATGGGCTGGGGTTGTAGCTCAGTGGTAGAACACTTCCCTAGCACATATGAGGTACTAGGTTGGATTATCAGAACCAAATAAAAAAGAATGGCAGTGGAGGCCTAAACAATGGCTAAGGAGGTGAAGAAACATGTTCAAGAGATATTAGTGTGGTCAAGTTGAGAGGACTTGGTAATTGATTTATGTTCAAGGTTGAAAGAGATAAAAGAGTCAAGAATAACTCTAAAGTTTCAAGTTTGGGAAGTTGGGAGGATGGTGATCCATTTACCAAGAAAGGAACATAATAGGAGTGGGCCTAGAAGGGAAGATGGTGTGTTTCATTTTGGAATTTTAAGTTTAAGATCCTAATGTGACATCCAGATAGATTTTCCATCAGACAGTTGGGAATGAGTACCTATAGTTCAGGACAGATCTGGGGTATGGGTATAAACAGATTTGATCTCACAAGTGTCTTAGAGTAAGCAGTCTCACCCAGGGAAAGTGTAGAGGGTGAGACTAGAAAAGGTTAACAACAACAACCTGAATCTATCATCCATGAATTGACATGAACACGTATTAAACCTATTTATAATTTTAGCCAGCACCATCCTTAAGTGCACACATATAAATTAATGTATAAAAAAAATAGAAGCTGAATATCTGGATACTCAGGATGTCATCTGCCACTGATTGACTGATCTGCAAAGATACCTAATAAGGAAAATTTGTTACCATTTTAGGAGAGAAATGAATTACCCTGTTGGCAAAACATGGGCCTGGTTATCATCTTTTCTGTGAAGTCTAGTATCTTCTTTGTTATTTTATTATATGTATTACTGCCTTAATCAAAGGAAATATTAACTTTCAAAAATATGTACCAGTGGTTTATATCTTGCACTAACCTAGTTGACGTGGAGTTTAACTTCTTGTTTTTTGAATTTTTATTTCTTAAATTGACATACCTATAATTCCAATAACTCAGGAGATTGAAGCAAGAGGATCACAAGTTGGAGGCTAGTCTGGACAGCTTAGCAAGACACTGTCTCAAAATAAATGTAAAAAGGGCTGGGAGTATAACTCAGTGGTGAAACTGCTTGCCTAGCATGCTTGAGGCCTTGGGTTCATTCCCCAGCACCATCAATAAATTGTCAGATAAAATTGTGAGTATTTAATGTGTATAGCATGATATTTCAAAGTGCTTATACATTGTAGATTCTCAAAAAATCAAGTTTTAGGTTAGGAAGGAAGAAAGCAAACATAATATTGAATGGGCATTTGCTATAGTGCTAGGTACTGTGCTTGATACTTTGCAAGTTTATTAGCTGTGCAACCTCTTGTAGCTCTGAGCTTGTTTTCTTGACTGAAAAACTAAATTTTTCTTTTTCTTCTTCTTCGTTGTTGTTGTTGTTGTTGTTGTTGTCGTCGTCATCATCATCATCATCATCATCTTACCTATTCTGTTCTAGGGCACTGCTAGGCATGGTGTTTCACATTTTCTCTTGATAAACACATTATGAGGTATGAGGTATTATCTTATCAGATGAGGTAACTGAAATTTAGAAATAACTTATGAGTGTTTCCATGCCTAAATAATGAGAGGATTGGAAATCAAGACTACGGCTCCAAAGTCCCCCATTCTTCTAACACTATATTGCCTCCCATACCTACCTCAGGTGATAGGAAATGATTGCCATCACAAATGTGAAAATGTTTAAGAATTCAAAAAATGTTGCTGTCTTTCTACAGCAACCTTGGCAGCCTCTTTATGTTCTAGTGACCAAGAGTTCACAAAGAGTTTAAAAGGATGATATGCTATATAATTTACCATGACATATTTCTGAGTTTGATTCCACCTTTTAGAAAGTTAGTGTTTTATCCAATTCAGGGCTAATTTTGAGGGAATACTTTATTCCATCTTAAAGCATGTTCATATTCTTATCTTAATTTACCAAGAAAGTATCCCCCCCTTCCCCCTGCACACCTGGAGTACTAGATTCTAAAACTGATATTCTTATCTTTCAAAAGTGTTTGAATGAAAGAATGGACACTAATCTAATATTATTCACAATTCTTTACCAATGAGCTCTAATAAGACTTATTTTATGAATTTGGAGTGTTGGATAGTATGCATAGTTTTCTTGGCAGTTCCCAAACAATCTCACTTGCAAAAGGAGCATCAACTAAGAAATTAGAATAAAACAAAAGAAAATATGAATATATGAATATATAAGCCAAATGACAATAATTTTAGTTATGAATGTTGCCCTATGATTTTTATACAGATAATAATAATTTTGAATGCAACTTTTTAACTGGGAGTAATTGGGACTGAAATGCCACCCATGCATAAAAAGGGGCGATGGTGAGAACTTTTACATATCACAAAGATCATATACCTAGACCCAAACATTTCACTTGTCCCTTCTTTTTTTTTTTTTTTTTTTTTGTAGTGCTGGGGATTGAACCCAGGGCCTTGTGCATGCAAGGAGGCAAGCACTCTACCAACTAAGCTATATCCCCAGCCCCTCACTTGTCCCTTCTTTTTTTTTTTTTTTTGAGAGAGAGAGAGAGAGAAAGAGAGAGAGAGAGAGAATTTCAATATCTATTTTTCAGTTATTGGCGGACACAACATCTTTGTATGTGGTGCTGAGGATCGAACCCGGGCCACACGCATGCCAGGCGAGCGCGCTACCACTTGAGCCACATCCTCAGCCCTCACTTGTCCCTTCTTAATCTGCTTTTGTGTGACTTCTTTTTGTCCTAATGCGATTTGTGTTTGGTTGATTGTTTTCCTCTTCACAATTACATTGTAAACCTGTAGCTCACACCATCGCCATCTGGTGGAAAAAATTAAAATTGCTGATTTGTATTTACTGTCATTACATGAAGACAGTTTACCTATCATGCATCCATCCATCCATTTGGTAATTTATTCATTTATGCATCACCATTCATTTAGTGTCAACCATGTTCCAGGTACTGTGCTAGGTGGATGAACTTCACCTTGAAGTGAACACACCCTCATGATTGTTATTTTCTCCCTCCTCGCCCCAGGTTAATGAACCACTTCATCCCACAACAAGAAGCTGCTTATGCAGCATTGCCACTTGTGGATATAACAAGTAGACAGAAGCCTAAACTTGAAACGTAAATTTCTTCGTTCTTATGTTAAGCATTTATCAGTATTTTTAACCACCCTTTGCTTCTATCTGGATGATTTGGATAACAGTTCCTGCAAAAAATCTTTTCTTGAAACAACTCTTAATCTCAGGATCTGTATTTCTGTAAAGATCACAGATCAGATGGCAGGTGTAATATTATGTAGCAAGACCTATAATATGAAAATTTCAATAACATTTGATCAAATATAATGAATTCTCTGCTGTGAACATGTTATTCCTATAGTTGTCCTAAGTTTCTAGCATACAAATGTATAATAACTGCTCTAAAAGAACTTAGACTATAAGAGAAAATTTAACCAAATTATTTAATAATCATTCCAATTGGCTCATGTCTTTCAGCCAGTAACATTTGTTCATGAAAACTTATCCCATAACAATTTTCTCATATATAGCATCTAAAACTGGAATGCAATGTCCATGCCAATTGTGCCATTACTTCCTCTACCTGTCCCACGGAAGATACTCCTAATTATTCATGGTGTTCTTGCCTGTTGAGCCCAGATGCAGGCTGACATGCTCTTCAGTACAACATTCCATTGAAAGCATTGTCAATCAATTAGAATCAATGAAACTCTAGAGTTGGGTGAAACCTATTTCCAATGAATGGTCTGCCTGTGCCGAGTTCTGTGTTAAATTCTGAAGCAACACAGGTGAATAAGAAGCAATTATTTCTCTCAAAGAATTCAGAATACAGTTTGGAAGACAGATATATATCAACAATACTGACGTAAAGTGATCAATAGTATAATAGTGGTATGTATAAAGTATATACTAAGGGGGGTGTAGAAGCTAGAACCATGTACTCTTTTTAGATAATTGTGCCAATGATTAAGAGAAATAATTTAACAATAATTCAGTATCAGGCACTGAGTAAGGTACTTTTTGATGTATTATGTTGTTTATTCTTCCCAACAATGCTAGGTGGTTGAGATCATTATTATGCTTATTTTACAAATGAATAAAACTGGGGTTGGGATCAAGGCAATTTGACATTAGAGCCCACTGCCATAACCAGTATGCACAAATAGACAGCTCTAAATTCACATGGCAGATTTTTTTTTTTGTGTGTGTGTATGTGTGTGTGTGTTTGGAGTTAGTTAAAACTGTTAAAATGTCCATACTACCCAAAGTGATCTACAGATTCAATACAATTACTATTAAAATTCTACTGTCATTATTCACAGAAATATAAACAGGTGGTTCTTGAAGTTGTAGGAGTAGGAGATTACATGCAGTGAGAATATGTACAGTAAGAAATAGAGCCACATAAGTTTAAAATAGTGAACAGAATAGAAGTGGTCTTGAGATTTCAAAGAAGAACCAAAGGAAGGCATATCACATAAGCTAGTAGAGAAGATTTTTTCCAGCAAGAATAAGTAACTACTATTTTCAGATGCTTCAGAATTAACAAGTAGAATGAAAATTGACAAAAGGCAGTAAAATGGGTGGTTTTGCAGATCTTTGCTAACTTTAGATCAGAGAATTTCTACCTTGACTGGATATTAAAATCACCCAGAGAGTTCTACAAATCCCAGTGTCAAGACTGCTCCTTAACATCAATTAAATCAGAATTTCCAGGGGGGAGGACCCATGCATTAAAAAAAAAAAAATCTCCTTAGGGGATTCTTGTGTGCATCTGAGATTGGGATCCACTCTTTAGAGTAGGCAGTTTTAGTAGTCTTGGAAAAAGATGGCAAATCACAAGGACTTGAAGAGTACATAAAAGTGAATAAAATTGCTGGAATAAGGCTCTATTGGAGAATGTTTCAGGATCTCATTGCAACCCCCTGAGAGTGGAAGTAATTCCAAAATAGAGTGACATGAAGTTAAAGAAGTCCATGGGAGGGGGGAGCTGGAGTTGTGGCTCGGTGGTAGCACACTCATCTGGCATGTGTGAGGCACTGGGTTAAATCCTCAGTACCATGAAAAAATAAACAAATAAAATAAAGGCATTGTGTCTATCTACAACTAAAAAAATATTTTAAAAAAAGAAGTCCATGTCTTGATGTTCTAAATTTTCCTGGATAAAAAAGAGACAAGGTTTCCTGCTCAATGTGTAGGTTGAGTGAAGAGCTTCAGATAAATAGTGAGAAAGGTTTCAGACTAGGCAAAGGGGAAGTTTTACATGCATATCTGGAGCCCACGTGAGGAAAGACTGAACATGGATATGTGGTAACATTAATGAAACCCATTAACTCCTGATGTCAATGTATTAGCAAATGAGTCACTTAGTAGGACTAATTTTTTGGAAATAATTCTCTATGAAGATTCTTTAACTTTATACAATTACTGATAATCACAGACATTTTACAAATTGTGATTATGCCTCTGACCATCAAGTCTCTTGTTGGGTCAGATTCTCAATTATATTTCTGCTTTTGAAGCCACATGTCTTTTTGCTTTCAGTCTGAAAATATTTCTTACCTCTGCACTATATGTAAGCCTACTTTGCTTAATGCTATGTTTAATGTTTTAATATTTCTTTGTAAATCTAGTTTTAAAGCTACCCATAATATGGGGGATGATTCTAGTGTTCTCTTCTTAAATAACCTTACTCAGTGGAATTTTGTATTGTCTTTGAGGATCTTCATATTTTCAGAAGGAAAAGACTAGCTGTCTGGCTAAGTGTCACATAGATGACTATCCCCTGGGAAGCAAAGCAACTATCCTTTTATGGGAATATAATTTGGTTCCTCCTCAAAGGGGATATCTGTTTCTGGGTTTGTGAAGACTAAGGACACAAGCTTTGTTTTGTTCCTCTTAACCTTTTGGGGCCCATTTACTGTATGGTTAATACAAAGAAAGAGACAAGGGTAAGTTGAATAATTTGAATGACAAACACAATAGATAACATGACTGAAGGAGAGATCTTAGGAGAATGATGAAAAACAGAGGTTGGTGAAATATAGAAGCAAGCAGTTGCTAAACCTGAAAAATAAAGTAAAAAGGCAGAAATTTGTTTCAATAGATAATAAGGAACCTCTACAGTATCTTGAAGGGTTTTAGTTCATAGGGTTGATTGAGATTTTTTTTTTTCTGTATTACATGCTGATTCTCTTTTATTATAAAGTTCTGAGGAAGAGTTAGAATTGGCATTTTGAAATGTTGCTTTATATTCATTTCAACAGTCAAAAGCAGTTTTAAATATCTGCAAAGGCATAACTATTAGGTATGCCAATGTGTCCTGTCAGGAAATTGTCCTGTCAGAAAACTGTTATTGTGCTTTTTGGTCATCTGTGATGCAGAACTGGCATATATACAAATAAGTTCTATTTATTTTCAGCACTTTTTCTTTCTCATTATAATGTCTTAGAGGTGACAGAAGATAAATCTTGAATCCCTAGAAACCGTGGAAATATTCTCATTTGAAGCCTTTAAACTAAAAGCTGAGGCTTCTCTTATCCCGTCAGTATAAACTGAACCATATGCAGTGCTATTCTGGTACCAATAATTCCTGTAACACATGAAGTATTTAATTTTATTACTCTCGAGTCTAACTGTTTGAGCAAATGACCCTTTGTGTCTTTTATGTCATGGAAAAAAGCCTTAGAAATGAGCTCAAAGGCAAAAATATTAATAAGGACACGCCCAAACCTTTCATAGAATTTAAAGGTTTGAATTAAGAATCATTTCTCAAGCTTCAACTGAGACAGTTAGAAGACTTCACTACTAAAGTCCAATTATGTCTTCTCATTAATGGTTCAACTCCAGAGTTTCAAGAACACTTAGAAAAATTATCACATTTACATACAAGCAGGCTGAATGCTAATGTGTCTCAAATTAATCAATAAATATGGCCCCAAATCACCTTCTCTAATTGGAAAAAAGCAGTCCATGGCTTTAATAAATGGAGCAGTCACAAGAAATGAAGAATTTTGTTATATATTTTAGTGCTTCATACACATTTCTGTCATATTTTGTAATCACACACACACACACACACACACACACACGCACAGAACAATGCAGTGGATCAATTTATAACAGAATTGCACTCTGATTTTTTTCTATTGATTGCCCTTTCTTAAGCAAGACATACTTGTGTATAATACAAGACAAATTAGAACAGAAGCAGCATCTCAAATTCATGCATGGATACTTATGCCTCCTGTTGCTCCTGTAGATTCCTATCTCAAGTACTCTAAGCCCTAGATATGTTTAGAAAGTGTTGGCAATAGTTGGCAATAGTTTTGCAATGGTTACTCTCAGATTACCCATTGGATAGACAGCAATAAAGCTGATTTCTGAAGCATCCAAACTGTAGCATGTAGCCAACATGGTCAGTTAGTATGTTCTTTCCAAACTACATTTGAATTGGCAAAGCCAGTACATTTTACTGATCGACCATGGAACATGTCAGATCACTTTGACTTAAAAATACTAGTGGGCTGGTTGTGTCATATTTCTGCCACCATGTTTTATAGAATTTACTTTAGAGCTTGGGATAATATTTGACACCTACTAGTATTCAATAAATATTTATTGGACAAATACATTTATTAAATGTATATCACTGAGCATCTGGTAAGTAATTGGAAAAAAGGCTCAAATTTGAATATTGTCCACATTGATTGCTAATTACCTTTATTTATTATTTTCAGGGAAAATTACTATAGTTTTATCATATGGTGCTTTCTCTGAATGATTTGTCTGAGAAAAGTATGTGGTAGTTTTAGTATCTGAAGTATTACAACTTGATAAAGATTGTCTAAATAAAGTACACAACTGAATCATGATTTCATAATTTTTTGCAGTTAATAAGATTTAGCCTAAAATTCAGTGACAAATACTTTCTAACATGTATGAATCTGCTTTTTTCCAAATGCCTTCAGTTGGGTTTGGATATGGAATTGGTTTAAGACGTGTATGTGTGTGTGTGTGTGTGTGTGTGTGTGTGTGTGTGTAGAAGGGTGATATTCTGGTCAGTTACTTCTGCTTTTAGCACACTAGATTTTAGACATAGAAGCTATTGAAGAATGGCCACAATGTAGAAATAAAAAGAATCTGAAAGCTTAGAGGTAGCTTTGTATCTTTTTCACTATTATCCACTCCAACTGCCAGGGGTAAAGGGAAAAGGAGATACCCTAATTAAATGACACCCTTTATTGTTTTGGTTTTTGTTAGTGGTTGTAATGTACTAATATGATCATCTAACATGTATATATATATATATATATATATATACATGTTATATATATAACTCATATTTGCATGTTTCTGTGTATTGTGGGATTGATATTTATACTTATTAAAGTATTAGTAAACTTTGGGGCTTATGTTGTTAGAATTGTTCCTTCATAAGAATGTTGCAAAGGCTCATACAACGATCTGAATGTAACATGATCCAGAAGTACATTGCTTCTGGATTCAACAAAAATATCATCAAAAGTTACTTTTTTAAATAAACTAAACAGACTTCCTATAAGCCTTGTTTTTGGTAAAATACTTGCACCTTTGCTAAAATAAAGCTTTAAAACACAGAATCTATAAAAAGAACACAATTAAGCAGTTTTTATTACTCAGGTTCAGAACCAAAGTTCAAAGCACTTAAAATTGAATCACAATTGCTGCGAAGGGCCTTCAGAGAATATGTCTATCAGGCAGGACCACACTAAGCCTGCTCCCCTAAAAGATGCATAAAATTTGATTCTATTTTTGTCCTATCACCAAACTTTCCTGACAGTATGCTGTGCTGATTTTTCCATCCCTACATAATAAAAAAATATAATTTTTCATTCTATATACAATTATCACCAGAGTTCAACATGGCAATTGCTATTTTCCAAAAGAGGCATTCAGTAATTAGTTGATCCTGAAGCCCCAGAGAAATTTCTACCAGTTGGCATTGCTAAGCATATTTTATAAAAGTTCCATCAGTAACACTTCAAGTCCCCTTTCCCTTGTCCTGTCCTTGGAGAATATGCATTATAGTCAGCTACCTTTTACTGGTATCTGGACACTTTGACATTGTGCAATACCTTGCACATAATTGTTTAGACATTTAACAAATATTCAGTAAACTGAGTTTAAAAACTGAGTATCTTTGTTTTGATGTATTTGATGCTGAATTATTCAGGGTGGTATAATAGAAACAATATTGACCTAACAGCAATTTAGGTTCAAATTGATCTTTTACTTAATAGCCTAGTGTCATCACAGAATAAGTGCTTAGCAAATATTTCTTGAATGAATGAATCGAATTAAGTGAATGAAACCTTAAACACCTCTTACCCTGCAACCCTTGTAGTTGGTTCCTATCACTTTCCATCCTGCATAAAGCATGGCTTTCCTCTGAGGCCACTGTTTCTCTGTCAGTCATTCCTTTGGAGACTTCACTATTCTACACTCCACAAACCTAAAACTTTACTACAGCACTGAACTCCTTTGTCCTTATGTTAAAAGCCAATCAACCTCAATAAAAAAATAAAACTCCTTATAGATGGTATAGCTCTACCATTATCAACTTTACAGCCATAATCCCTTGTTTATTTAATGTTTTGAAATATTTAACATTTGTGGGTACTCATTTCTTTAATGTTTTAAAATGTGCAAAATTCTTCCTATTGATTCCAGTTTGGTACATTCCTGGGTACATTTGTGCCAACTTTCATCTCTGACTGAAGCACTGCTTCTAAACCCATTCTTTCCCTGTCTTCACCTGGTTAGGGCCTTCTCAACCTTCAAGTGTCCACTGAAACACTGTCTGCTCTGAAATGCCTTCCTTGGATTTGTAGAGTCTTGGCTTATGCCACTTCTATGTGCTCCTATACACTCTACTTATTACTACCATGGCTCCAATCACTGTATATTATAATTGACTATTGTTTGTATCTTTGATTTGACTGTAAACTTCTTAAGGTCAGAGATCATGTCTTATCCCCTTTTCTAAACTCTGCTGCATAGTAAGTGCTCAATGAATTAATTGTTTAAATGAAATTATATTTTTTAAAGTTGTATTTCCACTTATATAAGGTGAAGATAAAATTTCCTTATGGTGGTACAGAAGATCAACTGAGATTTTACACATAAATCATTCTAAAAACTGCCAGGACACAACTATTATTCATGATTATCAAATAATTTCACAGGTGACTTCAACTCACAGATTGCCAATTACATATATTTTCAGAGAGTGATGTCCTCAGCATTCATACTATCTAGGAAATTGTGTCATTGGAAACAACAGAATCAATTAGAATTTTATACATGGGAGTAAGGGAGCCTCCTATCTCCCCACCAGCTAATTTAATTTCATTGAGGATCACAGGTTCCCAAGCCTGTGCTCTATAGTTTAAGATATGAATGGTGGAAACAAGTTTTATAAGATGTTCAGCCCTGTAATGGTGACTAGAGTTGTAACACCTCTGATTAAACTGCTGTGAAACACCAGAGAATAATTTTCAGTTCAGATCTTCTTGAGAATATCTCTGCTAAAAAGTGACATGATGAATATCAGATAATGAAATTTTAAATCATGAAAGAGTATTGATGAAAATGAAATTCCTAAAATCCATCTTTTTCAGTAGTGTAGTCATGCACATTAACCAGTTGGATTAGAAAAGTCTAACTCTGCTACAACTCGCCCAAATCATCATGGCTTTTATAGGTTCTGAAACTCTATGCAAAGTAGTTTGGCTGCAGAACCTGTATTCCCTCTGATACTTACTGATGACATTGACCTCAAAAATGGGGTTTTAATGACTCTTCAGCAGCAGATGAGTGTTTCCCTGTCGGGTTTTCATCACCATCTACTGCCTTCATGCCACAAACCTATTTGAAAGAGTTAATGATCCAATCTTATTTCAGTTACTATAATTATATACCCATATTTTCCCAAAATTCTGTGCATTCTAATAGATCCATTATATTTGGAACACTCAGGAACTGAACAAATTAGTCTGAAAAGTTTTCTTCATTTGTTGACTATAGGAAGCACAATCTATTGATATTGTTGTTTGAATAAATAAAAATACTGCTTTTTAGTTTATAATCCTGATGGCATTCCTAACTAAGCATCCAGTAGATTATTTTACAATTAAGTCTACTTAAAGTGAGAATGGGAGAGTTTCTAATCTTCTAGGGGATTTTTTTCTTCTTCTTTGAAAGGTTATGATAACTAGAATTGGTACCTCATAAAATGCCCAAATCAATATTGCTATTGACTTAATCCACAATAAGAGGCTTAACTTCATAGGTGACTTCTGATCAGCTGAAACAAAACAAAAATCAGTCTCTTGGGAGTTCCCAAGTTTAAAATAAAGTTAAAAGCTGTTGCACAAAAACAAATGTATCCAAACTAAAAGGACAGCATGGAGGGACCTTGTAAACAATTATATTTCAGCAAATATATCCTCATATTTATCCATTGTCAAGAATAAATTAACTAATATTTATTATGTGTCAGACATTATACATGGTCACATCTAATCTTTAAAACAGCCCTATGTCCTAAATATTAGTGCTCTATCTGATGTGCATGTGGTAAAAAATTTCTTCCCAAATTTTAGGCTCTCTACTCACCTCATTGATTGTTTCTTTTTCTGAGAAGAGATTTTTAGTTTGTATCCAACCCTTTATTAATTCTTGATTTTAATTCTTACGGTATAGGAGTCTTATTAAGGAAGTTGGGGCCTAATCCAACATGATGGAGATTTGGGCCTACTTTTTTTTTCTAATACATGCAGTGTTTCTGGTTTAATTCCTAGGTCCTTGATCCACTTTGAGTTGAGTTTTGTGCATGGTAAGAGATAGGGGTTTAATTTCATTTTGTTGCATATGGATTTCCAGTTTTCCCATCACCATTTGTTGAAGAGGCTATCTTATTTCCAATGTATGTTTTTGGTGCCTTTGTCTAATGTAAGATAACTGTAATTATATGGGTTAGTCTTTGTGACCTCTATTCTGTACCATTTGTCTAACAGTTTATTTTGGTGCCAATACCATGCTGGTTTTGTTACTATTGCTCTGTAGTATAGTTTAAGGTCTGGTATAGTGATGCCACCTGCTTCACTCTTCTTGCTAAGGATTGCTTTAGCTATTCTGGGCCTCTTATTTTTCTAGAAGAATTTCATAACTACTTTTTCTATTTCTATGAGGAATATAGTTTGGATTTTAATTGGAATTGTATTAAATCTACATAGTGCTTTTGATTTGACAATATTATTTCTGCCTATCCAAGAACAAGGTGGATCTTTCCATCATCTAAGGTCTTCTTTAATCTTTCTTTAGTGTTCTATTGTTTTTATTGTAGAGGTCTTTCACCTCTTTAGTTAAGCTGATTCCTAAGTATTTTAATTTTTTTTTGAGGCTATTGTAAATGGGATACTTTCCCTCATTTCCTTTTCAGAGGATTTGTCACTGATATACAGAAATGCCTTTGATTTATGGGTGTTGATTTTATATTCTGCTACTTTGCTGAATTCATTTACTAGTTCTAGAAGTTTTCTGGTGGAAATTTTTGGGTCTTAGAATCATATCATCAGCAAATAGTGCTAATTTGAGTTATTCTTTTCCTATCTGTATTCTTTTAATTTCTTTCATCTGTATAATTACTGTGGCCAGTGTTTTAACAGACTCTTCTCAGGAGAAGATATACAATCAATCAACAAATACATGAAAAACTGTTCAACATCTCTAGCAATTAGAGAAATGCAAAGCAAAACTACTCTTAAGATTTCATCTCAGTCCAGTCAGAATGGCAGCTTATATTAAGAATACAAACAACAATAAGTATTGGCGAGGATGTGGGGAAAAAGACACACTCATACATTGCTGGTTGGGACTGCAAATTGGTGCAGCCAATATGGAAAGCAGTATGGAGAATCCTTGGAAATCTGGGAATAGTACGACCGTTTGACCCAGCTATCCCATCCTTGATCTATAAAAACATCATACTATAGGGACACAGCCACATCAATGTTTATAGCAGCACAATTCACAACAGCTAAACTATGGAACCAACCTAGATATCCCTCAGTAGATGAATGGATAAAGAAAACGTTATATATATACACAATGGAATATTACTCAGCATTAAAAGAGAATAAAATCATGGCATTTGCAGATAAATGGATGGAGTTGGAGAATATAATTCTAAGTTAGTCCCCCCAAAACAAATGCTTAATGTTTTCTCTGATTTAAGGATGATGATTCATTATGTGGCTGGGGGTGGAGCATGGAAGAATTAGATGAACTCTAGATAGTGCAAAGAGGAGGGAGGGGAAGGGGGGGCATAGCGGTAGGAAAGATGGTGAAATGAGATGGACACCATCACCCTAAGTATATGTATGAAGAGAAGAATGGTATGACTCTACTTTGTGTACTACCAGAGATATGAAAAATTGTGGCTCTATATGTGTAATATGTATTGTAATGTATTCTGCTGTCATATATGACAAACTAAAATTTAAAAAAAAAACAGCCCTATGTCATTTAGATACACTTCTTTTTAATATTTATTTTGTAGTTTTAGATGGACAGAATGCCTTGGTTATTTTTTTGTGGTGCTGAGGATCGAACCCAGTGCCTCACGCATGCGAGGCAAGCAATCTGCCACTGAGCTACAGCCCCAGCACCTAGATACACTTCTGATCCCAATTTTGCAGTTACAAAATTGAGGTGTAGGGAAGAAGGTTAATTTTCCCAAGATTGAACATATGTCTGCTGGCCACTGAAGGTTATGTTCTTAATCAATATACTATATATGTTAAAAGATATTCATAAAATATAGTAGTTGATATTCAGATGGGTCTATAATGGATGATGATGTTTTTTTATTCCATTAGAAATATGTGTTTGGGGAAGCTGGTAGAGCACTTGTCTAGCATGTGTGAGGTGCTGGGTTCAATCCTCAGCACCACATAAAAATAAGTAAATAAAATAAAGGCATTGTGTCCAACTACAACTAAAAAAGTAAAATAAAATAAAATAAAAAGAAATATGTGTTTGGTTTTGCTAGTGTGATTTTCAGGTATAACCTGAGATGTGTGCACTTTAATATAAAAAATCTAATATGATTTCCATTAGGCCAATATAACTTTCAAGATAACTGTGAAAAACCAAAATATATTCTATAACCAAGGAAAAAAATGTCATTTTCTTGCCTAGATAGCTATGTCGTATAAAAATCAAATTCTCTATTTTGTTCTAACATTATGCACTAACTACCTAAATTAACTAAGCCAGAGATAATTTACTCATTGATAACCAATTTATTCCAAGGTCTTAAGTTTAAAAGCCTTGCTTCTTTTGAAGTTCATAACATCTGACTTTTGTTTTCTCCTTTTTACCTCATTAAAATGGTCTATCAATCTTCAGACTGGCAGGCATTTTCAGTATCTTATTGTTGCATTATATTCTTCTTCACTTCATTTCCTAGTATCTGCAGGAAAGCCAATGTTCAGGTAAATATTTTTTCTAATCCCTAAGCCTTATAGTTCCTTGACATCCTCAGCAAATGCTCTTGTCATGATCATCAGTGCCTCCATGGTGCTAAAAACAATGGTCAATCCTTAGTTTTCATTTTGACTTTCCAGCAGCATTTGATGATCACTCTTTCACTTGGTTTTTAGGATATCATATCCTTCTGAGTTTCCTTCTATCCAATTTAATATTCCTTCTCACTTTCCTTTATTGGATCCTTTTCATCTTTGCAACCATTAAACATTGGAGGGCGTGATGACCTAACCTTCAAACCTCTTCTCTTTCCTTTGCTGCACTTACTCTTGTGATCAGAATGTCCTGACTCATGCTATTAATACCATTTAAGTGCTGAAAAAGTTTACCTCTCCCCCCAAATTCATATTCATATATCTAGCTTCCTATATCTCTACTTGGATGTCTAATAAGAATTTCAAAATTAACATATGTATATTGTATATCACTTGATCTCCACCTCAAATTTTCTCATCCCACTTTTGAATTCCAGCTATTGTTGCAGGTACTAGCTGCATCAGACATAGATGAACAACATCTCTTCTCAGTTATCTGTCTATACCAGATAGCTCTAACTTATTGCGGTTTCTGCTATCCGTATATGAAATGCCTGTTGCAACCCATTCAGCCATTCTGAGGCATGTGTAAATATAGAAATGTGAGAGAGTTAGCACATCTTGGTATAACCATTGACATAGAGGAAAAAGAGAGCCATTCCTTACTACCTCCCTCTTCTGTGTTCCAACAGACAACTTTCCAGCTATTTTACAAGCTCTTCAGAAGGGCCCCAGTAAGATTAAACTTCATGCCTAGAACTGTGACCAGCTCAAAAACTCACCCTTCAGTTGGCTTTTCTTACTTCCCTTTTTCGGTTTTACTTGTCCTCCATTTCTGTTTTGGGAATCACTTCACAGTGCATTGTATCACATTCTGCTTCTGGAGATACCCAGGCTGAAATATATTCAAAATGCCTGACTCTCCATTCAAAACCTGTACCTCCATCCTTCTCTATCTCAAATTCTGACAACACTTATCTCCAGGTCCTTATTTCAAAACTTTGGCATGGTTCCGGATTTCATCTACTTTATCAACAATACTTTGCTATCTCTACTTATAAAACATACTCAAAATCTGACTACTTCTCATTGTCCTCTTTGCTACTGCTCTGGTCCAAGCCATCATCAGTTTTCATATTGACTTTTGCAATAGTCTTCTAACTGATTTCCATTCTTCTGTCCTTATTCCCCTACAGTTGACTCAAAATATAATAGCCAGAATGATACTTTTTAAACCAGAGACAGATCATGTCGCTCCCCTCACTTAGAACCAAGACCTTACTAATGTGACTTCCCTTTCTATTTAAGACGCCCATCTCCTACTATCTTTTCCTCATTCATTCTGTTATAACTATTATATGATGTTTCTTAAAAGTAAGAATATTTTTTTTTATTTTTAAAGTTTTTTTTTAAAGAGAGAGTGAGAGACAGAGAGAGAGAGAGAGAGAGAAAATTTTAATATTTATTTATTTTTTCTTAATTCTTGGCGGACACAACATCTTTGTTTGTATGTGGTGCTGAGGATCGAACCCGGGCCGCATGCACACTAGGTGAGCGCGCTACCGCTTGAGCCACATCCCCAGCCCAAAAGTAAGAATATTTCTGCCTTTGAAGTCACTATTCCCTGTCTTCCTGAAATGTTCTTCCTCTTATGTCTATCAGTCTTGGTCTCTCACCTGATGCAGATACTTACTCAGATATTACCATCTCAGTGAGGCATTTCCTGACCGTGCTATTGGAAATAGCCATCCTCCCATACATATCATTTTTCTTTCTTTTTTTCACTTATCACTTAGATAACCATATAATTTATTACACAAACTGGGAAATTTTTAAGAGTAAACGGGTATCTAGGAAGAATTACACTAAGACCACAGGTATAAACCAAAACTGAGAAAGACTGATATTATTATGGTCACCCTACTTATCAGCATCTAATATACTATATGACTTATTTTTTATTTATACTTTATTTACTTAAACTTATATACACACACACACACTATACCTTATGTATGCCTTATCTGGAGTAAACTGTATATTTTGTCATATTTAGTAGTATATTTTTATTTTATTCATTTATTTTCTGTCTTTCTCATTAAAACAAAGTTTTGTGAAAGCAGGAGTTTTTGTTCTCAATCTGATCCCTGTTGTCAGAACTGTGTCTGAATGTACTATGCATGTGGTAAAAATTTATTTAATTAATGCAAACCAATGAAATACTAAAATAGGATCTGGCACATCATTAGCTCTCAATTAATGTTAGTTATTATCAATACTCATTATTATTGTTATTGTTCTTTGTCATCAGCACATAATTAGCTTTCAATGTTATTATTATCAATGCTTAATATTATTATTCTTTGTCATCAAACAAAAGTGATTGCTTTCAGCTCTGAGAATGATGTTTCTTGGGTGGCATTACTCTATTTTATTTACTCTTCAGTAATATTTTCATAGGCTACCTATATTGAGATGCTTGCAACTGCCAAATAATTTTTATTTAAATGGTTTGATCTCCTACAGCTTTTTAATCAGAATGCCTAGTAGTTGTGTGATTGCAGTCCTTTGTGATTCATGACATACCAATAAATTGTTATTTTACATATCAGGATAGATAAAAAATTAGCTAGTAAAACCTAGTGTGAGTTGGTATTAAAAATACATTGGATTAATTTATTTAAAGTCCAGTTGTGAACATTTTAAAAGATGCTTGAACTTCTAATTGTAAGAATATATAAAATAATTCTTGTATACCTAATCCAGTTGGGAACTGTGGCTAAAAATAGCTTAGAAGAGTGATTTTGAGTTCTTTCAGTAGAATTCTAGAAATGCAAGTTCAGATAATTGTAATGATCAATCATTTACTGGTATGTTAATTTCTTAATGCATTCAATTTATCAGCAGCAGGTTTTTCCTAATTCTAAAGAAGCAATGCTTAATTCTCTTTTTACTGATTAATTGTGGAGAATTATACTTCTGGCAGTTGACAAAGGGACTTACATGGCTTGCTTCAATACCATTCAAGACATAGGTAAATAACAAAAGTAAACAATTCGTGAGAAGTGGAAACATAATTAACAGCATTCTTATGAATATTTGTCTCCTCTCACAAAAATCCTAGCAAGCTGTGGCAAGAGCTTCCAGTTTTCTTTGGATGAGAAGTACTTGTTAACTAATCAATGTATAATCCCAAATGATCCTTAAACATCAAAAAATTGACATTGTCCAATTAGCTAATTCAATTGGACAAGCATTATGGAGCATTTACTAATCAAGTGATTTTCTTTTGGTCACACACACAAATTTAATATAGCAGGACCCCTTCATAAAGTTCATGTTGGAAAGTATAACTGATAGCTTTTTTATTTTGGCTTTTGATTTACTGAGATTATTTATTTCAAGACAGAATTTTCTCTACAGTACATCTGTAGCCTTATAATCGTAGGCTGTGTTATAATAGGATTGTGCTTTATTGAGAGAATGGATGAATTGATACTTGGTAAGTTCTTTCATTTTATACTGAATTCCATGCTGAGGAGCCTTGTCTTCTAACCTTTTGTGCAGACAGTGTCCCTTATTCCCATTTTGCCCCCCTTTTGGATTGCTTTTACTATATGGTCTACCAGAAAGATCACATCACTGGGTCAAGACTCATGCTTTCAATTTTGCTTCATTCACTCACTGAATGACCTGAGGTCTTCTTTTAACTGCCTTTACTAGTATATTAATAGTCACCTGGGGTCTTGTGGCACAGTTAATCAAAGTCCTAAAAATAATTTGAAATGTACAGCCCTCTCTTCTGCCCCTAGAGAGAATCTTTGAACCAAAGAAGAAAAGTAGAATGGAAAGGGAGATTTGCTAGGATAATCAACAATATCTCTGTGTGATGATTTTTCTTTCAGACTTTCCTCTTTGATCCTTCTTAGTCTCCTAAAACTGAAATAATCATTTCATGAAAGTCTTCTTTATAATTTCTCATTTGAAGAACAGACCTTAGAAAGTGACAAGAATGTTATCTATTTGAAATAGAAATAATAAAGATTATGATATTTCTTTATGAGGCTTGTGTTGAGATTTAAAAAATATCCAGAAATGACTTCCAAGTTATATGCTTATCATATAACATCAGTTTGATACGCATGTAGAAATGGTTGAGCAGAAGTGATTGAACTCTAGCAATATCTAAATTGTAACAAGGAGTCACCTACAAATTTAGTTCTATAAATTACTTTGTTGTCTCTTTTCCCCCACTCTTTTTATGTCTTTTTCCAATGCCATTACCATTATTCAGTGGCTTTCTGTTATCATTAGTAGACTTTTAACCTTATCAAAATAACTGAAAAATTCAAAGGTTCATCTTTGAGCTATTCATAGTGAGCCCAGTGGAAAATATGCTCAAGGTAGATTTTGGTATGCTTTAAGCACATTAATCTATTGGGGGGGGTTGGGGAGGATTTCAGAACTTTTGTGTTTCTATTGGCAGTGAAGTAGATACTGAGGAAAGGTGAAAGAGTGTTGGAACATGTCCAAGTATGATGATAGTATAATAATCTAGAGAAAGAGATGATGAGGTATTTAACTTAGGCATTGAATATCCAAATAAAGAAAATAAGACATACGTGACAGACAGATTAGTATTGCAGATTTAAGTGACTGACTGGATGTGAGACAGAAAGGAAATCAATATTTCTATCTTTGATAAAAATTGGTTAAAGTACAGAAAACTAGTAATCAAGGTACAGGAAGCAATAAATGCAGAATGTTTGAGAAAAACTATTCTCTTTTGAACTTGACTTTTTGGGACTGTAGGTTCTCCATGTAGAAATATCTAGTATGAATTTAGATATACAATACTTGGAGTAGTGGAACCAGAAAATGTATTTAGAAATTGTTAATGTACAACTGATACAGGAGATTGGATGTGATCAAAAAGGAAGAGCACTGACAGTGAGTGGAAAATATAAAAGAAGGGAAAGGACAAAATCCTGGGGCCCATCAGTATCTCAAGGGCCACTAAGAAGAGGATTACAGGGAAATGCTGAGAAATAGAGAAATAATGGTGAATCAAGACCATGTGGCATTCCATAAGTCAAGAAACTATGAAGAATCCAGACTCTAAAATCCTTATCAGATTTAGCATTTAGGAGTTCATTGTTGGCTTCAACAAGTGAGTTTTTAGTGTTGAAGGCAAATTTCATTAGGTTGAGGAACAAATGGAAAGGAAGGAAGTGGAGACATGAAGTTTAGGCTTCTCTGAAGCTGGATATGGTGTTGTACACCTGTAATTTTAGTGACTCAGGAGGTTGGAGCAGGAGCAGAAGTTCAAGGCTAGCTTGGGAGACTTGGGGAGACTCTCAGCAACTTAGTGAGACACTGTCTCTAAATAAAATCTAAAAAGAGGTCTGAGGTTGCAGCTTAGCTCTGGAGCACTTGCCTCAAACATGTGAGACACTTGGTTCGATCCTCAGCACCATATAAAAAGATTAATACAAAGGTTAAAAAACAAACAAATAAAACCAAAACAAAAATAAATAGATAAAAAGAACTGGGGATGCAGCTCAGTAGTAAAGCAACCCTAGGTTCATACCCTCCCCCAAAATGCTTGGCTGAGAGGGATGGGTTGGTTAAAGAAAGAGGCAATAGCTAAAAGAGAATACAAATTTCAGGAAGGAATTTTTATTGTTTCATTTATTTGTTTCTGTATGGAAAGAAAATTGAGCATATAAGCTGATCTTCTCCTTCCACAGTAGCAATGAACAAATATTTGATGTATGACTGAATGAATACTTGTAGACTGAGAAAGAAAAACAAATAAAGAAAAAAATGAAATGGTAGGAAACAGAGGCAGTACCTGATAGAGCAAGGTCCTAAAGAAAGCCTAAAGGGATTGGGATCCAGAGTACAGATTGAAGGTTTAGTCTCTGAAATATGAGAAGAGGAGAGATAATTGAATGAGTTTAGTGTGTCTCATAGCATCTTTTTTTTTTTTTTTTTGTTAAGTATAGGAAACAATGTCATCTGTCAAGATTTGCTGAGAGAAGGTCTGGATTAGAATAAGAAACATTAGCAGAGTGAATAATAATAGAACAGACTAGGAACAAATATACTAAGAGGTAATAGGGTTTCAGGGAATGTTAACATACTCATATGTTAGGATGTTGGTTTTAAGTGACAGAAAGTCAACTCAAACTGGCTTAAACCAAAAGGGGGAAATTATTGGCTCAGGAAATTTTAGAAAAATTTGCATATCAAACTGCAGAAAGGGCAGAGAGATATGACTGACATCAGAAATAACCAGAGCTAATGAATTTACATACTATCAGCATAGTTTTTAAATATTTCTAGTGGTCTTTGTTTTTAAGCTTATTTATTTTCACATATAGGCTTTCTTCACAGTGAGAAACATGGATGGTAAAGGATCTTGAGCTTTTCCTCTTATAGTTCTAGCAACCCTGATAGAGGAGGATTCCATTTGAGCAAGGACTCTGATTAGCCTTGCTTTGTTTGGTTGTCCACTGCTGGGTCAATCAATCATGGCCAGAAGTAGGATCTGTGAAATGTATCTTGATTGATAAAGCTCGGGTCAGATGTTCACACATGAATGAATTGACTATGGCAGTTCATTTCATCATTCAACTATTATTTGTTTGGTTGTTACAGCGTTCCAAGTCTTATTGTAGATGTTGGAAATGTAGCACTGAAAAATATAGAAATGGCCCCCACTTTGCTGAGCTTACACTCTTGTAAAGAGAAATTGATAATAAACAATTTAATTCTGGTTACTGATATATTCCCTAAAGATATTAAAATAGGCATAACTGATATTAAAAAACATAATAAAAAGATATTAAAATAGAGAGTAACTGGTGATGGGGTCTACTGCACACTGAATAGTCAGGGAATTCAGAATATATGACACTATGATCACACAAAGCAACAAGTTATTTGAAGATTTGGATGAAGATCTTGAGGCAGAGGGAAGAAAAATTGCAAAATCCCTGGGTAAGGAATGAACTTAGCATATTTAATTTACAGAAAGAAGGAAATTGTGAAAAGGTTATGGTGAATGAAAGTATGAGATGGGGTGAGAAAAGTAGGCAGGAGCTATATCCCATAGGTCCTTATAGTTGCTATAAGAAATGGCTGCTGGAGCTGGGGTTGTGGCTCAGTGGTAGAGCACTCTCCTAGCACATGTGAGGCACTGGGTTCAATCTTCAACACCACATAAAAACTATCAGGATAGTTTTTAAATATTTTTAGTGGTCTTTGTAAAATGAAAAAAATAAAGGTGTCTACAAGTAAAAACAATTTAAAAAAGAGAAATGGCTGCTGCGGCTGTTGAGAGTTGACCCAGTTAAAGCAAAGAGCATGGCTTTTTTTTTTTTTTTTTTTTTTTTGGTAACAGGGATTGAACCCAGGGGCGCTTAATCACTGAGCAACATTCCCAGCCCTTTTTATGTTTTATTTTGCGACAGAGTCTCACTAACTTGCTTAGGGCCTTACTAAATTGCTGAGGCTGGCTATGAACTTGTGATCCTCCTGCCTCAGTCTCCTGAGCCACTGAAATTATAGGTGTGTGCCACTGAGCCCAGCCAAAGAGCAATTCTTATATCTAGTAACAAGTTAGGTGGAGAGAAATATGTCTAGAAAAGTAATATGAAGCATAGTAACATGAGATTTCTTATCAGCTCAGATATTGAAATATTATGAATTAAGGTAATATCACTTACAGCATTGACAGGGCAGATCAAACAGAAAGATGAAGGAGAAAGCAAACGTCATGTGATTAAGTGACTAGTTGAAACAACTGATCCTGGATTCAAAACACATGGAAAATGGCTGAAGATAGGAGGGAGGCTGGTAGACTGGGATATTGGAAACAGGTTATTGATCTTGTGGTCTTTGTCAAGGTTGAAGAGTAGGTTTTATGTCCATTGGAAACTCAATATGTAGGAGAGTCAGACTGGCAGAGAGAGATTTCCTAATCAAAGATATTGGAATAGTCTTTCTTATTCAGATGAATATTTCTTTTTTTATATTTATGTATATCCCATCTAAGTCCATGAATATCTTGTTAGTGTACCTAGTTCCAGGAACTTGCTGCCGTGGGTTCAAGTTACTCTCTCTTACCTCCTCCCTTTTAAAATTGTGATCTTTTCCATTATTAAACATTGGCTTTTTTCCCAGGGATGGCACTGAAGAAGAAAATCAATGACATATTTAGCCAGCCTGCTTGGACTGAATGGGCATTCAAATAGACTCCAAGGGCCAAGTACAGATGGTGATTTATTGTGCATACAACTTCTACAGAATGCCTTCATTTGAGCATTGATGTATATACAATTACTCACTGGAATGCTGCAGTTTTACAATTTAACCAGAAATCTATGGAGAGATTATGTTCACCAAGAAATCCACAAATGTATTTTTTACCCTTTTTGGCAATTCTATAAAATCTCGGTAGTCTTCTGCATTAAGAAAAGAGATTTCAAAAACAATTCTCCAATTTTAACATATTTCTCACTATCGTCATCTTTATACAATTCCCACTTCAGAACCAATTCAGATTTATTAAACCATATTCCTCTCCTGACATATAAGTAGATGGAGTTGCTAGAGGCAAATCATTTAGTGTGGCTATTGTGAAACCTAAAATTGCAGTAGTTATCTACACATATCACAGTATTGCTCATTGTAAAAATCATTTTTAGACAATGTTTATGTGATACAGAAACAGCCAAATGAAAGTTGAACAGTTTAAATAAACCAGATACTTGACATTGCATGGGCAGGGAAAACAACGAGGGCACTTCAAAATATCTTTTTCTTATTGGAAATAGTTTAGTGACTATTTGCCCTTATAATGTGAACTTCACTTGAAATTGTAAGGAGATTATTACCTTGAGGAGAATCATCTCCAAAACTCTTGCTTTTTCTCTATGGCGAAATATTAGTTAATTGCTGTGCTATTTGGGGAATAGCATTATGTTCAGGCATTTATGGGTTTATATTGTGTTGTGTTTTATGATATTATGGAGAATGGGTGTTTCTGGTTTACAACTGGAATTAAACTATGTTTTTCTTTCCATCAACATATATGGAATTATATCAAAATGCATATTCTTTAATTTTTTGGCTAAATTTCAGTGATAAAGTGTTAATCATTTTAATAGAAACAGTTCAGATCACTCTTTAATGGGAACAATACACAGTCAAGATTAATAGAAGCTATAAATAAAAAGAAGCTGTAATAGTATTGATAAAAATCAGCTCAGCAAATGAAAATGAGGAAATTCAATAACAAATAATATACTGCAATGACATAGTCCATCGAGTTACTATATGAGGCAGCATGAATAATAACCCTTCAAGTTATTTATGCTCCTTGCAATAAAATCAGTATCTTGGATAGTAAGCTACTAGAAGGGATAAACAAATTTGGTTTGTATGGTGCTAAGCCTCGTACCATCCTCATATTAAGTTTGAATATATGCATTCGTACTTTATAACAGTACTTTTTAAAATGTGATTCTGCCCACCATAGACAGACTTTCAACTTCTCATTAGGGTTTTCTTTATCTATATTTTCTATTTCCTTTTTTCAAGGAGTTTCTCTGTATTACTCCATTTTTTAGTTCTATAATAAAATACTTGTGGCAAGCAACTTTACAAATAAAATAAGCTTATTTTGGTTTAAGGTTCTGGAGGTGCCAGGTGTAGGGTCCTCATCTGGTGATCACCTTCCTGCTGGCAAAGACACAAGGTGGTGCTGAGCATCACATGGCATGAGAAAGCAAGCACACATGTGTTCTCATCTCTCTAACTCGTTTTATAAAGTCACCGGAATTTACAGAGATTCCACCCTAATTATTTTATCCACACATATTCACTTCCCAAAGGACCCACTTCTAAACACCATAGTAAAATTAAGTTTCCATGTTTTAATATTATTAGGATATGATTTGGGGTATTAAACTCCTATATGAGTTAAGACAGGGAGAAGAAGGACAACCCATATTCGAATCACAGCATTTTCCATTCAGATCTTAGTGTGAGTTCTGTACTGGATAAGCTCATGGTCTGTGACTCTTGGTACAGGGAGAAACACTTACAGGAACATCATTTATTTACTGAGCATTGCAATAAGCCCTCTTAACAGTAATAAAAATAAAATTTTGGACTCTTCCTTCCTTACAGAGAGACCAGACAAGAAGAATTAACATGTACTGTGAAAGTGTGTTAAAGAAATTAAATAAAACTTACCAACAAATAAAAATTAGCTGATAGTACCATTTTATTTTAATGGAATTGTCTCATTTATGATAGCAGTATTTCTCTATATGGGTGATCATAGTGATTGTCGATTCAGTATTATTGTATCATTTGTTGAATAAATGAATGACTAAATGGGTGAATGTTTTCAGTGGTCCTTGCCAATATATATGTATAAGGTGTGGTTGATAAATGCTTAATAGTTATGTGACATGTTAAGAATTGTGACTATCTACTAAAGACCTATTTATTAAGAGCGCACCTCCATGATTAAACATGTTTTGGGTTTGCACCAAAGATGGCACATCATTGTCATTATTTGTACCCCCAGTCATTACCTATTATGTATTTTCTTAGTATTGCATTCAAGAAATATAGAGAAAATATCTATTATGTGCTAAATATAGAATATAATAGTGAATGAAATAAATATAGACACTGTCTTCATTCAGCTTATGGGGTCTATTTGGAGAGGCATAGTAACCAGCACTATGAAGGTTACCAACAGGGTGTAGTTAGAAAATAACAGGGTAAGGCTAGGGGTCTACTAAATGTGTTCAAGGAAAGTCAATCTAAAGAATATCCTTTCACTGTATATAAGAAGGATAGGACAGAGCCAAGTATGAGATGAGTCAGGGACCAAGCATTCCAAGCAGGGGAACAGCATTCATAAAGTTTCTAATGCATGAACGTGTTTGGTGTGCTTTAGCACCTGTAAGGAAGACAATGTGTTGATATTGTAGAAAGGAAGGGAAAAGATGCTTCTCAGTGACATAGGGAAATCCAGAGTACAGATTTAGAACTCTGTAGGCCTGCTAAAGATTTAGCCTTTTTCTTAATGATAATGGGAATAAATTTCTGGGCTTTGATCAGGGGTAGGAGTGATGTTTATATATTTAGAAGAAATCTTTGGCAGTTTTTTGGATAATGGATGTGAAATATAAAAAGGAATAAAAGTCAATTATAAAGTTATTTGCAAAACTCCATTCAAGAGGTGAAGTGAAAGGGAAATGGAGTAATTTGAAATATATTTTGGAAAGAGAAAGGGAAGAATCAAGAATGAATGAGTAAGGTTTCTGTCTGGAGAGACTGAAGTAAGGAAGATTGAGAAGGGAATGGGTTTCAGTTTGGAGATCAAAAATTCTGTTTTAAACATTTTCATTTTGAGATACCCATGAGATATCTAAAAATATAAATAGGTAGTTACATTTTCCTGTCAGTGATGCAGCAAGTTTGGATGTTTCTACAATGAGTATAAGTGGCAATAGTGGTTTGAGTGTCATGCCTTAATTAATTAATTCAACAAACATTTGTTGAGTCTTTAATACTTGGCACATTTTGAGCCAAGCACTGGGAATATAAAGGCATAGTCACTGCCAATAAGGAATTTGTTGTAATCAAGTTGGGAGATTAAAAAATAGATTAAAATACATTGTATTTTAAAAATAGGAGGAACATCTAACTCAAATAGGGAATTAGAAAAGTCTGAGAAGGATTCCTATAATAAATGACATTGAATTAAGTTCAAAAGTAAAATCTAGCCAGGCACAGAGGGGCAAAAGAAATTTCAGACATATCTTGGTTAGAAAAGGTATACCAATAATGGATGTCAGATGAATCTGAAAACTTGAAACATTTCAGTGTTTCTAACAACAGAATATTTATGTCCAGGAGATATTATTATTAAACATGTCCATAATATCAGAATCATAGAAATAAAAGAACTGTTAGAAAAATTACCTAGTATAGCCACCAAATTTTACAGATGGAGAATTGGACTCAGAGAGAATTTGCCTGCCCAAATCATCAGTTATGTAACTGTCAGTGCCATAAATAATTAAATGATGCCCCAAAGCATTAATTTAATTCTCAAAATTGCCCACTATAACAAGAAATTATTTTATTCTCAGAGAGATTGCATTATCCTCAACTCTTCTCAGTAATTATTTCCCCCTTAATTCACAATAAGCAATGTGAGTCAATTCTTCAATAACTAATAATAAGCAGCCTTGTGCTACACATATATATTAAAATATAATGTTTCAAAAGAATAGTTGTAGTCACATTCTTTTTACTTCCAAAATCATTGATAAGTCCCTATTTTCTTCTACGAATCATAGCACTGTTTTGGGATAAAGATGAAAGAGTTGACTACTCAAAATTCAATCATATTTTGATTTTGCTGCTCTTATCCTTTTCCAGACTGATTCCCTAAACCATTGCTTTCCTACCTGTTCTGTCACCATGGTTTCTAGTACTATACACATAAGGAAACAGCAACTCACAAGCCACATAGGCAGTAGTCAAAAGAACATAAGCCATTTTTCTTTCCCTTTCCTTTCTGCAGTGCCAAATTCACAATGTAAGTGAGCAAAAAACTTTAGCAAAGACCACGAATTATGCCATACCAATAGCAACAATGTCTTTAAAATCAAAGGAAAGGATCCTTTAGTAGGACCTAACAAATTTAGACTAGTTAAGAAGAAGCACGTCTGTATGTATGAATATATTAGTAAAAACTGAAATTTTATTACTCTGAAATACACTCTCGTGTAATGCAAGTCCATGTGATTTCTTTGGAGGATAATTGTGGTAACGTCTGATGAAAACAAACCTTAATCTCTATCAGCAGGGATTGATTAAAAATCAGTTATTTCATCTATGTAGTCATTAAAAAGGTAGACAGCTATACCCCTAAAATAATATTTTGTTAACAGAGCAGTCTGTTAGAAGCTCCCAAAATGCTTTGAAAATGTTAAAATCTATATTCATATATTCACAGATATGCACAAATTACAATTAATACAAATATAAAAGGCACATGGACACACTTACAAATATATGTATGTGTGTGTGTGTATAAGAGATACACAAATATTTTTAATAGTTTCCTCTTGGAGTAGCAATTGGTAACAAGGATAGAAAGAAGTAGCACTTTTTATCATATATATGATGAAAGCTTCATAATTCCAGTGACTCTGGAGGTTGAGACAAGAGGATAGCAAGTTCAAAGCCAGCTTCAGCAACTTAGCCAGACCCTGTCTTAAATAAAATATAAAAAAGACTGGGGAAGTGGCTTGTTGGTAATGTGCCTCTGGGTTCAATCCCCAGTATTCCCCAAAAAACAGTATGGAACAACATTTGAAGATATTTATGTGGAAAATAAATTGCACAAAATAACACACACACACACACACACACACACACACACATATATATTAAAATGTATAACAATGGTTCTAAATGCATGGCACTTAAATTAGGTAAAGTATGGTCAAGTAAAGATCCCTTGATGCCTGCAATGAAGGGAAGGGAGGGGGTGTAGGAATACAAAATATAGTGGAATGAATCTGACATAATTTTCCTATGTACATATATGAATACACCACAGTGAATCCTATATTCATGTAAGTCCACAAGAATGGGGTACTAAATAGAATACAACTTAGATATATTCCATGCTTCTATAATTATATACAAATGGATTCTACTATCGTGTATAATTAAAAAGAACCAATAAAAATAAATAAAAATGTAAAAACAAAAAAATTATTACCAACTATCGGAATGTAAATACATGCATTTAAAGTGCTTTTTAAATGTTTATTTTAGTTTAAGCTTTCATTTTCAAATTTTAAATTATTGTATGCACATTGTTTAGTAGTAGTAAATTTCTAACAATTTGTTGAAATTTTAGAAAATTCTGGACTTGTAGAACATTAATGAGGATTTGAAACATCTTTTTGAAATTCATATTCCTCTTTTTAAAGTATCCTTTGGAAACACTAAATTAAATTTTGTAATATAAGTTGCAAAACACTCAAAACTATTCTATTCACTTTTTGTAAAATATATATTTTTAGTTGTAGATGGACAGAGTTATTTTATTTATTTTTATGTGGTGCTGAAGATTGAACCCAGTGCCTCACACATGCTAGTCACGTGCCCTACCACTGAGCTACAGCCCAGCCCCCTCTATTCACTCTTGATGAGTCTTTAGATTTGTTTATCCTCTTTGGATTCATGAACATGTAAGGTTTGACTGGTGGGAGCCAAAGTTTACAACTTTGAGTTTGTGAAAGAGGGTTTTCTCAGTTCTTGCATTTCATGTGCCTTTTGTGTTTGATTGCTGGCCTTTTGGACTTTTCACTGCTCATTAATATCTTCTTGAGAATGCAGCTAGCCGAAAAGAAAGTTAAAATACAAACTGATTAATACTCCTGCTCCAGGATAATCCAGGAGTAGGACTCCATGAAAAGCAGAGGCTAATTGTTTCTACTATTACCAGAAGGATAATCAAGAGTTGGAGCTGTAGAGTTGGGAGGATTTGGGTTTAAGATTACTCCTGAGATTATTTTAAAATAGAATTTATGATTGGTTTGAATGAAAATTCACTAAGTTTAGTGACTTTATTATGAAACACGTTTAGAGACACCTCTTGGGATTTTTTTTTATTCTAGTATTGATGATGATCTTAAACCTAAGTATGCAAAAAGATGTTGGAAATTTAATTAAGGTTAAAAATTCAAACATTTATTTTTCTATTTGCATTATATGCAAATTTAGAAAAACCCCAAATGAATTGTGGTGATTTATTTCACTTTAATCTCTAGGGACTTTAATTTCCATATTAATAAAAATATTTATTCAAATTCTTACACTCAGGATTAAATATAGTGACTGTGACTCCTACTGAAGGTCATGTTTGGAATCTCATAATTCCCTTATGTCTTAGTTACAAATATTCTTTGTGGAATTTTTTTTTTTTTTGTATTTCAAATCCTGTCTATACTCAAGGCCTAACTCAAATCTTCCTCTTTGATACAAAGTCTTCCTTCACCACGTCTGAATTCCATATATATTGCTCTCTGCCTTCTGTGTACTCTTACAGTTTTTACTATCTGACATTCACAGTCTTGCAGTTGACTGTTTACTGGCTTAAGCATTGGTTGTAAAGATGATCTGCCCAATGAAATGGTAAATTCCTTAAAGATAGTGACTGCAAATACTTTTAATTGTATTGATATGTCCCTCAAATTCCTATGATATACCTAACAGAGTACTTAGTACGTGCTCAACACTATTAGATTTTTAAAGTCCATTTTGGGCTATACACATTACATTTAAAATTCTTCCTATCTCACTAGTGCCACTGCCTCAATTAGTTCCATCCCTTAATATATCATTTTTTTTTACAAGGCAGGACAAAATATTGCCACTGATATTGAACTCTAGTTTGGCTTATCTGCTGGCGGCAGGCTTTCCTGTAGGGCATTGTGAACGTTTACAAAGCCAGTATAGCTAATCTGTTACAGAGATATCTTGCCCTTTTGGTCTGATTTATTTTCATGGGGTTGCAATATTCTCTGGGTTACTGTGGAAGCTTAGAATTCGGGTTTTGCAAGCATCAATGACCAGGTAGCAACATTTTAGAACCAGAAATGATGGCATGTTTATAAGTGACCTTCCATGCTTAAAGGCCACTAGGACATTGTGGGAATTATGCATATGTACATATGAGAGAGGGAGAGGGAGAGCGTGTGTGTGTGTGTGTGTGTGTCTTTCCTACCCCTGAAACCTCTACCTACCCTATCAGTCCCAATAAGTCCCAATAGACTTCATGCCACTTGAGATCCAGTAATTTTAAATAATATTTTAATATAGCACATAATAATTTGCCTCCTTTCCTTGAGGTAGGCAAAGAAAATGTTTGCCTCATTTCCTCTGTGCAGGACCTTAAAGAATTCCCTTCTATTGGCCAGAAAATCAATTTCAGAGACTATGAAATTTGAGAGTTGAGTGGAATCTTACATAGCTACTGTGCAGCAATTCCTGCCAAGAAAATAACTTAAGAGGAGTCAGGGACAATATTTAAGGGTCGCAAGAGGCATCCTATTCTGCTTTTGGGTGTTTTCTGCTGTTTCAGCCTCATGGTTTCTCTCCCTGAAAAGAACAGGTGTGCCTGACAGCAGGTGTGTTTGTTCTACTTTTCCTATGGCAGCTGTCACTCCCCAGGTAACTCCCTTTTCCAGGTGGTGACTTCTTACAACCCATCATCTTTTTTCCTGGCCACCATTACTTTCAAAAAAGATTTGGCTGTCAACCCTTCCATGTTGGACTTCAGATTCTGTTGAAATTTTATTGTTGTCATTGTTGATTTTGATTTTTTTCTTTCGTGTTTTGAAGATTTTTTAAAAAGGAAAAATATGTCTTCCAATGGATTCTATTTACAATTCAGACAAACTTAACATTTTCCTTTTAAATGCCTTCATGAAAGTCAGCAGCCCTCTTTGATTTGAGTGTTTTGAAGCCTTCTTCTGTGACAGCTTTGGGTTTCTCCATTTTTGCATTTTCTAGTAGATTGTGGGGTCCATCCTCAGTCAAGGCACCTGCTGCTGGGACTGCCAGTCACCACATGCTTGGCTTTCATCCTTCCTCGTTTCTATTCATAGCGTGCACTTCTCATAACTCTAAAGGACTGTTTGATGCCCCACGTTGTTTAATATCTACATGATTAAAGCAGCTGAGAGAATTAGCACATGTCCCGAGCCTAAGGAAAAATCTAGTCTAAAAGAAATTATATCACAAGCCCAGATCATTTTTAATAAGCTCTGCTGCTCAATCTTACTTATGCGTCTTTTAGGCTCCCTTGGGCATTTTGTAGGTATTTGAGAGTTAGCTTTAAAAGGATTCTTTCAGGCATGTGTTTGACTCTCAATATAACATTTACTGAGCCACAACAGTGCACAGCACACTTAGAGTGTTCCCATGGTAAGGTACAAAAGAAGCAAGCATGCCATTCTAACAGTTAAGGTATCAAGTAATCTGGACCTAAGAATGGAGAGGAAGACAAACTGCACACACATAAAAGACCTGGGTGCATTTTGAAAATAAATGTTGACCAAACAATAGCAGTTATTATTTTTGTTGTTACATAACTCTATCAGAATATAAACTTTTTTCAGCACTGTACATGGTTTTACTGATATCACTCAGGACCCTCATGATAAAAGCTGTCTGGGAATTAGTTTACACTATAGCTTGATAGTAATATAAGTGAGGAAAGGAATACAAAAAACTGTTCAAAGAGATGGAAAGTTCTAAATCATGGAATTTTTTTTGTGTGTATGTGTGTACAAAAAACTGTTCAAAGAGATGGAAAGTTCTAAATCATGGAATTTTTTTTGTGTGTATGTGTGTGTGTGTGTGTGTGGTGCTGGGGATTGAACCCAGGGCCTGTGCATTTGGGGGCAAGCACTCTACCAGTTGAGCTATATCCTCAACCCCAATTTAATTTTTAACTTCTGAATATATTTTTTCAATGAAAACTTGATCTTATTTTTCTCATTTATGATAAAACATTGAATTTTGAAAGTAGACTTTTCATAGAAAATAAAGTTTTTTTAATGCTAAAATTTTGTTCCCAGAGTGCTGTGGTTTGAATGCCCTCTCCCAAACTTATGTTGAAGGGCTGGGGACATAGCTCAGTTGGTAGAGAGCTTGCTTTGCATGCACAAGGCCTTGGGTTCAATTCCCAGCAACACACACACACACACACACACACACACACACACACACACCCAATAACTTATGTTGAAATTTAATTGCCATTGTGGTGGTATTAAAAGGTGAAACCACTAAGAGTTGATAAGATTATGAGAACTTTGTTCTTCTGAATGTATAAATGTATTTATCATAGGAGTGGTTTTCTGATTAAAGCAAATTCAGCTCTGTCTTGCTCTGTGTCTCACACTCACTCCTTTTCCACCTTCTACCATGGGATGAAGCAGCAGAAAGTCCCTCCTGAGATGCTAATGCTATGCTCTTAGTTCCCTGCCTCCAGAACAATGAGCCAAACAAACTTCTATTGTTTAAAAATTACCTAGTCTGTGGGATTCTGGTATAGATAAATAAAGTGGACTAAGACACAGAGTATGTCCAACTTTTCCACAAATCTAATCCATGGTAATTATGAGACATAACTTATTGGAAATTAGAATGCCAAAGCCATGTCATAAAATTAATAGGTAGCAGAGATTTATAATGAATTATTTAAAAAATTTACACCATCACATTAGTACATTGTTTAGCTGTATTATAACAGTAGAAAAGCTGGCATAAGAGCCTGTAAGAGTTCCAAGTAATGTGCCTGAAGTCACTTACCTACAGGTGAATTCCCTAGTGGCAGTTATCACAATTTATGCTAGAGGCTTATTTCTATGCAGGCATAATCTCTGGCAGAATTTTTGCAGCCTCTGTTGACAAAATTGACGGTGTCTATAGGCCCAGTCTACTAGGGAACACTAGTAATCAGTTAGATGTTGGAAAATATTTATGTCTTAACCATGTGTCATGTGCCTAGCTAGTTAGAAACTATTGGGATATAAGAGGGATAAATAATTCCCTTGGGTACTTTATAGGGCTGACATACTTAAAGTAACTAAAATAGTGACAAGGTTATATTTAATAAAATACCACCAGGGGAAAGGTGAGTATTTTAGGATGTTAGAAAAGGGAGAGATCAGTTAGAGTAATACAGAAAGTCTTCATAAAGGAATTGAAACTTGAGCTAAACTCAAAAGATAGGTGGAAGAGGCCGAGTGAAAGGGGAAATCTTTTCAAATTGAGAACAATTCAGAGGAAAGCAAAGATGAGACCTGGTATTTTTATAGTACAAATGGAAACCAGCTTGATGGGCATGGAAGATACGTTTGAAATCAATAGAAAGTAAGTTAGGTAGGGCCAGATTATTAAAAGACCTTGAAAACCAGGTTAAATACTTTGAATTAAATATATTAGGAAATGAGAGACCTTTGCTAGATATAAAGTAGGGAGGGATACAGCATAATCATTGAATATACATTTTTAAGAAGATGAATACAGTATGGATATATTAGGCTGGAAAGTGGAGAGGAAGATATACAAATATTATCATAGCACATATTTTATTTCAATCTCAACTTTCAATGTCATGAAAGCCATTTCAACAAAATTGTAGATGCCAATGTTACAGTCATGGCCAAGGCTGGGGGCACCTTGTACTTGCCTATGTGGAGAACATCTCTATTTCTCAAATTTGATTCAATTTGTATACAATTATTATTCCTTTTTATTAGACCAATCTTTAAAATTTTGGGGCTGATGCAATATCCCAGAAGCTTCTGTTGTACAAAATGTGGAACATATAAAAAGATGGAATTTTTAGGAGAAAAAATACATATGAATAAGTAAACCAAAATGATTTATATGGATGATCCAAAACCCAGGTTGTAGATAAAAATAGAGGGACAAACCGGTGTTCTTTCAAATAGAACAAACAAGATAACAAAGAAGCAGAACTTGGGACATAAACCAAGTCTCACTTGAATTTTATGTAAAAAAAATTTACTTATTTCAATTTTGATTCGTTCACTGGGTCACTTCCTTGTCAAACCTTGTAAATACAAATTTTCTCAGATTTATATCTTCATCAAGGGAAACTGATTGTTAAATTTGAGAGAAGGTAATGTTTTTCTTTTAAAAATGAAGATTAATATACAAAAATGCTACTTCTCTAAGAAAAATTTTAAAAATATAATTGATATAAAAAACAATTTAACTAAATGACTGACACTGTAATGAAAAAGGAAAGTCAATTATATTTTACTTGTTAGTCTTTTGCCTCAGTTTTCTTTCCTTTAGACCAGTGGTTCAAACCTGGCTCTCCATTTGGATCACTATGAGAATTTTTAAAACAGTTTAATGCCTAGAGTTAGGAGTGTAGCTCAGTGGTACAGTGCTTGCCTACCTAGAATGTGTGACGTCCTAGGTTTATCCCTAGCACACACATACACAGAAGAGGTTGGGAGAGAAGGAAAGGAGAGAGGAGGGGAGTGGGTTGGGGAAAGGAAAGGAGAGGTCCACTGCCCAGATGCTACCTTAAATTAATATAACTTTGATATTTTCTAAAGTTCCCTAGAGGGTTCTAACAGGGAGGCAGAGTTGAGAAGTAAATTCCCTCTTTCCTCCTCATATACTCCATTTGAAGGAAATAACACTTCTTGCAAGGGATGGATATTTTAACTGTGCTAAAAATTAATGTTGCGCTAATGAATGAAAACTCTTTAAGGCAGGTCCTTGATTTGTTCATTTTTATATAGACTCATAATACTTTGGCCCATAATGTTTAGAGAATTAATAGTAAATAAAAGTGTAAGTAGTAACCAAGATTGGAAATAGGACCCAAGGCATGTGGGTTATTGTCTAACAGATGAGGGGAAGAAAAAAACCCAAATTTGGGGAAACAATAGTTGATGCTATAGCAAGAAAATCTTGGATGAGTCCTATGAATATAAAATGATAATTTGGAACTGTAGTTTATTACTAGAAACTACATATGATGAATTTGTTGTTGCTGGGTATCTCATATCTTTGTAAAATGAGGAAAATCTAGCCCTATCTACCTCATAGGATTGAGTTGAGCTTCAACTAAAACTTGTAGTAATGAATGTTCATTTGACAGTATTTTAAAGTACACTCTGTTGTTCTCTGTAACCATATTTTTGTCAGGATGAAAAACTTAGAAGAATCAGTAGAGCATTAGACTACTACAACTGCCATTGATCATCAAATTCAGTAGAAGTGTAAGAAATAGACTGCCTTTATAACCCCAAGAGGGGTTGATGTTCACATAGAACATTGCATAATTTTGGCAGACATTGATAATGCAATGGAAATAATTATAGAAAGGGAAATTGACATGAATTTAATTTCCAGGTACAGCATTAACTTGGTTTATGAACTCAGATTACATGTACATTTTTGTACTTGCATTTATTCCTGCATTAGAGAGAGAGAATCAATGTATTAGAATTTGTTGAAATCATTAATCAATCTATACAGCATGTATTTATTTGAGCACCTATTGTGTCAGACAGCATTTTTAGGACTGAGAACATAGCAGTGAAGAGAAAAAAATATATTCCCTACCCTAGTGAAGCTTACATTCTAGTAGGAGGTAGGGCCTAACATAACTCCAAGTACAAGGAATTTCTACTGAAAAAAGAAATAATAAAACCCAGCAGGGGCTGGGTGCAGTGGCTCACACCTGTAATTCCAGTGGCTTGGGAGGCTGAGACAGAAGAGTTGTGAGTTCAAAGCCAGCCTCAATAACAGCAAGGCTCTAAGCAACTCAGTGAGACCCTGTCTCTAAATAAAATACAAAAACAAGCTGGGAATGTGGCTCAGTGGTCAAATGCCCCTGAGATCAATTCCCATATATACACAATGGAATATTACTCAGCAATAAAAGAGAATGAAATCATGGCATTTGTAGGTAAATGGATGGAGTTAGAGAAGATAATGCTAAGTGAAGTTAGCCAATCCCAAAAAACCAAAGGCTGATTGTTTTCTTTGATATCAGGAGGCTGATTCATAATGGGATAGGGAGCAGGAGCATGGGAGGAATAGATGAACTCTAGATAGGGCAGAGGAGTTGGAGGGGAAGGGAGGGGGCATGAGGGTAGGAAAGACTGTGGAATGAGATGGACATCATTACCCTAAGTTTTTTTTTTTTTTTTTTGGTGGGGTTCTTTTTTTTTTTTTTTTTTTGTCTTTATTTGGAACTGGGGGTCGAACCCAGGGCTTTGCAAAAGCAAGGCAGATGCTTTGCCACTGAGCTACATCCCAGCCCTAAGTACGTGTATGAAGACACAAATGGTATGCATATACTTTGTGTACAATCAGAGATATGAAAAATTGTGCTCTATATGTGTAATAAGAATCATAATGCATTCCACTGTCACATATAAATAAAAAGATTAATTAAAACAAAACAAAATGAAAACCAAAGTATAGATACAGAGTAGTGAAAAGAGGCAAAAGTGCTGATTTTTCTATTGCCAAGATCCACCATGTGTACTTTCTACATGTGGCTTTTATTTAATCTTCACAACTATCCTATGAAATAGATATTAGCATCTTTATTTTATGGAGAGGGAAACTGTGGCTCAGAGAGTTCAAACAGCTTGCCTAAGGTTACTCACTAGTTGCATAACAGAGTTAGAATTGGAACTCTGATCTTCTTAAGTTCAGATCCCTTGTTATTTCTACTACATGTGGCCAACATTAAAGTGACAAATCTATTTTTCCATATTCCTTTATCCAGAATAGGAGTGTTGAACTTGATCAGAGATTTAAATCTAGCATCCTATCCAGGCTTTATGTCCCAAAGATATATTCTTAAATAGTAACATTTTTAAAAATTGAATTAGTTATCAGCATTTAAAAGGAAGAGAATTCACATAAAATTGTTGATTTCCAACTTGTCTCAAATTATTAGAAAGTCTAACAACCTCAGGCCTGTGTTTCCACATAGCATTGACCAGCTGAAGCTGAGCAGCATCACTTCAGTGAAATAGAACACATACTCTTTGGGTTCCTACAGCCCCTCACCCAGCCCATGGTATCCTCTTACCCATTTCACTCATTTCTCTTACTTACCAAGCCCATGTAGAAATTTGAATTTGTAACTCACTAGACTAGATAGTCTGAAAATCCCCTTCAAATTCTAAAGTAGTGATTCAATGCTGAAAATTCAGGCTTAGTGATAAGCTTTTTAAAATAATAATTTGATAATCTGAGCTATATTTTACTGAGTACTTTTTCCTTCATTTGTTACTCTTTAGTTTTTCTAGTTTTGCAACCATATAAATGATAAATCAAAAATACACTCTACCTTATTTTTTCCATTTTAAAATATGATCCACAGCAACACACACACACACACACACACACACACACACACACATGCACACACACACATGCACACACACACATTTTTTTGAATCTTTATGCAGGAAAAAGTGAAACATACTAAACATGTTAAAAGTCTCAAGTATAAAAAATATGAACAACATAATTAACAAGTAATTCATAATAGCAGTTAAATTCTGCCAATGTGGAAGGATGCAAACCATTTTAGAAGTCCATGTTTTAGTTGAATCTATAATTCACCATAGCCTTTAAAATCTAAGTAATTTATTAACCTAATATAGGTTGGAAGAGAAAATCTAGTCATAATACTGAAGAAAGTGTAGGAAAAGATCTCTTTCATGAAAATCATTCAAAGTATAATTATTCTTAAGCATATTATTAAAATGTATTTCTATAATATAAAAGTTTTTATTAGTATTCTATGATATAAGGTGCCCTATGCAGCATGATGTTAAATTCTTTCTCCATATTTATAAGTTTTATAGAGTTTATTTTATAGAAATAAACAATGGAATTTCTCCTAGACTCAAGAGTGAATTACAGTTGTTTAATGGTGTGGGTACAAGTTGTTTTGTCAGCTCACAGGCCCAATTATCTGTTCATGTGGTTGCCCCAGAGCTGCCCTGAAGCACAATAGCCTCTATGGTCAGGATATCTAGCTTGTTTAGTGTTTCATATTCTGGTGATATTTGTTTGATTTCATACAAGTAAAGTAAAGGTCCATTTACAAAGCACATGGTAAGGTATGACATGGAGTCCTCTTCCTTGTTCCACCCACAAATATCTCCTTTTATAGGTTACCATAATACCTGGTTGACATCTTTTATTCCCAGACAAAAGCACCCAGATTTATACATTTAGCTAAGTAAACATATGCAAGAGATAAACAAAGAAAATTATGAAAATATTTCAAATTGAAAGAATGGAGAAAGATAATCCAGGACAGTTTCAATAAACAGAATTGGATAAGGACACCAGTATCAAATAAAGTGGCATTCAAGGCCAAAAGCATTAAAATAGAACCTAGAAGGATTTATTTATTAAACAAATATTTATTGTAAGTACTACTTGGAAGGATACACAAAGCATTTGATAAGATTCTAATGACAGTTGTAGAATACAATTTTCTCAGAATTTGAAAAGCAATTAGGCAAAATGTAACAATACAAAGGATTTGAATAATATAATGATGAAGCTTGACCAAATATTTTGACAAATACATAGAATTATATACTGTGATGCAAAAGAATACATATTCATATCTTGTGCTCCTGAACAATGTACAAGAAATTGATCATGTCTTTTGCCTCAATGAAAATCTAAATAAATTCTTAAGCAGAGTACATATAGGTCACATTCTCTGACTATTGTCCCATAAACCTAGAAATCAGCAAAAATCAAGATGATAAAAAGTAAACAGAAAAAAGCTTGGAACCATAAAATACATTTTGTAAGTAATTTTTTGATCAAAGAGGGAAACGAATCAAATTTAAAATTACTTAAAAATGAAAGCAAGATTATTTGAAAATCTAGGGATGTAGCTAAAACCATACAAAGGAAAATTTATAGTGTTAAGTGAATTTAAAGAAATACTGAAAAAACATTCAAAACCCAGGGAAATATAAAAAGAACATATATATTCTTATATATATATTTATGTATGTATATACATACATATCTCACACATACATACATATCTCACACATACATACATATCTCACAAAAGTTGCTCTGCAAAACTAATAAAGATACAGGCTAAAATTAATTACAAAATTTAAATTTGGAACTAACAAAGCCAAAAGATGGTCTACAAAAGGATGTATATAAGTTGGGTACTCATTCTATGGTGAAATATACAGTAATAAACTTTCTGAACTCCAGTGATAAAGAAAAAAAATCTTTCAAGCCTCCTGGCAGAAAGATCAAATTATCTACAAAGAAAAAAAAATAATCAAACTGTTATTAGTTTTCTCATCTATATCACAGAAGCTAAATGGCAATGGAATAGCATCTTGACATTTGTAAGAGAAAAAAGGTTCAAAACAAGCAAGCATATTATGCCTAATCAGGGTATCATTTGTCTGTTTGGGTCAGAGAGAGAGATTTGAGAATATGCCAGAATTCTAGAAGTATAACACTCTCATATACCAGTGAAAATTCTAAGAAAAAAATTTAAGCCAAAAAATATATGAATGAGAATACATACCTCAAAATGAGAGGAAAATAATGTGCAATGAACCTGACTCTCTAGAAAAATAACTAAATGTAAACTAAAAGGAAGGTTACCTCTGATAAAGTAACAAACTAGAATTATTTAATTAGAAGGATTTTTTTAAGGGAAATGTAAAAATATTCTATAATAGAGCTGTCCATTACAAATACAGTACTTGCTTAAGCTTATACCTGATTTAACTTTCCACAGTTTAATTTATCCATGGTCAACCATGCTCTAAAGATATTAAATGGATAATTTCAGAAGTAAACAATTCAAATTTCAATTGCACACTGTTCCTAGTAGTGTGATAAAATCTCATGCCATCCCTTTCCATCCGGCCAGGGGTGTAAATCAATGTTTTAACCAACAGATATATCCATGCTATATGCTACTTTACTCATTTGTCACTTAGTAACCTTGGATTTCAGAATGTCTATCTCGTTATCACAGTGTCTGTCTTCAAGTAAGTCTTATTTTACTTAATGGCTCCAAAGCACAAGAGTGAGGATGGCAGTTTGATTATGCCAAAAAGATGCTGTAAATTGCTTCTTGTAAGTAAAAATTTAATGCTTTTATTACAGCATATCACAATATTTTTTTTCCATTTAATTATTAAATATTGTTCATCTCTTTTGTGCTTAATTTATAAATTAAACTTTATGTATAGGAAAAAACAATACATATATAGGGCTTGATACTAGTCAAGATTGTGAGCATCAATGGAGTTCTTACAATGTATCCTACACAAGGTATGCTACATATGTAATTCTAGTTTTTTTTTCTAGTAGCCATGTTTTTATTTTTTATTTTTTAATTTTTTTTAAAGAGCAAGTGATAGAGAGAGAGAGAGAGAGAGAGAGAGAGAGAGAGAGAGAGAGAGAGAGAGAATTTTTAATATTTATTTTTTAGTTCTCGGCGGACACAACATCTTTGTTGGTATGTGGTGCTGAGGATCGAACCCGGGCCGCACGCATGCCAGGCGAGCGCGCTACCGCTTGAGCCACATCCCCAGCCCTAGTAGCCATGTTTTTAAAAGTAAAAAAATAAAGTCTATGAAATGAAATTTAATAATATTTTATTTAAGTATTTAAAATGTTATTTCAATGGGTGATGGACATAAATTTTTTTGAGAAATTTTGTATTATATTTTTATGTTGAGTCTTATAAATCCCCCTTTTATTTTGTACTTGTAAAACATCTCAATTCAAGCTAGCCACATTTCAGATACACAATAGTCACATGTGTCTATTGGCTACCATATTGGATATCACAAACTGATAACAAAATACATTAAACTATCTCTATTAAACATAGGAATGAGGGCCTGAGTTGTAGCTTAGTGGTGGAGCACTTGCCTAGCACGTGTGAGGCACTGGGTTGGATCCTCAGCACCACATAAAAATAAATAAATAAAGTTTAAAAAACATAGGAATGGAGGTGAGAAGAAAGGGTGAAAGTAAAAGGATCCAGAAGATTTCATGGGATTAGAAAGAGGAGTGAGAACAATGATGAATGCAACCATTTGGCAAAATGAAACAACCTGAAAGTCTAACAATAGGGTATCAGTTAAATAATTAATAACATTTATAACAGAGCATTTTCAGATATACAAATAATGATTTAAAACATATATCCTAGAGAAATATCCATGTAATCTTTTTATGTAAAGTAAACATATAGAATAATGCAGAAAATATCCATGCATGTTAGGGCTCTCTAAAGGAACAGATATACCTGGAAAAAAAAATATATATATGTAAAATCTTTTTACCCCCTTTATGTGTTCTGGCTTTCCTGTTTCACTTAGGAATGTCTTTTATATAATGAGATTTTTAAAAAATCTCACTTTTACTTTCCTTTAATTCCACTCTCCTTTATTAATGACCAATTGAAAATATGTATATATATATATATAGAGAGAGAGAGAGAGAGAATAGATATAATTTATGATTATGAAAAGGAATTTATTATATTGGCTTACAGAATCAGAAGATGGATAGTCTCATAACTTCCAACTGCATACCAGAGAGCTGGAGAAACTAGTACCTGCTAAGCCCAAGAAGTTGGAACTTCATAACAAGAGGGACCAATGATATAGACTGAAAGCCTAGAAAGTCCCTGGAGAATCACTAGTCAGCATTTACTATGAATGAGCTGAAATCCATTATCCTCAGCTGATTGCAGCAGCAATCAAAGCACCCACTCAAAAAAGTAAGCCTGCTTCTACCTGGCTTCTTACCTTTCTGCCTTTTGTTCCATCCAGGTCCCTATCTTATTAGACAGTGCTGCCCACATTCAGGGTAGGTCTCCCCACTGTTTGCTGTCCCCCATACCATTCATCTCTGAAAATATCCTCATTGAAACACACTGAAGTCTCTTAATCCTAGGCATCTTTTAATCCTATTAAACTGAAAATGTAAAGTAACCATCATTTCATGTTTATAAAAATAAGGGGAAAGTCTCTTTACATGTGTTTATATATTTGTACATATATTTTATGGTCTACATAAAGTTATAGAAAGATACTCTTATCTTTATGACAAGATTGGAAGAGACAGAAGGAATTATTAATTTTGTCTGTATAAACATCTATATTAGTTGAATTGGTATAATGAGAATGTTTTGGTCATTTCTGAAATATATAATATAAAAGAGAGTGTTATGGTTTGAATGTGAGGTGTCCCCCAAAAGCTCAGGTGTGAGACAATGCAAGAGGTTTAGAGGTGAAATGATTGGGTTGTGAGAGCCTTAATCCAATGTCAATTAATCCCCTGATAGGGATTAATTGAGTGGTAATTGAAGTGGTAGGGTGTGGCTGGTGGAGGTGGGACATTGGGGCTGTGGCTTTGGGGTGTATATTTTGATTCTGGCAAATGGGGATCTCTCTCTCTCTCTGCTTTCTGATCATCATGTGAGCTGCTTCCCTCCATCATACTCTTCCACTATGTTGTTCTTCCTCACCTTGAGCCCCAAGGAATGGAGCCTGCTATCTATGAATTGAGACCTCTGAAACCATGAGCCCTCAAATAATATTTTCCTGTCTACAGTTGTTTTGATTGGGTCCGTTAGTCAAAGCAGTGGAAAAGCTAACTAAAACAGAGAGAGTGAGAAACATGAGAAATAAAGAACAGTAGCTCTAGATGTGCAAAAAGGACTTCATCTCTCTTGATGGAGTCATACAAAGCTTGAGTTGATAACATCATTTCGTCATTAATAAAGGTGCATGTAGGGGCTGGGAATGTGGCTCAGGCGGTAGCGCGCTCCCCTGGCATGCGTGCGGCCCGGGTTCGATCCTCAGCACCACATACCAACAAAGATGTTGTGTCCGCCGAGAACTAAAAAATAAATATTAAAAATTCTCTCTCTCTCTCTCCTCTCTCACTCTCTCTTTAAAAAAAAAAATAAAAAAAAATAAAGGTGCATGAGATTAAAGGAAAATAGATGTGAGTTTTTTTTTAATGATCTCTTTATATAAATTGCTTTCCTAAGTGAAGCATGAAACCTAAAACATATAAAGGAGAAAAAACTGGCAGATTTGACAATATGAAAATTGAACACCTATAAACAACAGTAAGGAAAAAGCAATAGGTTGAAAGATAATATTTGGTACATACAAAATGCTATGTATATCAATAACATTTCATATAAAAATGAAATATTGACACATTACCAATAATTATATGAAATGAAGTTCAACTAAAAGGAACATGACTATAAATGCATATAAATAAATTACAAATAAAAATGAAATAACTTTTTTCATATTTTGGCAAAAACAAAAATAAAAGATTATTGAGAGTATCCATTATTGATAAGAATACGTGGAAGCTGGTATTTGTGTATACTGTTGGTGGGAATGTGAATTACAACAATTTTTGTATCTTTATTTGTGAGAATCTAACAAAACTCAAAAAACACATGCACTGTGACTCAGCAATCAGATTTTGAGGAATTTATATTACAGAAAAAATAGCATGAATACAGAAAGATATACATACAAGGTTGGTCATTTAACATTGGAAACAAGCAAAATGTGTGAGTCTAGCTAAATAAATCAGGGTAACCTTAGATAATGGCATTATTTGTAAATATTAAAAAGAACAAACAAGACCTGTATATTCTGACATGGAAAAATATTTATGACATTATTGAGAATGAATTGCAGAGCAATATGTTTAACATAATCCTAGTCTTACAAAAACAAACAATGTGTGTCTTCATGTGTGTGTATGTATGTGTTTTTATGCATTTTTCAAATGAATAACACAATATAAGTATAGTAAAATTTTAGTCATCATTATACTTAAGAAATGAGGAATTCTACTTAACCTGTATATTTGATCAATTCAGGGTTAACTATAATTTTTATTTCAATCTTTTATTATTGAAAATATTTCTAAAATTATTCTTTCTACCTGTGTGACATCTAGGAAACATATTTGAACCTTTTTTCTGTGACTGTTGATTTTGAGTCACTTTTTTTTTATTTCAGTACAGTTCTTTTAATTTTTGCTCTATCAAGCAGAAAAAGTATCTATGTGGACATTAACCATATACTTGATCTAAGGAATATATATAAAGCATTGCAATGCATAATGTTTTAAATATCTGTTGTCTTTGAATAAATCCCTAACAGTATAATAGACAATTATAGTATTTGTAGAACTAGGATTCAAATCCAGGTCTCTTTGATAACAGGTTTTTTTTTTTCCCCAGTATAGCAAAACTCCTGGTAGATACTTTCATTGATTAAATCCCTGAAAATGTTTATCTTTCATTTACTTCCTCCTCTTCATAGTAGATAGCAGGAAAGGGAGAAGTCATTTAGTTGAAAATATGGATCTTTTGAGTTTTGACAATTAAGGTTCTATGCCTTCACTGCCTCATTTAAAAAACAGATTATGGGGCTGGGGGTGTGGCTCAAGCGGTAGTGCGCTTGCCTGGCATGCGTGCGGCACTGGGTTTGATTCTCAGCACCACATAAAAAATTAAAATAAATATATTGTGTCCACCTAAAACTAAAAAATAAATATTTTAAAAAAACAGATTATAATGAACACCTTTTTGGATTTCCCCTTGGATCCCTCCAAATTCTAAACTTCTTCCCTGTATATGCTACTAATAACCAATATCCTGTAATGTATTTACCATTCTTTTGCTTCTCCTTATAATTTTACCATGGACATATTCACTCTTAAACAATATATTGTTTAGTTTTCCATGCTTGAAAAATTTTATGAATATAATTATGTTTCTCTAAGAATTAGTCTCTTTTGTGAGATCCATCAATGTTCATGTATATAGATAATTCATTCACTTTAATGGTCATACAATATTCCATTGTATATTTATACCATAATTTTTTATTCTGTAATCTTTTGTGAAATTTATCATGGCGGGCTGGGGATGTGGCTCAAGCGGTAGCGCGCTCGCCTGGCATGCGTGCGGCCCGGGTTCGATCCTCAGCACCACATACCAACAAAGATGTTGTGTCCGCCGAGAACTAAAAAATAAATATTAAAAATTCTCTCTCTCTCTCTCCTCTCTCACTCTCTCTTTAAAAAAAAAAGAAATTTATCATGGCACAACTTTAAATAAATGGTAATAGCATGGATGTCACAAACTACTGAGTACCTACATAGCCCTAGTCAGATTAAACAAAAAGAATTTTTTCTGCATTCTTTCTTCTTTCTACACATACTTCCAGGCTTGACTTTAATATCCTAGTTTAGACTGTCTTTGGAGTACAGAAATAGATATTTACATGCAGAAATTAGGAAGAAAAGCACAATGCAAAGAAGATGCTGTGGGTGCATATGTACATGGCAAAACCACAAAAAGAGAAAATGAATGATAACAGGTTTCAGAATAATAGTTACCTACTAGCAGAATGAGGGAAGAAAGTTGGGATCAAAGAGAGAATCCGAAAAGTTATTGATTATAATGTATTTCTCAAACTAGGTGGTGAATATATAGGACCTTCATTATTAGAACCCAACAGACCCAACTTTTACCATATTTCTATCATTTTTATTTATTTGAAGCATAAAGAAAATTATAGATGATTTTATCTTTCATAGTTATCTGATACCTCAATCTTCTACTGGAAGAAAGAGAGGAACCAAGGTATTATTACCAAGCATTCAATAATTAGCATCACACTAAAAAAATCTAAATATAGGACTGTGCAAATGTGAGGTGGGGCAGATTAACTTTGGCTAATACAAGCCTTTGAAAATAAATAATTTTAAGTGCCTTGAAGACTGGATATAACTTTCAAGGGGCAGATATAAGGAACTAGGACTTTCTATGCCTAGAATCACATGAATACTAAAATTGGAATATAGGGTTAGATTCAGACAATGGTTAGCATAGATGTGACTAGAGTGAAGGTACTTTGAAGGTCTAGCTAATCCAGTCTCAGTGGGAACACATCTGTGATCAAATTCTAGCTGTTTTTTTTAAATAACTTGTGATGTTTATTAACAGGTTATTGACTTGGCCTTGTTCTCTTATCTATAAATTGAAAATGCCTACCTCTCTATGTCATTGTGATGATTGTATCTTTAAATGAGATATATATGTAAAGGGCTCAGCATTAGTGTCTAATACAAAGTAGGAATTAACTGAATTTCGACTCCTTTCTATTTCTCTGTAACATTAATGTGAATAAGGCCTTCTTCAATAATTTTTTTTTCTTGGGGGATTGAATGAATAGGCAAAGGATTGAGTAATTTTCTTGAAATTTTCTTCAGTTCAGATCCCCATCATTAAACCTTTCTTTGCTTGTTAGAAAGATGGCTACTCTCCATCTAAACTTTTTAGCATCCTCTTTGTGTTATCTTCCTCTTCCTAATTCCCACATGTAAATATCAGTTCCTGTACTTTAAAAGACAGCTTAAACTAGGAAATTAAACTTGGACCTTGGCATTTGTATAGAAGAAAAGAAAGAATATAGGCATGTTTTTGTTTGGTTAACCTGACCTACAAAACCAGCATCAAGAACAGGGCTTGAAACTGAGCCCAAATCATATGAGCTACTTGTTGCTTTTCTATTGTATTCCTAGGGAAACAATTAATGTCAGAGTATAGATAACTCTAAGCCTAAAGATTAACTTGGCTATTATGGAAGAATGATGAGCAAATCATGACAAAATGACTTTATTTCACTTGATAAAGGTTAGAAAGCTGGATGAGTCAGTGAGTGTACTAGGAAGAAGAAGAAAGCTGGAAAAAAAAAGTGAATGAGTTGGACAGGGGTGTCCAGAATCAAATCTTAACAGGAGAAAGCAAAATAGGGAGTTATCAGGCAGCACAACAGTCATACAAATAGTGCATATTGGAGTTGAAAATGTAAGACAATTAAAAATCCACAGAAGGGGTCTATCACAATTCAATTCAATAGGTAGTTAAAAAGCACTGATTATGGACCAGGCTCTGTCTGTGGTGTTGGGAATGTAGAAGTGACATAGAAAAGAACAGTTTAGGGATGGGGATGTGGCTCAAGGGGTAGTACTGGGTTCGATTCTCAGCACCACATAAAAATAAAAAAAAATAAAGATTTTAAAAAAGAGAAAAGAACAGTTTAAAGATCCAAGTTAAAAAAAAATCTACCAAGTCTTTGTGGGGTTAAGGAATGATGTACAAACATCCATTAAAATATTTTCCTAATGCACCTTCACATTATTTCTCTGATTTTTTTATTAGTCAAGAATGTAAATGATGGAAAACCAACTCTAACCAGCTTAAGAGAATAAACGTCTTTTCAATTTATATAACCAAACAACAAGTTGGGATAAGGTCTTAATGGAAAACAGGCTGGAACTACAGACTTGAACCTACTAAAGACTCCCTTTTATACCTAGCTGCCTCTGAAGGTCAGCTTCATTATTTTAAAGGTGGACATCTGGTTACTGATGACTGCTGTGGATTGTCATTATTATAGCCTACCTTACTGAAAGGAAAGTGATCCTCTTTCACCTGTTTTCAATAAACATTAAAAATAAACTGAGGATAAACCTACATTAGCTTGGCCTATGTCCCATATCAATATCTGGACCAATCCATGTACACAGAGATGGGGGATCTTAGTCTGTTTCTTTTCAGACCTTAAGTCTAAATAGGAGAATGAAGAATGGTTTCTTTAAAAGTATGAAATTTTACTATAGACATACTCAGTGTGGGAAATCACTGTGAGCAAATCATTCTAACATATAGCAGTTCTCTTGGGCAGAAATCTCGCCCAACATAGATAATCTGGATGTATGGAAGATAGGGACAGGTATTAAGAAGCACTAGAAGGCTGGGGCTGTAGCTCAGTGGTAGAGTACTTGCCTAGCACATATGAAACACCAGGCTCAATCCTCAGCACCACATAAAAGTAGATAAAATAAAGGTATTCTGTCCATCTACAACTAAAAGATTTTTTTTTTTTTTTAAAGAAGCACTAGTCTGAAATGCAGAATACAAGTACAGCTGGAACAGCAGCATATTCTGATAGGCTGTTCTGTACAACCTTAAATCTTCACTTGTTCTCTATTGCCAGTAGACTAAATTCTGACATACTGATCTTAGTATTTTAGGTCCTTAACATACTTCCTTTCTAATATTGTCTTCTTTATTTCCCTCTATATGAACTCTCTGAATCAGCCAGACTAATATATTTAGTGAGCAAAGAACCCTGTGCTAAAGCTACACTCATGCTATAATTAGTTCCCCAGATGGGACATCCTCATTTCTATCTGTGAGCTTATGCTTTCATCTTTGCTTATGGTGCTTTTCAATTCACTTCTTTAGTTACCAACTATTGTTTTATACTTCTAAGTGTGAAATGTTGCTTTGTTTACTGAATACATAATGATGAACAAAACAGACATAATTCTTGCCCTCAAAGAATTGTACATTCTGGTAAAATTAGACAGTATGTAATTATGTAAGTGATCTTAAGAATGACTCAGTCTATTCTGGAGGGTCAGATAAGTAAGCCAACATTTGAAAGATAAGAAAGAATTAATCAAGGAAAGAGATGGAAGGGACAGAAAGGAAAAGAGGGGGGAAATGCACAAATGTACTGAGTTGAAAAGAAGGATGGAACATTTGACCAACTGGATGTAAACTGACGCTGGAGAGAAGTTAGAGAAGTTGATTGGGAAGCAGTAATATGGGGTTTGCAGAAGATGTTGAGGATTTCGGTATCTATCCTATACGTAATGGGAAAACATTGAAGGGGTGATATGATTGACTTATATCATTTCTCTAGTGGTCCTGCAAAGAAGGGATTAAAGGGGGACAAGATTAGATGCGAAGAAACTAGTTAGATTATTTGAAATCATCCAGGTTAAACATTATTGAATATGGAAATGGAAAGAACTGATTAAGTTCAAGGTATAATTAGGAGATAAAAATGATAGGATTTGATGTTGTGCCAAATATGGGGAGTGACTCCCAGTTGCTGGCCTATGCAAATGATTAGATGGTATGTTCTATTCACTGAAAAGCAATGCCAAGAGGAAAATCAAAATTGGAGGCAATGATAACAATATTTACAAAATTGAGATACCATTCAAACTTCTAAGTTTTATGTCAAAAGAAAGCGGATATACATATCTGGAGCATTGTATCCGACTAAACTGTCACCTCGGTCATTCACATGTTACCTGTTCATTAAATCCTAGCTTAATCCATCACCTCCACAAGGTGCCACTGATCCATTTTTCCTATCCTTATCTTCCTCTTCTCAGTTCTGTCTCCTAAATCTTATTACCCAGACGACTCATTAGGCTCCAGTTATATCCTCTACAACATATATGGGAATGGGTCTTATTTCCATAACTAGAAATGAAGTTCCTTGAATTAAAGATTCTTATGAGATTATCCTATCCCTCACTATTTTCAGCAGCTATACGTGTAGTAAGAGATGATTTTACATGTAACAAAGTGAATGGATAGCTTTCTGCTACTAAATTGGTATTACAAGCAAAAGGTGTTAGATACAGACAAACATGGATTTGAACTTTCACTTCACCTCTTACTAGCAACAGTGACCATGGTCAAGTATTTTTAGCTCTTTAAAGACATTTTCCTCCTCTGACAAATGTCAAATAAGATAATAGTAGTGATACCTGCTCAGAGAATTATTGTTGCTATTACATGCATCATGTATGTAAACACTAGGATAACTGTTAGTTGGTTACTTTTACTATTAAGTTTTTGGGAATCCAAAGATAGCATATAAATGTCATTTTACATTAGTAAATACAAAAATTGGTAAAATCATATGTCTGTTTCTTCATGTTTTTTACAATAGTAAAATTTTCCATCTCTCCTTCAGAAAGCAGCCATCAGTTTGTCCTTTGTATCCCTGGATGGAGTTTGGACTCTGGTTTTAGAGGATATTATGCTGTGGAGCCAAGCTCCTATATTTTATAAAGTGTAAATTAAGGAATAGTCAAAACTCATACTGTGTAAGTTGTGTGCACATGTCTCTCTGTCTATCTATCTATCTATCTATCTATCTATCTATCTATCTATCCATCTATCTATCTCTGTGTGTGTTCAGACACATGTACTTACGAATTATTTTATTAAGAAGACCCATTGCTCATAATGTGTAGCATATATTGGCATTATGCTGCTGGAAAGTTAAAAGTTCTCCTCTTCTCTGTGCACTTTGGGGAGTAGAGTACATTAACTCTTCAAACTAGTAGATGGTACTTTTAGTAATTTACTTCTTCCAGTTGCTTTAATGATGCTCTAGTCACCCCACACTAATGCATCTGTGAACACTAAGTAGCTTTCTGTCACCTCACCAGGAGAACTCAAATATTTCTTTTTTTAACATGAAAAGCTTTGGGATGGAATGTGGAAAGTTTTTTTCCTTCTTGTTTAATGAAATATTTACTTATGGATTCACATTGATAGTATACATATGCATATATTGGATATAAGTTGCTATTTTTAAAACACAGTATCTCTTTTAAATGCATGGTAATAATAAGAAAAACTTCTAAGTATTTTTCCAACTTTTAAATACCAATTCATCCTATTTTATACTTCTTTTAATAATTTTTATTATAAAGACCTTTTATTTTTAAATGTGGCCTTGGAACATAGTGACATTGTTAATATTCCAGCAGGTAATATGTGTTTCAATTTCATATATGAATAATTAGAATTCAAAATGGCCATTTCAGTTAGTTTTCTTTTCACACCTCTCCTAAGACCCATTTGAATTTTATGTAGGTTAAGAAATAACACTGATTTCCTAGGTGAATGAAAGTTATCTTTCTATAATTTTAGCCTAATGCTAAAATTAAACTGTTCACAAGTAGAATGTTTAAAGCAATGCTGTTCAGATTTGGAATTTCCAGAGGAAATATTATTTGGCATTTATATAGGACACCCTATTCAGACTAAACTTTTATTCATTGATTATACATCATGAAGTGGAACAATGACGTGCTTATAGTTTTATAGATAACCTGTGCAGTATCTAAATTCTTCTTTTCCTTACCCCTACCCAGCCCTACCCCAGGTCCTAATCTCTGAGGGGAAAAAAAAAACTCTCTCTTCCCATTTTTCAGTCTATCCAAATACCTTTATACCTGCTTCCCTAGCCTTACCCCCCCCCCCCAAGATTTGAAGTTCCCAAATAGATAGCCAAAAAATCTTTCTGGAAACAAAGTGAACACATAATGTAGGGCCAAATGTGGCATATCTCAGCATAGCCACAGGGTCTTCAACTTCCCCTAATGGAAGATACACATGGTTTTCCCCTAGTAGATTTCAGTTGGATGGAGAAACTAAATTCCTATGGGTCACTGCTGTTATATAGTACTATTTTCCTGAACTTTGGAAAAAACTCTGAATTAATACCCAGGTGAAATACACAAACAATAATGTAGATTAATATACAGATCAGTGCAATTCCAAAACTAAATTTGGTCTCTACACCATTATTACAAATTTATCCCCACAAAAAATGAGATCTGTAGTGGTCTGAATTTTTGTTTTGTTCAATGCTTTTCCTGTGGTTTCTCAAACAGTGCCTGCCATATTAAATGGTTAAGATTTTCTAATTAAATTAATTTGCTTACATTCTGGATTAAAACTCAAAGCTTCAAAATTTCCAGGCTGCTTTGTAGACTTCTGAAAAATTCTTAAAATTCATTTATTTGCTTTTGTATTAATGATTCTGGAGTCCATACATATAGAAACAGTAAGTAGTAGGGGATAAAATTTGAGCCAAATAAGGTTCATTTCCTTTGCATGGCATGGAAGAGCCTTTGCACACTGGCTTCCTTCTGCCTTACTGGATCCTTTATCCCAATACCTATAGTCCAGACACAGAAAATTATTTACTATTCCTTAAATCTATATTCCCTTTCACATATTTGTTTTTGAACATGTACTTCTCTGTGCTAGGAGTGTTAATCTCTATTTATAAACTATTTGTCCTTTAAGATGAATTTCAAAGTATCACCTGTTCTCTGGAACCTGTCTCAGTCTTCAAGCAGAGTGAATTCCTCACATCCCTTGGACGCCATAGCCTTCTCTGCATAGGTCTGTCATGGTGCTTATTTCCTTAGCTTGTTATCATTTTCACATCTGCACTGGACTGCCAGCTTCTCTGTTGCAGGGGATATTTTTTCCTTCTTTCTAATCTGCCTGGATCACATCATATCACATCACACAGTAGGTGCTCAATAAGTGCTTATTAAATAACTTATGAACTGAGGGAATGAAAACTAAGGATTGAGGTGCTCTATTAAAATCATATAACTTGGCATGAGTTTGGGAAGAAAAATAAATAAATCTAGGTTAGATTGATCAGATTTGTTAACAGTGTTGTGATCTTAGGTATCCATGAAATATTTTAAAATGAAATAGAGAAAAAAAATAAATGGAGATGGCATGCAAGTAATGAATGTTGGGTATGGGGCAAGAGCAATAAGCAGTAGATGCACAAAAGGAACAGATCCCCCTTATAATCAGGCCTCGGCTCAGACTTCTGTACTAAACCTGGTTCACTAATTTTCCCCTTACTGTTGTCAGGTTAGGATTTGTCTTAGCTCTTTTATTCTAAGAATTTTGAATCTATAATATTTATCTGTTTGGGGGTTTACCTTTTAAAGCTCATAATTTTTTTCAACTTCATGAATTTTTTTTATAAGTCAGAAGTTACTTCTTCATTTACCATTTTGAACAACTTAAACATGAGCATTTAAAATCCTTTATCAGGCTGAGGCTGTAGCTCAGTGGTAGAGCACTTTCCTACCACTTGTGAGTCCCTGGGTTCAATCCTCAGCACCACATAAAAAATAAAAAATAAATTGAATAAAGATATTGTGAAAAAAATTCTTAAAAAAATAAAAATAAAATAAAATCCTTTATTAATTTGTAAATTTAATACTGACTTAATAATGGCTTATGTTAAGGAATTAATGTTAATATTTAAAATGTGCAATGGTACTTTGATTCTGTTTAAGGAAAATAAAATGTCTCATTATTCAGAGTAATATATTCAAGTATGTAAGCAATAATGAAATGATCTGCTGTAAGAAACTGGGGATATGAGAGGTAGATGATATAGCTGAAAAAAGATTTTAATTTCTAATTGTTGAAGCTTGGTGATCATTATCTTGGATTTTAGCACGTTATTTTGCCTTGTTTAAATTTTTACATAATAAAAAGTTTTTTTTTTAATTTTTTTATTAGTTGCTCAAAACATTACAATGATCTTGACATATCATACATTTGATTAAAATGGGGTACGTAATCTTATTTTTCCACGTGTACAGATTGCAGGATCACATTGGTTATACAGCCACGTTAAAAATAGGGCCATACTAGTGTCTATTGTATTCTGCTAAAAAGTTTCTTTTTTTTTTTTTTGAAAGAATCATGCCTAGCACAAAACTTAGAATCATCCACAGAGCCAAATAACTATTGAAAGTGAAAATTCATCTAGGCAGGTATTTTGTGAATTATCAAGTCAATGTTTGGCTGTTTGTGAGTTTTTGCCCCAAGGTGATGATCTGGGGACCAAATGGAGTCAACCATCCAGTCCTAGTGTAAACTCATATTACATCTGTCCTGTATATCATTAACATCCTTGGGCAATCTTCATGGACTGTTTGACCTGAACATCTTTCCAGAATCTGTAAAATGAACAAGCATCCATGTATATAGATTGTCCATTTTTAAAGTGCCAGGAATGTTAATTTGATTGTGCAGGTTAAATGTTTAGGGCAATGTTAATAAGGATTTGGGCTGCATAAGTTTCCAATTCAAAAGTGCTAATGTTATTGTTGCTGTTTGTATTTGCTTTCCAGCTGTAAGAGATTTTAGAAAATGCATTTTGCAGAAATTGCCTGCAGTGTTAGCACTATATGGTTGTATGTGAGCTAGAGAGAAGCATGCCTTTAGCCAATTTCATACTTCCTTAATAAATTTAAAATAAAGAAAAAATGTTTCTAAACATTTAATGAGAAACCGGAGAATATTTTCAACTCAGAGCCTTTCTCTGAGTGCGGTGATACATGCAAAACTCCTAATGTAAATCACAGATTTAGGCTCAATCTACTTAGCCTGTGATTATAATGCTACCTTGTAGACAAGAGGTGCTCCCAAAGTTTGATCTGACTGTCTCCTCTGGCTGGATGATAATGTGCTGAAGTAATACCCAACACACATTTCCCAGTGAATAATATTCCTCTTATCTTTGTTAATGTTGTTAAATAATTTCAAAACTCTCCTCAAGGCAGCTGCTCTGTGCTAGGAAGCTAAACACAGGAGAGGCCAACGTTTTCTTTTATTTGACTGCCTGCAGACACAGATGTTGTTTGTGTTGTCTGGAAGCACAGAATATGCTCTGAAATATCATTGTTGTTTTCAATAAGTCAAAGTGACATGAAGATGGTGAAGTGATTCAATAAGAATTAGGACAAAGTGTAATGTATTTCAAAAGAAGGTATAAAATATATTAAAATCACATAAGAACAATGAGCTAATATATGCATAGTGTAAAGGTCTCTTTTCATAATGTCAATGACAGAGGAAATGCCCATTGTCTCCTGGCTGCCATATCCCTTAAAAGTATTTTGGCGACTGGCTGTGAAAATCCAGATGGAAACAGCAGCAAACTGAATGAAACCTGGGAGGCAAGAAACAGGAAGTTCTAGCATCAGCTAATGCACATTGCACAAATGAGAACTGGGCTGTGAATTTGAATATGCTACTTATAACTTCAGATGCTGTATGAAGTGATTAGGACTCAGTGTTAAAATTGTTCTGAGTTAGCTTTGCCACTTGGTATCTATGTGTCCTTGGACAATTTACTTAATCTCTCTTTGAGCCTCAGTTGCTTTATTTGAAAAATAGGAATAATAATAACTTTTCTCAGAAGGCATGCTGTGAGGATTAAATGAAATAATGTATGCTTCAGAGCTTGGTACATAGAAGATGTTAAATTCACATTTGGATTTACTTTCTTCCATTTTAAATATCTAAAACTGCATGTTCCTTGGCAACTTGACCTCCATTCACTTGTGCCCCAGGACTGTGGAATGTGTACTTTGAAATCAGAACTACTGGCCCCAGTGGTCAAGTTTAAAACCTTATGTTTATTCATTTATAAGTAAGTTTCCTGGTAACTGAGGTAGATTAGTTTCCCATTTTTTACAGCCAATGGAGAATTCCCTTTCATTCTAAATAGAAGTTTATAGTGATAGGACTGTAGTATAAACACAACTATCAAAAATAATTGTATCAATTTAGATCAACTACGCTTCAGAATAGGTCAAGATTGACCCTGATGACAAGAGCATTTGACTATTATGCCAGTTTTTCCATATAATTTCATTTCTCTTCAGTAAATATTGAAGGGTGCAGTAGTTCAATCACATGGCAGGTGTACATCTAGCACATTCTGTCTTTGGCAATGTGTATGCATACTATGCTACTAAAAAGCTCTTGTAGAAATTAATGGTAAACAAAGGAAACATTATTAACTTCCATAAACAAGAGGATTTTGTTTAATTTGAAGGATTGTTTAGATAGTAGGGCTGTATTTGCATTAAGTTAACCATATCCTCTCCTCTAATCTTCTTCTTTTTTTTTTTTGTGGTTCTTTTTTTTTTATTGGTTGTTCACAACATTACAAAGCTCTTGACATATCATATTTCATACATTAGATTGAAGTGGGTTATGAACCCCCAATTTTACCCCAAATGCAGATTGCAGAATCACGTCGGTTACACATCCACAATTTTACATAATGCCCTATTAGTAATTGTTGTATTCTGCTACCTTTCCTATCCCCTACTATCCCCCCTCCCCTCCCCTCCCATCTTCTCTCTCTACCCCATCTACTGTAATTCATTTCTCTCCTTGTTTATTTTCCCATTCCCCTCACAACCTCTTATATGTAATTTTGTATAGCAATGAGGGTCTCCCTTCATTTCCATGCAATTTCCCTTTTCTCTCCCTTTCCCTCCCATCTCATGTCTCTGTTTAATGTTACTCTTTTCTTCCTACTCTTCCTCCCTGCTCTGTTCATAGTTGCTCTCATTATATCAAAGAAGACATTTGGTATTTGTTTTTTAGGGATTGGCTAGCTTCACTAAGCATAATCTGCTCTAGTGCCATCCATTTCCCTGCAAATTCTATGATTTTGTCATTTTTTATTGCTGCATAGTACTCCATTGTGTATAGATGCCACATTTTTTTTATCCATTCATCTATTGAAGGGCATCTGGGTTGGTTCCACAGTCTAGCTATTGTGAATTGTACTGCTATGAACATCGATGCGGCAGTATCCCTGTAGCATGCTCTTTTAAGGTCTTCAGGGAATAGTCCGAGAAGGGCAATAGCAGTCCTCTAATCTTCTTTGGAACATAGCATAGAGTTGACTGGAACAAATAGCCAGGATTATGGGCAAAATCTGCAGCTATGGAACAGAACAAAAGCACTTAGCATGTTAAGGTGGAAATGGCAAATGTGTTACCAATATTATTGAGTCCACTTAATCTGCTACTGTACTTTATCACTGAGCCCAGAGTGACCCACAAGTCCTTCCTGCCATGGTTAGGATCAAACTTAATTTGGTGGTAATGTTAGCTTCAGTCTATAATAATCTAAGCATTCAAGATTTCAGTGTAGGGGCTGGGATTGTGGCTCAGTGGTAGAGTGCTTGCCTAGTATGTGTGAGGCCCTGGGTTCGATCCTCAGCACCACATAAAAATAAATAAATAAAATAAAGATATTGTGTCCAGTTACAACTAAAAAATAAATATTACAAAAAAAGATTTCAGTGTACACAATTTAAGCCCTTCTGATTCCACTGGAGCAAAGGCAAAATGGCAGAAAAATCAAGAGATGTCTATTATTTCTATTATTCATGGCAATTTGTGAACACATTTTGGTGTTTTTGTTTTATCAACTTTGCTGCTTTGTTTCATTACTCCAAATGTTCTACTGGGAATTTTTAATTAAGTATGCAGGAAACATTCTTTTCTTCCCCCTGTATATTCTAAAGATGTCTTTGTTGAAATATAATCAACATACAATGAACTTCACATATTTAGGAGTGTGCAATTTGGTAAATTTGATATATGTGTATACCCATGAAAACGTCACTGCAATCATAGTGAACCTTTTATTATCCACAAACATTTAGCCCTTTTGTACTGCCTTTCTACCCTCCACCCCCACCTACCCACCCCAAAGCAACTACTGATCTGTTTTCTGTCACTATAAATTATTTTGCATTTTCTAGTGTTTTACCTAAATGAAAGCCTACAGCATGTAGACATTTTGTGTACCTTCTTTAACTCAGCATGATTATTATAATATTTATACAAGTGGGCATATATATTAATAGTTCTTTTTGTCTTTGGGGTATTTCATTGTATGGATGTACCGGAGTGTACATTCCTTCACTTGTAATGGCCTTTTGAGTTGTTTATAACTTTTGGCTCTTACAAATAAAGCTGCTATGAGCATTCATACACAGATCTCTCTTTGGGCACATGACTGCATTTCTCTTTGGTAAAGATTGAGGCATGGGTCAGGCACAGTGGCACACACCCGTAATCCCAGCATCTTGGGTGGTTGATGCAGGAGGATCACAAGTCCAGAGCCAGCCTCAGCAACTCAGTGAGGCCCTAAACAACTTAGTGAGATGTTTTCTCAAAATAACTAAAAAAAGGGCTCGTTAAGTGCTCCTGGTTTTAATCCCTGGTACCAAAAAAAAAAAAAAAAAAGATCAAGGGGTGAAATGACTAGATCAAAAATCACATGATAGATGTATAGGGTATGAAGGTCTAATTAGCCCAAGAGCCAAGGATGCTCTCAACCCACCTAATAAAGCTTAACAGCAAGACACAAAAGGATAAAATTGTTGCCAGTAATTTATTCACGTGCTAGACAAATCTCAATTATATATTTTATGTATACATCCATGTGCACATATGCGTGCATGTATATGTGTATATATACTCATGTGTATACACACATACATATGGGTATATATGTATGTGTGTATACACATGAGTATATATACACATATACATATATACACATCCATATATACATATATACGCATGGTGTAAATATAATTCAAATTTAACACTTCCTGATGAGTGTCCAAGGAGTCATTTCCTCAACCTTTTCTCACTTGGAGAGTTTCTTCTTTCCATCTCTGAAAAATATTTTGAGTAACCTTCTCTTAGTTCCTGAAAATAGAAGCTCTCAAGAGTGCTACATAACCATTCCAGGACACTCTACAAATTTACCAAGATGGTAATTATATTGTACATGGCAAGAAACTGATTGAAGAGAAGGATAAAAGAAAATTCTATTCAAACCATCCAGCTGAAAGATTGTCTTTTAGTAAAATTTTATGACTGGTTTCAGTAAAGTCCCCCCACCCCAGTCTTAAAACTATAGGGTATATTTTTGAATAATTTTAGTAGGGAGTCATTTTCCAACTCATTAACCCCAAAAGGACAATGGAAAAGTCTTCCTTTGTGAGACTATTTTAGTCAAACGTCTATGCAGAGAACTTATTCTCCATTAGTCTAATATTACTATAAACTGCTTTGAGTAGGCTATTGTTTTTCCCTTCTTGCCAAATATGGGGAGCATCTATTATTTGAAGTTCATAGCTAATTTACCAAAATAACAATTTTCAATTTGCACTAGTGGCATTGTTTTGTTAAGCAAAACTATCTCATTTGTATTAGAATGTATTCAAGAGGTTAATCCTTTCAAGAGTGGTTTCATATCACTACTGAGTTTCAAACATTGGTATTAAATGATGACTCTTTGTCTAGAAGTTTTCTAGAAACCAGGGTGATCTCAATACTACCTTATATTTATATAGTCTTTCACAGATCATACAATACTTTGCATTTGACTTTTTCTTTTTTCTTATATATATTTAAGGTATACACATGATATTTTGATATTCTTATATTGATATTTATATGCATAGTCAAGTGCTAGGAGCCACAAGCAAATAATATGATGCATGGCACTTTCGGTTGTAAGGTGATGCCAGCTAGCCATTGAGATGATATGATTATGTTAAGATTTACATTCATATGGAAATTGGACTCCTGCTGTTCACCTTGGCCTGCTACGGGACTCATGTTACGGGACTCCTGGAGAGTTCCCATTGGTTGGGGAAGGATAGTAGGAGGGAATTCCTGGGGAGGTCGGGGCCCCAGTTCCGGTAGACGTGCGCGTGGGTGGACCGGTTTTTGGCTTCCCGGCGCGTACGGAGTATTGGCGGCTTTTTCAAAAATAAAGTTTTGTTCCTGCTTGAGTGGCTCGTGATTCTGTGCCCAGCCAGACTGAGGCAATTGGTGACCCAGACGGGGAACGCCTGAAACTTAGAGGTGAGTAAAATTGCTCGCCCCTGAGGGAAGGCGACAGAATGGGTGACCATTTCAAAAAACAATGTGTTCTTGTTTTGATTTATTTTGTTTTTATTTCAAGCTCCCTAGCCCTAGAATTTTCTCAGGTGAACTGGGAAAATGGTTGGCTCAAGGTTTGAAGTTATTCGGCCCTGAGAAAGAGAAAATTGATATAACCATTCTCTGCTCCGTTTTTGTTTCATTCTGCTTCGGCTTTGTTTTATCCTATCTTATTGGGTTACGTTACCTTTATAGTAGATTAGAATCTAGTAAAAAACAAACTGAAAAACTGTTAAGTAAATTGTTAGAGCTCCAAACTATGGTAGAAAAAACACTAGGTCAAGCAAAAGAGAAGGTCTCTCAAGCTAGTCAGACAGAGGAAAATTTAAAGAAAGAAAGCTTAGAGGAAAAACAGCCATCAGGTGGAGAATTACAACAGGAGGCTGCTACTAACTCCGTTCTATCACCAGAGGGCATAATTCAACCAACAGCTCCATCTACCGCTGAGCGGCCCTCAACTCCCGTAGTTGATGGACGGAATTCTGAGGCAGGACCCCAAAGATTAGCATGCCCTGTACTTGAGCAGGCAGGAGGGCAACGAATTCACTGTGCTTTAGAGTCAAAACAGTAAAGCAATTAAAGGAGGCTGTAACGACCTATGGGCCACAAGCTCCCTTCACAATAAGCATGGTCGAATCTGTTACCAACTTGGACATGACACCAGCAGATTGGGCTAACATGTGTCGATCTGTGCTAAATGGAGGACAATATTTGTTATGGAAGGTTGCCAATGAGGAATTTTGCATGGAGACAGCTAGGCGAAATTCAGAAGCCGGTTACCCTCAAAGAAATCTAGATATGTTATTAGGAAAGGGACCTTATGAGGATCAAAGACAGCAAATTGAATATGACCCTGGCGTATACGCACAAATTGCTGTAGATGCAGTTAGGGCATGGAAAACTTTACAGGGGCATGGATATTTACAAGGTCAATTATCTAAGGTAATACAAGGAACTAATGAACCTTACGCTGAATTTGTAGATAGGCTTATTCAGACAGCCTCTAGAATATTTGGAAATACAGAACAGGCAATGCCATTTATAAAACAACTGGCTTATGACCAAGGAAATCGTTGCTGCAGAGAGGTCATTAGACCATGGAGACATGAAGATTTAAACACATATATTAAATTATGTAGAGACATTAATGAACAAGGGCAAGTCTTAGCAGCAGTACAACAGGCTTTAGATGCCAGGCCAAAAACATGCTATAATTGTAATCAAACAGGACATTTTAAAAGGAGTTGCCCCATAAGAGGAGGGTTTAACAAAACTAGGTATCAAAGGAATAGAATACCAGGTATTTGCCCACGATGCCATAGAGGGAAACATTGGGCTAATGAATGCCGTTCTCAAACCACCATAGAGGGTATTCCGTTATCAAAAAACGGACAAGGACCAAGTGTTTACTCACGATATCATGGAGAAAGGTATCAGGCTCCATTGCCAAAAAACGGACTAGAGGGCCCAATGCCCCGGGGCCCAAAACCACAAATATACGGGGCAATGGAGGAACCCAGCAGCACCATCAAGGTAGTGCCCAGGACGCATTATCCATTAAATCCCTCATCAGACAAACTAGAGGGAGCGCAGGGTTGGACATCTGTGCCTCCGCCAGAGCAGTACTAACTCCAGAGATGGGAGTTCAAATCATTCCCACAGGAGTAAAAGGACCTCTTCCCCAGGGAACAGTAGGCTTATTATTGGGACGCAGTTCTTCTACACTAAAAGGACTTATGATAAGTCCTGGGGTAATTGATCCCAATTATGAGGGTGAAATAAAAATTATAGCTAGTTCTCCAAGAGGTATATCAGTAATTTCACCAGGAGATAGAATAGCACAGTTATTAATAATACCAAGCCTACATGATAAATTTTCCAGTCATGCTGTAGAAAGAGGTTCCAAGGGATTAGGCTCCACAGGTGTAGATTGGGCTATGCTTTCTTTAAATTTAGATTCTGCCCCATGCTAAAATTAAATATTCAAGGACATGACTTTAATGGGCTACTGGACACAGGTGCTGACCTTAGCGTCATCTCTCGTCAAGAATGGCCAAAACATTGGCCATTACAACAAGCCACTCAAATGCTTCGAGGCTTAGGAGTGGCAACAAATCCCCATAGAAGTGCTATGGTATTAGATTGGAGGGATCCTGAAGGATGTGAAGGAACTATACAACCCTATGTATTGGATCATCTTCCCGTAAATTTATGGGGACGAGATGTCCTAGATCAATTAGGATTGACATTAACAAATAACATCAATCCTAATGCGCCCACTACTAGGGCTAAACAAGGCTTTAGGAAAGAAAAAAGATTAAGAGAACAAGAACAAGGTATGACAGCACCTATTCAAATAGATCAAGAAATAAATAGACATGGATTGGGTTTTCAGAAAGGGCCACTGAGACAATCAAAATTACTTGGAAATCAGAAAGACCAGTGTGGGTTCCTCAGTGGCCCCTGACTAAAGAAAAGATACAAGTAGCCCATGACTTGGTCAGACAACCATTAGCGGAAGGACATATACAACCTTCTGTATCCCCCCATAATACTCCCATTTTTGTCATTAAAAAGAAATCTGGTAAATGGAGATTATTACAAGATTTAAGAGCCATTAATAATGAGATGGTTATTATGGGACCTGCTCAATCAGGGATTCCCCAATTGTCTGCTTTACCAAAAACCTGGCATGTTTTAGCTATAGATATTAAAGATTGTTTCTTTTCAATTCCAATTCATCCCGAGGATAGTCCACATTTTGCATTTACTATCCCTGCACTGAATCATGAAGGTCCTGATCAGAGATATGAATGGAAAGTATTCCCTCAAGGGATTGCTAACAGCCCAACTATGTGTCAAATTTATGTTAATAAAGCAATCCAGCCACTTAGAAATCAAAATCCTGAACTACAAATATTTCACTATATGGATGATGTGTTATTGGCACATAAAGATAAAACACATTGCTAGAATGTTATGCCACACTTACAAACTTATTGAAAAATTATAATCTAGAGATAGCAATAGATAAAGTACAATTAAATCTTCCAATTAATTATTTAGGAGTTCTATTATCCTCAACCATGGTCCGCCCACCAAAAATTCAAATACGAGTAGATCAAATCAAATCACTTAATGACTTTCAAAAGTTATTGGGAGACATAAATTGGATAAGGCCTTATCTAGGTATTCCAACAGGAGAGTTGGGACCTTTATTTGATATCCTAAAAGGTCCATCAGATCCAAATTCACCCCGAATGTTAACGCCTGAAGCAAGAAAGGCATTAAAAATCATTGAAACATATATGGAAAATATGCATTTGGATAGAATTGATATAAGTTTGCCTTTATTATTTATTGTACTACCAACAAAAAATATTCCTACAGGAGTATTTTGGCAAGAAGGTCCATTATTGTGGATACATTTATCTTATTCTCCTAACACTATTCTTACTAGGTATCCTGAGGCTGTAGGACAATTAATACTCAAAGGAATAAAAGCAGCAAAGGGAGTGTTTGGGATTTCTCCCAATAAAATTATTACTCCATATACTATGGATCAAATTGATGAGTTAGCTAATGAGTTAAATACTTGGGCAATAATCATGTGTAAAACTAGTGTTTCATTTGATAATCACTTACCATCGAATCCTTTGTTGTCTTTTTGGTCTAAGCATCCTGTAGTTTTTCCAAAAATGACAAGAAAAACCCCTATCATAAATGCTCCAAATATATTCACTGATGGGTCAAACAATGGTACAGCAGCAGTAGTTACTCCTGATCAAACTTTTACATTTTTAGTACCCAAACAATCAGCTCAAAAGGTAGGGCTTAATGCAGTATTACAAGCTTTTATGATGTTTAAAGATTCTGTATTTAATTTATTTTCTGATAGTCAGTATGTTGTTAATGCTATAGTATGCCTTGAAGATGCTGGTAGGATTTCACCTTCTTCTACTGTTTTCTCTTTGTTTTCCGCTATACAAAGTCTAATCTGGGACAGAAAAGATCCATTCTTTATAGGACATATCAGGGCACATACAGGATTGCCTGGAGCCCTTAGTATGGGCAATGAACTAGCAGATAAATCTACACATGACATACATATTTTCTCCACAATAGAAGCTATAAATTTTCATAAAAGTTTCCATGTCAATGCTAATACTTTACAAAAGCGTTTTAAAATAACTAAAGAACAAGCCAGACATATAATAAAACAATGTCAAAATTGTGTGACATTTTTACCACAAGTTAATCTTGGAGTCAATCCTAGAGAACTGATACCTAACCATATTTGGCAGATGGACGTCACACACTTGCCAGAATTTGGAAAATTAAAATATTTACATGTTACAGTTGATACTTCTTCCGGATTTTTGATGGGCTCCCTTCATGCCAGAGAAAAAACTAAAGATATTATAGCTCATTGCTTACAAAATTTTGCCACTGTGGGCGTTCCAAAACAGTTAAAACGGACAATGGTCCTGGTTATACTTCCACCTCTTTTAAACAATTTTGCTCATCATTTGGCATTACTCACATAACAGGAATTCCATACAATCCACAAGGACAAGGCATAGTTGAAAGAGCTCATCAAACTATTAAAATGTACTTATTAAAACAAAAGGAGGGAATTGGAAAGGGGTATATATCCCCCAAAGATAAACTTAAAATAACCCTTTTTACTCTAAACTTTTTAAATTTGGATTCATCGGGACTTAGTGCTGCGAAAAGACATTTGTATCCAAAAAATGTACATAAGCCTAAGGTACTTTGGAAAGATATTCTAACAGGACAATGGAAAGGTCCGGATCCAGTGATAGTCTGGAGTTGGGGCTCTGTCTGTGTTTTTCCACAAGAGGAACAGCAGCCGATTTGGATTCCAGAGAGATTAACCAAAACAATTTCTACAGAAAAAGAAGATGATTTGACTCAAATCCATAACAACTGATATCCAAAACTCCAGCTTGGCTATTCTTACATCTTCGACAGTGATCAACCAGGATGCTTTTTTCAATATCTATTTTATTATTGCTTTTCCCACATCATAAAGTTCCATTTTAATTTTGAGCTCATACAGACATAAATTAATGTTTTTCTGATCAGTTTTATTTTTTGACTATGGAGTTTTTAAACATTGCAATGGAGATTTCACCTAGGTAAATCTACAAGGCCTTTACTATTGTCTTATATGTTGTATGTTACGTGTGCACATTTCTGTTTTGTGTTGTATGTCTGTATGTGCGTATGTCCATATATCATATATGAGGAGCGCTCATAAAAATATGGATCCCAATTTTTTTTTTATTATTCATGTGATTTTAATGGTTCAATTTAATTTGGGTAAACAGCTGTTGAAGACTGTTTTAATATGTGTACAAATAAGCAGGTTAACAGATCTGTTTGTTTACTTTCACCTTTCCTTTTCATTATATTTAATAATTCTGTTCAGGATAATGTAAATTGTTCTAAAAATTGTTTTCTTAATACCTGTTGAAATGTTATATTTTTTTTCTTCTCTTTTCTTAACATCATTGTCAATCCCTATTTTCATCCCAGTGCTGGTGAAGACAAAGATGAAACCAAACTACAACTTCTTCAATAATTATCACAACAAACTGTATAAACTGATGCATCAATGAATAATAACTCAACAAGTAATGCTCAATCACTGAGTCGATTTATTTTGGGAGGAAATGGACATATTGATAGATTCCTCCACTTTGAACTGCTTACAAAACTTGCCTGGACTATGTATCACTTGTATGCATTGTGCTCTATCTGTTGATGCAGCGAATTATGGTAGTGCTGGCGTATCTTTGCTGTAGTGTCACCAGTGATGCAATTTTTCCTAAAGAGCTGTCTATTGACTTGATTTCGTGGCATTTCTGTATCCTCCTCCCTTCTACTAGTGATGGTCAAATTTGGGGGCCAACAGAGGTGAGGCAAAGAACCTCACCCCCCTCACTGGTGCATAGGCCTATCCACAGGTATGGCTATATACTGGACCGGTAGTCAGTGACGGGTATGATTCAGTTGCAGTGGTATCAACCTAAGACAGGAGGCTGATGCCTAGAGGTCAGTTTTCCAATGACGGGTAAGAACCATATGTTGAATTGGACATACCTAACAGGCACGGTCCCTAGCCACATTGCCTGTTGCTTAATTAAACAGAAGGGGGCAGATGCTAGGAGCCACAAGCAAATAATATGATGCATGGCACTAGCCATTGAGATGATATGATTATGTTAAGATTTACATTCATATGGAAATTGGACTCCTGCTGTTCACCTTGGCCTGCTGGGACTCATGTTACGGGACTCCTGGAGAGTTCCCATTGGTTGGGGAAGGATAGTAGGAGGGAATTCCGGTAGATGCGCGCGTGGGTGGACCGGTTTTTGGCTTGCTGGCGCGTACGGAGTATTGGCGGCTTTTTCAAAAATAAAGTTTTGGTCCTGCTTGAGTGGCTCGTGATTCTGTGCCCAGCCAGACTGAAGCAGTCAAGTGATTACTAGAGTTAAGAAAATTACCATGACCAACATACCATAGTTACTGTGTGTGTGTGTGTGTGTGTGTGTGTGTGTGTGTTTTAAGAGTACTTAAAATGCTTTTGATATTGAAAGATGTTAAAAATTGAGAAGACACTATAGGAGCTGGAGGTATAATGAATATGATAAAAATGTACAGCAAAAAAGAAATAAGCAATCAGGCATAAATTATGTTCTATGCATTAGAAATGCTGTAGGGAATGGTAAAAATATTGAGATGAAGAAAAGTTAGAGAAAACTGTGAGACAGTTAGGCTGAATATTAAACATTAGATTATTGAAAAATCAGAGGGAAATATTCTAGCTGTTTGGCATTATATGTTCAAAAATACAGAGGCAAAGGTAAATAGAGCATCTTTGAAAGGTAGTAAGAAGCATCCTCAGATAGAGCAGAATATAGTTTATTGAGTAGTTCTTCATGTACACTGACTCTGGTGCACAGCTCTATCTTGGCATCTTTACTCATTCATCACAAAATAAATGCTAACAGGGAAATGTAGGATGTTATAGAAGTCACGTTGTTTGCCTTTATGAGTATGTGTGTGAAGCATTCGCAAGTATTTTTAATGGTTCTTTAACTCTTTAGCTCATTGGTCTCACTCCTCTAGATGGAATTGCACAGCAGATTAATGTAGTTTAAAATTTCAGACACACACACAAACATTGAGCAAACAGCTTCACATGCTTAGTGAGCATAATGGAAATAGACAAGTATACCTGGAAGACCACAGTGGGCAATAAGGATTCAAGCTCCAAAGTGTTATGAACAGCTAGAAAATTGGACCAACACAGGTAAGAAATGAGAAATTTTTAGGGCCATTGAGCACCATGCATTTGCAGTGTTCAGTAGCCCTGAAAATTTCTCATTTAGGCCAGGAAGTTCCTGTCTTGTTCGAAATGTAGAAATAAAGGGAACATGCGCAGGTTCTCATTGCTCTAAATTTCTGTTGTCCAGGACCTCCCACCATCTCTTCTGGTACCTGATTCTTTTTCCAGATTTTTGTTACAAAGATTGTAAAGCAGGTATCTACCTTTTTCATTGTAGTGGTAACTACTGTTTGAGTTAGCTTCAAAATAATTCTTCCATCTTATGTGAATATGGTCTAAATGGAATCTAAGGTTAAAATTAGTTCAAGAAAATAGTTAGCAATTCCTTATAACCATATCAAATTTCCTTCCTTTCCTTAGATTGGCAGAGGTTATTTTTAATCTCTCTCTCTAAGTATGATTGAAGTTTGTTTTGATTTGTTCCAGGTTCCTACCTCATCTCCCTTCTTTTGATTTTGTGCTACAATTCTTTGTCCTCTCATTTGGGCCATTTTTACTGATTTGCAATTCACTTTACTTTTGAGAACATTCTTTTTGACATTAACATGGTCTTTTAACTATGTTCTGGGATGTCTCCAGTTAGCCAATATTGGTTCGTCACAAAGTATGAATGTTTATACTCCAGGCTTTTAACTCTGCCCAGATTTGTTGCCATGCTTTTCAGTATACCGACAGATGGAGAAATCTTGAAAATTAAATAAGGCATAATTGGTAGGTCCTGAGTGTCGAGATAATGGGTGTATTTGGAACTGTGAGGGGAAGATTAGACTTCAGAAGGCTTAGTTATTTTATTTAAGTCCTCTGATAATCACAGGCCCCAGTCCTGCACATTAGGAGCACTCTATCTCTCATTGCTGTGCCCCAGAAAAGGCTGATGAGCCCTAAGCAGAAAAATAAAGGGCAGGTTTGTGTGATGTGCCTTTATTACTCAGTCCTGTTAAATCACTGTTTACTACCTAGTATAGTACTGTACATTTGATGAAGCTTTTTCATGAAGAGAAGAAGAAATTAAATTGAACTAATTTTTTTTAAGACATAAGGAAAATCAAAGAAGATGATTTTGTTTTCTTGATTTTAAATTGAGTGGGTGTTCAGCAAACCTTTAAGTAAGCTTACAAAAATCAATTCATTTGACAACTTGATATTATTTTCTTTTCAAAGCCCCCAAACTGAAACATACAAAATGGTACCCAGTAGTGAAAATTGTTTGTCTTCTGTCCAGTGTTGTTTGTTTGTTTCTGTTTCTTGCTTAAGACTCTAATGATACATCCTGTTTTCCCCTGGAACCAGTAATGAATTATTAAGGGGCCAATATTTTAATTGTGTGAATTTTTATCCTTTAGGCCAAAGCTAGAGTACTACTGCTTATAGTAGCCATGTCTGTAAACTGATGAATTTATGTTTGATGAGTAACCATTTACTCAGTTCCTTTTTTACATTTTATATTCATTTAGCAATAATCTTGTAATTCACAGTGTTTACCTAGACTGCATCAATACTTTAATGTAGCAATGCTTGTAATCATGACAAAAGATCATGTTAACTAACATGGTTGATTATCTTTCACAAGAGAAGTATGAATAGCAACTTGATTCACAAAATCACTAATACTTTTCCGATTGAAATAGTGACCATTCCACATTTTGCCATAACAAGCTCAGGTTATAACTACAGAATTTTAGAACAAAGCAGTTACCTAGAGATTTATTTCTACATGGACCTATAGATTGTATAAATGAAGAAACAAGACCTCTTAAATGACTTATCCAAAAACTACATGAGTAATTAATAAAACTTGCTTTTGCATATTATCCATAGGGTTGTTATGAGTCATAGTAATTAAAACTGCTAGTTTTATCTTTCCTTCCTTATTTTAAAAATAGTCTAAACCCTTTAAAAGTTATATCCCTGATTTTTCTGGCCATGGCCAAGATTAATCATGCTTCTTGACCTCAAGTTATTTATCTGGAAGATTATACCTTAAACCTCCCTTTTTAGAGGATTTTAAGGAAAAAATACAATCTTGATCTTATCAGAAACCCATAAATGGCATTTCTAGAAAAATGCTGATAAAGATAACTATTGCTTTCCCATTCAACTTTTTCTTTTTTTAATTAATTATTTATTGTAATTAGGTATATATGACAGCAGAATGCATTTTTATTTATTGTACACAATTGCAGCAAAACTTTTCATTTCTCAGGTTGTACATGATATAGCGTCACTCCACGTGTGCATGTACCTAGGGCAATCATGCCCATCTCATTCCACCATCTTTCCTGCCCCCATGCACCCTCCCTACCCTCCCCATCCTTTGCCCAATCAAAGTCCCTCCATTTTTCTCATGCTTCCATTCAACTTTTGATAAATGGCTTCTTCAGGCTGAACACCTGACGATCAACCTTTAGATTCATAGAGAAAATGTGCTAGTGTATTTTATTTAGCATTTCACAGCAATTAAATATATTAATTTTATTAACATTAATACAAGGCCTAAGGTGATCCTATGTATCAGAACCATTTAAGTTAGTCTCATCATCCCCAGCTACAGGATGTTCCCCTACCTGCTGGATCAGTTTCAATGTTAATTCCCTCCTAAATTTGGCTTCCAACTGGTAGTGTTCCTAGGACCAAAGTGTTCCCTAGACAATCACTGAGAAATCATGCATCAGTTAATCTTGATTTCCTCTTTGCTTAGATGTGAGAAAGATGACATTTTGACTGTCTTTTTGTTCTTTTACTAGGAGGGAAAGAGCAGAACCTCCTTCCAGCTCTGAGACTCTTGGTTACACCTGTGAAAACTAATTCAAAATCTCCTCAGTGTTTTAAAGATTGGTGATGTACAGTTCAATATAAAATAGCTTTAGAAAAGTATAAATGAAAAACTACACTTGTTTTTTTTTAATATTTATTTTTTAGTTCTCGGCGGACACAACATCTTTGTTTGTATGTGGTGCTGAGGATCGAACCTGGGCCGCATGCGTGCCAGGCGAGCGTGCTACCGCTTGAGCCACATCCCCAGCCCCAAACTACACTTGTTTAAAGTGTGCAATGTGAACCAGGAGTGGCAGTGCATGCCTGTAATCACAGTGACTCAAGAGACTGAGGCAGGAGGATTGCAAGTCCAAGGCCAGTCAGGGCAACTTAGAGCCTGTCTCAAATTTTTTTTTTTTTTTTTTTAAAAAGAGCCTTTGGGTTTAACCCTCAGTGCCAGAATTTTCTTAAAAATTAAATTTTATAAATTTTGGCAAATATATAGCTGTCAAATTATTGTCACAGTCCAGATAACAGACATTTAGATCACCCCCAAATTTTCTCATGTCCCTTTGTTGTTTTTAAAAAATTAATTGATTTTTTTGGTTCTAATTTGTTATCCCTTTGTTATTAATGTCTCTGTCCACTCTCTTCCCTTGGGAACCAGTCCCCATATATTTGTTTGTGTTTTCTAGAATTTTACATAAATGGAAACATTGTAATAGACTCCTTGTCTTCTTTCAGTCAGAATAATTATTTTGAAGTCCATCCATGATGTTGTGCATCAACAATTGATTCTTTTTGAGGAATGACTAATATTTCATTGTGTAAATATAACAGCATTGATTTCTATTCACCTATTCATAGACACTTCGGTAATTTCTACTTTCTAGCTGTGATGAATAAAGCTGCTATGAACAACCTTGTACAGATTTTTGGGTTTACACAAGTTTTAATTTCTTTGCAAAAAATGTCCATGGGTACAACTGCCTTCCTAATAAGTGTACCTTTAACTTTTTAGGAAACTGCCAAACTGTTTTCCCAGCACTTACAATGTATGAGAATTCTTGTTGCTCCATATCCTTGTCAACAATTGATGTGATGAAAATTATTTTCCAGTAGAAACTTTTTTTTTCTAATAGGTGTGTAGTTGTATCTCATTGTGGGTTTAGTATGTATTTTCCTGTAACTAATGATGTTAAGCATCTTTTCATTTGTTTATTGTCTATTCCTGTATCTTCTGTTATAAAATATTTCTTCAAACCTTTTGCCCATTTAAAAAAGTTGGATTTCTACCTTTTATTAATACACTTAGATTTAATCTCCCCCAAAACTGAAAATAGGTTTTCTTCAGAATAAAAATTATATACATGTTTGTGAGACTGCAAATACATCATTAACTTGGCCATGTCTATACCTATTTATTCTTGAATGGTGATTTCTCATGGTACCTTTCTATCTTTTTAAACTTTGGATATTCTAAGATTGTACTTACATTTCTCTTGTGTATAGCCTTTTTGGTAAGAATAGATCTATAATAAATCCAGTTGAACTTTAACTTCTCCAGAGAATATACAGTATTTTAGGTAACAAGGTTATATGTGCAAGGCTAAAAACCAACCACTTAGGGTGTAAGTGCTTTATAGATAATGCATCCTATGGGAATTTTAAGCAACAACAAGACTTTGTGTATTTAAGGAAATATTTTACAAGGATGACATTGATTTCAAGAAAGGGAAATGAGGCAGTTCAATGAATATCATTTACTATAAATAAGTGAAAGGTTTCCCTTTTCTCTTTACCGTTTTTTCTTTTTTTAAGAGCAAGTGAGAGCATACTTGGAATGTTACTTTTCTAATTACAGACTGACAAGGTAGTGCACATTTCTCTGACTACATTAATTAGAGAATTTATGACTTAATCTTTGTTTTCAAAACAGGATGCAATTCCAACAGAAAATAAGTTGTTTATCTTATGCAATTTTTAATCATTTTACATAACATTCTTTAAATGGCAACAAAGAATCCATGTTCAAATTTCCTTTTGAATGGGAAAAAATATCTTTAACAAAAAAGGCATCTGCTTATGTCTGTCAGTGCTCCTTTAAAAAAAAAAAAAAGCTTATCTGGTGTTTCATTAATCTGGAAAGACAAATGGCCACGCATTTATTTTTATTTGCTCATCCTTTTCCAACAAATGTCATGACTCAGATGTTCATATCAAAATCTTTGGAAAGTCACATCTCATATGCCTCTGTCTCAGTGAAACTAAATGTGAGTATGTGCTTTTGGAAGTGAATTTGCTAATTAGCGTCCTGAATTCATGGGACTTATATAGAGTCCCTTCACAGAAATTTGGAGCAAATATTTCCCGCCTCACATCTTCAAGTAGAATTAGAACTGGTGGGGCAAAATCTGTGGTAACCCATGATGAGGTTTTACCATCACTACTCCCCTTTTCCTGGCTCCCATTGACTTCAGAGAAATTTCCAGGGCCCTACTTTTCAAAGTGGGGTCTTTGCATCAGCAGCTTGGGCGTCACCTGGAGACTCATTTGAAATGCAAATTAGCTGGTCCTCCTCCAAGCCTCACTGGAAGGAAAGCAGAAACTAGGGGGCAGGGTGGGGTGGGGCATAGCAATCTCTTAACAAGCCTTCCAGGTGAGTCTGCAGCAGCTGAGTTTGAGAACCACTGGTGTAGGTTAATGAAGGAAGTTGTGACTACAAAACTATATAAAATTCATTTTTTACAGCTTCAAGCTGACAGGTTCATTACCAGGTTGCTGTGGCAACAACTGCAGAGTAGGATTGAATAATGAGACATTGTGAAATTAAGAGGCATGAATATTAACCCATCCCCAAATTCTAAATCCCTAAGATTTATATTGGGCAAAATGGATTTTTACTTTCAGCCTTATGGCAAGGAGAAACATAGTTTGATAAGGTTTTATGTTTGATAAGTGAAAACCATGTGTATTTTTTTAAACATCATTCCTTTGGAATTTAGATAAGTTTTTATAGAAAAGTAGAGTTACATTTAAAGACATTCATCACAGAAATCATAACACTCTCAGCAGTGTTTTATAACCCTGAAGAGTTAACTTTTAATTAGATATTTTAATACATCATAATAGCTTTATTTGTCTATAATATTTGTTTTACAAAGCACAGTGCTGGGCACCTAGTGGTTATTAAATAAATATTAAAAATTTAAGCCCTTATTTGGCCATTTATGTGTCATAGAAATAGTTATTATAACAAATATATTTGTGTACTATATTCTTTTCTTTAATATATGGTCTAAGATTCAGCACTTTCTGTATTCAAAGAATTAAATTCATGTAATGGTTTGCATTTTATTGATATGTGCTAAGGATTAGATGCACCCAGTTAAGCTTCTTCCTGGCCAAATGACATACCCTGTCTCTGATGTCAGTCTGAGAAAATCCTATATAGTGTACTACATCTCCGGATTACCTTATCTAAGTAGTACATGGACATTTCAGATGATATGTCTTGGCATGTGGTCATTTTTCATTAACTTATTAGGGATTGTTAAAGCATCTTTTCTCCTTTTTGACACCTTGCCATAATTGAATATAAAATTGACTATAAGACTGGATGCCTGATATTCATGTAGTAAGTTGATGGAGCTTCATTGGTATCTAACAGAAATAATGCCAAGATATTTTAGGGGGAAAATGGGCTCTGTTGCCATCTGATGTGGTCTGTGTACAAATAGCATCTACATTTTGTACTATTTTTTTCCTCAACTATTAGAATGGAGGATTTGTTACATCATCTTTAAGATTATAAGCATTTTTTTAAATTTTTTTATTGGTTCTTCAAAACATTACATAGTTCTTGATATATCATATTTCACACTTTGATTCAAGTGGGTTATGAACTCCCATTTTTACCCCGTATACAGATTGCAGAATCACATCAGTTACACTTCCACTGATTTACATATTGACATACTCATGTCTGTTGTATTCTGCTGCCTTTCCTATCCTCTACTATCCCTCCTCCCCTCCCCTCCCCTCCCCTCCCCTCCCCTCCCCTCACCTCCCCTCCCCTCTTCTCTCTCTACCCCCTCTACTGTAATTCATTTCTCCCCCTTGTATTATTTTTCCCTTTCCCCTCACTTCCTCTTGTATGTAATTTTGTATAACCCTGAGGGTCTCCTTCCATTTCCAAGCAATTTTCCTTCTCTCTCCCTTTCCCTCCCACCTCTCATCCCTGTTTAATGTTAGTCATCTTCTCATGCTGTTCTTCCCTACTCTGTTCTTAGTTACTCTCCTTATATCAAAGAAGACATTTGGCATTTGTTTTTTAGGGATTGGCTAGCTTCACTTAGCATAATCTGCTCTAATGCCATCCATTTCCCTCCAAATTCTATAATTTTGTCATTTTTTAATGCAGAGTAATACTCCATTGTGTATAAATGCCACGTTTTTTTTATCCATTCGTCTATTGAAGGGCATCTAGGTTGCTTCCACAGTCTTGCTATTGTGAATTGTGCTGCTATGAACATCGATGTAGCAGTGTCCCTGTAGCATGCTGTTTTTAGGTCTTTAGGGAATAGACCCAGAAGGGGAATAGCTGGGTCAAATGGTGGTTCCATTCCCAGCTTTCCAAGAAATGTCCATACTGCTTTCCAAATTGGCTGCACCAATTTGCAGTCCCACCAACAATGTACAAGTGTACCCTTTTCCCCACATCCTCGCCAGCACTTGTTGTTGTTTGACTTCATAATGGCTGCCAATCTTACTGGAGTGAGATGATACCTTAGGGTGGTTTTTATTTGCATTTCTCTGACTGCTAGAGATGGTGAGCATTTTTTCATGTACTTGTTGATTGATTGTATGTCCTCCTCTGAGAAGTGTCTGTTTAGCTCCTTGGCCCATTTGTTGATTGGGTTATTTGTTATCTTATTGTCTATTTTTTTGAGTTCTTTATATACTGTGGATATTAGGGCTCTATCTGAAGTGTGAGGAGTAAAGATTTGTTCCCATGATGTAGGCTCCCTATTTACCTCTCTTATTGTTTCTTTTGCTGAGAAAAAACTATTTAGTTTGAGCAAGTCCCATTTGTTGATTCTAGATATTAACTCTTGTGCTATGGGTGTCCTATTGAGGAATTTGGAGCCCGACCCCACAGTATGTAGGTCGTAGCCAACTTTTTCTTCTATCAGATGCCTTGTCTCTGATTTGATATCAAGCTCCTTGATCCATTTTGAGTTAACTTTTGTGCATGGCGAGAGAAAGGGATTCAGTTTCATTTTGTTGCATATGGATTTCCAGTTTTCCCAGCACCATTTGTGGAAGATGCTATCCTTCCTCCATTGCATGCTTTTAGCCCCTTTATCAAATATAAGAAAGTTGTAGTTTTGTGGGTTGGTTTCTGTGTCCTCTATTCTGTACCATTGGTCCACCCGCCTGTTTTGGTACCAGTACCATGCTGTTTTTGTTACTATTGCTCTGTAGTATAGTTTGAAGTCTGGTATCGCTGTACCACCTGATTCACACTTCCTGCTTAGCAATGTTTTTGCTATTCTGGGTCTTTTATTTTTCCATATGAATTTCATGATTGCTTTCTCTATTTCTACAAGAAATGCCATTGGGATTTTGATTGGCATTGCATTAAACCTATAGAGAACTTTTGGTAATATCGCCATTTTGATGATGTTAGTTCTGCCTATCCATGAACAGGGTATATTTTTCCATCTTCTAAGATCTTCTTCAATTTCTCTCTTTAGGGTTCTGTAGTTTTCATTGTATAAGTCTTTTACCTCTTTTGTTAGGTTGATTCGCAAGTATTTTATTTTTTTTGAGGATATTGTGAATGGAGTGGTTGTCCTCATTTCCATTTCAGAGGATTTGTCGCTGATATACAGGAATGCGTTTGATTTATGCGTGTTGAATTTATATCCTGCCACTTTGCTGAATTCATTTATTAGCTCTAATAGTTTCTTTGTAGACCCTTTTGGGTCTGCTAGGTATAGAATCATTTCATCTGCAAATAGTGATAATTTAAGTTCTTCTTTTCCTATTTTTATGCCTTTAATTTCTTTCGTCTGTCTAATTGCTCTGGCCAGTGTTTCGAGAACTATGTTGAACAGAAGTGGTGAGAGAGGGCATCCCTGTCTTGTTCCAGATTTTAGAGGGAATGCCTTCAATTTTTCTCCATTCAGAATGATGCTAGCCTGAGGCTTAGCATAGATTGCTTTTACAATGTTGAGGTATGTTCCTGTTATCCCTATTTTTTCGAGAGTTTTGAACATAAAGGGATGCTGTACTTTGTCGAATGCTTTTTCTGCATCTATCGAGATGATCATATGGTTCTTAATTTTAAGTCTATTGATGTGGTGAATAACATTTATTGATTTCCGTATATTGAACCAGCCTTGCATCCCAGGGATGAATCCTACTTGATCATGGTGTACAATTTTTTTGATATGTTTTTGAATCCGATTTGCCAGAATTTTATTGAGGATTTTTGTGTCTAGGTTCATTAGAGATATAGGTCTATAGTTTTCTTTCTTTGAAGTGTCTTTGTCTGGTTTAGGAATCGGTGATGTTGGCCTCATAGAATGAATTTGGAAGTTCTCCCTCTTTTTCTATTTCCTGAAATAGCTTGAAAAGTATTGGTATTAGTTCCTCTTTAAAGGTTTTGTAAAACTCTGCTGTATACCCATCCGGTCCTGGGCTTTTCTTAATTGGTAATCTTTTGATGGTTTCTTCTATTTCCTCAATTGATATTGGTCTGTTTAGGTTGTCTATATCCTCCTGTCTCAATCTGGGCAGATCATATGACTTAAGAAATTTATCGATGCCTTCACTATCTTCTATTTTATTGGAGTATAAGGATTCAAAATAATTTCTGATTATCTTCTGTATTTCTGAAGTGTCTGTTGTGATATTGCCTTTTTCATCCTGTATGCTAGTAATTTGAGTTCTCTCTCTTCTTCTCTTCATTAGCATGGCTAAGGGTCTGTCGATCTTATTTATTTTTTCAAAGAACCAACTTTTAGTTTTATCCGTTTTTTCAATTGTTTCTTTTGTTTCGATTTCATTAATTTCAGCTCTGATTTTAATTATTTCTTGCCTTCTACTTCTTTTGCTGTTGTTTTGCTCTTCTTTTTCTAGGATTTTGAGATGAAGTATGAGATCATTTATTTGTTGTTTTTTTCTTTTTTTAAGGATTGAACTCCATGCAATGAATTTTCCTCTTAGAACTGCTTTCAATGTGTCCCATAGATTCCGATATGTTGTGTCTGTGTTTTCATTTATCTCTAAGAATTTTTTAATTTCCTCCTTAATGTCTTCTATAACCCATTGATCATTCAGTAACCTATTGTTCATTCTCCAAGTGATGCATGATTTTTCCTTCCTTCTTTTATCGTTGGTTCTCAGTTTCATTCCATTATGGTCAGATAAGATGCATGGTATTATCTCTACTCCTTTATATTGTCTAAGAGTTGCCCTGTGACATAATATATGATCTATTTTTGAGAAGGATCCATGTGCTGCTGAGAAAAAAGTGTAACTGCTTGATGTTGGGTGGTATATTCTATATATGTCAATTAAGTCTAGGTTATTAATTGTGTTATTGAGTTCTATAGTTTCCTTATTTAACTTTTGTTTGGAAGATCTGTCCAGTGGTGAGAGAGGTGTGTTGAAGTCTCTCATGATTATTGTATGGTGGTCTATTAGACTCTTGAACTTGAGAAGAGTTTGTTTGATGAACATAGCTGCACCATTGTTTGGGGCATATATATTTATGATTGTTATGTCTTGTTGGTGTATGGTTCCCTTGAGCAGTATGTAGTGTCCCTCTTTATGCCTTTTGATTAACTTTGGCTTGAAATCTATTTTATTTGATATGAGTATGGACACTCCTGCTTGTTTCCGAAGTCCATATGAGTGATTTGATTTTTCCCAACCTTTCACCTTCAGTCTATGTATGTCTTTTCCTATCAAATGCGTCTCCTGTAGGCAGCATATTGTTGGGTCATGTTTTGTGATCCATTCTACTAGCCTATGTCTCTTAATTGGTGAGTTTAAGCCATTAACATTTAGGGTTATTGGGATACAGGAAAATTCTTTTAACTTTTGTTTATCGTGGAAGGTTTTAATTTCATCTTCCATCTTGAAGCTTAATTTTGCTGGATACACAATTCTTGGTTGGAACCCATTTTATTTCAGTGTTTGAAATATGTTATTCCAGGATCTTCTAGCTTTCAAAGTCTGTGTTGAGAGATCAGCTGTTATCCTGATTGGTTTACCCCTAAATGTAATCTGCTTCCCTTCTCTTGTAGCTTTTAAAATTCTCTCCTTATTCTGTATGTTGGGCATCTTCATTATAATGTGTCTAGGTGTGGATCTCTTATGATTTTGCAGATTCGGCATCCTGTAGGCTTCTAGGATTTGGGATTCTGTCTCATTCTTCAAGTCTGGGAAGTTTTCTCGAATTATTTCATTGAATAGATTGCTCATTCCTTTGGTTTGGAGCTCTGTGCTTTCCTGTATCCCAATGACTCTTAAGTTTGGTCTTTTAATGTTATCCCATATTTCTTGGATGTTCTGCTCATGGTTTCTTAGCAGTTTTGCTGAGCTGTCTATGTTCTTTTCAAGTTGAAATACTTTGTCTTCATTGTCTGATGTTCTATCTTCTAAGTGTTCTACTCTGCTACTCTACTCAATTGAGTTTTTAAGTTGGTTTATTGCTTCCTGCATTTCTAGGATTTCTGTTTGTTTGTTTTTTATAGCCTCTATCTCCCTGTATAGTTGATCTTCTGCTTCCTGGATTTGTTTATGTAATTCATTGTTGAGGAGATCTTTCATTGTCTGATTTTGCTGTCTAATGTCTTCCTTGAGACTCCAGATCATCTGAAGCATGTATCTCCTGAATTCTTTATCTGACATGCCATCTGCTGCAGATATTACCTCTTCTAACGTTGAGTTGACCTGCATTGCTTGTGGTCCTTTCTTTCCTTGTCTCTTCATACTGTTCGTGTTTCTTTCTGCTTACTGAGACTGTTGTGTTATTGAATTTTCCCCCTATATATTTGTATTACTCTTGTATAGTTGCAAAGTCTCCCGCACAGGCGCGGGCAGGGGCTCTGCTCCTCCTCCAATTGGGGCAATGTGCCTACAACATCGGCAGGCCGCTGGGCCTGTTCTGCTGATTGGTAGCAGGTGCGCCTACCTTGCAGGCGCGGGCGGTGGCCCTGCCCCTCTGCGGGCCGCTAGGCCTGTCCTGTCGGTGGTCGCAGTTCCGCCTCCTTTGCAGTCGCGGGCAGCGTCTCTGCCCCTCTGAAGGCCACTGGGCCTGTTCTGCCGGTGGGTCGCGGGTCCACCTACCTTGCAGTTGCGGGTGGCGGCTCTGCCCCTCTGCGGGTCGCTGGGCCTGTTCTGTCAGTGGTCACAGTTCCGCCTACCTTGCAGGCACGGGGTGGGGGGGCAGCTCTGCCCCTCCGCACGCCGCTGGGCCTGTTCTGCTGGTGGGTCACAGGTCCGCCTACCTTGCAGGCGCGGTAGGCAGCTCTGCCCTTCTGCAGGCCACTGGGACTGTTCTGTTGGTGGGTCGCAGGTCCGCCTACCTTGCTGACGCGGGGGGAGGGGACAGCTCTGCCCCTCAGCAGGCCGTTGGGCCTGATCTGCTGGTGGGTCGCAGGTCCGCCTACCTTGCAGGCGCGTGGGGCGGCTCTGTCCCTCCGCGGGTTGCTGGGCCTACTCTGCTGGTAGGTCGCAGGTCCGCCTACTTTGCAGGCGTTGTTGGCAGCTCTGCCCCTCCGCAGGCCACTGAGCCTGTTCTGTTGGTGGTCACAGTTCCGCCTACCTTGCTGACGCGGGGGGAGGGGGTAGCTCTGCCCCTCAGCAGGCCGCTGGGCCTGGTCTGCTGGTGGGTTGCAGGTCTGCCTACCTTGCAGGCGCATGGGGTGGCTCTGCCACTCCGCAGGTTGCTGGGCCTCACCTGCTGGTGGGTCGCAGGTCTGCCTACCTTGCAGGCGCGGGTGGAGGGCACGGCTCTGCCCCTCAGCAGGCCACTGGGCCTGATCTGCTGGCCTATTCTGCTGGTGGGTCGCAGGTCCACCTACTTTGCAGGCGTGGCTGGCAGCTCTGCCCCTCCGCAGGCCACTGAGTCTGTTCTGTTGGTTGTCACAGTTCCGCCTACCTTGCTGGAGCGGAGGGAGGGGGCAGCTCTGCCCCTACGCAGGCCGCTGGGCCTGGTCTGCTGGTGGGTCGCAGGTTCGTCTACCTTGCAGGCGCGTGGGGCGGCTCTGCCACTCCCAGGTTGCTGGGCCTGACCTGCTGGTGGGTTGCAGGTCCGCCTACCTTGCAGGCGTGGGGGAGGGCGCACACCTATTTGCATTTAGACAGTTACGCAAAATGGAGGACGTAATGCTTGGGATGAAAGTTGGGGGGAAGGGGAAGGTAGGTGCTCTTGAAAAGAAAGAAGGAGAGGGAGATAGATAGCATAGAGGAGAATGGAAAGAGCAATAAAACTTGGAAGGGGAGAGAGAGAGGGAAAAGGGAGAGAAAAAAATAAAATAAAATAGGAAATAAAATTAGGTCTTGAGATCCATTTTCTTCTCTTCCCGTAGGCAAAGCTGTGCCCTCCGGGCTGAGTTTTGCCCTCAATGTGTCAACAGCAATCCCTGTAAGGCAGTTCTTGGGAGTCTCTCAATCCTGTTGCTCCAGAGCCGTTTCACTTCTACGGCCCCTCCTCCCCTTCCTCCTGCCAGCCAGCCAGGTCCTGCTCACCGGAGGCAGTTCCCCAAGGATTTGGTTACACTTTCAGCCCCACCAAGTGCTCTATTTCCCTAACTACTGAGCACTCTCGCTGTCATTCATCTAAGCCCCAGTGCTGTGGAGCTGTGGTCTGGGAGTCAATTGTTTAATTTTTCCGGACCCCTTTGGTGGGCACACCTTTGGAATCTGGCAGCTAAGACCATTGGTATCGCTGCTGGTGGTAATAGGAGTTGGGGGTCAAGGATCCCCTCTACGTCCCTCAGCCCCTACAGTCACAACCACTCTGCTGGCGGTAGGAGGAGTTGGGGGTCTGGAGTGTCCTCTGTTTCCATCCGCCCCTACCGTCACACCCTCTCAGTTGGCGGTTGGGGGAGTTGGGGGTAGGGAGTCTTCTCTGCTTCCCTCTGCCCCTGCAGTCACGCCCACATCACTGGAAGTAGGGGGAGTTGGGGGTTGAGAGTCCTTTGGCCCTTAGGGTCACGCCCACGGAGAGATTTTGAAGTTTCCCGGTTGTTTGTATCTGGTGTGGGTGGGAGTCACACACCTGCTAAAGTAGATTCCGCTGGTAAGGAATCTCTTTGGCCGAACTTTGGTGACTTCCCCTCTCTGCTATGGCGGGCCCCTGGCTCCTTGTCGGAGTGTCCGAATGGAGGGGTGGAACTGGCTTGTCTCTGGTCTGACACAATCTCTGGTTTTAGTTCCCAGTTCGCTATTTCGTAAAGGGTTGGTTAGATTCCCTTCACGCTGTCTCAGGGGGGAGAGCCGTTCGCCGGGTGGGCGGGGCTGTTAGTAGAGCCGGGAGGGCACGGGCTGTCTGCTGGGCCAGGCGGGGACACTTCTCGCTGCACCGAGCCGCCGGGGGCTGCCTGTAGAGCCGGGCAGCTGCGGCCGCGTGGCTAAGATCCGGGCGGGCAGGGTGGCCGTTCCCAGAGCGAGAGCAGGGCCTCCCCGGGACGGCGGGATGGCGTGTGCCGTCTGCAGGTTCGGGCGGGCCGCGCCGCTCTGAGCCGCCAGCCGCTTACAGAAGCGGCTGGTGGCTGCGGGACTGGACCTCTGCGCCCGCGTGGCCGGCCAAGATCCACTTGTCTGGGACAAACTGACACTTCTAATAGACCTACCAATTCCTGGCAGGTCCCCTCTTAACGGAATTTTGCTAGAAGTTCCTCAGTAGGTAGACTGCAGCTGTTCCAATGGGTCTTTCGGATCCCGTTAATGTGGAGACATTGGAATCGCTGCTTCCTCGCCGGTGGCCATGTTGGATCCCCGATTATAAGCATTTTAAATTCTAAGATTTGGGGGAAAAGGAGGAAAACATCAAAATCATAAAGCACCACCAAAGTGCAATACATGACTGAATATTTTTTATTTATTTAGTAAAAGAATAAATTAAATAATAAGTAGTAAAAAGTAAAAAAAAAACTTTGTTGGAGACTATGGGGAATAATATTAGGTACTTTGATTTTAGGATATTAAATGGGCATGTTTTAGGGAAAATACTTTAGACGAGTATTTGAAATTAATGTTTTCCCCTCAGAGTTTTCACATTGAATTATTTGTTCTTAAATCCAATGTATGGGAAATACTTAAAAAAGTAAATAACTTTGATATTTTAAGCATAGGTGTGCTCTATAGATCATTACTTTCTAGAAGAGGAATATCTTTAAAGGACAGCTCTCTACACTTTATACTTGTCTGCACTCACTTATTTCATTACATTTTGTGCAACCTAAAATTGTAGCTATAAAGCTATTTTGGGCATGCTTTTTCCAGAACTTGTAAGAATCAACAGGAGCATAATTTTAAGCTACAGAAGTGCAAAATAAGCACAGAATCCTAGCTACCATAAATAAAAGGCCAGAATTCTAACTTTGCAAAAACTCATAATTATTAGCAATGGGGGAGGGGAAGTGTGAGCACCAAAAGTGGAGTTTTATGGGATATTTCTCCATACTTCTAAACTTTCCCCCTGAACTTTATTTCTTCTCAGAGATGGAATTCTGTGAAACCCCTCACACTTTGTGCTCTGGCTACCAGACAGACATGCACAGTGTTTCTCGGCATGGCTACCAGCTGGAGATGGGATCTGATGTGGACACAGAGACTGAAGGTGCAGCCTCACCTGATCATGCACTGAGAATGTGGATAAGAGGAATGAAATCAGAGCATAGCTCCTGTTTGTCCAGCCGGGCCAACTCTGCTTTGTCCTTGACTGACACTGACCACGAAAGGAAGTCTGATGGGGAAAATGGTAATAAAATAACTTACACCATTTAAGTAAAACACAAAGAGATTTGTTTTACCCTTTGTTTTGTTTTCCTTTCCTGTATCTTCCCATCTGTCATTTAACATGCAGAATGTGATTGCAAGTTAGTAGGGTCCCATGGACAAGGCATATCCCTAAGTATCTGGAAAGTAGATATATTTATTTACAATGATAGACAAAATTCTTTTCATTTCTGGGGAACCCCTAGGGAAATAATCTCATTCGGTCAGCAATATTGTGCATGTCTTATTTATTGCTTGCTTTTATTTTCATCTTTATTTTCCAGTGCAATCCTAGTGGGATTTATTATAGAAAATACTCATTTTATGTATTTTGGCTTTATATCAATGTATGAACAATGAGATGAACAGTTGTATAGCAAGCATACTCTTTATATGTTTCCTATTTTGATTCAGATTAACCTGTTGAATGTGCAGATTGATTCAAATTAATCAGGTTAGGCTGAATGGTTTAAATAATAGATGATAAATTAACAGTAGTCATGTTCTAAGAAATAAGTACTGATGATATGATTATTATAATGTAATTATATACTATTTTCTTGTGATTTTTAGAAAAAGAAAAGTTTTATCTTTTTAATTTGTTGGGAAGGGGCTAACTTATTTCTACTCTTCTGTCGCTACCAACAACTAAATTCCTTGCATAAAAATCACATTAATTCTTACTGAACACATTAATCTGTTCATTGCTATTCAGTTTGTCCAAATTTCACATGTTTCCATCACCATGACTATGAAGCCTAGTCTGTTAGCAATGGCTAATTGCTATTTTCTTAGGTGGCAGAGGTAGACAACTGTTCTGAACTGGCAGTTTCTTCTAGTCTATCCCTTTGTGCCTCCTTGAGCCCAACAGAGACACTGGACACAAGAATATAATCAGGAATGAGTGATTGCCCAGCAGAATATAATTTTCTAATAATAGTACATAACATTTCATGATATTACCAAATATCTTTGGGAACTTGACTTTTTACGATTATTTTCCTATATGTATGTATATAATGCTGAAATGAGAAGGGAACATATTGATATGTTTATGCATATTCATGTAAGTGAAAAAAAACATTAAGATGGAAGTTAGGAGACTTTGGAATGGTCACTATATTTTGGGGGCTTCATGTATTTTTCAAGAAAAACAGTGACCAATATTATATGAAATTGAGTGGTATTTGATCTCCTCTATTATCAAGACATCTTGTTCTCCTTCATTCCACTCCTGACATTGGAATTTATAGCAAATTCACTGGATTAAACCATTAAAATCCAAGAAAGACATTTCTGCACTGTATTCTCCCATACTTCTACTTCTGCAAGACCCTTAGTATGAGGATACTTTTAGGGTGATAAAAATATTCTAAAATTAGATATTGGTGATGGTTGCATAACTCCATGAAAATACTGCAAACTACCGAATTGCATGCTTTAAAAGGGAGGTATTATAGTATGTGAAGTATAGTTCAATGAAGCTTTTTATTTTAAAAAAATCCCTGAAAAAGGTTAAGGTTGAAGATTGAAAAGTCCCAGATGATTTGGACAAGGATTAATTAGTAAAATGTTTGCTATTACAGGTTTCAAATTCTCTCCAGTTTGTTGTGACATGGAGGCTCAAGCTGGGTCTACTCAAGGCAAGTGTTTGCAAATATTTGACTACAAATTGTTTTTACCTCACCCCATCCCTGACACCCATCCCCTCAAAGGGGAACCCTGTTCTTCTGACAAACAACACAATGAACTTGGTAAAATTAGCCCAGTGTCAGTTTTTGTTTTGTTTTCCTCTGTTATCAATTCATGGAAGCATACCTAGCAGGACATGAATTTCATCTATTTGTTTTTACATAGTCATTTTTCAGCAAGGAGGGCATTATTATTTTTACTTTTGCCTTTATTGTGCTCATTGGGTTTTGACCCCCTTTTTAAAAAAATATTTTTTAGTTGTCAATGGACCTTCATTTTATGTTTTTATATGTGGTACTAAGAATTGAACCCAGTACTTCATACTGGCTAGGCAAGCGCTCTGCCTCTAAGCCACAACCCCAGCCCGGGTTTGGCCCCTTTGGAGAAGAATACTGAAAGCAACTTTTATGAGTGATTTTGTTGACTTAATCTGTATTGAGCCCTTTTCAAACATTTTACAGTTAAGGTCCTCATATCTAACCACAGTGATTCAAACACAGAAGACAGATATATAGGGTTTATAACAGTACTTGTAACATACAAGTATGATATGGATACTTATTATTTTTGTATCAGCATTTCAAAATTATTCATATCTGTGAGGATATGAAATGAGATAACTCATTTTATCTTCATGACTACTCTGTGAAATAGATCTATTATCAACCCTATTTCACACATAAGGAAGTGTTAAAACAACAATTCAGAAAGAAGCTAGCCATTTTTTCTTCCTTGTATCACGTATGTATATAATATGAACTTAAACAACTCTCCTCGGCTTACATTAGAGTTCTGAATGTCTTACTCTGACTGTTATTACTATTTTCTTTTTTTAAAGGAGGGGGAGGGGGAGAGAGAGAGAGAGAGAGAGAGAGAGAGAGAGAGAGAGAGAGAGAGAGAGAGAGAGAATATATATTGTAGATGGACATAACACAATGCCTTTATTTTTTTTTTATGTGGTGCTGAGAATCAAACCCAGGTCCCGCCCGTGCTAGGCGAACGCTCTACCACTGAGCCACAATCCCAGCCCACTATTTTATAAAGCAGGGTTTATTTAAAAAGGAGTACTTCTTATTAAATAATAAATAATAATAAATAATACTTCTTATTAAAAAGGAGACTTCTCCTGGGAGGGAGAAGGGGGCCATAGCTGGTATCCTGGTATCCCCAGAAGCAGGAGTGTTCTGCCTTTTTTTTTTAAAAGAGACAGTGAGAGAGAGAATTTTTTTAATATTTATTTTTTAGTTATTGGCAGACACAACATCTTTGGCATGCCAGGCGAGCGCACTACTGCTTGAGCCACATCCCAAGCCTGGTGTTCTGCCTTTTAATAAGTCCTATGCTTCCCTTGTACTCCTGGTCTCTTGCCCCTTATCTCTCTCCTTCCTGATTACATGAGTAGGCTCAGGAAATGCTCAGTGGGATGGCCAAAAGGTGGGAAACAGGTGGGTTGGAGGGGCCAGGGAGGAGAGATCAGGTCAGGAAGGGTGCATAATTAACAACTCCCTGCAGAGAGGGACAATTCCTGGGACAGGTTACCTTAGCAACTGGTTGGAGCAGGGGCAAGTTATCTTGATAAAGGTGGAAGAAGGGCTCTGTCTCTATTTTCAAAAAGAATATTATAATTTGGGATTTTCCTTTCCTCTACTGTGGATTAGAGGAAGGGAATCAAGGGGGATGGGTGAAGAATGGCAAAAGGGAAAACCAGTGGAATGAATCTGACCTACCTTTCCAGTTTATATATATGAATATGTCACAATGAGTCTTACATTTATGCATATCCACAAGGCATTGATTTTAAAGATTATAAAGAAATAGCAGAAAAATCAGTAGAGGTAAAGAAACAGGGAAAGGGAACAGTGGGGGGGGGAAGGAGGGAAAGGAAAAGGGAAGTATTAGGGTCTGAATTATTATATAATACTAGAGATATATGAAAGTTAAATAATATACAATCTCCAACCTTAAGGAACTTTTCTGTTTGTCCTTGGATAGATAAATAAAGCTTTCCAAGTCTCAGTTTCCTAGTCTGTCAAGTGGAGGAAATACCTATTCAAAATTTTGTGCTGCTGGTGGTTATGTATGTATCCCAGCAACTCAGGAGGCCTAGAAAAGGGGATCACAAATTCAAAGCCAGCCTCAGCAACTTAGCGAGGCCCTAGGCAAATTAGTGAATCCCTGTCTTAAAATAAAATAAATAAATAAATAAAAGGACTGGGGATGTGGCTCAATGGTGAAGCACCTCTGGGTTCAATCTCTAGTACAAAAAACTTTTAAGTTTTGGGGGTTTTTATGAAGAGTATGGATGTATAGCATTTTATGGTATGTCTATTTTAACTAAATGTTTAATAATAAATGTCATTTGTGGTTTTATCTATCACTGTACATTTACTATGCACATATTATCAGATTGGATAGGTGCTATAGCATAACATTTCTGTTATCAAGGATTAAACAGACGTGCATTGTACCTTCTGAAACATCTGGTGTCCTAGGAAACTCTCTAGTCTAGCAGAATTCATCTTACTTTCTGCTTATTTCAAACTAGGTAAAAATCCTTGGACTTGTCTTAGATTAAACAATATATCATTTCAATAGCCAGCAATCTTGTTCTGAGAGGACTGTGATAGGAAATTCACTAAAGTACTTCAGACCTGTGAGGGTTAATTCCTGCTATTATAATTCCTACTGTCATTGTAGTAGTCCTTAAAGTAGAGCTGGGATTTCAACTATTCAGAAGCCCTGTTGATTTCCATGCTTATTGGGCAGTTGTGCTCCCTATGTACTGCTCAGGAACTTTATAGGTACAGGAATATATGGTGCAATCCCATCACAGCTAAGAAATCCATTAGTACTGCTCTCCATTGTTTCTTTACTGCATGCCACAGAACCCTGGTAATATAGCATGTGCTACCAAGAAACACCATACCATCATAGCCATGCATATGCTGTTCTCAGACCCTAAATTGCTTCAAGGGAACAGCTGGAGTTGTGAAAAAATGGACAAACTAACACCTGGGGTTTTTGAATGACACATGATAGTTATACCCAAATGAGGAGTTATTCCTTCTGATATTTGACCATATGGGGCCATTCATGTACATTTAGTGGAGGAAATTTGTTTGTTTGTTTTGGTTTTCTTTCCTTTGCTTATTGTTTTCCCTTGGTAATGTAAGTTATACAGGACACTTCCATAGCAGTGATAACAGTTCCTGAGGAACTATCTGAATGTCAAAGGAAGTGTGTGGAACAATGCAATGACTTGGTAATAGCTTTGGCAGGAGCCCTGCCATATAACTGACATCCTGATGGCTCTGTTGGACCCATTAGGCATGTATGAAACAGTGCAGTTGACTCTGTAACAGCTCTTTTGGAGATGTTACACTATCAGAGGAAGTGCATAAGTCATTGGGATTACTTTACATGTGGGTGAGACACTTCTGTGGTGAATGTTGTGTTTTTACAATTGAAAACCACTTTGATGACATTGAACTTCAAGCTATTATCATGGTAGATATAACAAAGTCATATTTTTTCAGTACGTAATTTTAACTAGTATTTTTAGTGTTAAAGTATTAGCTGATGGTTAAAAATTACAATAATTGAAAACAAGTATAAACTGGAAAAGTAAAATATCCTTCTCTCTACCTTTCAAGTGTCATTTTTGAAAGACAGCTAGTGTTAACAGTGTACAAATGGGATCACATGCTACAGAAAAACCAACAACATTTTCCAGTTCAGATATCTTGGATATATCCCCATATTTGTAACAGAGATCTACCCCATTAATTTTAACGTGTGGAATTTTGTTTATGTATATGCCATTTTTGAGGTACTGGGGTTGAACCTAGAAGCATTTTCCACTGAGTTATTTTCCCCCTTTTTTATATTTTTTAAAATTTTGAGACAGGGTTTCACTAAATTGCTGAGGCTGACTTTGAATTTACAATCTTTTTGTCTCAGCTTCCTGAGTTGCTGGGATTATAGGCATGATCCAATGTGGCCAATTGTATCAATTTTTTTTATTTAGTCATTTCCTCTTGGTGCACAACTAGTTTTCCAGTGTTTGATCTTAAAAGTAGTACTATATTTAATATCCTTGTATACATCTTTTTGCACACTTCTTGAATAATTTCTTAGTACTAAAAATGATGGGCAAAAGATATATGCGTGTTTAATCTTTTTTTGTATATAATATCAAATTTCCCCCTTAAAAGAGCACTACCTACTAACACTATATGAAGAGTATCTGTTTTCCTATATTCTTACCAACACTGGCAATGACAAAAAAAAGATTTCTAATACCCAATCTGCTAGATGAAATATGAGAGCTCTTTATGGTATTATTTTGTATTTATTTATGAATGAGTTTGGGCATTTTTATATGCAATGGCCCATTTGCATCTCTTCTCTGAATTGCCTGTTGACATCCTTTGCCCAGTTTTCTACTTATAATCAATAAGAAAAATTTCAACAACAAAATAGAAAAAAAAAGTGGATATAGGCCATAGAAAAGGAAATGAGAGTGTTTCTTGAACATATGAAAAAAATGTTTAACCTTACTTCTAAGAGAAATTACTATTAAAATTATAATACATTATCATTTATCACCTATAATCTTGGCAGTAATAAAATTTTGATAATGTGCTTTTTTGAAAACTGTGCATAATACATTGTTTAAAGGAGTATAAGTACAATTCCTATGAAAGAAAATTTAACAATACTTAGGAAAAAAATGTTCTCCTTTGACCCCAAAATTTCAATTCTTGAAATTTATCCTATAGGTATTGAATGAGCACTTAATGATATGTATGGGGGAGTCACTGTAGCATTGTTGAGATATCAAAAAATCAGAGACACCAATCAAAATGTTTGTCAATAGGAAGAGATTTGAATAATTTATGGTTTATTCATGCAGTAGAGTTTTCTGCAGCTTTAAAAATAATGAGACATATATGTTAGGAGGAAAGTTGGAGATGGCTCAGGTAGAATTGCACAGAGGTTTCTACTCCATTGACACTCTATTTTTGTGTTTATAATATTTTATTACCTAAACTAGGTGATGAGGTATATAGGTAACTATATTATTGCTCTTTATACTCATTTATGATGTCTAAAATGTTGTTTAATAAATTTAGCACAAACAAAATGAGACAACTATATATGTATTGAAGTAGAACAAATTTGAGATGCATCATTAAACAAAAAACATAGGGTGTGAATCATTGCATAAAGGAGTGGATATTTGTCTGTGATCCAGTATAAGAAATACATTTTATTGTAACCAAGTTCACAATAAATGTATAAATAAAAATCAGAAACAAAAATTTAACAATACACCAGCCTTTTTATGAACAATATGCGGTGACATATTCTATTATATTCATTTCTTTATAATGTTAATTATGAGCCAATAAATTAATTGTAACTCACTAATATGTCACAATCTGCACTTTTAAAACCATGATATCTACTATATTACTTTATATGTGATGTTTAATGAAACTGTATGCACACATGTTTTTATATGCATAGAATTTTTTCTGGAAGTATTCACAGTAAAATGAATAATTTTAAGTGAATTTGTGGAGAGGAATTAGATGGTTGTGAGACAGAAGTCAGGGAGTTTTTTTTAAATCTATGTGATTTTTTTTGTTCCTTTTGAACTTACTTAGTACCATATGCTATGTATTTTATTTTATTCATTAATTTTATTAATTTATTTTATTTAACATAATTTTTTAAAATAAGTGAAGTAAAAATGATGTCACAGAATAATGAATCCAATTCATCTGTTTTCTGGACCAGTTTTTAAGTGGCCAATAATTGCTTACAGAGCTCTTTCAAATGTTTGAAGATAAATTTAAGAAATAAAAATCTTCTATAAAAAATAACAGAACAAGGTTATAAAATAGTACCTTTAGGGCAATTCCCATCTTTAGCTCTTGATTTCTTTCTTTGACATAGTTGTGTGTGTGTGTGTGTGTATGAGAGAGAGAAAGAGAGATCCTTTTGAAAATAAAGTGGAAAATAAATCTATTAGATAACATATTAGGTGATATTGTGATGGTTAAGCCTGCTCATTTTGATTATCCTCCCAAAGTTAGAGGGCCATACGTAGAAGGGAAACAATCATTTATTTAAAAAGCTCTGTTTAGTGATCAAGTTTCTGTCTTACAGAGGATGTAAGGCATGGATGTATTGTTATCCAGCAGACAAGCAGTTGTGTGTTTCTAAGTTATCTGCCAAAATTAACAGTTGTAAAATAAAAAGGTAGCTGAAAATTTCAAGCCTTTCATTTAATATATACCATACCATTTTCCTTTGAAACCAAAAACATATATGTGTCATTTTACAATTTTAGCATTATACACATAATGGTGTTTCCATAAACAAGTGACTGTCATACTAAGTGGTTGATTTTAAATAACATTTCCTTATTCACCAAAGCCATACATTAATTTTCTTCAGTGTTATGACCACTGTCATCTGGAATTTTTCCTTAAATTGTTTTTGTTTATTTTGATGTTTCTGAGTGCAAAACTAGATTTTTTTTACACAACTTATTGTTTAATTGTTCCTTGACAGATTTATATTTGCTCAAATAATTTTTCTAAAGCTTGAGAGATTGTGTGGCCTAACAAGAAATCTATATAACTGTTTAATCCTTTTACCATGAGAAAATTGACAGCATTGTGAAATAAATCAAAAATTTCTTTTCTACTTCATGTTTTAAATACTTGATTACTGCTGTTAAAAAAGGACCAAAACAAAAAGTATAAGTCTTGTGGAGTTACTCTTTTCCCTGAAGAACTTGTGTGTTTTCTATACTTGCTTCACATGGCTTCTAGGATTCAAAGTTCTCTTCATTTCCCTCTTATCTCACTGATGATTCTTTTTTTAAAAAAAATTATTTGTTATTTTTAGTTATACATGACAGTAGAATGTGTTTTGACATATCATACATACATGGAGTGTAACTTTCCATTCTTGTGGTTGTACATGATTTGTAGTTACACAGGTCGTGTATTCATGAATGAATATAGGAAAGTTATATCCGATTCATTCTACTGTCTTTCCCATTTCCATCTCCCCTGCTTCTTCCTTTCCCCCTTGTCCATCTCATGAACCTCCATTCCTCCCCACAGCTCACCACCTATTGTGAGTCAGTATCTACATAACAGAGAGAACATTCAGCCTTGGTTTTTTGGAATTGACTTATTTCTTTAGGCATGATAGTCTCCAGTTCTGTGTACTTACCAGCAAATACCATAATTTTATTCTTCTTTATGGCTGAGTAATAATCCATTGTGTATATATACCACATTTCCTTTATCCATTCATGTGTTGCAGAGCACCTAGGTTGGTTCCATAGCTTAGCTATTGTAAATTCAGCTTCTGTCAACATTGGTGTGACTGTGTCCCTGTAGTATGCTGTTTTTAAGTCCTTTGGGTATAAACTAAGGAGTGGGATAGCTGGGTCAATTGGTCATTCCATTCCAAATTTTCTGAGGAATCTCCATACTGCTTTCCAGAGTGGTTGCACCAATTTGCAGTCCCACCAGCAATGTATGAATGTACCTTTTCCCCTACATCCTTGTCAACATTTAGTATTTCTTGTATTCTTGATAATTGCCATTCTGACTGGAGTGAGATGAAATCTCAGTGTAGTTCTAATTTGCATTTCTCTAATTGCTAGAGATATTGAACATTTTTCATATATTTTTGGACCATTTGTATTTCTTCTGTAAAGTATCTGGTCAGTTTCTTTACTCATTTATTGATTAGATTATTTGTTTTTTTTGGTGTTAAGTTTTTTGAGTATTTTATATATCCTGGAGATTAATACTCTATCAGAGGTGCAGGTGGCAAAGATTTTCTCCCATTCTGTAGGCTCTCTCTCTTCACATTCTTGATTGTTTCCTTTGCTGTGAAGAAGTATTTAGTATGATACCACCCCATTTCTTGATTCTTGATTTTACTTCTTATGCTTCAGGAGTCTGGTAGAGGAAGTCAGTTCCTAAGCCAACATAAAGGAAATTTGGGCCTAATTTTTCTTCTAGTAGGCACTGGGTCTCTGGTCTAATGCATAGGTCTTTTATCCATTTTGAATTGAGTTTTGTGCAGAGTGAGAGATGGGGGTTCAATTTCATTTTGCTACATATGGATTTCTAGTTTTCCCAGCATCATTTGTTGAAGAAGTTATGTTTTCTCCAATGTATGTTTATGGTGCCTTTGTCTAGTATGAGATAGTTGTATTTATGTGGGTTTGTCTCTGTGTCTTCTATTCTGTTCCATTGGTCTTCTTGTCTGTTTTTGTTCCAATACCATTCCATTTTTGATACTATAGCTCTGTAGTATAATTTAAGGTCTGGTATTGTGATGCTTCATGCTTCACTTTTCTCACCAAGGAATGCTTTGGCTATTCTGGGCTTCTTATTCTCCCAAATGAATTTCATGACTGATTTTTCTATTTTTATGAAGAACATCACTGGGATTTTAACAGGAATTACATTCAATCTCTATAGTGCTTTTGGAAGTATGGCCATTTTGACAATATTAATTCTGCCTATCCAAGAACACGAGAGATCTTTCCATCTTCTAAGGTCTTCTTCAAGTTTTTTTTCTTTAGTATTCTGTAGTTTTTATTATAGAGGTGTTTCACCTCTTTTGTTAGATTAATTCCCAAGTATGTTTTTGAGGCTTTTATGAATGGGATAGTTTTCCTAATTTCTCTTTTAATTGATTCACCTCTGATCTACAAACACAACTGATTTATGGGTGTTAATTATGTATCCTGTTACTTTGCTGAATTTACTTGTGAGTTCTAGAAGTTTTCTGGTGGAGTTTTTTGGTTCTTTTAAATATAGAGTCACATTGTCAACAAACATGGATAGTTTGAGTTGTTCTTTTCATATTCTATCCCTTTAATTTTAGTTTTCTAATTGCTCTGGCTAGAGTTTCCAGGACTGTTTTGAACAGAGATTGTGAAAGCGGAATTCCCTGTGTTGTTCCAGTTTTTAGTGGAAATGCTTTCATTTTTTCTCCATTTAAAATGATGTTGACTTTCAGTTTAGCATATATAGTTTTTACAATGTTGAGGTATGTTCCTACTATCCCTAGTTTTCCTAGTGTTTTGAACATGAAGGGTTGCTGTATTGTGTCAAATGCTTTTTTCTGCATCTATTGAGATAATCATGATTCTTGTCTTTAAGTCTATTGATGTGATGAATTATGTTTATTGATTTCTGAATGTTGAACCAAACTTGCATCCCTGGGATGAATCCCACTTGATTATGTTGCACTATCTTTTTAATATCATCAGTGACATCTAATGCTATTTGCTGATTCTTCCTATTCTCTATGAACTTTGAACATTAGTATATCTGAGGGCTCATGTCTTTACCCATGAATCTTCAAATTTATACTCACTCACTTAGTGATCTCATATAGTTTTGAGGCTGAAACACTATCTTATACCTTGAATAACTCCCAAGTTTACTTATCGACCAAAACCTTACTTCCAACATCCATTTTCAACTACTGCTCAAAATTTTAGTTGAATTTTAATAGGAATCTTAAAATCAGATTATGAAAAACTAACCTTCTCATCATGAGTATTTATTTGAACTATTATTCCTTATACAATTGAGCTTTCAAGGGTTTGTCTATATGTGTAAACCAGTTTGGTTTCTGAGTAACTTGGTCAAACAGCTCAATCAAGTCAGCAGGTTTTAAATCCCTAAGTTAAAACTTTAATCAGTCAGAGTAATTTTCCTGATTTCCTGGATTTGTTTAGTTTCAGATTATGATGATAGCATTGACATTTATAGGTAAAATATTGAAGTTTGTGGATGGAGAAAGAGTTGTGATTGATGTGTCAAATCAATACATATAGACATAACTATATTCAATCACAATTAGATTACAAGTCAAATGACTATTGTAGGAAAACTTTTTAGTCAGCATAGTTTAAGACTAAGAAATAGTAAAAACTAATTGATTGAGTGTCCATAAATAAATAAGCATATGCATGTATCTTTTTGAGTAATTTATGAAAATAAGTCAATCAAAATTGTCAAGTTGATTTATTTAAGATATTTTCTAAATTGATATGTTGTCTGGCTGAATTGCCTGGGCCTTCCAGTGGAAACTATTGAAACTTTTGTTTATGAAGATATAACCATATATTATCAAATAATGCATTGATTTTTGAAAGCATTCCAATTAGAATTGATCAATCAGTCCAGTCAAGTTGTCAAGAAATATGAATCTATAGGACAATTGCACCTAAAGTAGGACTAGGATAATAAAAATATAGAAGATGTTAAAGTGAGATTTTACTAATTCCAGGTCATATCAGAGTTTGAGGAAATGTAAAAGTTGAACAAATAGCAGCAAATGAAAGTTCATCATTTCAGCTTTGCAGAAATTGTAAACCTGTCAAATTATGACATTTTTGCCAGTCTTCCCATACTTATTTGGAGTCAAAACAATGCCATTGCTAACACTAGGATACCTCAAGAAGGACCAGGAAACAGAACAAAACAAAAATTTTAAAAAAGAAATTAGACAATATACATCCTTTTATTAAGTACTTAATATGCATTTTTACTTGACCCCAATATATATGCATGGATTATTTTAACTTTTGACTACTTTCATTGTACTCGTGGTCCTATAGGATATAATTTGCCAATTTTGATAACTTTTGTGGGAGTGATATAGATTTGGAAATTAATTTTATCTTTTGCCATAAGTGTAGTTTTATCCATAAGCTTTGTCATTTGTATGTCAAACTAAATTCTATAAATTTTTATCAGCTTCAGACACAAGAAGGTTTATCAAGATGTTTCTGTTTTACTTTTCATTTCTAAGCAGCTGCCTAGAACTAGAGTCACGAGTCTGCTAAATTGGGCAGGCATTTGGAACATTTTTTTTATCACATTCTTCTAAGACCCATAAATTTATAAAAAGAAATTAGCCCAAGGTGAATCTCAGCAGAGAGTGGTTTTCTCTGATAACAATTTGCCTCCAACGAAGAGATTGGTCTTTACCCACAAGAACTAGAAAGAATAATTTGGACATATTTTCTTGTACCTTATACCTTGGGCCCAAGAGACTTAAAATAAAGAAATATCTTGCTTTCTAACAAGTGGGGTTTCAGTTGTTCCAGATTGAATTAGTGTAAATAAAATAGAAAGAAGGGTCCTAGCAAATCAATACTGCATTGGTAGTAAACTGGAAAATACTGACAAATTATCCTTTTAGGCCTTAGCGAGGTTTAATCTAAACATCGTTTTCTCCTGACAGTATGAGAGAGAAGAGAGTAATTTATTACTCAGCCCTGATATGGATGAGAAAAGACTGTTGCTTGTTCTCTACTTTCTTGCTCTTTCCCTCTCTATGCCAGTTCAATTTTTGTTTTGCTCTAGAAAATCATTCCCTAATAATGTGTTTATAAGTCTTGTAACTTTAATGCCATGGCACTGCTCCCTTATCATGGTACATTTGAGTACTTGCTAGTTTGTCTAAGAAGAATGTGGATTGTTAAGTGCTCTGTTGAAATTTAGAAGTTTCTCATTACATGCATGGAGCACATTCCTAAGGTGTTGTATGCCCGTCATTTCATAGTTCCCTATGCTATATGAGATCACAGTATAAAGGAATGTTTTTAGAAAGTCTGATCACGTTTAATATGAATAATGACCCTGAGCCCAAATTTATGACTTTCATAAGTTGCATCTTTTCCCCATTTTGTTTTTTTTAAGGTAAGCCCTATCTCTGGTATAATTCAAAGTTACTACCCATTTTTAGGAAAGGGAGGAATGTGTGTTTTTAAAATCAAAATTATTTAGCATTGTTTCTGTTCAAATTTCTTCTTATTTTTAATTGTTTTATCACATGATTGTTATTCCATGTGATAGGTATGAAGTATAAATATGTGACCTATATGGCAGAAATATTAGGTCAACAATTTGTTCATTGTTTTTTATTAAATAAATTAGTCACATTAAATGTCACAATTTTCAACATGGATATGATAAAACATCACTTTTAATTAACCCAAAAGGAATATGGACATAAGAAAACCAAATAATTGCTTCAGGCAGAATCATTTCTCAAGTCACTACATTATGAACAATATTTAAATTACTGGTCAGATTCCACATATTTTGCAAAACCTAGGGTTTATTATAATTATACCTCAACAGTTATTATCAGTGTAATAAAGAAATGAACCTCAAACTTTTTATACATTTTGAGAATAGTATGCATGTTAAATAGTAATAATATCTTCCTACATATTCAACTCCATATCAAATTGAAGCTTAAATAGGTTTAATTGCTCATCTAAACTACAGAAATATTTAAGTTCACTGGGGCTTCTAGTCAAAAGGTAAAAATATTAAGTTATAAATGGTACACATATATTCAAAAGGAGGAGGCTTGGGATGTGGCTCAAGCGGTAGCGCACTCACCTGGCATGCATGCGGCCCAGGTTCGATCCTCAGCACCACATAGAAACAAAGATGTTGTGTCTGCCGAAAACTAAAAAATAAATATTAAAACAATTCTCTCGGGCTGGGGATGTGGCTCAAGCGGTAGCGCGCTCGTCTGGCATGCGTGCGGCCCGGGTTCGATCCTCAGCACCACATACCAACAAAGATGTTGTGTCCGCAGAGAACTAAAAAATAAATATTAAAAATTCTCTCTCTCTCTCTCTCTCTCTCTCTCTCTCTCTCTCTCTCTCCTTCCTCTCTCACTCTCTCTTTAAAAAAAAACAATTCTCTCTCTCTCTCTCTCTCTCTCTCTCTCTCTCTCTCTCTCTCTCCTCTCTTCTCTCTAAAAAAAGGAGGAATTTCAGTAAAAAAAAAATTCAGTTTAATCCTGTTTTATTGTCCCATGGGGAAATAAATTTCTTCTAGAAAACATTTTTTTTCTCAAAGAGCAAAATTTATTACAGATATATGATTGAGACTACTAAATATAAATGTTGCAACTTTACAGTAAACCATGCCATGGTGGCATAATTTTCCTATGTAAATTAGCAGTATGTTGCATATGCCAGTGAATTAAAATGAGAATCGTTTGATGCCTTAAAAACAATTAACTGAAATATATAAACTCACTTTACTTTAGATAGTATATGAAATATCATTACCATTTGTAAGACTTCTTATGTTATTAAACATTTTAACATTCCTTCTGAAAGCAAGTCAGTGTTGTAGGAGAGCAATGGGGAGATATGGGGAAAGCTAAGGATTAAAAACAGATGTGGTCACAAGCCTTCTACTTAGCAGTGTGCTTACTTAGACTTAATGGTGCTGATAAAAAATAATTCTGATGTCATTATTAGCCTGTCTCTATACAACTTGGCCAATTGACCAGGATAAGATCAATATTTTTCCCCATTGTCAAGACAGCCAGTCCCCACAGTTTTGATTGGATCATTGCATGGTCGATCCAATTCATTAGTTAAGATTACTGAAATAAACCACACTTGGAGAAATTCAAATGCAAGTTAGTGAACAAGTGCCAAGTAGTGGAAGAGTTTTGTAAGAGCAAGCTCATCAAATGATTTTGCAAGTCATTATTTATATACAGAATTGATTCAGTGAGTAAAGGCATTTGAAGGGTCTGGAAGATATAAAGTAGAAAAAAGTGCTTTTTAAAATTTAAAGTGAAAACACTTATTAGCATTTATTAGAATTTCTTTCAACATTGGAATTTATTCAGCAAACATTTGTCAAATACCTACTATGTGCACAGGACTAGGAACCCAGAAATGATAATTAGACATTTTCCCCGACCTTGAAAAATTCACAATCAGTGAGCAAGGTAGGGAGTAGACATATAAATAGATAATTATGATGCAGTATGGCAAGTTTTGTAATAGAAATATATGTAAAATGCATGCAGTGGAAGCACAGAGAAGGAAATAAAGTGTCTAGGGAAATCTGGGAAGATTTCACATAAAAGGTGATATTTGAACTATAACTTGAAATATGAATATGAATTCACAAGGCAGAAAAGGACATTTCAGTCATGGTGAACAGAGTGCACATGAACACAGAAATACTAAAGGGCATAACACATCCTAGAGACTGCAAGAAATAGTGTGGCTAAATGATAGCATGCTAACAGTGACAGGTAAGAGATGATGCTTCAAGGAAATTTAATACCATTTTATAAGCACCTCATATGCCACACTAAAGACTTTGGATATTTTTCTCCTCTAAAAGTGGGGCCAACCACTTGTTTATCAACAAGACAAGTTTTGAACTTCAGAAAGACAACTCTAAGGCATTTAGAGTATGGATTTGGAATTCCTTCACTAGTTCAACAAATATTTATTAAATAACCTACTATTTGTCAAGCAGTGGTGTAGGGGAAAAGAAATCAGTTCTTGGACTCAAAAACTTAGACTAGGGAAAGACCAAGGTATAAACAATTGCAATTCAATATTATATGGCTATGTCCAAAATACAATGAAAATACAGGAAAAGTATCCAAATTATCTTGAGGAAGTCAGAAAAATCATAGAATATACACCAGTAGAAGTGAGTTTTAAAGGATGAGTATGAATTTGTTGCAGGGGCAGTAAGGATAAAAAACATTTGTGGTGTAAGGAAAATCTAGATGTGATTTTTAGTTTTAAGGTGGCAGAATAAAGTTGTCCCTGCCCTCTCTTCTCTGAAATTACTCAAATAAAATAAGGAGATTAAAAACAATAGCTAAATGTGAACCACAGTAGATGAATAGAGGCTGCCAAGTACAGTAATGATCATGAGACATAGGAAGATGCCTAGAGATGATTCCTTTTCAGACAGAGCAGGGCATACTTCTACAAAGAAATTGGCTCACACTGTGGAATTAAACCAAGAATCTTTTATTTTGAAAAATGGGAATAAGATATATAGACTGTTGGTAGAAGTTTGCATGGGCCAAAGGGAATTCAGGTCTGAACAAGGAAACACATATACACATCACCTTTGCAGGAAGAATTTTAAAGAATGGTAGAGGAGAGAGAATGAATTTTGAGTAACACTGCAGCTTCCAATATTTATTGACTTGAGGTAAATAAAAATAAAACTGCTCTCTTTCTCTCTTCCCCCAGATACACTATCACACATATTCATATTCTCTCTCTCTCTCTCTCTCTCTCTCTCTCTCTCTCTCTCTCTCTCTCTGTCAACACACACACACACACACACACTTCATGTCAAAAGAAACTTCACTCTGAATCACAATGCACTGGCTTGTCTCCTGCATGAACCTAGCACTAATATCTAGTCTAGGAAGAACTAACCTCATTGAAAGATGAGTAGTAATTGAAAAGGAAAAAGAACAAAATATATACAGAGAAACTGTAATTTAAAAAGGAAATAAATAGGAAAAACAAATGACAGTAAGCATTCGTCAGAGAAATGTTATCCCAAAGCTGAAAAAAGTAGAATAAAACATATTGCCATGAAAGGACTCAGTATATAAATCAGAGTGCTCAAAGGAGAATTACTGATTCTCATTAAAGGAGAATGAAACAACATAAAGGAATAAAAGGAACAAGTCACAGAACATACAGAATTCTAAGATGGTCCCTATGATCTCTCCACTCTCATGACTCTTCTGAGATTATGTTAGATTACATGGCAAATGGGATTTTACAGATGTAATGACGGTTACTAATCAGTTGAGTTTCAGATTAAGAGAATGTCCTCTGTACTTGTAAAGCACAGAGGAGTTGCTGACAGAGGAAAAGTCACAGAGATTTGAAGAGTGAGAAGAATTCAATGCAAAAAGGGTTTTCTGTTGCTGAAATAGAGGAGGCCATTGCTGTCTAGTACACACATTATATGTGTATATATACTATGCAAAAGTTTCACAAAATAATGTTATTCTTATTATAAATGCATTGTGATATACTATTCTACTCTGGTATAGTCTATCCTCACCTGTTCTTTTCTATTCTTCTATTCTATTCCACCCTACATTACACCTTACATTTAATTCTGTTGTTTTAAAGTTGCCTTACATGACCCTATGCATGCATATCACAGTGCACTACTGGATCACTAACTGGAGTTTCAAAAATACTGTCCATAAATATACTTCCCTATCTTTCTGAGGTTAAAGAATGATTTTTTATTGGCTGATACTCATCAAATGTTGATGGATAATAGAAAGCTTCTATGTTGATATCTCTGTTCTTAACCCTCTGACCTTTAGAAGTGAAAGATTAATTATTGGTGTAGTTCATCACCTTCAGAACAACTAGAACAATTGTGCTATGTCTATTATTTCCTTCTTTTGGGAATTAGCTTCCCTATTATGATCTATAATGTTTCCTTTTTGCTGGGAGTCTAATATTTGCCACTTAAGTATAAGACATTTTAATGCATCTTTCAACATGCAAATAGGACTTTTATGGGCCTTCCCTTTGTATGTTAAAAGATACCTCAGGTGATAAGGTTTCTCTAGATTGACAAGTGTAAAGGAAACACAGGCAAAATATGCCCTGTGGAAAGTGATGGACCAACCTGAAAGACTGTTAAGACTCATTTCTCTAATGACCTGCTTTCACAAAATTTGTCCTTTAATAGCTTACATTCTAGAAGGAAAGATAATTTGCAGTCAAAATTGAAATGGCAGTGGATAAAATGTATCTATAGAACATAATATGCTACCATATTCACTGGTGAACTTAAAAAAAAAAAAAAGCTACAACTCCAACCACCTTACAAAATACCTCTACTTAGTTCCTAAATAGAAACACTCTTATTCTCTTTCTGTGATGACTTCTTTGCCAACTTTACTACTTTCTCCCTCTCCACATTTCTCTCCAAACACATAAAAGCTGGAAAAATGCCTCCAAAATACTTCCCTACATCCTAAACACAAATCCTCTTTTCCCATTGCCTTTATTTTTCCTTACCTACAGTATTCCTTTCCCTCCATCTTGTACTTTAGTAGCCATTTTCAAAAGAATCACAATATAAAATTGACATGAAACACAATCTGAATTAGAGGGAAGGGCAGAAACTTCAATTCCTTTTTTTTCCTCTTTACCTGTCATCCTGAACTGCCAAAGAACTTAATTGTAAGTTGCAAAATTAAGATTGCAAGGTACCTATGCACACTGAAGTGTTCAAGGAATCTGAAATAGGAAGAAAACAAAAATCATAGAACCCTCCATCTCTTTATAAGTCCCTTACTTCACTTATTCAAACTCTATCATTTTTTTAAAAAAATATTTTATTAGTTGTTGATGGACCTTTATTTATTTTTATGTGGTGCTGAGAATTGAACCTAGGGCCTCACACATGGTAGGCAAGTGCTCCACCACTGAGCCACAACCCTGGCCCCAAACTCTATCCTTTTGAAGTTGATATATACAACCTAGTTTATCATACCAGCTCCATCAAGCATTCAATTTAAATATTTTTACATATGAAATTATTATTTCTATGGGTGAAGAATTTCACACAAAGCAGTGCATTTAAGTCTCGCAAAATAGTAGCTCAAAACAGTGGTTTCATAAATATACTTTCTAAATAGCAGGTAATTCCCAAATCAGGTAAGAAAAGACTGAAAAGCCATAGTTGAAAGTTTAGTATATGTTTCTATAGTTAAGACTTCTGTTGATTTCAATTAAGTATTATAATCTCATAGAAGTAGACAATAAAATAGTGCTTACTAAAGACTAGGAAGGGGTGAAGGGGATGGAGGGAAGATGGGTAAGTGGTACAAGGGTGCAGTTGGATAGAAGTAATAAATTCTGATATTCTATAGTATAGTAGGATAACTATGGTTGACAACAGTTAATTGCATATTTCAAAATAGTTGATAAATATCATTGCAGAAGTTCCAAACATGAAGAAATGATAAATATTTGAGGTAATGAATATGCCAGTTACCCTAATATAATCATTATACATTCTACACATGTATTGAAATATCACACTATAGACAATAACTATGTGCAATTATTATGTGTCAAGTGTTTTAATTAAATAGGAATAAATTAAAAAATAATGACAAAATGGTAAATATAAAAAAGTTTGGATTCCAGTTGGCAAATGCAAAATATATTAATGTCTTGTGGACAATTGAAATACCAAATACATCTGCACTTATTTTGGTACTAATAACTTTAATTAAGCCCAAACATCTCAAAATAACTGTAATGAAAATCACATAGGTTAAAAAAAACTCTATAAACTGGATTTGAATTAATGATTTTATTTTCGTTAAGGCTGCTGTCTAATATTCAGTCTTCAAATATGAAATATTTTTAGAAGACCCATTTGCAAAATAGATAATTTTTAACCCAATTCTATTTTATATTTTTATATATTTTTTTATTATCTTACCAGGAAAGAGTTTAAAGCAGTATTACTGGACTCATGCTATTTTTATTGAAAGTTCATCCTACTTTAAGAGTTAATGCATTTTACTATTTTGAAAATCATTATTTAAACTTAAATGTGTTTTCTACTATTTTGCCTCACAGTTTGGAGTATTTAGTTGAAGTATGTCTTTATATTTTGAGATTCCTTCCCCAGATAATATTTACAAAACACATTTTGTAGTTTTGCTGCAGGGAGTTTTTTTATAATTGGTGTTTTAATGAGAATGACACTTCATATACTAGATTTACACTCATTCTTTTTTTTCAGTACTGGATATTGAACCCAGAGGAGCTTACCCACTAAGCCACACCCACAGCCGTTTTTTATATTTTATTTATAGACAGGGTCTCTCTGAGTTGCTTAGGGCCTCTCATTTGGCTTTGAACTTGCAATCCTCCTGCCTCAGCCTCCAGAGCTCCTGGGATTACAGTCTTGTGCCACCATGCCTGTCTATACTCATTCTTATTTACAGTTTGTACTGATAAATCTACTCTTCTGATAGGAAAAAACATTTTTCCTGAAGTCATCTGCTTCTTTTTCTGACACATAACTTATCTGAAACCCAAACTTTATGATTCCTTGACCTTTTTCAGGCCAATGATCATTGCCTTTACTCCACTCCTTCAAATCACTTGCCCATCCCTTCACTCAATCACCTGGGGTCTCATAGAAGCCCTCACACTTCCCTAGCTACTGCCTACCATTCTGGGTTTTTTAAATGTATTCTTTCTTAGTAATCCTACTTCAACCATGAACTACTTGACTCTGTTGTGTTGCACCGTCTTCCCAATGCTCACTTGTGGACCATTTTCACTTTATGTTTTCTTTCTTATTTTTCCCATTATGCTAACCATTGCCACAGAAAATCACATACCTGATTATTTAGTGACCCAGCAAATTCATAATATCCAACTTAATCCAGGACCTTAAGACTGCCTACCAGTTCTTCTCTTTTTATCCCTAAAGCAGAGTCTGATTGAGCTCCCTATTCTTTCTACTTTAAAGCCATTCTCTTTGAACTACTTTTTCCACCCCGACCTTCAGAGAAGCAGACATGTTTCCTACGTCACACAAAAAATAGAAGTCATCATTCATGAAGTTTCTTCAACTTCCTTCCACTCCATCTTAAACATATCTGTATTTATATTTAGTCTTACCAAATGCTTCACAGTTAGAAGTGTTCTTCCCCCCTTTTAGTGTTAACACTAGTTCTGTGTTTCCTATCCCGTACCATCCCTATCTCCTCTGAAGCTTACATCTTTAGTGCCCTTTAATTAGTAATTTCTCCATTGTCTTATACTTTCTCCATTACCATTCAGTCCCCAGTATTCATGAATTGTTCCTTTTTTTCCAGGCCTTTATTCAAATATGACCTACTCTGTGAGACCTTCCATGATCACACTATCTAAAATTATAACTTCAGATAGCCTACCCACACAATTAAAACTTTCCTTCTTTCTTGCTTTATGTTTTCTCTTTATTCATTATCTAACATCTTCTGACTTATTTTTTTCTTATTATTTGCATTCCCCAGTAAAATATAAATTCAATAGGGTTGAGATTTGTGTATGCATTCTTATCAAGTAGAAAAATGTTAGGCATGTTATAAAAGCAAAATAAGTACTTATTGACTAAAATGAATAAATTAACTATAACTCACTTCTATTTTCTTTTTTTTTAAAGAGAGAGAGAGAGAGAGAGAGAGAATTTTAATATTTATTTTTTAGTTTTCAGCAGACACAACATCTTTATTTGTATGTGGTGCTGAGGATCGAACCCAGGCTGCACACATGCCAGGCGAGCGAGCTACCGCTTGAGCCACATCCCCAGCCCTATCAAGTTCTATTTTCTATTTCTATATTGTAGGTCTAAAGATCATCATGAGCCGGTGGGCTAGGGGTGTAGTTCAATGATAGAAAGCTTGCGTAGCATGTATGAGGCACTGGGTTCAATCCTTATCACTGCATAAATAAATAAATAAAGGTATTATATCCATCTACAACTAAACAAAATTTTTTAAAAAAGATCATCGTGAGCATTATGACTAAATTCTGTCCTCAATGTAATTCTTCTCTTACTATCAGTAGAAGTCAGTGCTATTTTCCAGTTGTTCTCTTGAGGTAAATCATTTGTCTCTAATCTAGTTTCTAGACTCCTTCACTGATGTCTCCTCATCATGCCATTCATTAAAAGTTATCAGCATTCTCTGGGCATCTGTCCTTGGACATTTTTATGCTTTTTATATGATTTTTCTGAGAAATACTATCTATATCCATTTTTCTTAAACTGGATATTCCAGTGGCTTCCCAGTCTAGTTCTCTAGTTGCCACTTTCCTCTAGGATTATGTCTAAATGCCTATGGACAGTTTGTGGATGGCAAATATGTTCTTCAAACAACACAAATAAAACCAAAGCATTATCTTCCTTTCTTCCTGAAAGCCTAGTGATATTAATATCTATTCTCTCTTATAAGGTATACACATTTTTAATTTATTCTAGGCTCTTTCTCTCTCACCTTAACTTCTGCTCCAAATTCTAACAATCTACTTCCTAATTCCATTTCTAATGTATCTATTTTTCTCCACCTCTACCACCTTGGTCCTTATATCTAGCCCATATAATTTTTCACATGTGACATAACAGTAGTCAGCTGACTAATTTTTTTTACCTTCAGGCCTGACCACATCCAATCAAGCTTTAATACTGTCACCAAAAATACCTTCAATAATGCAGCTATCCCAATGCTAGTTCCCTCTTGAAACTTTCAGTAACCATCCATTACACTATGAGATAAGCTCTTCTATGCCATAAAATCTAGCCTCAATCTGCTTCCAACCTCTTGAAGTCTATAGTTACATTCACTTACTCACTTTTCCTCCAAATACACCATACAATTTCTCAAATATAGATATTTACAGTTCCTTTTTTTGTGGAATATCAGTTTCCTTATCTAACATCTGGCAAACTTCTAAAGCACTATTTAATAGGCAGTTCAGTATCAGCTCTTTGGTAGAGTTTCTCCAAAGTCACTTTGCTGTTTGATCTTAGAGCATTCTGTATCATATACTTCTTTTTAAAACATGTTCACATTGTGTGTAAGAAATTTGTTTACATATTTGTCTTTCTCACTGGACTGTGAAATCCCAGCTGCCAAGTAAAGATAGCTTAGCTGAGAAGACTGAAGACACATTTGAAAACCTAAAGTCTGTAAGGTATGCCTATGATATAATGGTCCTCATATGACTGAAATGGACTGAGATCAGAGAAATGGAAGCAATCAGGATTGATTCTTGGGGATGGATGGTCAGGAAAGACTGCACAGATGAAGTAGCCAGGGTGTTTTTGTTATTGTTATTATTGTTAAATGATGAACAGGTTTTGATCCAGCATTTCACTTGATGGTTATGCTTTGAAACAATATGAAAAGATAGAACTGGAACATAAAACTCAAGTATAAGAATAATGACGTATACATTGGCATAGGAAGATTTGAACTTGACTGTGGGTTGAGTGAATGGCACAAATTTGTTTGTTTGTTTGTTTTTGTATTGTGAATTATGTGTACATGCATGCCCCTAAGATACAAGATATATTTTGAACTATTGCCAACCCTTTTCTACCCATTGTCATCCTAAAACAATTTGATCTAAACTGATAGTTTTTCTGAAGTTTTCAGCGAATCTTATTATTCCTCTCACATTATCCTATATTATTCAAAGAAGTTTCAACTCAGTTCCTTTTTGTCTCAGGCTCTGATGTCAGGGGCCAAAGTAGATATTGTACTTATTCTGACAGGAAAACAGAAAGAAGAGAGGAGGTCATAATGGGATACAATTTGGTTTGCAGAGATCATTTTGTTGATGTGGCAACAGTTTTCAGCTGATAAGACAAAGATGCAATAAAAACAGCAGTACATGAAGTCATGCAGTTTGAACAGCAAATTGTAGCTATAGCATTGGAAGTCCTTCTTCCTTTCTGGTTGTCTCTTTATTCAGAAGTTTAATTAAACTTGGCTCTCCTAGTGTTCAAGTGCTCATTTTAAATGCCTGTGGTAAGAAAAATCATAACCTATAAAATCAGTCAAAATGCACATTGTAGAAGAGTCAACACAGTTGATAGTGATATTTCCTAATGTCCCTTTGCCCTAGTGTTCTTCCTTTATTCTATACTGTTTTTTTTTTCTAATTATTATCTGCTGAGATTAGTGGTTTGCCCTTTGCTTTCTGGCATGGCACATTGTACAAATGCTTTGTGGTGGGACTTCAATTTGTTCACAATGACACTGTTTCTGCCTTTGCCCATGGGAAAAATAAAATTGAGTCATTCTTCCTCTGGCCTTCTTCAACTACATATCCTGTCAGTATGATGTTTATCTCAACTTGCCTATTGATGATTACATTGATTGTGGTGTATACTAGTATTCAGCTCTATGCTTCTGGCTTTTTAGATTTGTAGAGTTTACTTCCTTTAAAAGAAAGCCTGTGTGAACTTAAAAAGTCACCGATCTTCTGATGCTAAGGAACAGAACTACCAATTATGGTTATTAGCCATGACTGCATTAGGGTGTAATTCAAAGAGGAAATTATGTGAATGGTAGAAAATGTAAAGCTGTGTAATAATAAGCCACATTCTAACCATGCTCTATGATAATAGTTGAGTTTTTAATGAGCACTAGAAAATGTAACACATTTAAGGGAAGAGAAGTAGGATTAGAACTACTACCTTTGGGTCCATGGCCAGACTACTAACTCCTTTAAGTTGTTTATCTTTGTTTTCTGAAAAGGAAGTGAGATTTTAAATATTAGGTTGAAGCTGGATATGGTGGCACACACCTGTAATCCCAGCAACATTGGGAGGCTCAGGCAGGAGGATTGTGAAACCTTAAGCAATTTAGTGAGACCTTGTCTCTAAATAAAATATAGAAAATGGGCTCGAAATTTGTCTCAGTGGTTAAGCGCCCCTGGGTTCAATACCTGGTACCTAAATAAACAAATAGATATAAAAATTAGTTTGTTTGTTATTTTTTTCATTTTCATGTATTTTTAAACACACACTTTGAGTGTGGATCCTGCCCTTAGTTACCTACTAGCCTTGCCACTTTGGGTAAACTTTGTAAACTCTTAAATTTAGAATTATTATATATAGTCACTTCCCAAGAATATTGTGAGGATCATGTAAGACAAGGAATAGTTCAGGTTATGCATTTGATAGTGGTATGGCATGAGAGTTAGTATACAAAATGGCTGATTGAGTGCTTTCTCTCATCTTCCACCAGTTAGTATAGCATCAGTATTAGAATAAAGTAATTATATTACATTTTTATTGCTATATAAAATTATCATGAACTTTAAGACTTCAAATAACAAACAGTTATTATTTCCCAGTTACTATGAGACAGGAGTCTGGACATACCCAATTGGGTCCCCTGCTTGGGGTCTCACCAGGGTGAAATCATGTTGCCAACTGGGACTGAGGTCTCCTCTGATGATCACCTTGTGAGGGCATGTGGTTATTTGCAAACTTCAATTCCTTTGATTATAGGATATAAGTTCCCAATTTTTTTGGTGGCTGACAGCTGGGGTTCACTCTTAGTTCCTAGACGCAACTCTCTATTCCTTGCTATATGGTCCCCTCTATAGGCCCATTCACAGCATGGTAGCTTCTTCAAAGCCAGCGTCTTATAGAGAGAGAGAGAGAGAGAGAGAGAGAGAGAGAGAGAGAGAGAGAGTATGAGAGCCTTTGTGTGCTTTTTACATGCTAATAAAATGAGTCTTGTATGTGTGTATAGTAGTATAATTATAGGAATAATGTCCCATCACCTTTGCCATATACTTACTATTGGTTAGAAGCAACTCACAGATTACACCCGAACTCAAAGGGAGGGAATTATATGATGGCATAAATATAGGGACCATTATAGGGTCTATGTGCTGCAGCACTCAAGAAATAATAGATAATTCACTGGCCTAAAAGAAATAATGAGTAGCATCCCTTGATAATAGTTTAATGTGCCTAATAAGAACTAAGTGTCAAATGTCTCACATTACTTTTTCCTGAGTGTATTGTTTTTGAAACTAATGTTTTAGAGATTATTGAAGGACCATTTGGTTTTAAAAATATTAGTAAAACAAGTAATATATGATTATATGCTTATTGTAAAAATTTAAACCATGCAACATTATAAAATGAAAAAATTCTTTATTATTCATTATCCTGTCCCAACACATTTCCCCATGCAAAAATTATCATTAATAATATTTTGTACATATCCTTTTTTAAATTAAAGAAAACAAATGGGATCATGCTATATCTATTGTTCTGTAACCTGTCTTTGCTTTCAAACAATGCTTTTTGAAGATTTTTCTATGTCAATCTATATAGATAGGGCTATTTTCTTGATATCCCTCTATGTGTATGGACAATTAGGCAATTTTGAATTATTTATTTTAACGAGCAATACTACAATGAATTTCATATACATACATATTTATGCACCTATGGGAGTTATCCTATAGGAGTAGATTCCATAAATGTAGAATTGATCAAAGGTTAAACACATTTAATATTTTAATTGAAAAATAAATTGAAGATGTCTGAAATTTAGATATTGGTAAAATATCCTCCAAAGAGACTATATATGTTTACAACACTTCCAACAGTGTGTGTGTGTGTGTCACACACACACACACACACACACTTATATACTGTTGCTCTGCTGTTTTTTCACATTAAAGTATTTTCCAAAATGCATTGCTATTAGCAACACACTAGAGGGTACAATATAAGTTGGCAAAGATGGGAATGGGTAGAAAAGAACCCTGGAAACTGTGGGTAGTGGTAGTGACCATTTGGTTGGCCACAGAAAATTTAGCTCCACTAATAGTTTTTAGAAACTACTTCCAAGTTTGTATTATAGAAAGAGATGGTATTTCTCATGGTATATGAAATTAGAGTACTCATCGTAATTCAGCTCACATTATGTACACATACTTACATATTAGGGGAGGAAGGAAAAGAGTGAGAATAACAGCTCATTTAGAGAGTGAACATTTTAGAAGTATAAAAAATATCATGGAATGTTGGTAATGCATATTATTAACTCAACAGCTTTAAGAGACCTTCTTCAAAGCCATTTCCAAATCACCTATGATTACATGATTAGAGACCTCTTAAAACAAGTAAAATAGTTCTGTAAACTAGGTTATCTATCAGAGTACTAAAAAGCCTGCTGAGAGCTATCATGTAAAAATGTCACAATTTGTACCCCCCAAAAAAGAAATGCAATTTCTTTGATAAGATATAATAATATCAAAGGTTATTTTGTAAGGTAGCATTGCTGGGTATGGGTAGAAATTTTTCAATTTGCTGATTACTACTCAGAATGTCAAGACTCATTTTTAACCATCCTGATTTGTTGAGACCTGCATTTCTTGATCATGCTTGTGAAAGTAATTATGAATGCTGCAGAAATACTCAATTTTATTCAATTTTCAACAGCTACATTCTAACTATTCCCATTTTGTTTTTCTCTTCAAAGGAGAATATATATGAGGAAGACAACAAGGAAATAAACCTTCTTACTCCATGGTTTTTGTTTTACATACACACATTTTCAATTAATTATGTCTACAATTTGTGGATCGATCATGTAAAGTGGTAATCTTGGCTTAGTCCAATTGGTTTAATCACCCTGAATTACATGTCCAATACAGAAGTTATAGACACACTACACTGCCAACACGGAGAGTTGCTGATTACATAATACCGATGAGTACTGTTTTGAAAGACTTCCAGATATTTTGTATATGAGCAATTTTAAAATAATGATTAAATAATATATTTACTATTTATTGAGTTTAGTAATAATTTATTATTTCAAATATGTTCTCATTCCCCAGAATATCTTGTAGTGAAGCCATAGTTAGGAATATACTCTGAAAAAGAAAAGCAGTCAAATTGAAGTGGTGCTTACTCATCCCATTCTTGGTTACTGACAATACATATCAGCATATTAAAGTCTCTGAGAAGTCATATAATTATGAAACCTACACAGATATGTTTAACACACAATTCACCAAATTTAATTAGATTGAGAACTCTTTTCTCTAAAAACACTAACATTCTCACATATTTAAGATATTAAGCAATATAATTCTTAGAATAATCTTGAGCTATATAATTTTATTTCAACATTTACCATGCTAATTTCACATCATTACTTCTAATTAACTTGATGAAATTTAAAAATTCCTTTTAAAATACAAATATGCTTCAAAAATATTAAAATAACATACTTGGCAGGCAAATTAATGGCAGATTTGTTTATAAAACTCATCATAAAAGGTTTATTAATTAAGACTGTGGAATTAGCCATGAAGTGGGGAAGAAGATAATTCTGCATAACCATACCTCTCTTTTCAAAAGATTATTCGATTCATGTTTTATAAAAATGCAGGCTTCAAAGATGGCATTTGATAAAGCCTCATCTTTGAATTAATTTATTTTTCCTGTTATCATTGTTAACTTTGCTTGTAAAAGATAATCTAAGGGCACCTCAGGAATTAGATAAAGAAGGGACTGGAAGGTCACCTTCATCCAGGTGATGAACTGATAACCATGATTGAAAATTGTAGTCAACTTAAAACAAAACAAAATAAAAAAGGAAATTACTGTCAAATGGAAGTATAGTTTTAGAAGCTGAGCCCTTATAAATTGTATTGATGGGATACCTGCACCTGAGCCACGGTGAATCACTTCACTTGGATTACATTTAATGGCAACTGGAAATATCCTTGTTCCCTATACTTTTTATCATGTGGCACTTTTTTTGTAGTTTAGCTCAGAAAGTCAAGTTTATTGGGAAATAAATTTTCAGTATTTCATATGTTGTCTTTAAAGAAACAGTGGTCACCACCTGCCGCTTGACACCCACTGATGTCATTTTTCTTCCCAATCAAAAAAAGCAGGTCAGCAATTTCATTGCAGGACAAAAGTACTAAAGTTCCTGTTTTGCCTGCATTGTGTCATGGTTAGGACTTATATCTACTATGATGTGGGACATATATCTTCCTAATGTCTTTTCAACTACTCTACTGCCCCCAAGAAGAAAAAAAAGTATACTATTGTCACATGGTCTTAAATTGTCACACTGTCCTTAGGGTCTGAATATATTTTCTGTGGAGTCTACAATTTGACCAAGTATATATTCAAGCAAAATTTTATTACATATTAGCCTTTTCAAGCTTTTTTTCTATGCCTGGAACATTTTACTCTTTTCTCCTTCCCCCATCCACTCATCCCTATTCCTTCCCAGCTGCCAGACTTCTATGTATTCTGTAGGTCTGAATATAGATGCCACTTTCTCCAGGACAGTTACCTCAAGATTATTCTAAGAATTATATTGCTTCCATAAGCAGCTTATCACACCCTGTAATTCTGACACATTATTAAAAAAAAATACGAGTCCCTGTGTGCCAGTGTGTTTTCCTTGTTTGGCTCTGAGGTCCTATGTCTATCTTGTCATCCTTAATCACTCAGGGTATTCAAGGTACAGTTAGCTTTGTGTCACAAAACAAACCAAGGGACTTAGGTGATACTCTGAATATAGGACCTTAATGAAGAAGCTTTTTGTTTACAGGCAATGTTACTACACATTACATATTGCAGAGCTCTTGCAAATTTATATGAACTAAAAGTCAAATAAGTCCTCCTTCAATGCCATAGGATCTTGTTCCTCAAAGTATGATCCACAGACTAGCAGCATCTATATCATCTGAGACTTTGTACAAAATGTAGGGCCCATTCAAGACACAGAATAAGAGTCTGGATTTAACAAGAGTTCAAGATGATTTGTATGCACATTAAAGCTGGAAAACAGTATTCCAGGAAAAATGCTGGTGTTATGCTAGCTGTGTGCTTTTGTTAAAAGCATGGAATATTAAAAGGGAATTTACCTTTTATTTACACAGCATAACATCACTCTTTTAGACTCTCAGGTTCAAAATTAACCCAAGTGTTGGTTTTGAAAATAAGATTTTTCAACTTTAGAATAAGTAATGAAGTTTGTTTTATTTTTACCCCCTTCCTTTAAGGATGCAGTAAGTCTCCAATAGCAATGGGCCTACTAGTCATGTGAGGTGTTTATTATATGTACAGATTTCCAGAACAGAGCCTCAAAGATTCTTTTTGTTTTAGATTTTTTAGTTATAGATAGACACAATATCTTTATTGTTTATTTATTTTTATGTGGTGCTGGGGATTGAACCCAGGACCTCACATATGTGAGGCAAGTGCTCTGCCACTGAGCCATAACATCAGCTCCCTCAGAGATTCTCTATTGTGTAACATGTGTTGCTTCTATGGTTTTGCAGTTTTAGCAAACTGTATAGGTGATTCTGATACTTGTGGTTCATGGACTTTATGTTGAGCAACAGTGGATGGTTGAACATGATAAGGAGAGACAATGCAATATAAGTATATTAAACACAATCTGCATCAAATCAATTGTAGATACTACACTAAAAATATACCACCAATTGAGAGTCTATTTGCAAGAGATCAGGTTGAGAACATATTTTACCTCCAGCACTACTTTTATTCATGTTTACCAAAGCTCCACAATCAGTGACGTATCATTTTTCAGCATGAAAATGTTAGTTCTGTGAAAGAACCTGTAGTTAGCTATCAGAGCATATATAGTCTTACTGGAAGTATTCAAAATGTGGTGCAAAAATGACTACCCCTCCCCTCTATCACTACCACCCCCACCAACCACAAGACTAAGAGACTGCTGCTAGGAACAACAAAGGGAATGTTTTAGAAAGGAAACTCTCTCTTAATTTTTATCTTGATTATCAAATATAGCTCTATAGACTGTAGCCCATGCACTTATAATAACTTGAGAATGACTTGGGTCCATTTTGTGTCTACTTGCCTGACAACAGATTCTGAAACTGAGTAATGAGATACATTGGAAATTATAACCTGAAATGCATACTGACAATAGTTTGTATACCATAAATAGCAAAATATTTATTCATTTATATGCCCTTAAAATTATTCTCTATATGGCTTAGAAGATCCAGTGCTATAAACTCTAGATACAGCAGTAAAGAAGAAGCTTTGCTTAGAGCTAAGATTTCACAGAGCACTGAATTAGAGTAAGGTGTCTCTTACATAAACTATACATCTAGAGAGGAAGGTACAGAGAGCCACTGGTGCATAATGTGGTTCCCCTGTGAACAGAAAAAGAAAGCTGGGAAGCAGATAACATGCTTGATAGTAATGAATCATTGAATGCATCTGTCCCTTGCATTTCTTTGGCATCCCAGGAGGAGAAGAACATTAAATATAAAACCTCAAGGAAGTTAAACAACACCACAAAATGAAGAAAACACACTAAAAAAAGTAGGCATCTCAGTGAATGGAGCTACAAGCACCAAGTAATATTGCTTAGTAATATTTCCTTAGTAGGAAAGTCCAGCCAACATTTGCTCCATGACTTTTATGGATTTATATAGAAGAAAGAATAAAGTTTGAACACCTCCTTTTTAAAACAAGAGTGATTTTCACTGAAATGAAAGTGCTTAGAATGGCTGAATTTCCATCAGATACTTCAGTATTTTATGAAATACCTGAAAAATAAATCCATTAGCTTTATACAACCTCAAGCATTATTCAAATTAGTTGAAGAATTACTATGGCATATTTGTGGAGGTGAGGAGTAGATCTCTGAAATGAAGGGGGAACTTGGAGGGGTAAGACAGCAAAGAGGCAACAGGAATCAGCTATAGTTAATATATTTTTAAGTTCACATTGTTTAGCTTTTCAAGTACTGAATATATTGCTAATAACAGTAAGAATAAGGGATTCTAGATGAACAGAATGCTTGGCAAAACTGCTCAGGAAGTTAATGAAGTTGGCATAGGTCTGGAAATGTGGATGATAATGCATGTCAGATAAAAATACTATTTCATTTTGAGAGTGAAACAGTGCTTAAAGGGTACAAGTTTTGTTTATCACAGATGCTTTGTTATGTAATTCTAACATGGCTGGTATGACAGTAGGAATACCGAGTACTTGATTGCTACATTCAAGCTTGGGCAAGACAAAGGTGATACCCTAAAAGACAGCATATCTGCATTTGAGTCTTTCATTACCACTGGTATATCCATGCTTGATGAAAGGTCTGAGGTTTAAAAGAAGAGGTGGAACAGTGCAGGAAATGGCATCATTTAATGCAAGGGAACCTGAATGGGATGACTGAGAGTAATGGTGTTAAGAATTCTATGCAGTTTGATGGACTTAAGGAAAAAAACATTTGGTTTCTTTTTTTCAGGAACATGGTCCCCTTGTTCTCTGACCTTCAGCCTAGAAATTCTTGGTAATTAGCCTGAAAATGAAAGCATCATGCAGTGAATTCTATTGCCTATTGTGTCCTTCTCAAAATTTATAAGTGGAAGCCTTAATCCCTGATATAATGGTACTTAGAGATAGGTAATTATGTTTAGATGATGTCATGAGAGTGAGACTCTCATGATGAGAATATTGTACTCATAAGAAGAAACACCAGGGCCTTCTCTCTGACAGCACTGTAAGGAGGTGGCCATCTACAGGTAGGGAAGAGAGCTCTCACCAGGAACCTGTTCATTGCTGGTATCCTCAATCTCAGGCTCCCAGCTCCAAAACTGAGAAAATATCTGTTGTTTAAGACATCCAGTCTATACTATTGTGTTAGAGTAGCCTGAGTAATTGTCATTTGAATTGTACTTTGGTTTCTTTTCATGAAGAAAGTATCAGGAAAAGGAATCTACTGCTTGTGAGTGAAAATGAATGACATTTGTATATTGACCTTGATTGTTTCAAGCTCATGAGTTTGATTTCTCCAGCCATTCAGCAGAGCCCTTGGAAATTCTGTCAGGCCTCAGGGGCCTTTTATAAATTCTTTTATTCTTTTCTTTATAACTTTATTTTATTTATTTATTTTTATGTAGTACTGAGGATCGAACCCAGGGCCTTGCACATACTAGGCGAGTGCTCTACTGCTGAGCCACAACCCCAGCCCTCTTTTATTCTTTTCACAAATAATTTATTGAGTGTTTATTTTGCATCAGAAGATACACTATGAATTAGGTCATTGTAATTTGTAGTCATAGGCAGTAGATCAAGAGTTCAGAAATCTCAGTAGGTGATGAGGAAGAAATATCACAAGATACTTGGAGAACGGAGGGATAATGAAAGGGAAACACCTATGTCATTATTTTGTTTGCATTCATTCCTGATAACACTACAAATATGGCATTAAATGCTACAAACTTGAGAATATTTCTCTAGGGAACCAATTTGACTTTCTAGAAGTCAACTGTTCAATGGTAAATATGACTTCCTATTCCAAAATGGACCACAAAAAAGCCAACCTAATGTGATTATGCATGAGAGACAATTATTGAATATGTCTTTGCTGTAGGCTTTGCTTACAGATATTCCAGAGTTTATATAGTTTCTATCAGGGCCTCTATTTCCTTCAAGAAGACACTGAAGTCGTGCTCCTTATTGCTTAGCAGAAGATCTGAGGTGATAGTGCACCTTGACCACAGGTGAAAGGACCAGTAGATGGCGTATTGATTCTGTGTCTATTGAATCCTCTCTAGATCCATTCCTTGTTTTTCTTTTTTCTTTTTATCACTCTCAGAAAGAGGCAGCCAGATTACTCACCTGCTAGTCAGGATGGGTCATAACCTATGCTCTGCATGCAGAGCTTTTGAGAAGCCCCAGGTTACTGGGAATGGTGCAAAAGCAATTGTTCATGATTGGTCCTCCTCTGTGCTGAGTTTTATCCACTCTTTTCTAATAATAGGGAACACATGTTGCGTGCCGAGGAAGTCTTTTTGCCTTTGCAGGAGTCCTTGCTTTCATTTACAGAATCCAAGCTCCCTCAGTATTGTAGCTGGGTTTAGTTTTAGTTTAAATTCTATTGCTTATCTTTTTGCTTCTGTTTTCCCTTTCTTTCTTTAACCAAAAGAACAAAAGATGATGTGTTTATCTAAATGGATGTGCTTTCCATCAAAGGGGAAAGGCATGGGGGAAAATACTTTCTCCACCCAACTGAGGTAATATTGAGACTGCTAACTATTTTTTGACTATTTTTTGTTGCCTATCATTTTACTAAAAAGTATCAAGTTAAATGACAAGGTTTTACTTTTCTGAGCCCTCAGGTACAAATTCTCTGGAGGTAATTTTAGGCATAGAAATATCTTTTCCATGGTAACTATGTCCCTATTTTGATCAACAGAAAAGTGTAAATCACCTTAAAATAAGCACAGAAAATCATATTTTAACTTCATTCCTGTTCTGCCAGGGAAATTGAACTGAAATATAAAAGTTAAGTGGCATATTGGCTTTGCCATAACATATTAATACCTAATTCCAATTATAATATATAAATATATATCATAAAATTATAATATAAATTATATATAAATATTTATCTTCAGGTATTTTAACTTTTCTTTGGCAAATTTCATTATTATTGCACAGCTAGAGCTTTACTTGACAGAATCAAATAGGTTTTTGGGTTCTAATTAGCACATATTTTAAGCTTTTTGGAAGATAGGACATTTCAGAGATGTGCTGTGTGCATTTGCAGATCGATGTCATGTTTTGAGGTATATAATAGCCTCTCTTCTTTTTGTGCATTTATATGCAAATGTGCACTTAAAGGGGTAGTCTTAAACTGTTTCTAAAGTTAATCATAATTGTCACTCCAAATTTGTACCATTAATTTGTATGCAAATACTAGAGCATAAATTTTAGAAGTTAAATAAATGTTTAAATGTTTTCCATTTTTTTTTTAATAAATCTCATGGCAAATTGAAATAGTTGATAATCATATTATGCTCTCAAGATATTCTTTGTGAAGCAGATCAGTCTTGACTCTCTCCCAACATAGTTTAGTTCATGGGGGTACCAAAGAACTTATATAAGTGCTTTGCACCTCTAAGAGAATCATATACTACAAGTACCAATGACATCATTGTCATACTGTTATTGTGTAGCATCTAGACTTTATCTAATGGTGAGCATCTAAGAAAAGAAATATATTTTAGAAGTTATGTCCAGTGGTCGATATTATTATCCTCATTTGAAAGATGGCAGAAGACAGGTTCCAAGGGGTCAAGCCACACGTCCAACTTCTAAAAAGTCATTGCCAGAGATTGAATTCTCAAGGCTCCAATCCTGTATTCTATCCACTGCTGTCAGTCAACTCTGAGCCATCAAGGATTTACTATAAGCAGAACTAAAAACAGCAGGACCTCCTTCACTTGTGATGTATCAAAGAGATGAGGTTCAATCACTTGACAGAATGAATTGAGGCTGATTGCATTTGGAGGACCTGGGCCAGATGATTTAAAAGGATCCTTTTCTGTGTCTATGCATAAAATGACCATTGAATTACTTAGAGAAAAATGCTATAAAGATAACACTTCATTAATTTCCCCATTTTGAATGTGGAATGTTTTGATGACTAGTTGGTAAACAGTTTTATTGAATGAACAGATCTAATGATGTTGCTTCTGTCTAATCAACAGCTTTCCATTATTCTTTTATACATTGAGACACTCCATTTTCTGTTCATTGTCCAAACACACACAGAAGAATATGTACAAACAACTCATACATTATTTTCCTGTATGAAAGCCTTTAAACATAGCCCAAAGTGTAGAAAATATGGTATTTATGTGCTTGCAACCAATGTTAAACCTATATTAGCTGGATGTGGTTGGTGGTACACACCTATAATCCCAGTGATTTGGGAGGCTGAGGCAGAAGGATCCAAGTTTGAGACCAGTCTTGGCAACTTAGCCAGACCCTCAGCAACTTAGTGAAACTCTGCCTCAAAACAAAACAAAAAAAGGACTGAGGATATAGTTCAGTAGTAAAGCACCTTTGGATTAAATCTTCAGTATGAAAAACAAACAAAACAAAACAAAACCACCTGTATTAGCATCTGTCACTTTTGCTTCATTCCACTTTCTTTTTTTTTTAAATAAACAAAATGTTAAAGGACTAGTATGTCTGGGGGATATGTCTAAAGTCTCTTTGCTCATGTTTTATCCTATTTGATTTCATTTTCTTTAAGTGTAAGAGTATGTGTTCTTGTGAATAAGATTAGGGAGCATAATTTTTAAATACATATCTATAAAATGAAAATATTTGGCAACACACTTTTGGTTTTCTATACCTAATAGAAAGCAGTTACCTTTAATCTCTGAAATATTGCTGAACTCTTTCTCTACCTGTCTATTCCTGTCTAACATATAATTAAAATATCACCTCATTTAAAATATTTTTCCATTGTCAATATCACGATAAGTTTCCATAATTCTTTTTTGTGTGCCCATATACTCAGAAGACATTTTAGATATGGTGGAAGCTGTGTCACATTCACCCAAATGTGATTGTTTAAGGTTCCTGGATGGATGGTAATATGATATGTTTAGGGGCAGCATTTATGTGGTTTGAACATAACCCATTTTATACTTCACTGATTTTCACCAAGTAGAGAACATTTCTGCCTTTGTTTCTTGCATCGATGGAGCCATATTCAACTGTTTTTTTTTTATATAATTGCCTTAAAGTGAAGGAAGTAGTATTTCAAACTCCATTTTATAAAATTCTGTGTCACCAAACCAATTGATCAGGGAATGACAGAGGAAATAAGAATCTATGAGTCATATTTGGATGGAAAAACCTAGGACTCTGTTTTGGTTTAGATGTGAGGTGTCCCCCAAAATTTACATGTGAGACAATGCAAGAAGGGTCATAGGAGAAATGATTGGGTGTAAGAGTTTTAACCTACTCAGTGAAATGATCCCTGATGGAATTAACTGAGTGGTAACTGGAGGCAGGTGAGGTGTGACTTGAGGCAGTGGTTCATTGGGGGAGTGGCTATGGTGCATATATTTTGTACCTAGAGGTTGGAGTCTCTCTCTCTGCTTCCTGATCACCATGTAAACTGTTTCCCTCTGCCACCCTCACTCTTCCACCATGATGTCTTGCCTCACCTCAAGCCCCAAGCCCCAGCCTTCTATGGATTAAGACCTCTGAAACTGTGAGTCCTCAAACTTTTTTCCATAAAGTTGGTCAGACCTTTTCGTCACAGCAGTGAAAAAGCTAAGACAGACTCAGACTAGAATTTAGATTATACCAGATTGAGGCAGATGAGAAGCACAGAAACATATCCTAATTTTAACTAGAAGTCATGGGATTAACAAACTGGAATGAGCAGAGTAAGAATTGAAATTCAGACAGAGAGCAAGGACCCAAAACAAATACTGTGAGAGTGACAGATTAAAGAATCAAACTCAGAAAGCCAAAACAGTAGGAGGAAAGCAAAGATCAAGTAGCAGTAAACCAAGAGACAGCACAGAGGCTTATGTTCTGGAGTAAGGAATCTAGGTGAGAGGTTCAGACATGAACAACAAAGAATATTGTATAGGACCTGTAAGGAGATAATAGAAGGCACTTTTATAAAAGAGTGTACTTATTTTCCTGAATACTCATTAATATATTTATCATTCATGCAGATATGTCCTTTTCTATAGAAAGCACTGATACAGACATAGGGAGTGATATACCATACTTTAAACAATGATTCTTTTTTTGGGGGGGAGGGTACTAGGGATTAAACTCAGGGGCACTCAACCACTGAGCCTCATCCCCAGCCCTATTTTGTATTTTATTTAGAGACAGGGTCTCACTGAGTTGCTTAGCACCTTGCTTTTGCTGAGGCTGGCTTTGAACTCATGATCCTCCTGCTTCAGCCTCCCCAGCTGCTGGGATTACAGGTGTGTGCCACTGTGACCGGCTTAAACAATAATTATTAATATTGAATTATGTTGAACATACTTTAATGTTATGACATGGAATTATAACTAAATAGTCACCTAAGTATCCTTTAAACCAATGTCACTAAGCCACCTATGGTCCATAGAAAACCATTTTATTGGTAAAGTCTTTATGAGCCTTTCCATACTCCACACTATATATTTTGAATCCAACTTCACCTGTCCCCCAAATTGTTGCTATCAGATAGGCAACAACTATGCCTCTTTCCTATGTCCTTGAATCTACTTTTAATGAATGACTATGTGGGATGATTCCCCTGAGGAGTGATAGTCCAATGATCATTTCTCACTTGTAGGGCCCTATTTTTGCTGTTATTTCTTTAATTTTAATATTTCCCATTAACTTGAATCATTTATGAAGGTAACTCTGCCAACTCTCAGTGACCAGACAAAGTGAAAACAAATCAGTGACCTCCTAGAAGCTAATGTGGGGAATGTGTCCTATTGCTCCCAATAGGATGGGAAATATTAACACTTAGGGTAAAAGGTTAATAAAAACTAGAGTAGAATGTTGTAATGCATTCATTCATAGAGCAGAAATGTATTTTAACATTTTGTAATATATATATAAAACATTTATAAATATCAACTAATGTATATTTAATGAACATAGCACAGATTATACTGCCTAATATCCAAACATTATATTTCACAATTATGATCTGCTCACTGGGCAACATTTCACAGATGAGAGGTCAAGGCTTGGAAAACAATTTCTAGAAGCATAAGCCTTAAATGTACTTTTTATAGCATTTTAGCAAATCAGATTACTGTATTTACCCATGTTCATATCTATCCCTTAATTTTAAAAAGGAAAGAAAATTTATTATGCTTTTAGTCAGAAGATATTTACTAAGTACCTCTTATGTGTTAATGAGACTTAAAGGATAGACAGGAGTTTGCTAGGTGATCAAATGGGGTCCACCTTTTCAGAAAGTGGGAATATCATATGCAAAAACCCAGAGGCATAAGAGGCTATGGAATTTGTTGGAAAAACTAAGGCTAATTTTGTTAAATCAGAGAGAAAGGTGCTGGTTGGTGAAGTAAGGCAGAGAAGTAGGCAGGGACTACTTTTCAAAGGGCATCCTATGTCATCTATGGAATTTTGACTTTATCCTGAAGGCAGTGGGGATTGTGCAAATGACATAATTACATTTGCATTTCAGAACGCTAAGGCTAACAGCTGCCTGAAATAAAGATTGAGTGAGGGGTGGTTAATCTGGAGACAAGATAGCTGATTAGGAGGTTATTTCATTGGTTCAAATGAGAAATATTAGTTGGCTTAAAACTGTGGAAGAAGAAACAAGGTGATAAAGAGAGGCAACATGGTATGAGCACAGGCTTGGAGTTTTCAAGAAATAACTTTTAATTCCTGCAATGTGATTTACTAACTTTGTGGCTTTTGCTAACTTATTAACTTCCTTGATCCTACAGTGATGTGGCACAGTGTCTAGTGTGAGTGCTTGTATAATTATACTATTTGGATGGTACATACAGAACCTAGTAACCAGATATATGCAGGGATTGGAAAAAAGGACATAATTTACAATGACCCCCACAATTTTTCTTCAGATAAAATGGCAAAGACTCTGAGAATTGAAAAGTGGCATAAATTGTTCTTAATAATAAGAGAAAAGGTCTACCATCTCATTTTTATATTTATATTTGGGGAAATGGTTTTAAAATAGGAACATGGTTGTGACTGTAGGGTAGAAAACAAAAGCTAAGCAGGAATGAAGAGACAGAGCTGGGGATATAACTCAATGGGGTAGAGCTCCTGCCTAGCATGCATGAGGCCCTGGGTTCCATCCTCAGCACCAAAATAAGTAAGTAAGTAAATAAATAAATAAATAAATAAATAAATAAATAAGATTTTTAAAAAGTTTGATGAGATATTTGGAGGCATGGAGTTACTCTTCATAGCGTTCAGCTAAAAACTAATGTAAGGGATTTTTTTTTTTGGATGGGCGTAACAGAGATTGAACTCAGGGGAACTCAACCACTGAGCCACATCCTAGTTCTATTTTGTACTTTTATTTAGAGACGGTCTCACGGAGTTGCTTAGCACCTCTCTTAGTTGCTGAGGCTGGCTTTGAATTCACAATCCTCCTGCCTCAGCCTTCTGAGCTGCTGGGATTAGAGACATAATGTAAGGTTTTAAGGATGCAAGTAATAATAAAATTCTGTAATAAAATTCTGACAAATATTGATTTGTAAAATAATAGTATTTTAAAGCTGAAATGGTCCATCTGGTTCAATCACCCACATTATAGCTCCAAGATCCTACGCATAAAAAGAACCATGTTGTTCATTCATCTCATCTTCCTGATCATAGACTTTTTTTTTTTGGAGAGTATGGTGGTGATTTCACATGAAATGTTTCTCCAAACTCAAGAGGAATCATTTGGTAACCACTCAGAAATCTGTCATTGAAAAATATCAGTTTTTGAGCTGATTCATCCTAGGTTTAGAAAGAAGTTCAAGTTTCTCTCTTACAAACTCACCAATTTAACCTAAAACCCTTTTGCTATTGATTCTTAGTAATTTCCACTTACAGTAAAGGACAAAAATTGCTATTGAACTTGCTTCCAACCCTTTTTATTTTTTGTTTTCCATACAAGAAGATGTGTTTTGATGGCCAAAATACCAAATTTTTATTACATCTAATAAAGACTAACAAAACACCTAGTCTTTTTTACATACTGCCAGACACTGTTTTAAGAGATTTACATATATGAACTCCTATAATCCTTACATGAGATAGTTACTTTCTCATTTCCATTTTATAAAAGTGGAAACCAAAGCTAGAAGTCTTAAATAGTTTGTCCAAGGTCACAAAGCTAGTAAATTGCAAGCCTGTATTAAAACCCGGGCAGTGGCAGTCCAACCCAGGGCCCATGCTCTTAGCCACCTCATCATACTGACCAATAACTTTTGCAGGCTAAGAAACTGACACTATATTGGACATTACACAGCACTGGTCTATTCAGGTATAATTATGGACTCCCTTAACATTATTTATTTCTCTCATTTTGCCTCTGCTAAAATTTTTATCCAGGCAATTATTTCTGTTTTGACAATTGCCTTAAGATGCATATGTTTCCATTTGTTCTAATTTTGTTTAAGATTGTTATTATGAATATACACCCAGGGCAATGGCAAGGTTGCATTATAAAAAAGGGAGGGAGAATAAATAAGTAAATAAATAAGGCCTCCCTCATTTCTTGGATCTCAAGGGACTCTGGGATGTGATAAAGCCAAACACTGTTAAAAATTCATACTAGTAACTTGTGTTGTATATTATGCATGGCAACTAAACTTTTTAGTGTCTTGGCAAAGCCCTGGGGCAGCAGAGAGGTACCTTAGAGCACAGAAAGTGCATTTGAAATGGTAATGAGAAGTGAGCTACCTGACACAGTGCTAGTCAGTGAAATATTTCTCTGAGACAAACATATATTTGGAGAGGGTGGAAAGTCTTTGACTGCTGCCATATCATAACCCATTTTAATGTTTCCTCTTTTCCCCCATACTATGCTTAGATGACTTTACAGAAGGTACAGTTTTAATAATGCAATAAATGCCCATCCATTTGAAGTTTAATGCTACCTTATTGTATTGTTAATTCTCAAGATGGTGACTCTGGATTTCATTGTTTTAAAATAGCAGTAGGACCTACATGAAAGCCCTTGCAAGGTTTAGTGTCCTTGAATCACTACTTGGTTTTAAAGAAAATTCCAAAGTTCTTTATCATTATTCCTTACTAAATTGTAAATCTGCTTTTTCTCTGGACTATGTGATAAACAGTGAGTAAAGTTCCTTACATAACACATTTTGTTGCTACAAAGTTTGTCTCAGCCTTCTGTTTGCTGATGAATAAAATATGATAATGAAAAAGAAGTTGCTTCCAATTTTGCAAGAGTCATTGAATACCATTTTTCATCACACACATACATACTGTGATATTCAGTGCAGCCTGTGGATTAGTAGTACAATAAGCTCCCTTAAATCAGGGGAACTTCCAGATGCTCTAGGTTTTGTTCAGAACTTTCAAGTAATACATTAGGAGAGAGAGGATATGTAGGAAAGTTCTCTAGTCTCAGATCCTAAGAAGAAACTTAGGCAAGGAGACTAGGAAGGCTGTAGTGGATTTGTGAAATTAAAGACAACTCTCCAGAGATAGAGCACTCAGTTGACAGAGAATGAAATTGTGAGAACGATTTGGGGGAAAAAAGGAAAAAAAAAAAGCAAGGAGCATACAGATCTTCAAAATTTTTTCTTCACTAAGGCAAATGCAACTTTGTACTTGTCATACCCTAATTCACCACAGCCATTACCCCCAAGAGCTCAAAAAGAAAACACATAAAACTTGAGTCATAAACCAACAAAAGCCAGTATTTGACATACATGTTCTTCTATTTGATCCTCTTGAGACGGTTTGTAGAATAAGTTGAAGGTCCACACTTTGTAACCATCCATATGTGTGTGTAAGAAGTGGGAGTGATGGTAGATAGGCTTAACAGCTTTTTGGGAAAAAAAAGCCTTGATCTTTTTTCTTCTTTATATAAATGCCTTAAGCTTTTATCCTTTTGGGAACACAGGTGGGTCACATGAATATCAATACTCAGCCTTCCCAAGCATCCCAACTAACATAGCTTTCCCCTGCAGTTTTCAAGATCATAGGTTTTTCACTTCCTGAGGTTCTCCTAACTATTTCTGGGATGACTGAGTATTCTCCATCCTCAAAGTCAATCCTTTAAAAATCATGTCAGTAGTCACTACATAGCAAGACATGTGAGGGGGCTTATCATTGCTGTTGCCACAATTAACAATAATCTCTGAGTAGTCTGTTTCCCATGTGGGGATCCCAAAGCTGGCTGTCTGTCAATGTATGAAATTCTATTACTGCTTCTCAACCTTTACTGTGTTGCTAGAGCAACTATGGTCCATGCAGAAATGCAGAGATTGTAACCTCTTCACTTTTCTGAGCTAAGTTGTGTCACCTGATCTCTAAAATAGCACCATTTGGGACCAGTTTTAAATGAACACAGCTCCAACTTTTGTCAGCAGCACTTACCAGTATACAGATATGTAGTCACAGGACAAATGTCATATCACATCATCCTCAGTTCTGCATGTCTATCCTCACACATCCCCCACTGCAAATTTGCTTGTAACATATACTCAGAGATCTTTCCCCTTTACTACAAATCCAATTACCTAACAAAATATACTCCCCTGGGAGTTTTCATATTTACCATGCTCACTTTCAGTTTATACTAAGCTGGGACCATGTAACCACATAGGTATCCCAAATGCCATGGATAATTCAAGTATAGATGTACTGGGACTAAATATTTTTCATGGGTTTTATGTGATATCTGAAGACATGCCCAGAATTAATATTTAAGAATATATATAGTATTAGGTAGTTTGGGAGGTGTGGGGTAGAATTAGATAGGGTTTGTGATGAATATTGTCCATAGATTATAACATAATTAAGAAACAGCTAGGTCTGGGGTTGTGGCTCAGTGGTAGAGCACTTGCCTAGCATGTGTGAGGTGCTGGGTTTGATCCTCAGCACTGCATATAAATAAAGAAAATAAAGGTCCATTGACAACTAAAACAATATTTGAAAAAAACAAATATCTACTGTACCACTGAGTTCAAGCAATTTCAACTTTTCAAGTTTACAAAGCAAGAATATTCACAGGAAACAGTATGAGATGCCCAAACTGAGCTGTTTTACCCTTCTTTTGAATCCCTCGCACACCAGCTTTTGTTGCCTTCATCCCTTTTAAAATAGAGCCCACTAGTCTTGTATATTATGCCCTTGAAACTAGGAATATGGTGGTTTGAAGAATGTAATATCTTACAGGACAGTGTCTGTGTCTCATGTGTATCTTTCCATCATCTAGCAGGTGTGTACTCTCAATGAATATTAAACAATAAGGTGTGACCCTCTTAACCATAAGAGATGATTCCTTGTTTTGAGATGATGTGCCCTGGGAATAAAGAATGCTTCCTTCATTTTCCATGGCTGTCAAACTGGCATCTTTCATCAGCACTATATTCCCTTTTAAGTAGTTGAATGCCTTACACAGTTTTAACAGGAAATCTCTTAGCACCTCTAGCTATTTTTGAAAAGAAAACAACTCTTTTTTTTAGATACATCTTGCAGAGAACCATTTTCCAAATAAAAAGTTTTAAAACGTGGTATCATATTTAGAGGGAAAGAAGTAAGCCCCTGAATCATAGTGCCAGTTTCATGTTTTCCTTAATGTTGCAAAGGTGATTATTTTTGCCATAATCTTCTGGCTGTTAGCCCAGGATGGCAAGCTGCATAGCTGCTTTGTTAAATAAAAGAGAGAGGAGACTTTCTTGAAGTCATTTTTCAGAGGATTTGTACATATGTGTGTGGGAAGAGTGTGGGTGTAATCCTCAGGACAGAAATTTCCTATCTACTACTTTCATAATAATTCGTGAAAAAATTGAGTTCCATCACTTTGTTATTAATTTAAGCCCTGGACATATACTCTAATCATCAATATTGTTTCTAAATAGCATATAAATGTTGTATTGTGTTTCAAACTCCTAAAATCTTATGACACATGTTGTGCCTTCTTTCTTTCTTTTTGTTGGAAGTCTGTGTTGCTTCAATAAGAAGTACAGGTACATACAGAATGAGTTAATTTCTTACTCTTGGCCTCTGTGATAATCATTTTTTTAACATTTTTTGGTTTATTCAAATATATACAGTTCCAAAAAGAGCAGTTTATTTGAAAAGGCCTAATTGGCAGGAGCTGCTGTTGCTGTCACACTGAAGTCCTGCTGACAAGGCTAAGGTTGGCAGAGAAACAAATAAAAGCAACTGATAAATGTCAGGAGTGAATTGTAGTAAAACATACTATTTATTTATGTTGATAAAAAGGGCAGGTGGAAAGTACATCAAATTCTCTTCTTAGAGAGTTATTGACTCATAAATTGCAAATGCTTACCAGAAATTAAATTTATGTCTTATTTAGTTGTGGCTAAAACAATACAACAGCAAGGGTACTAGGAATGTAGCGTGTAGTAGTCACTGCTGCTATCCTATGCTTGTTCCTAAAAGACATGAAAATTATGACAAATGTGTTTCAAAAGATGATGTTTTAATGTACTCTTTAGCCATTACAAATTCTTGTGTATTAACATCAGAGCAGAAGAATTGTGATATTCCAGAAAATAAGCCTAGGGTAAGACATCTCACTGAAATGAAAACATTCTTGGAAAAATGTGTATAAATGGTCATTAATCAAAGCCTATTTTAAAATTGATTTTATTACATTCAATTGCAAGATCTGTTACATTCTTTCCTGATCATTCTTAAATTGGCCATAGCATCTAATGTTTTATCCTTGGTTTTAATTCTCTTTTTCTTTATGTCAGCTGATGAAACTAGCACAGGAGTTCTTCATATTTTATGGGTAGCCTTATGTTGAAGTATATATTTAAAGGACTTGCAGTATGGTAAATAATTTGCTACTTTTTGCTTGTGCTTTAAGTCTGTGTTAAATATATTTACTTATAGAGGGAAAACTTGTGAATTTTTAACTTAGATCTAAGGTGTTTTAAGTTGCATGCTAAGTATTTAAGGCAATAAAGCTAGGAACTTCAGAGTTGTCATTATAACCATCCTCCTTGTGTGATAATAAGAACACATGCAGTTTATCTGATTGACACTCCTTTCAGAAGCCGAAGATACTTTTATTGACTCCGGTGTAAATTTGATAGCCAGGGCTTCCTTCATATAAAAAACAATAATGTGAATGTTGGCTGCTGGGAAGGTCATAGACCTTGGATCTAAGCCAAAGATCTGAGTTTTATTTGGGATCCCCAAACAATATTTTCACACAGGATCTCCTCTCATTCACACCAGTACAAAATGAAAGCATTTTCACTCCCTTCCATGTATAGTGTGAGAAACCCCTGTGTTATATATGGCTGCTTGGGCAGTATTTACACTTCCTTATTGAGTATCTGCAAACTTCTCAGCTCAAAAGTTAAAATAACCCTGATATGTTTGATAACAATGAGGAAACCTATGTAAAAGTTTTAGCAAATAAACCTTTCTTGGCTTGCATTACTCTCATAAAGATTCTGCAACTCAGAGAAATATTACTTTCTTTGCTGCAGAAAATATTTGTTTTGTTCTGTTTTTAACACCAGAAATGTAAGAAACAACCAAGGGATAAGCCAATGAGCAAAAAGTGTGACCTTCAGAAATGTTAGTCCTGTTTGCAAGACCCAGTAATACATGCCTGTAATCCCAGCTGCTCAGGAGGCTGAGGCACGAGGATGGCAAGTTTGAGGCCAGTATGGGCAACTTAGCAAGACCCTGTCTCAAAATAAAAATAATAAAAGTGCTGGGCTCTGTGGTAGATCAACCCTGGGTTCACAATCCCCAGTAGTAAAAAGGTGTGTGTGTGTGTGTGTGTGTGTGTGTGTATGTATATATATATATATATATATATATATATATATATATATATATATATATATATCCTATTTGTAAAACTTTGATTACAAGCACCTCTTAGTTTTTTCGCCTATTTTTGAGAAAATAGATGATCTTTGTAAAAAAATTAGAAAGCACAGATCAGTAAATTTTGAAAGTACTGAAAAGTATGACAATGCAAGGGGGAAATTATTCTGCCACAACCCTGAAGTACTGATAACATTTTGGCTTATTTTCTTAAGCCTTTTTTAACATAATTTGTATCATATTATTAATGTAGCATTACATTTTGCATTTTGTTTTACACTAGTCACATGTAAGTTAGAGCAACAGTAAATAGTTTTTTTTTTTTTTTTTTTGGTAATCATTTAATGACTCTATTATGGACCATAATTTACTTAGATGCTTTCCTAATGATGGATATTTAGGGTGTCTTCTATTTTTTCAGCACTGTAATTAATTCTACATTGAGAACTTTTTGCATGAATATTTGCCCACATTTCATATTGTCTCCCCAGTAGAGCTTTCAGCAATAAATAAGTCAAACAGAATGGTAGTTTTCAAATGTCTGTTGTATGGTTTCAAATTAATTTCCAGAAAAAAAAACACCTAAATTATGTTACAATCAACAGTGTATGAGAAGACCTGCCTATTACACACTTTCACCAGTACTAAATTTCTTTCTTTTTAATTTTTTGGATGCATTAATTTAGTTGGTAAAGGGTGGTTTTGTGTTTTACCATTTCTGTCTTTGAATAGTTTTCAAACAAGTGTAAACTCAAGGCAAACTTGTGAGCCGTATTCTGCCCTGCAGGCCCTTCCACAGGAGACAAGACTCTTTCTTTACACTAAGAATGACTTATTGGGGCAGCGGTTGTGGCTTAATGGTAGAGCGCTTGCCTGGCTCGTGTGGGGCCCTGGGTTCCATCCTCAGCACCACATATAAAGAAAATAAAGGTATCATGTCCAACTACAACTAAAACTAAATATATAAAAAAGAATGACTTATTAAGCATTGATGCATGATTGATATATTGAAATGGTATATAAAAAGTATACCATGTGGGGCTGGGGATGTGGCTCAAGTGGTAGCGCGCTTGCCTGGCATGCATGCGGCCCGGGTTCGATCCTTAGCACCACATACAAACAAAAATGTTGTGTCTGCCGAAAACTAAAAAAAAAAAAAAAAAAAAAAAATTAAAAAAATTCTCTCTTTTTTTTTAAAAAAAGTATACCATGTAAACATTGTGTACAATGCAAATAATAAAGGCTCAAAATGAAAAACACTTGCACAATTTATACTTGATACTTTTTAAAGTTTAATCATTGATATTATATCCCATAGGCTTAAAACTAAAATAATGTGCAAAAGTAGTAAACCTGAATTCCTTGGATTTTTTGGTGAATATTTTTTGCCCAGTTTTCTACCTAGAAGTCTACAAAATCAGTAAGCTTTTTCATGAAAAAGAAACTTGTCAGTTTCTACTAACAGAATATCATTCAATCGAAAATCAATCTATAGGATAATAATATTTTCCTTACTTCCCCGTTTCATCACCTTCCCATTTCATCATTTTTACTTCAGGGAAAGTAACATTTCTATAATGAGAAAGGAATCTCTGTCCATTTTTCAATTTCATTTTTGGAAATGCAAGGGTTGGGATGTGAGATTAATTTATTTCTAGAAATTCTCAAGTTGGAAAAAGTGCTGCTCTTAAGAAGAACATGACTCTGACCTTAAAGTGTGAAAAGATAAAAGGTAATATTACATATTAGGAGTATAACACAGAAAGTGGCTTATATTTTTAATGTTTGAGGTTTCATCGTCTCTTCTTATTTTATCTAGACATGTTAAGAACAACTTTACAATTGTTAAGAGCATAGACTTGACGCAAACTGAAGTGTTTTCAGTTCAGGTGCTGCCCATTACCACCTGACCAACTGTATGATGTTAGACAGTTTAATGTCTAATTTCATGGAAACTAAGCCTTCCTTCCTTTCATTGTTGTTGCTATTGTTTGAGGTGCTGGGGAATGAACCCAGATCATCTCCCATGCGAAATGTGCTCTACCACTGAGCTACATCCTCAGCTCCAGGAATTAAGATTTTTTTTTTAAATCTGTAAAATAGTAGCACCTCTCAGGCTGAGTGTAAAGATTAAAAGAATACTGGTAATTAGGTACAGTATACTTTTTGTCATAGTCTGCCCAATACAAGCATGTGTGTGGCACTCTTTATACTTTCCTGTTTGTTTCTTTCTTCCATCAGGTGGCTACTAATCACGCTTAATGTTGAGTTTCTTTTGTGATTGTCCATGAAGTACATTTAAAAAAATGTGTCAAGTGGAAATAGCAGCTAAGAAAAAGAGAGGCTGACAGGTACAGAAAAACATATTCCTATGAGATTTGCCTCCTTACATTTATTTAATCAGCTGAATTAAATACACAGCAATTTTCTTTTAAACATTTTGATAGAAATATTTGCCAAAAAATTTTCTCATAACATGTTTCATTAAATAATTGACAAATATTTTTACACCTGCATTTCTGGCAATTAGGTATAAGTGAAATAAATATAAAGGCATGAAGATAAAGAAAGAAGGGAAGTCCTATAATGTAGATCTGTTTAAATAAAATATGGTGTATAAATATGGTATAACATTATGTAGCATTAACCGTAATGCTTTAGAAGACTGACATAGTACATTTTTCATGATATGTTAAGTGGAAAAAAACTAATAAATACAGTACCCATGTGATGATCATCATTTCTTGGAAAACATATCTTTTAAATCCACCAGAAGAATGTCTACTATAGTTTTATGATGGTTATCTCTGGTGATGAGACTTTTTTCATTCATTATGGAGATTTATCTATAGTATAATAGCATTTAAATATTTTTCTAATTTTTCATGTGAAACCTGTATTAATTTGTAAATTTAAAATCCTGTTTTCAGGCTAAGAAGAAAAATTTAACTCCATAAGGTAGTATATTTACATACTACAATTTTGCCCTCACAGATAAAAGCTACCTTTTAGTGTTTTACACTTTTGTCTCTTAATTTTCTCCCTTGCATAGCACAAGAAATTGGGAAATGTTAATATACACTGATATATCAAAGTAGAAAAAACAAACAAATTTGGTAGGCTGCTTTGCTCCAGTCATTTTTTTAACATTGATTTTAAATGGTAGTAATAAATAAATAAATCTCAGCACAAGATCCTATGTGAAAATTTGTAAGCATTTTTATTTCCAAATAATATATTTGTAGATTGCTTTAGCTGAAATAGTTACATCTTCATGCTGGGTTTCTCATCTGTCTAAGTAATTTCAAATATATTTTCATTTTTACCAATGTCTATTGATCTTTAGTACAAAATACAGCATGTATGTCTCTACCTAATTATAGAAATAGTGGTGAGATGTGAAGACAAGTAAAAGAAATACAGCTTAATGTAACAATATAAGTGTTGAATTCAAATGGTACTTGGCCTATTAGTTCTTGACTCCAGTAAGCCTTATACTAGGACAAAAGCTGTTAACAATAGGTACTTTCCCACAATTGAGTTAGGACTTGACCACTAGTAGAATGTAAGCTTCTTTATGTTAACTACCATTCACTATTGTCCTGTACCTTCTTTGGTGCTATGAAATTTTAGAAATGGAAGGCAGCAGCTTAAGACATCAGATAACAGAGTTGCAGGTAAAAGTTGTTTTGAGTTCAACTTGTTATCAATTCTGGCACCTAGATTCTTTTTTTTGCTTTTGTTGCTCATGACAAATGTGTACTTGCTGAAGTCTTATTCAGCTACAGCAGTAGATTGTAGACAAACAGAGTGAAGCTCAAATGTTTCAGTCCTTCATTCAGTCAATAAGTACTTCATGAGAGAGGCACAGTACTGGCACTTTAGAGGTTACACAGGAGAATAAGATTGAACTCAAGCTCGTGATGCTTGTTCTGGTAGAAGAAATAAGACATATACAAACAGAACTTACAATGTGAGGTTAGAAAATGGGAAGTCCTGTGAGAAAGGGGCAAACAAAGTTAGGGGTCCATCAGGTAACAGTGTGAAGTTGTGTTTCATTTATGACCTAAAGTATAGGAATACTTCAGCACAAGTGGATGGATGCAATGGGAACATGTTATAATAAACTCTTTAAACTGTCTCTAGTATATAATAACCATTATCTATATTTACTATGGTAAAGGCTTAGTCATTGTAACAAAATGGCCCAACAAAGAATATTATCACATTCTTGTACAGAGGGTGAGCAGACATCCCCACTGAATATAGTCTGTGGCTATGTAGGAACTCAAATTCATCTTTTTATGTTGTTCCATCATCTGTTAAAGCCATTGTTATCAGATTGAGGATTGAAACTTTTCTGACTACATCCTGATTCCAATAGGTAGGAAGGGGAAAGAGTGCAGGAGTATATTTGTGATGCATTAAGACTTCCATTAGTGATCACATGGTTCCCTAACCCAACTGGGACCAGAAAATGTGTTTTCTCACTGAGCAACCATATTTTTATAAGCCTATTACTAAGGAAGAAAGAGAGAACAGGTTTTGGTGGATAGCTAATTTTCTTCTCCAGCTATTATTATTGCATAGTATGTTGTTATCACTATGCTATAAGCGTACCCTGGTAATCTGAGATTGGAAGTTCAATTCCCTAAGAAGCGAATTTTCTACTGTACAAGTGCCTTAAGCCCAAAATATTATTGTGACTGTTACTATGGAATAGAATCCAAATGATTCCCGAGGCCTACCTCATACTATCAATGAGTAAACTTCTTCAACTGCTTAAGGCTCATATTTTTGTCCCTAAGTGTCCCAGGCTGTGAAGAAACAGGTTATAAAACAGTGAATTGTAAAACCAATTCATCCACTGGTACAGAATTATCAGCTGTTTTTATCTTTTACAAATTATTAAGATTGGGGGTATAACTCAGTGAGCAGAGTGCTTGCCTAGTTATGAATGAGGTCCTGAGTTCAATACTCAGCAGTGCAAAGCATTATAATTATTAATGCATATCAATTGTACAAACTAATAGAAATTTCACTTCGACATTTCCATACATGTATGTACCATGCTTTGATCTGGTCCATCCTCCCTTCTATGAATACCTGTCACAAAGGAAGATTGGTGGAACTGCCTTATTTTATACTCAGTTACTTTCTTTTGGCTTTTTTAGGGAGAGAGAGAGAGAGAGAGAGAGAGAGAGAGAATTTTTTAATATTTATTATTTTTTAGTTCTCGGCGGACACAACATCTTTGTTGGTATGTGGTGCTGAGGATCGAACCCGGGCCGCACGCATGCCAGGCGAGCGCGCTGCCGCTTGAGCCACATCCCCAGCCCACTTTCTTTTGGCTTTTAAAAGTTCTTACTGGGGAAAAATACTTCAGCATGTCTATTATGGAATGCTCAAATAGTAGTTCTCTTATAGTGGAATATTTGATAGAAAATTACATGGGTAATAATGCCGTAGGAAGTGCATACATTCACAAAATGTTTTTCTAATTATTTTAATTTTTCTTGGTGATCTGAAGTGGCATATTATCTTAACCAAGCTCAGGGATTTTGCCAGCTGGGGATTTTGAGTGTTGTGCAGAAATGTTTATTTTTACACAACTTTTTATTCTGTATCTTGTTGACATAATGATTTATTTGTGACTCAGATATGGAGGGACAAGCCTCCTGTGATTACCTGTCTTATTGACTCTTAATTGCAATACTAATTTAGTCCTAGAGTTAGTGGTATACTCAACTAAATGATAAGTACAAGATATTGATAAATAACAAATAAGGGAAGTGTTTTGTAAGCCATTGGTCAATCTGTTTTATCTTCATGTGTTGACTAATTTGAAAATTAGAATGAAATAAAGGCATACTTATAAAATTTTATAAATAAATTATCTGTTGTCCCCCAGATATTATTCTAAATGTTGTGAAGGGTTACATAAAAAGAAAGATTGAATTTAGCTTTTGGTTGATCTTTGCCTTTATCTAATAGAAGAAAACATGTACTCACAAAAGGGGAAGCATTACTGACAAGGCAATATGTTAAGTATAGGTTACATCAGAAGACAAGAGCTAGCCTGCAAGGCAGGAGATGCAGCTTTCAGGACATCCACCAGCAGGATATGTGACCCTGAGCAGGTTTCTCCTCTCTAGGCCTGTTTCCCCACCTGCAATTTGAGGAGGTTAAATTAAATGAATTATGGTTCTTAATATATTGATTATTCAAATTTTGTAACTGCATACATAGTACAAATTGTTGACTTATCTTGTGAAAGTATCTTATGCAGAGTATTGAGAAAAAAACAATACAGTACTGGGAGAAATGTATGAGAAGTTCACATGCCCAGTGATGACAAGTTTTAGTGGGTAAAGACTATCTAAATTTTTTGAATGATTGATTTCACTGAATTTCTAGTAAAATTCTAATACTGGGACTTTATGATTATTGGTAGGCAAAAAAGATCTGTCTTTCTCTCAAAATCCCTGGAAGATTTAAGTTGGATGCTGTTTTCATATCTGTGTCTCTACTCAGCAGATTAATTAGAACACAAATAAAACAAAAAATTAAGGTATTAGGGCCAACTTTTTCTTCTATTAAATGCAGAGTCTGTGGTTTGATTCCTAGGTCCTTGATCCATTTTGAGTTAACTTTTGTACATGGTGAGAGAAAGGGATTCAATTTCATTTTGTTACATATGGATTTCCAGTTTTCCTAGCACCATTTGTTGAAGATGCTGTCCTTTCTCCATTGCATGCTTTTAGCACCTTTGTCTAATATAAGATAGTTGTGATTTCTTGGGTTGGTCTCTGTGTCCTCTATTCTGTACCATTGGTCTACCAGCCTGTTTTGGTGCCAGTACCATGCTGTTTTTGTTACTATTGCTCTATAGTATAGTTTCAGATCTTTGTATAGCGATACCACCTATTTCACTCTTCCTTCTTAGAATTGCTTTTGCTATTCTGGGTCTCTTATTTTTCCAGATGAATTTCATAATTGCTTTTTCTGTTTTTCGAGTAATGCCATTGGGATTTTGATTGGAATCGCATTGAATCTGTAAAGGCCCTAATCTCCATCACATGGGGTCAGGCCCCAAATTCCTTAATAAGACACCTATAGCACAAGATTTAAAACCAAGAATCAACAAATGGGATGAATTAAAACTAAAAAGCTTTTTCTCAGCAAGAGAAATAATATGTGAGGTGAATAGGGAGCCTACATCCTGGGAACAAATTTTTACCCCTCACACATCAGATAGAGCTCTAATCTCTAGAGTATACAAATAACTCAAAAAGTTAAACAACACAAAAGCAAATAACCCAATCAACAAATAGACCAAGGATCTAAACAGACACTTCTCCAAAGAGGATATACAATCAATCAACAAATACACAAACAAAAAAAATGCTCACCATCTCTAGCAATCAGAGAAATGGAAATTAAAACTACTCTAAGATACCATCTCACTCCAGTCAGAATGGCAGCCATTATGAAGTCAAACAACAATAAGTGTTGGTGAGGATGTGGGGCAAAAGGTACACTCATACACTGCTGGTGGGACTGCAAATTGGTGCAGCCAATTTGGAAAGCAGTATGGATATTCCTTGGAAAGCTGGGAATGGAACCACCATTTGACCCAGCTATTCCTCTTCTTGGACTATACCCAAAAGACCTAAAAACAGCATACTACAGGGACACAGCCACATAATGTTTATAGCAGCACAATTCACAATAGCTAGACTGTGGAACCAACCTAGATGTCCTTCAATGGATGAATGGATTTAAAAACAATGTGGCATTTATACACAATGGAGTATTTCTCAGCACTAAAAAATAACAAAATCATAGAATTTGGAGGGAAATGGATGGCATTAGAGCAGATTATGCTAAGTGAAGTTAGCCAATCCCTAAAAAACAAATGCCAAATGTCTTCTCTGATATAATGGGGGTGACTCAAAATGGGGTAGGGAGGAAGAGCATGAGAAGAAGATTATCACTAAATAGGGAAGAGAGGTCGGAGGGAAAGGGAGGGAGAAGGAGAATTGCACAGAAGATGGAAGGAGACCCTCATTGTTATACAGAATACATGTATGATGTGAGGAGAAAAAAAAAGAAAAAAAAGTGTGTCACATTAGATTGGGTAGAGAGAAGTGATGGGAGGGGAGGGGAGAGGAAGGGGGAATGGACGGGCAGCAGAATAAAATAGACATTATTATTGCTGTGGGTATATACATGACTGCATGACCAATGTGATTTTGCTACCTGTACACTCAGAAAAATGAGAAATTATACCCCATCTGATTCAAATGTATGATATGTCAAGGTCATTGTACTGTCATGTGAAACTAATAAAAAAATTAAGGTATGTGGAGGAGGGAGAGCGTCTTTGACTTTAGGTAAGATTAAAAACTTTAATTTACATAATCAATATAATGAAAGATATAAAAGTTATGTATGACTTACTGAAAAGTTTAAGTAAATGGCAGGCAGGAAGAGAAATGGGTTGTCTGATACAGAAAAGACTTAGAATGAAAGTTATGGGCTACATGTGGAATATTTTAAAATCATATGACCAAATACCATTTATATTAATTAGAAACTTGGAGCTTGAAAATTTATGGCACTGGAAAGAAAAATCTAAAATTAGCAATAACTTAAAAAGGTGGGAGTTTCCCACAATTATGTAGGCCACAAACATTCCCCTCAACCATCTCATGCCTGTGTTCTCTTGAATGAAGAGAAGCCTGTATTGATAAAGTTTTACTTACATAACTTTGTAGTAAGGAAAAATTAGCATTTTAAGACTGTAAATATTAAACTATTGAGACCATATGATGTATTGTCAATTCTAGATTCTAGTCTATACCCTAGCAATAACATGTCAAATGACTTTAGCTATGTCACTAAGTCTTTCTATATAAATGTTCTCCTATAACCAATAGAGATAATCACTTGGTAGGGGTAAAATCACCTTCAAATTTTAAAGTGCTAAACAAATTTACTAATTTCCTATAGCTTCTTCTTTGCTGTTCTATTTTATATTTTAGGTGACTTGTTTCAGAAGGCTGTGCAATGAAAATATTTTTGGTCTTAGGACCAATTGAAACACCTTGAAATTCATGTGAATTTCTAGAACTATTTTCATCATTTGCTATTGATGAAATAACATATAATACATTTAATCCAAGGACAGACACAGAAATATGTCATTGAATTTTTAATATTTGTTAGATTATATGAATATATGAAATTTACATTTCACCTCAGAATCATGCCATCATTGTTTTATATTGTCTGGCACTGGCTTGGGTGCCTACCCTTGCAATAACCTTACTCTACTGTAGTTACTCTTAGGAAAATTATTTTGTTCTTTTTTTGTTCTTAGGAATATTGTAGTTTTTTTTTCCTTATACAATTCAGTGGCCTTTTATTGTGGAATGACCTGAACCAACTTGATCATGCAAAAATTTTAGGTTCTTTTTGGTAAATAAGGGGGGGCAGCCTCTAAAAATGTCTTAATGTCCTTGAGATAGTTTGGAGAGGGTTATTCTCTCCAAATTCTCAATATGGGTATAATTAAACACAATCTCAAACAAAATCTTACCATGCACATATTTATAATTTAAACATTTTTAGCATTTCAGAATATAAAACAACTCATTCAACCTATTCTGTAAGCTTAAGAAAATCTCAGATCATATCCTTTCAGATGCTGTAGAGATTCAGAGAAACAGCTTCCCTGAAGGAGAAGAACTATAAAGACTGCATGCTCATTAAGGAAATGTAAATCAAAACTACACTGAGATTTTATCTCACTCCAGTTAGAATGACAATCATCAAGAATACAAATAATAAATGCTGGCAAGTATGTGGGGGGAAAGGAACACTTATATGCTCTCAGTGAAATTGTAAATTAGTATGACCACAGTAGAAGGCAAGTTGGAGGTTCTTCAAAAGACCATGAATGGATCCACCATATGGTTCATTTATACCGCTCTTTGGTATTGGTCCAAAAGAATTAAAGTTAGCATACTATAGTGATACATGAATACCAATGTTTTACCAATTAAAGTTAGCATACTATAGTGATACATGAATACCAATGTTTATAGCAGTGCAATTCACAATAGCCAACTTATGGAATGGTCTAGGTGCCTGTTAATAAAAGAATGGATAAAGAAAATGTTATATAAACATATCATATATGTGATACACACATATAATTATATATAATGAAGTTTTACTCAACCATAAAGAAGAATGAAATTATGGCATTTACTGATGAATGGATGGAACTGGAGAACATCATGCCAAGTGAAATAAGCCAGACTCAGAAAGTCAAGGATTTTAAGTTTCCTCTCATATGTGGATACTAGAGAGAAAGAAAAATGGGATCTCATGGAAATAGAAGGGAGAACACTAGAATAGAAGCAGGAGAGGGAGGAAGGAAGAGAAAGGGAAGATACTAGGGAATGAAATTGAACCAAATTACATCATGTGCAGGTACAAATATATTGCAATGAGTTCCAATATTATTTGTAATTATAATACAACAATAAAATTATTTGAAGAGTTAATGTTCTAATCTTGTCACATAAATACTAATAGTGAGAAAACATGTATGTAGTCATGGCATTAAGTTCAGAGATGGTGTATCCTTGGATGTTGGTTGGTTGATAAATGCTATTGATAATGATGGTTATCAAGGATACAAATGACAACAAAATAGCCACTGTATTGTTACATCACATTTATGTCTCAAAAAGTTGAATTGCATAAGGGCAGGAACTTTGTTTTATTCACAACTGCATCTCCCCCATAAAGACTCATTCCTAGAGCATAGTAGGCACTTAATAAACTTTTTTGTATGAACAAATAAATAATTACTACAATTTGAGAAACTGATGAGTCAAGTGTTGTTTTAAACTCTCATGTGTATTATCTCATTTGCTCTTAGTATAAATCTATGAAAAGGCAAATTAAATAGAATAAAACTTTTATTAATATAAATGTTGAGAAAACAAAATGTAGTAATTGAGTTTTCTAGTTAACAGAACATTATACTTCAAATCCTTTTTATTTTACCCCTTTTAATTTCAAATTTAAAAAAATATCAGTGGCTTTGGCTTCCCTGCCTCAAGAAATAAAATTTATAAGACATTCTTGAATTTTTGTTTAGCTGGTTGAAGATTGTTTTCAAGTTTTTCTATGTGAAACTCCAAGCATGAGTTCAGAATCATAAATGGAGATGTTATACATTAGATAAATGTGTAAAATAATACCATAACTTCTCTAGAAGTTTTTATCTTTGTCTTTGGGAATGTGGATGGAGTTATATTGTTAAAGCTTTAGCACATATAATCTTGTTATTCTCTGCCAATTCCCTCATTCACTTGCAGATATTTCATGGACAGGTGATAAGTAGAACATAGAGGAGAAAGCACAGGCTTTGGAGTGTTAAATAACATTAGAATCTTCATTTTTTATCCTGTAACTGCTGTGTGATTTGAGCAAGTTTCTTAATATCTCAGAGCTTTAATTTCCTCTTCTATGAAAGGGGGTTTAAAAAAGCTTAGTGTAAGATTTGTTGTGATAACTGAATAAGGTCATATATGTAAAAATCTCCTCACATGGCTGCTACCACTGCTTTAAGAAGCTGTGAAACATGATTTGAAGGCAACATAAAAAATGTAAGTTCTTTCAGAAATACATGAAGTATGATACACAAATAAGAGAACATTCTTTGAAAACTGGCAGAATTTATATGGGATGTATAAAATAATCAATTTCAAAGGTACTTTGTTCTGTTTATTAGAAATGACAATAATAAATTTGTGATCCTAAATAACTTAGGTAGTTTGGGAGTCTAAGAGCAAACGGCCCATTTTATAAATTTTCTATATCTGTTCATCCTGAAACCATTAATTATTTATGATTATGAAAACACTGGCTGGGCTACATCCCCTTGCTTTGTTTAAGTATGTATTGATAAGCAAATTTAAACATGAAGTAAGATAGCAGACAGCATAAAATACTTGAGAAAAATTAAAGAGTTTTCAAACATTTTATCAGCATTCATTTACATATAAATAACTGACATACAAATTATAATGCATTCTTCTATATTTCTAAAAACAAGTGCTTATAGATATTTCATTAGCATATGTCGAACTATTGTGTACCTTTAATATGGTGTGTGTTCATACACACAGATGCATGCATTCACACACACACACACACACATATATATATATACACGTATATTATGCATTTCTTTTTCAATGATATGTAATTCACATTTTTTGCTAATTTCTCTAAAGAACTCCTTATTTTATTGTATTTCATCAAAACCTTTTTTATCACCCTCCTTTTTTCCAGTGTTGCTGACATAACTATCCTTTTATGCCCAAAAGTTGATTATATCTTTATGATAGCTGTATGATTTTCATCTTTGTAATTATCTCTTGAGTATATTCACAAATAGAATAATTCCCAAAATATACGGGGAGAAACAGAAAGCATGTCCTGTTCATTTTCAAACTTCAAACCCAATTCTTTTTTACTAACATAGTTGAAAATATTGTAATTTACTTATGTTCAAATGTATTTAACCCCTCAGTAAACTAATTTTCTATAAAATTACTCAAAATTTGATACATACACCATATTCATACAGAAGAATTCTTTTCTCAGCTATTTTCTGTTTATTGCGTAGAGGTCTTTCTGGTCAATCTAATGTTTAAAAACATAGTTACCAAGTCTCTGCAGATTGTTTCATTCAATGATTCTGTTTCATTGAAGCAGAATTCACATCTTAAATCAGCTTTATTTCCCAGAGTACAGTATTTAGATAAAATTTTCCTTATTCACCTAAAGTACTCTTTTTTAATTAACAAAGATTCTTTTATTATTGAAAATTATCTCTAAAATATAAAATGCTATGTACATACTGATGGTATTTTAAAGAAAAAAAATAGAAACTATTTAGCTTCTGCCCATAATTTTTCTGGCAACTATTTCAAAGGACAATAGTCATTTAAATTTTAATATTGTCTAGTGTTTTGGAAAGTCCCAATTAGAGCATTATCATTTGCTGTATAATGAAATCAATGTTGGAATAAAAGCCCCTAGCATTAACAGAGCAAATCAGTTGTGTTTTGGTTTTAGGAAAGTTTCTTTAATGCATTGTTTCATGCCACTAAACTCAAAATTGTCTTTATGAATATTGAAGAACAATATAGCTTCCATGGTTTTGTTTATAATTTATTTGCAATCAGGCAACAGCATGTGATTTGATGGAGTATAAGTAGAGAGCAAAGCTTTTATTCTATGCACATTGGCTTCATGAAGTGTATAAATAAGCATTTCTAAAACCCTGAGCTGACATTGACAGACCCAAGGTATTGATGTAGTAGCTTGCCAGCCATCTACAGCCATGCATAGCTTCTTGAATTCCTCATTAGGTAATAATGAGGGAACAGTCATAAATACATTCAATTGATTATGCTTTACTACTGATGCTTGCATTCACTTTCAGTACTGGTTAGGCCTACTCTGGACTTTTAATTAATAGCTTGAAGCATTTGCTGATGGAAACATTGAATATACACCATAAAGACAAAAATAACTTCTTTGTTTGATTTAGTGAAAATGTTAAATCCTGCTAAGGCTTTGTTACCACAATCCTGACACTGTAAGTTACTTAGTTTCAGCACGCCCTCATAGGATTCAATTAAGAAAGGCAGGTCAGGAACTGAAATCATTCTTCCCCATCAGTGGCGATCATATCTTCCTTTTCCTCCATTTTTGATCATACCTCTTTTTGTTTCCCTGTTGTGTCAGTTAAGGTCTATCCAGGAAAAGGTAAATACAAATTAAAACAAAAATATGTAATATTAGAACTTAATTGTGCAGATCATTGAAGAACTGAGAAGCTGAATACAGTAAATTGCAGCCATACATCGATAAATGACAGTAGGAAGCCATCACTGTTTCTAGGGTGGAAGGACAGGAAAATAATCCATTGACATTTTAACCTAGGAATGAGAGACAGGGATAAGACCCAAAGGAAGAGAAATGTCATGGATCTGAGAAAAATAGACTCCAAACAAGATAGTTGTGGTGGAGGTTTGAAAGAAAAATGAGAAATTAAAAGGATGAAAGTCAGTGGAAACCTTGACAAGTGAATAAGCCATGTTAATGATAATAATAACTGTAATAATAGTTATGATAATAATGATAATGATGATAGCAGCAAACACTTGTGGAGCACTATGAGTCAGGCATTATTCCAAGCACATTGTGCACTCTGTATTTTATTCCAACAATATCTTTCTCTGTTAGACTCTATTATTTTCTCTGTACAGATGAAGGTGGGTACAGTTACTTGCCTAAGACCATATAGCCAGGATTCAAACTTCTCAGCAATCTGACCCAAGAAATGCAGCTCTTAAACTCTACAACTGCCTCCTAAAAATAAAACTATGCTGTTATTTTCTTGGTTGCTCCATTGTCTATCCATGTACACAATTGGCCAGATTGTTTTTGATGGAGTAATGGTTATTTTAAGAAACAACAAAATCTGGGGCTGATGTTGTAGGTCAGTGATGGAGCATTTATCTAGCATGTGTAAGGCCCTGGGCTCAATCCTCCACAACACATAAAAATAAATAAATAAATAAACAAACAAACAAACAAATAAATAAATAAAAGGTATAACTGCAGGAGGTCAAGCCTGGTGGCCCAGATCTGCCCACACCAGGCTGTGCGGGACCCAGGCTCACAGTAGGCCTGGGTCCACCCCTCCACTGGTGGGGCAGACACCCGCCAGAGCCTAGCTTCCTCAGGCACAGGACCACCTCTTCCAACCAGCAGACTACTGGGAGGCCAGGCCCAGACCAGATCCACCCACACCAGCCTGTGTGGGACCCAGGCTCACAGTAGGCCTGGGTCCACCCCTCTACCAGAAGGCATCCGCCCAAGTCCAGCCTCTGGCACAGGACTGCCCCTTCCGGCCAGCAGACAACAACAACAAGAGCCCAGGCCCAGCCCAGATTCACCCACACTGACTTGCTCAGGACCCAGGCCCAGGGTGGGGCCTAGTTCGCACCCACTACATGGGAGCCTAAGGCTAAACCACTTCCATCTTGGGACACTGCAGTCACCGCCATAACCTTCCCTATGCAGTAGCCCCGAACTTTTTGACAACAGACAGGGCCTAGAAGTATCTGTATCTCAGAGCAGGCATCCCAAAGAGAGTGTGAGGCCCACCCTTTCAGCTCCATCTCTGTAAGACATTGCTTTCCATCTTGGGGCACCTCAACTATTATCTCAAGTTACCTCAGCTATTGCCACCACCACTTTTAGATGAAGTAGCATACATTGAGGGACACCAGCAGGGTCTGGAAGCCCAACATCAAGGTAAGGTATATACAATCTGCATAGGTACTACAAGAATATAGGGTAGAAACTGTAATATCTCAGATCCACACTGTGAGAAAGGAAGACACATAGACAACATGAAAAACAAGGGAGGAAAATGCCCCAAACAAACCAGAACACTATAATAAGAAAACCCATGGACAACAAAGTTGATGAAATGTCAGAGAAGTAGTTTAGAAGGTTCATAATTAAAAATATCTGTGAATTAAAGAATGACCTAAATGAGCAAATACAGGCAAAAATTGATCACTCCAACAATGAGATAAGAGAGCAAATACAGGTAGCAGAAAACCTTTAAGAAAGAGAGAGACTCTGAAAAAAATAGTGAGAAATCCTTGAAATAAAGGATTCAATAAACCAAATAAAAAACTCAATAGAAAGCATAACCAACAGATTAGATTACTTGGAAGAAAGAACGTCAGATAATGAAGACAAAGTATACAATCTGGAAAATAAAGTTTATCACACAGAGAAGATAGTAAGAAACCATGAACAGAACATCCAAGAATTATGGGCAGCATCAAAAGACCAAATCTAAGAGTTATGGGTATAGAGAGGAAGGCACAGAGTTTCAAACCAAAGGAATGCACAGTCTCTTCAATGAGATAATATCAGAAAATTTCCCAAGCATGAAGAACAAATTAGAAAACCAAATAAAAGAGGCTTACAGGACACCAAATGTACAAAATTACAACAGATCCATACCATGGCACCTTATAATGAAAATGCCTAGCATACAGCATAAGGACAGAATCTTAAAAGCTGCAAGAGAGAGGAATCTGATCACACATAGGGGGAAACCAATTCGTGTATCAGCAGATTTTTCAACCCAGACCCTCAAAGCCAGGAGATCATGGAACAATATAGACCAAGCTCTGAAAGAAAATGGATGCCAACCAAGAATCTTATATCCAGCAAAACTAAGTTTTAGATTTGATGATGAAATAAAAACCTTCCATAATAAAATAAAGGTATAATAATACAATAACATTATTTATTTATTTATTTATTTTAATTTATTCTAATTTGTTATATATGACAACAGAATGCATTTCAATTCATATTACACATATATAGCAAGATTTTTCTTTTCTTTTTTTTTTTTTTTAAAGAGAGAGTGAGAGAGAGAGAGAGAGAATTTTTTTAATATTTATTTTTTAGTTATCGGCGGACACAACATCTTTGTTGGTATGTGGTGCTGAGAATCGAACCCGGGCCGCACGCATGCCAGGGGAGCGCGCTACCACTTGAGCCACATCCCCAGCCCAAGATTTTTCTTTTCTCTAGTTGTACACAAAGTAGAGTCACACCATTCATGTCTTCATACATGTACTTAGTGTAATGATGTCCATCTCATTCCACTGCCTTTCCTACCCCCATGTCACCTCCCATCCTTTCCCTCCCCTTTGCCCTATCTAAACTTCATCTAGTCCTCCCATGCTCCCCCTCATCCCCATTATGAATCAGCCTCCTTATATCAGAGAAAATATTTGGCATTTTGTTTTTTGGGATTGGCTTACTTATCATTATATTCTCCAAATTGAAAGCATTCCCTCTAAAACTGGGAACAAGAAAGGGATGCCCTTTTTCACCACTTCTATTCAACATCATTCTTGAAACACTAGCCAGAGCAATTAGACTGATGAAAGAAATTAAAGGGATACACATAGGAAAAGAAGAACGCAAATTAGCAGTATTTGCCAACGATATGATTTCTATACCTAGAAAACCCAAAAAATTCCAGCAGAAAACTTCTAAAACTAGTAAATGAATTCAGCAAACTAGCAGGATACATAAATCAAAGGCATTTTTGTATATCAGTAAAAAACCCTCTAAAAAGGAAACGAGGAAAACTACCCCATTTACAGTAGACTCAAAAAAATTGTGAATCAACTCAACAAAAGAGGTGAAAGACCTCTACAATGAAAACTACAGAATGCTAAAGAAAGAAATTAAAGAAGACCTTTGAAGATGGAAATATCTCCCTTGTTCTTGGATAGGCAGAAATAATATTGTCAAAATGACCATACTACCAAAAGCACTATACAGATTTAGTGCAATTCCAATCAAAATTCCAATGATATTCCTCATAGAAATAGAAAAAGCAGTCATGAAATCCATCTGGGAAAATAAGAGACCATAATAGCTAAAGCAATCCTTAGCAGGAAGAGTGAAGCAGGTGGCATCACTATACCAGACCTTAAACTATACTACAGAGCAATAATAACAAAACAGCATGGTATTGGCACCAAAACAGACTGGTAGACCAATGGTACAGAATAGAAGACACAGAGACTAACCCACATAATTATAGTTATCTTACATTAGACAAAGGTGCCAAAAACATATATTGGAGAAAAGAGCCTTTCAACAAATGGTGCTGGAAAAACTGGAAATCCATATGCAACATAATGAAATTGAGCCCCTATCCTCACCATACCCAAAACTCAACTCAAAGTGGATCAAGGACATAGGAATTAAACCAGAGACTCTGCACCTAATAGAAAAAGAAGTAGGCCCAAATCTCCATTATGTCAGATTAAGCCCTGACTTCCTTAATAAGACTCCTATAGCATAAGAATAACATTATTAAAAAAAATCTTTTACATGCAAAGTAGCTTTCATAAAACACTTTCTTTGTAGTAATATGTAACATATCTGTGTCATACAAATTGTAATAGTATTTTTTAGGCTATATGAAATTGCTAGGTTTGCATGTCAAAAAAGTTGAATATTGGCAATTTCTTATAGTTTAACAATGTGGAGGGTATACAGTAAAGGTAAATATCTTCCTCATCCCAGTTTCTCTGAAATCAACCCTCTAGTTTCATAGGTACCTCTCCAGAGATATTTTGTGAGTATACAATTATATATGCAGATATATATCTTACTTTTGGGGCAAATAGAAGCACTTAGTACCCACAGATTAGTACTCTGTTTTGTCCCTTAACAGAATATCTTAGATGTCATTATTTTCAACAGCTTATAAGTTTCCAATTGTACAAATATAACATATTTAGCAGGATCATGGTGTCAGTTTTTTCTCACTAAAAAGTACCTGCAATAATTAACTTATAAAAAGAGAAGGTTGATTTTGGATCATAGTTTTAGAGGTTCCAGTCTATGATTTATTAGCTCTATTGCTTTGGATCCTGCAGTGAGGCAGTATATCATAGCGACAGCATGTGGCAGAGTAAAACTACTTACCTCATGGCTGGAGAACAAAAGAGAGAGAGGAAGGGCCAGGGTCTTACTATCCCATTTAAGGGCCTGCTCCCAGTGATCCAAAGGCCTCCTACTAGGTCCCACCACTTAAATGCTTTACCACCTCCCAGTAGCACCTCACTGGTGACTGAGCCTTCAACACATGGGACTTTGGGAGGCATTTAAGACCTAAACTATGACAACCACATGATGAAGACTAAAGTTAGTTTCATTCATTTGACATTACAAAAGCATAATTAAGTTTTTTTTTGTTTTCTTTACGCACATAAAATATAAGAAGTAGAATTTGTTCCACAGCATTTGTGCCTTTTTAATAAATTTGTGCCTTTTTTGATAAATATTCATAATACTTGACCAACAGTGTCAAATTATTTTCTGAAGAAGTTGCACCAACTCAAATACCCATTATCAGTGTTTGAGAATGCCTGTTTCACCAACTTTGGAAGACACTAGGTGTTGTAAAACTTTTTGTGTTATGCCAATTTGATGGGCCCTATATCCCATGTTACTATATTTTTGTTTTTGTGTTTCTCTTATGAATGAAAATGGGCAATTTTCATGTTCAAAAGTCATTAATATTACATTATCTGTAAACTATTCACATTGTTTACTACATTGATTTTTTAATTAATCATTTACCAATATTTTATATATTATATATTTTATATATTATATATATTATATTTTATATATTATATATTTTATATATTAAATAAATTAGTCATTTATTTGGGATTTGATTTTCAATTACTTTTCCCAGTTTCTTATTTATCTTGGTCCTTTTTATGGTGTGTATATATGGACTTATTTGTATAATTGTTTTTAAAAATATTCTGTGATCTTTAAAAGTGCCTTTGCTGGCAAAAGCAGACTATACCTACTAATCAACAATTCTGAAGGAAAAACTTATATTATTAAGAGTTTCAAAATTGGTGGGAATATTTTGGATATATTTGGAAAAGTTGCAGTATTTTTTTCTTATTTTAGTCTTGACTGCTTATATCCTGTATTCAAATGTTCTATTTGGATTTTTAAGTCTAACTATGATTTAATGTACATGTTTATTATATGCTTGGTAATCTGTCACGTAAAAGTAAAAATAAAATAAGAAAAACAAAGTCCTTCAGCATTTTTTTGTTATGAAACCCATCCCTGATTTTTAAAGACATTTTGGAAGTCTTTTCCCTGAAGCAATAATAAAAAGTCATCAAATTTTATGATACTAATGCTATCACTTATTCTACTAACAAAGTTATGGTATTCATTAGGCAGATGTTAGAACTGTATATATCTTAAAAAATGTAAAATAAAATTTTCATATTTATCAGTGATTGACATTACCTATATATTTTCATTCCCACCAAATATCACTATTTTAATAAATTATTGATAATGATACTTCAAATATTGCATTACTTTAGTTTAAATTTTGAAATACTATTTTGTGTACTCATTATTACTCAGCCTATTTAAAACTTTAAACTAATGTACATGCATTATTTACCTTCTTAATTTCATTTGCATTCCAAAATGTTTCCTTAGTGCCAAGCTAAATTTCAGTCTGGTATATATCAATAATGTCACAAAAGTCTCTTATTACTATTTCTTCATTATGTTACTTTGACATTTTATTGAACATTTAATACATAAGCACTCTACTAGGGGCTAGAGATGCAAGTTCATTGAAGAGCTTATATTCTGACTTAGTGAAAATGCCTTCTTTATCATCACACTGCATTCCCAATCAATAATATAGCGCTGACTCCATTCCTCTCTTACCTCTTTTTACCCCATGAACCTCTGAAAACTAGTATGCCACTTCACTAAGTAACCAATTTGATTCTTCTTCTATGCTCTCAAGGTTAGAGATATCATCTGTCACTTCCCTTAGTGTCTATTTGATGTTATTTCTTATGACTCCTCAACATATTTGCTATTGCAATAATCTCCTCAGCACAGCACACTTCAAAATAATTCCTCTCATTACTTGTATTATTCTTTTCACCTTATCTTTTTTTCTCCATCCTTCAGGGCTGGCATTTGGCTGAGTTAGAAAGGCACATGATGGTATGTCTGAGTTCCTGTCCCAGCTCTCACCCACTCTTAATAACTGTGACCTTGAGTAAGCTAAACGAGATAAAATAGCTAGCATGTATCTTGGCACATAGAAGACACTGACTTTTTCTGTCTCATTCCACCAGGTTTTCCATGAAGACTTCCCTGAACACACTTTCCTCTGAACTAATCTCTTTCTTCTTAATTAAAAATACTCCCTATGTTATGCTAATGATATCTTACAATGATGTTATTTTCAATCTTTTTCTTCCTGACTAGATTATAAACATATTTATTTAAAACTTTGATCCTCATTCATCCACTACTCCCCTCGAAATGCACCTGCCATAATATGTCTATCAGGCACTCAATAAATACTTGGTATGTTTTTCTATATTTGGAAAGAAAACAGAACTAGAATTATATCTGTTGTTAAAATATAATTCTAGGAACACATGTAATTTATGGACTTGGTTCTCTTCTTCATCCTGTTGTGGTCCTTGCTAATGCCTATTGGTTGAGGGATGATGATATACCAACATTTAGCAAGAAGCATTTTATGACTCAAAAAATCTTGGTTATTGGTAGTCACTTTTCAATACCTCTTAATTGGCTTTCGGCTTGTAGGGGGAAATGGAATCAAAACTGTAGTGATTCAAATATCATAGAATAGAGGAAGCAGGAAATTAACATATTTAATTATAGATTTTGAATGACTTCAAAGGAAACTCAGTTTTTTCAAGGGATTAAGCCAGGAACTGGGCCCTTATTACAGGAGGCCACTTGGGCTTCTATTTAGCCAGTTTCTGGCACATTCATTGACAGGAATAATTTAATGATTGTGAATAATCACCAAGTGTAGGAAATAAGGTCCTCTTTGAGTCATAAAGCTTTTAAACATGAAAAATATTATGCATTTGTTTGAGAATGGTGAAACGTGTGAACTAATTTCATATTGTCCTACCAATTATGAATGTGTTATTTCTGGCAAGCAGGTCTCTTTAAAATTGCATATGCTTAGTTCCTTGCCAGGGAGGTGAGAGAAAAACATTGTCAGCCTCTTTATACCCAGCTGGGGCCAGGTGTTGTTCATTAACATGTAAATAGTGTAATTACTGCCAATTAAGTTTTTTTTAAACATTAAAATCTTTGGGAACACAGTTATATCACCTATAAAAAATTTAAAAAATATATACATCTTAGTGCTTTAGGTTCCTAAAAGGCATATAGCATAACTTGTGGTCTTAATTACACAGTGCTTCAAGTTGCTTTCCTTTGCAGAATGCCACATATGTTGTTAGAATGGCAAGTAAAAGTATGTTGCTGGGTTTATGATCATAGCCAAATATTAAGTTTTTATTATGGGGTTGCATTGATTGTAAGATTATATTGATTTTTCCTTAAGCAAATATGTATTGAGCTTTTACTGTGTGTAAGGAATTGTGTTAGGTGCGGAGAATTCATTGATGAACAGAGCAGAGTGGCCTCTGCCTCCAGGGAGGTTAGTCAGATTGGCCTCCACAAGTAAACACACAAATAAGCACACAAATTGTTAGATGCAATCTTGTGTAAAATGAAAATGTGTCATTAAAAAGCATGATGGGGTGGGGTACACAATTTTGAGTAGAGAGAGTTCAGAAGTTATTTATAAATAAGCAACATTTCAGCTCAAACCTGAAGGGAAAGCAGATGATATACCTAAAGAGTAGAGAAGAGTATACCAGCAAGAGATAACAGCACTTAGGAGGGCTGAAAACAAGAAAGAGCTCCATGTCGTTAAGAAATTGACAAAAGAATATATACCTACTTCAAGATAGTGGTTACCTCTAGGGAGCAAGGGAGCAAAAAATAAAAACACTTATTAGTGAACCCTACAATCTATTGATGACATAATACTGTGTTATCATTAGATATAACTAGGCAGCAAGCACATCATTTGGCTGCATCTACTTTGGGGTTACAGTAGTTTATTTTTATAGTAATAGGGCCACCTGGGGGTTAAAACAGTGGAGCTTAGAATGATACCTTTATAGCTAACTTTATCAGGAAACTAAATCCCTTTATTAAAAAAATTAAATAATCCGATCCTGCATTAAACACTATTATCACTTAGCTAGCTCTGTTACAGTGTTAATGCTTTAATTATGTATCCAGGGAAAAATAAGTCATGATACCATGTCTGAAATCTGCAACCAAGTAAATAGGGGGCTTTGGAAAGGAAGTTTTTGAATTGTAGTGTTTTAAACCGCCAGCCTTATTCAGGTAATATTATTTCTGGATTGACAATTCTCTAGGAATACCCAGTGACAAAAATAGTCAGGGGACAAAAGGATCCTAAAACCCTCTTGGGCAGTGCCAAGTAATTAGATGATATGGAAAACCTCTCAAGAATAATCAGTGGACAGTACCCTTGTCCTACTCACTAAAGTCAGGAAGCTGGACCCAACCAATTCACTAATTTCAGTAAAACAGATATTTGGGTCAATATAACATACAGGGCATTTATGGGCACAAATTGGGTAAGCTACAACTCTAATATATGCAGAGTTTAATGTCTACTTTTGTGAATAAATTGAAATCTAATATATATTAGAGTGGAAATAAGAATGGAAATGTACTTGTGGCCGGGGAATGGGAAATGACTGACTCTTCTTTCACAGATAAAGTGATTCAAATTAAATTGATGCTCTGCATTCCTATGATATTCTCATGGAAAAGAAATTAGTAGAAATCTAGAAATATTCACTGTAGTCAAATGACTGTTTTAAATATCAAGGCAAAATTCACCTATATAATAATCATCATTTACAATATAGGAAATGGTTTCTTTTGTCATAAAATGTCCAATTAGCAATGAATGTCTAAATTCCTTAAGTATAAATCTTATAGTTGAGCCTTCAGCAACTAAGGCTTTATTTGGCACTCCAACAAAACATAGGTTGATACATTGTATAGAAATGTTATCCTGTCTGATTTACTGTATCTTCTATATTTAGTATAATAATGAGCTCTTCCCAGCAGAGCACAATATTCTTGAAATCTAATATTTGATGCAGGTCTCAAGAGTGGTACTCAAGGTACTTGTTTTAGAAAGAACAAAACAGGAAGATTACCCTGTATTTTAAAGTTGAGAAGTCCTGAGTTTTATAAATTGACTTGGATATAAAGTGCATAAAATATAATACAGAGGTCATATGGGTCTGTTATCTGTTCCAAAATAGTGATCCCTGGTGGAAAAGCAAAGTAGTGCATATCGCCATGTGCTGCAAAATGAAAATGTGTTGTACCACCATTTGTAAGCAGGACCTGCTGAACTGAATAAGCACAGATGTACTTCAAATTAATATTTAATCTGATACCAAAAGCACTTAAAGGAGTTAGGGATATGAGTTCCTCATAAGAAATTACTTCTTTCTCACAGAGAGCAATTATGGTACTGCAAAGAAAACACAAATAAGATTGTCATATTCTCTTTAGGCTTAAACAGTAATTCTAGAGGTGAAAGTTTATTGTTGGATCTTTTTTGAATTTTCTTGATATTATTTCTTGAAATAATGAAAAGAAAAATGATTCTCTTTGAATGTAGTGCATGAATCAAAACTAAAGCTAATGAAATGATTTTGATTAAGAGGCTATCACGGTCCTTGAGAGAAGATGAGAGTGACTTTTAATTGACATCATTACAGTATTATTAGAATAAAATAGAACCAAGTAAACATTGTTAATCTTTATAAAGGATGGTGCATACAATCAAGTTATCATCATGATTTCTTTCTGTTATTTTGGAGTTTAGCTTCTGAAGCAGATCCACAAAATAAGTTTGAGTTGAGAGCTATCTCATACCTATCATTTTAAACTTTTGTTTCCAATTTAGGCTGTGAAAAATTTTGTCTTTAGTTGGCATGCTAAGTACATAGAGACTATCACCTAAAAATAAGGAAGAAAGAAAAAAATCTATCATCTTAGATTAAAATGACACTTTATCTCCATTTTTTTTAAATTTTCTGTAAAAGAAATGATTGAACCTACTACTTCATAGGATGTTTAAAACAGACATTCTTTCAAGTATGGTAGAAATTATCTGGAACACAGTATAACATAGAAAAACAAACTCAATTACAATTAGTTGTGTTTACCCCTAAACTATTAGCTCCCTTTGCGGTATAGTTAGCTCTTATATTATCAAAATGCCACTGGGATTCTGACAATATTGTAATAACAATTTTTAGGTGATAGTTTACTTATATGAGGTGGAAATTAGAAGCTATTTACATATATAAAAGGCAGACATTTATAACCATCCATTCAACAAAAAATAAAACTGCTCTTTATTCATGAATTTAGTATGTATTTGTTGAGCAACAGGTACTGTGCTCCATGCTACAGATAAGACATTCAACAATGTTGCTTTTGGAGCTTATATTCTAGTGGAAGAAAGAGGAGAAAAATTACAAAAGCAGAAAATTTAAAATTGAAGATATACATGTGTATAATGGAATATACAAGATGTGCTGATATCATTAGTTTCAGAGAATAAAGGAGGTGATTGCAAAACCTACTTAAGTGACAGGGAAGGTTGGATAAAGCCTCTTTTAGGTGGTGATAGTTATGGTGAAACCTGATGTATGAGCAAAAAAAGAAAAAAGAAAAGAAAGAAATCAGTTATTCAAAGGATGATGAGGTGGGAAGAATCTTTCCAGTGTATGCAGAGGGACTGTACTAGCAAAAGATGACCCCATACAGGAACTGCAAGAAAACAGCGTGCCAAAAATGTGATAAACGAAGGGGAGAACAGTTGGTTAGGAAGCTGTAAGCTAAGCAGCATTCAGAGTCACATAAAATCTTTTTTAGTTTTAACATATGAGAGAGAACATGCAGTATTTGGGTTTTTTTTTTGTGTGTGTGTGTCTGGCTTATTTCACTTAACATAATGTCCTCCAGTTCCATCTATGTTCCCACAATGACAAGATATAGTCCCTCTTATGCCTGAATAATATTCCATTCTATATATGTATCACATTTTCTTGATACACTCATTGATACACCTAAGTTGATCCCATATCTTGGTTCTTGTGGATAGTGCTTCAGTAAACATAGGAGTGTAGATATCTCCTTGATATGCTGATTTCATTTACTTTGGTCATATACACAGATGTAGGATTGTTGGATCATATGGTAGATCTATTTTTCTTTTAGTTTTTTTGAGGAGCTTCTGTACTGTTCTTCATAATGACTAGGTTAATTTGCATTCTGACCATTTACATTACCACCCGTATATGAGAGTTCTCCTTTTTTTTTTTTAACATCCTAGGCAGTGCAGTCTTTATTATTTTTTGCTTTTTCATAATAGCCATTCTGACTGGGTGAGATGGTATCTCAATGTAGTTTTGATTTGCATTTCACTGATAACTAGTGATGTTGAGCATTTTTTCATATACTTGTCCATTTATATTTCATCCTTTGAAAATTTGTTATTATAACCACTCATCAAGTTCTTTCAATTGGATTTTAATTGATTTTTTAGTTATATATTCTGGATATTAACTGTTTGTCAGATGAATAGTTTGCAAATGTTTTCTTCCATTTTATAGATTGCCTCTTCACTCTGTTGATTATTTTCTTAGCAGTGCAAAAGTTTCTTAGTTTGACATAGTCCCATTTGTCAGTTTTTGCTTATGTTGCCTGTGCTTTTGAGGTCTTATCTAAAAATTAGCACCTACACCAACATCTTCAATTGTTTCCTCTAGATTTTCTTCAAATAATTTCATGGTTTAAGGTCTTACATTTAAGTATTTGATCTGTTTTATGTTAGTTTTTGCATATGGTGAGAGATAGTAGTCAACTTTCATTCTTCTGCATATGGATATACAATTTTGTCAGCACCATTTATTGAAGATGCTGTCCATTGTCCAGTGTATATTTTTGGTGTCTTCACTAAGAATTGGTTGGCTACAGATGCATGGGTTTATTTCTGAGGCCTGAATTCCATTCCGTTGGTCTATGTGTCAGTTTTTATACCAATACCATGGTGTCTGGGTTACTATAGCCCTGTAAATTGTCTTGAGATCAAATATTGTGATATCTCTAGCTTTGTCCTTTTTTTGTGTATTATTGTTATGACTTTAAAGGGTCTTCTATGCTTCCATATGAATTTTTTTCTAGTTCTATGAAGTGTGCCATTGGATTTTGATGAAGAGTACACCAGATCTATAAATTGCTTCAAGTAATATGGGCATTTTAATAATATTAGTTTTTCTGATCAAAGAATGTGGAAAAATCTTTGTATTTTTTTTTTGTGTGTGCATCTTCTTCAGTTTCTTTCATCAGTGATTTGTAATTTTTATTGTAGTAGTCATTTACTTCTTTGGTTAATTTTTTACTAAGTATTTTATTCTATTTTTTAAATATCAAAAATGGGATTGCTTTCATGGTTTCTTCCTTAGCAAGTTCCCCATTTTTATATAAAATTGTTACTGATTTTTGTATGTTGGTTCTATATACTGTAACTTTCCTGATTTCATTTATAATTTCTAATAACATTTTGGTACAGTGTTTAGTTTTTTCTATAAATAAAAACATTATTTACAAATAGACGTGATTTGACTTCTTCCCTTTCTTTTCATATGCCTTGTATTTCTTTCTCTGGATAAACTACTCTGGCTAAGATTTCCAATACTATGTTGAATAAGAGTGGTGAAAGTGGACTTTCTTGTTGCCTTCCACATCTTACAGAAAAGATTTTCAACTTTCCCCTATTTAATATGATGTTGGCCTTAGGTTGTCATATGTTGACTTTATTATGTTGAGGTATATGCCTTCTGGATCTAGTTTGTTCAGAGTTTTTTTTTTTTTTTTCATCATGAAGGGATGTTGAATTTTATTGAATGCTTTCTATGCATTGAGATGATCATCTGAGTTTTGTTCTTCATTCCATTGCTGTGATGTATCACATTTATTGATTTGTGCATGTTGAACCATCGTTTCATCCGTAGGATAAATCCCACTTGATCCTGATGAGCAACCTATTTGATGTGCTATTGGATTTTATTTGTACCCCTTTGTTGAGAAGTTTTGCATCTAAGTTAACTAGGGACATTTATAGTTTTATTATTTTCTTGTTTGGGTATCAGTATAATGCTGGGCTCATAGATGAATTTGGACAAGTTCCTCCCTTTCAGTTTTCTGGAATGGTTTGAGAAGAATTTATTTGGTTCTCCTATAAAAGGTTGGTAAAATTCAGCTGTGAAGCTACTTAGCTCTAGGCTTTTCTTTGTTGGGAGACAGTTTGTTAATGACTCACTCTCATTAATTGTTATTGTTCCATTTTATGGTTTTCTGTATCTTTATGGTTCAATTTTGTTAGGTTATATGTGTCCAGAAATTTGTCAGTTTCTTCTAGGCTTCCCAATTTGTTGGTGTATCATTGTCCATAATGATCCCTATATATCCTTTGTATTTCTATGGTATCAATTGTAATGTTTCCTTTTCCATCTCTGACTTTATTTATTTGGGTCTTCTCTGTTTTTCTTGGTTAGTCTAGCTAAAGCTTTATTGATTTTGATTTTCTTTCAAAAACCAACTCCTCATTTCATTGATCTGTCTCCATGTCATTTATTCCTTCTCTGATCTTTATTTCTTCTATTTGTTTTGGATTTTGCTTATATTTGCTGTTCTGGTTTGCTGAGATAAATTGTTAGGTTATTTATTTGAAATTTTTCTATTTTTGATGCAGTTGTTCATTGCTATAAACTTCCCTCTTAGTACTTCTTTTGCTGTGCCCTGTAAATTTTAGTATGTTTTATTTTCATTTTCATTTGTTTCAAGAAATTTAATTTCCCTTTTTATTTCTTCAATAACTCATTGTTCAAGAACATGTTTTTAAACTTCCATGTATGCATTTAATTTCTAAAGTTTCCATTGCTGTTTACTTCTAGTTTTAGTCCACTATGATCAGAGAAGATACATTATGTAATTTTTTTTATAAATTTGAAAAGGCCTGCTTTGTGGACAATGTTATACTCTGCATTCAAGATTCCATGTTCTTTTTTTTTTAAAGAGAGAGTGAGAGAGAGGTAGAGAAAGAGAGAATTTTAATATTTATTTTTTAGTATTTGGCGGATACAACATCTTTGTTTGTATGTGGTGCTGAGGATTGAACCTGGGTTGCAAGCATGCCAGGCGAGCATGCTACCGCTTGAGCCACATCCCCATCCCAAGATTCCATGTTCTAATGACAAGGATATGCATTATGAAGCTCTTGGATAAAATGTTCTGATGAGAACATTTTGTTTTCTGATGAGAAGAATGTTCCATGTTCCATGTTCTGATAAGAGTAAAGTGTAATTCATATTTCCCAAGTTCAAACCAGTCCAGACTGGGGCAACGTGGCAGTTGATGCAAGGCACTTCACTCCTTTCTTTCTTTTTTTTTTTACATTATTTATTTGTTTTTTATTAATTCACTTTTTCTTTAGTTGTCATTGTTTTTACATACAGTATGGGAAACAAGAGTTATGTTTTAGGTATATTAAATGCATGTCTATGAGATATCCAAAGTATATGTGGAGTTTAAACTGGATATATGAACCTGGGCTCAAGGAACACTAGAGTCATCCTTCAACTAAGTGAGAGGATAATACAGCCTGTAAAATCATCACAGTTCTTGATAATCCCTGAATAATTAGTCTTTTGGATTCAGGCATTAGTGGCTCTACTAAAAATATCAGCACTACCTCAATGGTGGTTTGAGATATTAGATACTGTCTCATTACACTGCCTTGAGAGAATATGTCAAAAGATGAGTAATATTTGTTGAGATACAGGTTTTATAAAAGAGATCACAATTACATGGTTCTGTTTAAGACAGAAGCTTTGAGTGGAGTGGAATTTCACACTGTAGAGTTGAAGGGGGCACTTGGGAGAAGAAGCTGTGAAGGGAAGGGGAATGTGCTATAAAAGAAGCTTTGAGTCATTTCACAACTTTGCAGAGCTAAGCCATGCTACTAAATATTTATCTCTAAAAATTTCTGAGTTCCTTTTTATTAATAAAAATTTCAACACATAGTGAACACTTACTATGTTCTAGGTACTGCTCTAACTACATTACATGTACTAACTCATTTAGATCTTTGCCAAAAGGTATGGAATGTTATTTGACCACTTGTGCGGATAAAGAAACAGGCATATAGAGGTTAAGTAATTTCTCAATCAACCAAGGTATTAAGTGTTTCATTTTGATTTTAGCCTTAGTGGTCAGTTTCCAGAACCCATGGTCTTAATCACTATATTATGCATTAGAGTATAATATAAAATGTGATGAGATATGGTGTTTGGCCTCTTTGATAAGTACGTCTTTTGCCAATTGTTATTGACATCTTAATGTTCATTATTTTTTTCCATGAGCTCCAAATATTGTGGCTTAGAGAATAATTATAATGATGTTTCAATAATACTGAGATATCTGCTTCTAATCTACATATTCTGTGATTTTGTCTATGAATTATATTTTTGCTATCTTCTCATATTATCCTTTTGTTCTTTAAAAACAGTGCTAAGAGTAGTATTTACTTATCATAGAAACCATATCCAATTCTAAAACCCTGTTATATTGATCATAATTTATTGATGAGATTTGCCATCTCAAACTCTTTAGCCATGGTTCTTCCCATGAGGGAAAGGCTGTAACATTATTTTCTTGCTTGGCACATTTAATTCCAGAAGCTTATATGTAACCATTGTGGTGAACAACTCCAGCAGCTGTTTCAGATTCATTGCCATTTTACTGCAGAGAGCAAAATGAAGTGTATTAATTGGCTAATCTATGTATAATAATATTTATTTTTAATGATGTGGGTTTTTTTATTTTTTTATTTTTTATTTTTTATTGGTTGTTCACAACATTACAAAGCTCTTGACATATTATATTTCATACATTAGATTGAAGTGGGTTATGAACCCCCAATTTTACCCCAAATGCAGATTGCAGAATCACGTCGGTTACACATCCACAATTTTACATAATGCCCTAATAGTAACTGTTGTATTCTGCTACCTTTCCTATCCCCTACTATCCCCCCTCCCCTCCCCTCCCAACTTCTCTCTCTACCCCATCTACTGTAATTCATTTCTCTCTTTGTTTATTTTCCCATTCCCCTCACAACCTCTTATATGTAATTTTGTTTAGCAATGAGGGTCTCCCTTCATTTCCATGCAATTTCCCTTTTCTCTCCCTTTCCCTCCCATCTCAAGTCTCTGTTTAATGTTAATCTTTTCTTCCTACTCTTCCTCCCTGCTCTGTTCATAGTTGCTCTCATTATATCAAAGAAGACATTTGGTATTTGTTTTTTAGGGTTTGGCTAGCTTCACTAAGCATAATCTGCTCTAGTGCCGTCCATTTCCCTGAAAATTCTATGATTTTGTCATTTTTTATTGCTGCATAGTACTCCATTGTGTATAGATGCCACATTTTTTTTATCCATTCATCTATTGAAGGGCATCTGGGTTGGTTCCACAGTCTAGCTATTGTGAATTGTGCTGCTATGAACATCGATGTGGCAGTGTCCCTGTAGCATGCTCTTTTAAGGTCTTCAGGGAATAGTCCGAGAAGGGCAATAGCAGGGTCAAATGGTGGTTCCATTCCCAGCTTTCCCAGGAATCTCCAAACTGCTTTCCAAATTGGCCGCACCAATTTGCAGTCCCACCAGCAATGTACAAGTGTACCCTTTTCTCCACATTCTCGCCAGCACTTGTTGTTTGACTTCGTAGTGGCTGCCAATCTTACTGGAGTGAGATGGTATCTTAGGGTGGTTTTGATTTGCATTTCTCTGACTGCTAGAGATGGAGAGCATTTTTTCATGTACTTGTTGATTGATTGTATATCCTCCTCTGAGAAGTGTCTGTTCAGGTCCTTGGCCCATTTGTTGATTGGGTTATTTGTTATCTTATTGTCTAATTTTTTGAGTTCTTTGTATACTCTGGATATTAGGGCTCTATCTGAAGTGTGAGGCGTAAAAATTTGTTCCCAGGATGTAGGCTCCCTATTTACCTCTCTTATTGTTTCTTTTGCTGAGAAAAAACTTTTAAGTTTAATTAAGTCCCATTTGTTGATTCTAGTTGTTAACTCTTGTGCTATGGGTGTCCTATTAAGGAATTTGGAGCCCGACCCCACAATCTGTAGATCGGAGCCAACTTTATCTTCTATCAGGCGCAGAGTTTCTGATTTGATATCAAGCTCCTTGATCCATTTTGAGTTAACTTTTGTGCATGGCGAGAGAAAGGGATTCAGTTTCATTTTGTTGCATATGGATTTCCAGTTTTCCCAACACCATTTGTTGAAGATGCTATCCTTCCTCCATTGCATGCTTATAGCCCCTTTATCAAATATAAGATAGTTGTAGCTTTGTGGATTAGTCTCTGTGTCCTCTATTTTATACCATTCGTCCACCCGCCCGTTTTGGTACCAGTACCATGCTGTTTTTGTCACTATTGCTCTGTAATATAGTTTGAAATCTGGTATCGCTATACCGCCTGATTCACACTTTCTGCTTAGAATTGCTTTTGCTATTCTGGGTCTTTTGTTTTTCCATATGAATTTCATGATTGCTTTATCTATTTCTACAAGAAATGCCGTTGGGATTTTGATTGGCATTGCATTAAATCTATAGAGAACTTTTGGTAATATCGCCATTTTGATGATGTTAGTTCTGCCTATCCATGAACAGGGTATATTTTTCCATCTTCTAAGATCTTCTTCTACTTCTCTCTTTAGGGTTCTGTAGTTTTCATTGTATAAATCTTTCACCTCTTTTGTTAGGTTGATTCCCAAGTATTTTATTTTTTTTTTGAGGATATTGTGAATGGAGTGTTTTTCCTCATTTCCGTTTCAGAAGTTTTGTCGCTGATATACAGAAATGCCTTTGATTTATGCGTGTTGATTTTATATCCTGCCACTTTGCTGAATTCATTTATTAGTTCTAGTAGTTTCTTTGTAGATCCTTTTGCGTCTTCTAGGTATAGAATCATGTCATCTGCAAATAGTGATAATTTAAGTTCTTCTTTTCCAATTTTTATGCCTTTAATTTCTTTCGTCTGTCTAATTGCTCTGGCCATTGTTTCGAGAACTATATTGAATAGAAGTGGTGATACAGGGCATCCCTGTCTTGTTCCAGAGTTTAGAGGGAATGCCTTCAACTTTTGTCCATTCAGAATGATGCTAGCCTGAGGCTTAGCATAGATAGCTTTTACAATGTCAAGGTAAGTTCCTGTTATCCCTAGTTTTTCTAATGTTTTGAACATAAAGGCATGCTGTACTTTATCGAATGCTTTCTCTGCATCTATCGAGATGATCATATGGTTCTTATCTTTAAGTCTATTGATGTGGTGAATAACATTTATTGATTTCCGTATGTGGTTTTAAGTTAGTGTAGCCATATGTGAGAGCCCATGTATACACACCAGTCTATTTTCAAATCAGTATTCAAGAACTTCCCAAGTACAAAGCAAAAGCTTGATTGAAGTGGGTAAGATGAAACAAAAATTAACTTTTATTGAGTTTAAAATAATGTTAACTATCAGTTATTTTTTAACTTCAAAATACTTACAAATTATTGAAATTTTAATAAATGATTGATGTTCAAATTACTAATTTGAATGTATTTTGCCTTTTGAAATTTTTTTTTTTAATCCTAGGGAATTTTTTTCTCATGGCTAGGTCCCATCTGTCATTGTGCATATGGGCTTGCCCTTTTCCTTTTGCAAATGGTCTATTTCCTTTTTAACAAATATGTACCAGATTTTCAGAGCAAATATGAAACAATGTTTGCTCTTATTCTCTGGCTGAAAAATGGCATAAACTTATGACTCTAATGAGTTTATTACTGAGAACAGCTGTCTTAAAGAGATATAGTTGAACCTTTGAAAAAAGAATAAGAGAATTTTCTTTTTTCTGATCATCATCAACATTTCAGTTGAAGGTGGGTTTAGAGGTGGCAATTCCTATGTTACTGACATGCTTTTATAATGCCCTGACCCAGTAATAGACACAATTTTAAAACAAAATGAAGTATAAGTACTGGTAGTTGATGGGCTGTATAGACTCTGGAAATTCACAACTGAATACCTAGCCATGATCTTTATTCAGCATTTGATAGAGAAAGAAAACGCAAATTCTTTCAAGAAAAAAAAAATCCATCAGGGAAAGTGTTGAGGAATTGAAGGAATATAGGATGGGGGGGGCAATGGTAATAAGATTACTTGAGTTATTGAAATGATTCTGGCTGGCAAGTTTCTAGAAGTACTCCCAGTTTCCCTCTGAAATAATTCAGTCCTCCCAAAGATAAGTCGGGCGGTTCCCAGAGAGAGGAAATATTATACTATCTGAAAGAAATAAAATCCTTGCCTGGATCCATCCTTCATAGGGAAGTTAATATCTCCCTGAAGACCTTCTATCACCTCTGGAGACACAGTGTGGTGTGTCTGGGAGTGTATTTTTGAGACACACACACACACAATTATTCACATACATGCAAACCATTAAAATAAGATAGACAAATAATGACTGTACTTATTGCCAGCTTCTGACTGAAGTGTGCCAATCCCATTGCTCTCATAATGGAGAAAATTAATATATCCTGTCAGGACCACATGATATGAATAGTGAAATGCTGTGAAGTGACTGCGTATAGAAGAGTTGGGAAATCCACTTTGATCTACATTTTTGATGTTTGATAATTGCACTTATTATCAGGTCCTCTCTGCTCGTTTTCTTTGACACAAGATCCATTATCAGTGACAGCATGAGTGTGAGTATGGGTTTGATTTGAAAAACTACTTAAGATGAAGTAATGGAAAAGAAGCAATTTTTGTCCATGCATATTAAGAGAATGAAAGCAAATTAAATCTCACCATGCAGTGACGCATTTGAATTATTTCTCTTTTATGTATGGTATTGTCTGAGTAGCTCATGAAGTTACTTTTTTAAAAAAGAAGTCATTCCCTAGTGAAATATTTTGTGTATACATGGACTTCCATCCAAATTTGCTTTGATGCTTTCATTTTTATGAGAAAGAATTGAGTGAAGAAAATAGGATGGGTCATGTGGATAACCTTTCTGTCTTCAGAAATCATGATAAATATAATGCATAGTCATATGTGAGTAATATGACTAAAAAAGAACAAGAAATTATATTTATAGCAAGGAAGATAATTGGTAAATTCATTAATTAGTATTCCTTCTCTATTCATTAATTTATTTTAAATAACACAAGTTACCTTGATGCAAGTCATTATTGGCAATTAATGTATGATAATGTATTTGAACTTTTCTGCTTGCCTAAATTTTACAACAAGGGCTAAGGCTAATTTATCACTTTAATGTGGCTCCTTGCACATTAACAAATTAGTATTCTTCACAGTGGAAGCCTAAGTAAAATGCTGATTAATTCATTTACTAATTCTTTATCTCTGCTATGGGCATTACCTACTTTTTGGCCTTTGGTTGTCAATATTATATGTATAGGTCCATATTGAGTAAATAATACATGTTAAATGTTGAATAATGAAATACTTTCAGTCCAAACTACTTTCTCATCTTATATTTTGATTTTGAATTTTTCTTCTTTGCTGAAAGAAGGACAAAAAGAAACATCTTTATTCAACCAAGTTAACTTGTATTCGATTTAGGGGAGCTAATGAAAATTAATAATCATTCAGGTTCCTCTTTCCCATTAACTTTTCTTTTTTTCAGATATATTCACAATGAAAAGGTACTACAGAAATAGTATCCCTTACAGCTTCCAGAGAAAAGGGCATCACATTTGGAAGTGGTTTATGAAGTATTTTTTGTAGCCTCTGACATCCTCTGAGTGAGTTTATACACAAAGATAATCAGGTGAAAGCATTTTGTAAAATATAAAGCACTATACAAATGTCATCAAGAGTTAGGAGAAATGGGAATGTGGTAAGGTATGAGGAAATGTAAAAACACACTTACAAATTAAACGTTTAGTGATATTTGAACTACATTTGTGCTACCTTTAAATCACTAGTGGATTTGCTACTGTTGAAGTGCACATGCTATCTTTTGTAAACCATTTCCTTATTTCATTGTTCTCCAGAATTCTGAATCATTGTAAATCATTTATAACATTTAGTATTTTTATTGAAAAAGTGTAAAAATAATATTAAAATATTTTTCCCAACCAATTTGAGAAAATAATAGAAAAGCTTACATCATTGTCAGAACATTTTTAGCCTCAGACAGACAAAGTCTGTTGCTATTATTGGAGTATGATCTCTAGGGATGAGAGAAAGCCTATTGAAACTGGTGTCCCTCCAGTACCTTTTTGAGGGAGGTTGACCCAAGTTCTAAACAATATATATCTGTCTGCAATCACTAAATATAGGGCTTGAAGTTACAGGATTAAAGAACAAGAAAAGGGTACAAAAGGAAACTCATCTGATTCTAAATTCTATCTATAACCAATATCAAAGAAATATTTATAAGGGGGCAAATTTTTCCAAAAGTTTGTGAAGTCCTTTAACTAAATCCATTTCATACTGTGAAAGCATGCCCAAAATATTTGTAGAGATGTATTAATAGTGTGAATACAGTTCCCATATATTTTCACAGAATATTAACTTCAATGCCTAATCAATACCATAACTGATGATCTCAGATCAGTTCTAACTAATATGTATCTGCTTTATTATATAGAAAAATGTTACCAGTTAGCTCTGTAATGAAATTCTGCACAATATTTTGAGAGTTGTGATGGGTGGGCAATGTCAGTTTTATTTAAATGACAGAACATATTATTGAATGAAATTACTATTGTTTTCAGTAATACTGAGAGATTCCTATATATACAAGTCCTATGATTACAGAACTATATGCTCCTTTTGAAATGACATTTTGGTATCATTTTCATGTTGGTTACATTATTTTTAAAAGAATAGAGGTAAGGGGCTGGGGTTGTAGCTCAGTGGTAGAGCACCTGCCTTGCACATGTGAGGTACTGGGTTCAATCCTCAGCACCCCATAAAAATAAATAAAGAAATATATTGTTTCCATCTACAAGAAGAAAGAAAGAAAGAAAGAAAGAAAGAAAGAAAGAAAGAACGAACGAACAGAGGGAAGTCTCTCTATCACTTGTTTTCATTGAGTTGTTAGGTCATCCTCATTCCTTTGCTTTGTCTTGATGGCTTGCTTTTTGCCTTGTCATGGATAAGAACAGAAAAGGTAAGCCTTCTGAAATAACTTTCCTTCTTATATAAACATTGGCTTAAATGAAAAACTAACCAGTAGTTGAGCCATGATAATTTTGTATTTCATGTTAAAACTCAGCCACAGAAACAGCAAGCCCCCACTGGTTTTCCAGTTTTGCTTTGTAATACACACACACACACACACACACACACACACACACACACACACATTCCTGTTAAGATCTTTCACTTGGATATAGTTGATTTATAGAGATGTTAAATTTTGTGCATACTGTTCACTAAAGAATTTCATGAATGTTAGAGAAAATAATTTACATGTTTTCCAATAATAATAAAATAATTTATGTTGTCCAATAAATCCTTTGAAGTTGAACAAGTAGTCCTCTTCATAACACAAACCTATATTGGCATCAGTAGGAATTAGAAGGGGGCAATCTATATCAAAAAAAGAGGCTCTTTGTTTTATAGAAGGAATTACTAAAGTTCATTTTAAATCATGTGGTTAAAATATAATTCAACAGGATGCTGATTATGAATATACATTTAGCAGAATGTATAGTTAGTAATGGAAGAGATCTATCTGAAAACTCAATGGCAGAAGCAAATAACCATTTATTCATTTGTCTTCATGTACAAATATTGACTGCTTCCCACTTTGAATCAAGGCTATGGTAGAGAATATAGAGCATCTTTTTCTTCCTGCTTCTAGAAAAAAAATATCAGTGAATATATATTACACTTCATATTTTAAATTCTTACAATGTGCAGTTTTCATCTTTACTTGGAAATGCTCGAGTAAATTCATATATGTGTAATTTTTTTTGTATCCAAGAGTAACATTGACCTGTTATACATAATAAAATAAATTAGCCCTATGAAGTTACTACTTGAGACATATGTATTTACCATATGAAAATATTATGAGATGTTACAAATATTCACGGACTATTCAAAACCAAAGTAAACACACTTGTACAAACTACAATATTTGCAAATAATTTGAAATTTTACCATATTAGATATTCATTATAGAAAATGATAAAATAGCCCAGTCTAGAAGACTGGGCTGGTAAATTGGGGTCTCTTGGAGGAAATACTGTCCTGTTCCACTATTTGGGTAGTCCATTCTGTTTTGCTATATCATCTAGAGTTATTTGACCACCAGGGATCTGCCTTATCTTAACCAAACTCATAAGAGACAGATATTAAATCTGTAGTTCAACTGATTGATTTATAATATGAAACACAGTTGACCCTGGAGCAACATGAGTTTGAATTGCATACTCATACTCAGATTTTTTTGTTTGTTTTTTGGAGACTTATAACAATTTGAAAAAAATTTGCAGACCAACCACATAACCTAGAAATATCAATTAAGAAAAAGTTATGTATGTCATGAATCCAGAAAATACACATAAATAATAGCTTATTTTATCATTCACTGCCATAAAATATATGCAAATCTATTATAAAAGTTCAATTATATTAAAAGATACACAAATGCTTACAGACCATATATGGCACTGTTCATACAGTAATATAAGTGAATGTAAAGATTCAGTCTTAAATCATAACTGCATATAACTGTAGTACATATTCTATTTTAATAATTTCATAGCCACCTCCTATTGCTTTGCCTTGAGCTCAAATGTTGGGAGTATCTGTTTAAAACACAGTTTGACTTTAAACATCTCTGCATGAGCAGTTCATCTCCCTAGTAAATTGTGTATCATAATGAAAAGTGATCTCTTGTAGTTCTCATATATTTTTCACTGTATATAATACATAGCCCTTATAAAATATGATTCAATTGTTTATTTTATCAGTATGGCTTCTGGTCAACAACAGTCTATGTATGATTATATCCAAATGAACCACAATGTTATGTATAACTATAATGCACTAATAAAAATATTAAAAAACTTTGGGGTCAAAATTATAGACAGATATGCCACTGTGTGTGTGTGTGTGTATGAGTGTGTGTGTGTGTGTGTGTGTGTGTGTGTTTGTGTTGGGGGGGAATCTGTGCACCTAAACCCAGTATTGTTCAAGGATCAAGTGTATAACTTTCAAGCAGATCAAGCTATTGTTGCCACTGTATTTATTTCCTATTGGGAATCTACATCAGAAATCGAATATTAACCAGTAGGTTCCTTGCCAAGGATGGATATGAAAGAGTTAGTTAGAAGAGCAAATTTTGAATATCCCAGTATGGGGTATGCCTGACCCAACATCAGATATGCTCAGATTCCTGAATCAGAGGACCCCTTTAACTAGACAAAATGGGAAAGAGTAACAATAATAGAGTCTTTCTGTGATTCCCCTTTACCCATGTTCCATGTTTCTGATAGCACACTTCTTCAGACAAACTAATGTAACTATTAAAAATATCAATTTGATCACTCCTGGCTGTCCCTAAAATTCTTAGCCACTCATTTGCAGATTGTTGTGTAGGAAATAACTGATCTCACTTATTACATTTTCCCCCAATTTTATTCTCAATTAGCAGCCTTTACTTTTGAATTTGTAAGGATGTTCTATTTTCATGTCCATTCTACTTCTAATATTCAGCCTTGAGCCACTGCCTTATCCAACTCTTCCTCAGTAGGTGAATGGCCAATGGATAAAAATGTACATTGTCATGTAATGAAGACCCTTCATGGTAAGCTACAGAAATATAAAACAAAACTGTGGGGAGCTGAATTTGCTACAAGATTATGGAATTATCTGAGAACTCAAGCACAGAAATCAGTATAGGGCCTAAGAAGGGACTGGAACCAGGAATTGGAAAAAATCTTAGTAGCTCCCAAAGTCTCAATTTATCTGTGTAATTTTCTTTGCACATTTGTTTAATTCTCTTTTTAGCCATGATCTATCAGCTTCCCTTTGTACATTCCCAGAAAGTGCAACACCTTTGATCTTGAATATACACAACATCTAATTTTTAAAACCTGAATCTAAGGTTCTGTTGCACTTCTCTAGTCTCAGGAAAGATCATCTTATCAGTAAAGTTTAGATCAGGGACCTACTGACAGAATATTTGGTCTCAGATTATTAGAGGAATAATCACAAACCTGGTAGAGAAGCTTTATCTCTGTGGGTTGTGGGCAATTTTTAGAGAAGCAGGAGGGTGAACTTAGTGAATACCCCTAAGTTGGGTAGCATATATGAAGAAGATAATGAAAATTGAGCGGGGCTGGGGATGTGGCTCAAGCGGTAGCGCGCTTGCCTGGCATGCGTGCGGCCCGGGTTCGATCCTCAGCACCACATACCAACAAAGATGTTGTGTCCACCGAGAACTAAAAATAAATATTAAAAAATTCTCTCTCTCTCTCTCTCTCTCTCTCTCTCTCTCTCTCCTCTCTCACAATCTCTCTTAAAAAATTTATAAAAAAAATTGAGTATGGACATATTCGTGGCTTGGATTTATTTACTTTTCATTTCAAATACTGTGATTTTCAATTTAGAATTTCCACTTTTTTAAATGTTTTTTTCTTTCTCTAGTAAGATTTTTTCCATATTTTACTGAGTATATTTTCCTTCATATATAAGAATAGTTATTTTCCATATTTTATGAGTATATTTTCCTTCATATCTATGAGAATAGTTAATAGTTAAAATCCTGGTCTTATAATTTTAATATCTGAATTATTTTAGGATTAGTCTGTACAGATAATCATTTTATCTTGGGAATCAGTCACATTTTTCTTTTATCATATGAAATAATTTAGGGTTATATCTTGGACATTGTAATTATTTTGTGGAAATTCTGGATTCTGTTATATTATTCTAAAAAGTTTTGATTTTTCTTTTTGGTTTGAAAGGTGATTAAAGTTTTTGACTCAAATGGCAGACTCCATCTCTTGAGTTTCAACTCAAATCTCAGTTCATTTCTTCATTCTCGGTTGGAGTCTGCCCCCCAACTACATGGTTTTCAGGTAAACCAGAGATTTGGGCAGAGTTCATACACAGAATGTGGGTTACATCCTCTCTCTTTATATTCTTTTAGGGTTATCACTTTGACTTTAGGTAGACTTCAATTGCTTAAACTCTGTGCCCTGGTTCTTTAAGCTGCATATACTTATTTGCCACCTTATACAGCTTTGATTGTTTTCCATCCTTAGGTTAAGATAAAAACAGATATGAAAACTAGAAACTCACCTTTGCCTTTCCTTTTTCCAAGTGTTGATTCCCCAACAGAATCTGCTTCTTTTGTTCATTCTCCAGAGCCTGCATGTCATTGATTTTTTTTTATGGAAATATGTCTAGTAGTTATTATCTGTAGAAGGGTAGGTAGCAGTGGAAACTTACTCAAGTAAACCCTTTTAATCATTTATTGGACATTTCCCACTGCTCTTATAAGATTTTTAAAGTAATTAATATAATACATGCTCACTCCATTATAATAAAAATCGTTAACATGTACATAATGCTTCACATATGCTAGGCCTGTTCTAAGCAATTTATATATAATAACTATCTCATGAAACAAAATAGCATAGAATTATGTAAAATACACTTAAAAGTTCTACCTCTCTCACCAATCTACCCCTTGAGACAGTCCCATATTTTCCCCAATATTTCTTGCACACATGAGATTTATCTGTTTAACATCTTTCTGCAGTATGCTTTTTTCATACTCACAACATATCACAGGTATCTTTCCAAGTCATCTTAAATCTGGAATTAGCTAATGTAAATCAGTTACACTTACTAAAACTCTCTCACACACATACACATACTTACAAATTGGGTACTTCCAAAGAGAAAGTTGCAGTCATTTTTAAAATATATTGTTTAGTTGTAGATGGACACAATACCTTTATTTTATTTATTTATATGTGGTGCTGAGGATTGAACCCAGCACCTCACACATGCTAGGTAAGCACTCTACCACTAAGCCACATCCCCAGCCACCCCCCCCCCCCACCATGGTCATTTTTATGAATGAAGTTTTGAGAATGAATAAAGTAGTTTTACCTAATTTTCTTTTTCTTCTCCCTTAATTGGTAAAACGTGCCTATTCCTAGTGTCGGAACAATTACTCTTTGTCCTTATTTAAATTAAGTCATTTCAATGTATATAAACATTAGGAGGCTAAAAATGAAATAATATTATATAGGAAAAATACCTTAGACTAAATTGTTAAATAAGTAATATCAACATTATATTTTTTATGTTTTCTATATATAAAAGTGTGAGCTACTTTTTGGGGGGGATCATAAGGTTGAATGAGATGAAATCCCTGTCTTTCAGATGATGAAAATCTAGTTTTACAATAGACATACAAACAGCTAAAGTATATTTTTAATTTAGAAACATAGTTAATGCTGAGACATATATTTTAAAAACATGTTATGAGAGTGTCAATGGGAGGACAATTCATTTCGACAAAGTGGATCAAGAAAATGTAGTAGCAGTAGCGATGATGTGAATTGTTACATGTGTTTGTTTTTTAAAATTTTGTTATTTTTTATACATGATGGTAGAGTGTATTCTGACATGGAATAGAACTTATTCTAATTAGAATCCCATTCTTGTGGTTGAACATGTTGTGGAGTTTCACTGGTTGTGTATTCATATATAAACATAGGAAAGTTATGTCCAATTCCTTCTACTGTCTTCCCATTCCCATCCCCCTTCCTTCCTTTCATTCCTGTTTGTGTTTCACGTATGTTAAAAGAATTTAGGCATTAGACAGAAGATATAGAATAAATTGTAGGATGAAAAAACAGCATAGATGTAGACATGAAAGTATATTTTTCTGGTAATGACAAATAATGCATTGTAGTTGAAGTGTAAGGTATGATTTATATGGTCATGTGAAAGGGTGAGTCAAGGATTGAATGTAGAATAAGAATATAGAGTGAGTCACATATAGATCATAAAGGTGTCATTCTAATTAATTTGCTTAGAATATAATGGTCAATGGTAAGGGATTTTAACTAGAGAAATAACATGGTGTATTAGTTAAGACAATGCTAGTTTCTATTATAAATAAGCCTAAAAGTGTACAGTGGTTCAAATATACTAGTTGATTTTTCACTCACCTAAATGCCACATGAGTTTCCTGACAAGTAGGCAGTTCTCCCAGGTTTGACTCAGGGCCCAAGTTTTTTTTTTTTTTAATCCTTATACCACCACTATCTTCAGCACATGGCTTGAAAAGTTCCCATGTTTGTCTCCATCAAACTAGAGAAAGGAAGAAGAACAAAGATGATCATGAATGAAAGGTTTTTATGAGCCAGATCTGGAAGATGATACTCAACACTTACTTTCTAGACTCATCATTTGTCTACACCTATATGCAGAAAAGTCTGGCAAATATGGTCTGTGTTCCTTGAAAAAAGTGGGAAAGGGTTTAATAAACAGCAACATAGTCTTTGACATTCATAGTTAAGATTTAGTTTTTAGAAAGCACATTTTGGTTGCAGTGTTTATGATGGAACAAATGGGGAGATACTGAAGGGCAAAATAGTAGTCAAGATATTTTAATAGTTTAAGTGAGAGATAATGAGATGCCAAAGACAATGTTTAAGGCATTTGGTGGATAATACAGAGATACATTTCAGAAATAGGATTTGGTGACTGTGAATTTGGGGGTAGGGGAGTTGTTGACTTGAACAACAGACTAATAATATAGACTAATGATTTTTTCTCTATTTAATGCTTACAACACGTATCCCATGGTTAATGGTTGCTTTCTTAGATTCATAACTATTTAGTATTTGATAGATCAGAGCCCATTATTAAGAAACATAAGAGGGGCTGGGGTTGTAGCTCAGTGGAAAAAGTGTTTGCCTGCCATGTGTGAGGCCCTGGGTTTGATCCTCAGCACCACATAAAAATAAATAAATAAAATAAAGGTTATTGTGTCCAACTACAACTGTTATATACATATATATCTCTATATATCTTATAGAAATATTTTCTAAAGAAGTATAGGAGGGCCAGGGCTGTTGCATAGTGGTAGAGTGCTTGCCTAGCATGTGTGAGATTCTGGGTTCCATTCCTAGCATGTTTGTACACACACATGGAAGGGAATGAGGGAAGGAGAAAGAATGAAAAGAAAAGAAAGAAAAATAACTATGGGAAAATATAATAGAAATACTTGAAATTTCCCTTTTCTTTAAGGAAATTTTTAATCTACCTTTGGAGGGAGAATATATCTAAAGGGCAACTTGAGAAAATATATATATATATATATATATATATATATCAGTAAATGCAAATTAATTGAACACAAACTAAATCCAAAGTAGCTAAGATTTGGGGGGGGGAGAATTGTGATCAGGAGTGCATGGAATCATTTGCACATAGGTTTGAAGTTTGGATTTCATTCTTCTTTTGACAAATATGTTAAGCATGTAGTATATGAGATAATTGTACTGTCTTTTTGATACAAAAGTTAAAATAATATTTGTTCAGTGAGATATTAGTGGTTTAATGAGACAAATAAACACAGCCTTTGCTTTTGAGGGGTTTACTGGAAAGAAATAATATGGTCCAGTATGTCTAACATGGAGGCAAACAAGCTACTATGATAAAATTTAACAGGTACCATGATACAATAGACTGGTTGGGGCAAAAAGGAAATGTTCAGAGAAGTAATTGTAGAGGAAGAGGACCTTTAGTTTGTCTTGGAATAAGAGTGCAAATGCCCATACAAACTAAAAGTAAAACCTGAGTTGAGAAAGGTCTTTCCAATGCAGAGACAAGTAAAGAGGGAAAGGACCAGGTTATGTTCATATCTGCACTTTCATGTATTATTCTTGGCCCTTTGCAGATGTTCAGAAAATATTGAATTCTATTCTTGTATGCCTTCCCCATAGTCCTTGCTAGTATGTCTAGTTTACTTGTCTCCAACTTCAGACATCTAACTAATTAACAGAGGTGGTGAAATAATGATTTTTCCATCAGTGGTTGAAGGCTCTGCTTGTCCCTGCTGGTGACCTCACTTTGCATTCCCCTAAGGCTACACAGTCATTTGAAGATGTATGTGGTTGCTTTAAATCACAGTTGCAAACCATCACTGATATAAGCCATCTAACTCCCAATTTCTGTACAAAGTGAAATGCCTATCTGAAATAATAGTGTCACCAAATACCAACTTGAATTCAAAATCAGATTGAGGCAACAAATAAAGTTTTATGTGATGTGAATCACCAAAGGTTTGAATTTCTCTTACTGTAGCAGAACTATATTTCTTAAAAGCTAACAACCATATTTTCTTAGTGAAATTTACAGTTTGAAGTGTGTAAGTACATTTTGGTCCTTGAAGGGTAGTAATTTTAACCTGAAATATTTCAGAACAAGATAATAAGTTAAGAAATGAATACTTGGGCAAGGAGTTTGAAAAATGCAATTCTATTTCATTGGCATTTTTTGTGTCTATCCTCATTTGTGTGTTTATGCATAAAATAAATATCTATTATAATTTAGACCTTTTGGTCTAATTTTGCTTGAGCCCAGTCTCTAATCTACATGGAACACAATGATATGCTTTTAAATCTAGGAATATCTAGAAACTCTTTTGTGCTTTCCTGCTAATAAATGCCTTACATCAAAATAAAAATAGGGGAGGGTAGATATTTGAGGTCAGACTGATTTAAATTCACTTCCCAGATTTGCTACTTCCAAACAGTGTGGCCTTAAACAACTTACTGAATTCTCTGAGCCTTGAATTTTTCATCTCTAAAATAGGAATAGTATCAACTACCTCCTTACAGATTATTAGTGAGAATTAGCAATAATATTGTGAGAATTACCAAGGTATTTAAAGAATGAAAACTCTTGTCACCAACGTTGTTGTTAGCATCTTTCAATTAAAGTCATACTTTTGGGAGAACAAGTACATTTGGAACTACCCTTTGTATATACACTATCCCCCTGCCTTATCCATAGGGAATATCTTCCAAGATCCCCAGGGGACTTCTGAAACTGTAGACAGTACTGAACCCTATAGTCTATTTTTTTCTATATATACATTCTTATGATAAAATTTAATTTATAAATTAAGCACAGTAAGAGATAAAGAACAATAACAAATAAAAATAGAAGAATTAAAATAATATGTTGTAATAAAATTTCCTGCATCAGTATTCTTGTACTTTGGGGCCATTACTAAATAAAATAAGTGCTACCTGAATATATAACATCACCTTAACAGCTGACCTGATAACTAAGACAGCTACTAAATGACTAATGGACAGGTAACATCCACAGTGCAGATATGCTGGACAAAGAGAGGATGAATGTCTGGGGCAGGATGGCATGAGATTTTCTCATACTACTCAGAATGGCACACAATTTAAAACTGAGGAGTTATCTGTTTCTGAACATTTCTCTTTTATGTTTTCAAACCTCAGTTGACCATGATTAGCTAAAAACATGGAAAGTGAAAACAAGGATGGGGGGACTACTATAACAGTTTTAAAAAATTCTCCTTTGCATCATAATGTCTAGCTTCCAGGAATGTTAGGAACTGTAACTCTAGCCCCCATGTTAGTCCCTAAGACATGTTCTTGAAACTCAATTTGAAAACCATTCCCCCAGTGGGCACACATTTAAAAGTATTAGGGAAAATTAACACATGATTAAGAAAATATTTTATAGTTTCAGGTAAATCTCTATATGACCTAAATATTTCTTTTATGGTAAGTATGGTAAAAAGCACTGCAATAGAGACTTATGAGAAAATTGTGTACCATGCCTTCTGACCTACCATCTCAGAAAGAAATATATGGGAAATAGTTGTTCTTAGAATAGAGAAGAACTATAAACTTTTCATGATATTTTAAATTTCCTACAGTCTTCCTAAAGAGGTGAGCTATAACCTGTGCCCAAAATTATTGAGCAACGCCCTTTCTCCCAAACACTTCACTGTATTCCATCAGAAAATCACTGCAAAATGCTGGTTGTTTGAATAATACTGTGTCTAGCCATCTTCCAGAGAACTGTTTTAATACATTTGTCGATTTTCAGTATGAATGGCATGCTCTAGGATGGAGCACTCTTATGTAGTGTGCAGTCTGCATTCATTATGCCATGACCCTGCCACTATCCATATTTTTTAATGAAGATGACTTGTTTGGGTAATAATAAATGGCAGCTAATTAAAAAATATAATGGTTTCTTAAAATTTTATGCAGATGCTTTTGAAATTGAGTTTAACTAGAGCAGTAAACCACAGAGATTCTTGAATTTCAAGGGCTTTTCTGTAGGTAGACAAAATAGCAGAAATTCAGCTGTCAACAAAATTATAAGTAGATTAGGCACTATCTATGAATTTAAATGTAAAATTTGTAAATAATCTTCCTCAAGATGATTGAATTGAATATGATTTACTCACATTGACAGATGAAACTCCTTCTTTTACGTTTTTTATGGCTTAAGAATATATTGGAAATATAAATGAATCCCCTTGACTCTGAAGCTGAAGTACCTTTAGAATATTGAAAAGCCAAGGCAACATTCTTTTATTTCAGTCCTCAAAAACAAATTTTTAACAAAAGTTCCATTCATTGAAACAAATGTAGTTTGTGATTTAAGAGGCCGATTAAGTAAGACTGGTATTAAACTCTGTTTTGTGAAATTAATCCACTGGGTAATGGAAACCAAGCCAATACAACCAGAGGTCAGCTAACTATGACCCATGGACCAAATCTGGCCTATTGCCTGTTTTTGTAAATGATGTTTTATTGGAACACAGCCATACTCGTTCATTCACCTACTGTATATGACCATATGACCTTCAAAGCCTAAAATATATACTATTCAGCCTTTCACAAAAAATGTTTGCTCACTTATGTATTATACAATTATTTCCTATGACAAATAAAACACTATATATGTTTATATGAGCAAAATCATAAATATAAGAAAGGCTATCCCACACTTTACTCTAAGTGTTAAGTATTATCTGGAAATATTAGAAATTAAATAGAATATTTTCCTCCATTTTATATAATTCTAATGCAACCAAACTCTCAGTCACCACACCTCAAGATATAGAAAATGGAACTGAATAAAATTTAGAGAAGCATAATGAATTTAGACTTTTTTCCCCTTATATTCAGGGAAATAAAGCATGTATGATGATTTTAAAATATATTTGAAGTTAGAAAGGCCAATGGTTAGATGAGCATCAACTTTTTTGTTGGGGGGGCGCACTGAGCCACATCCTCAGCCCATTTTATTTATTTAATTTTGAGACAGGATCTGGCTAAGTTGCTCAGGGCCTCACTAAGTTGCTAAGGCTGGCTTGGAACTTGAGATCCTCCTGTCTCAGCCTCCCAAGTTGCTGGGATTGCAAATGTGTACCACCAAACCTAGCAAACCCCAACTTTTTAACAGAATCCTTGAATACCTGATAAAGGGAAAAAACAAACAAAAAATGCCATCACAGATCTCAGGCCATCCCACAGAGGGAGCTATCATGACAGAATTTGAGTCAATAAGCAGAATGTGGGTTTCATTAGACTAGAGCTCATGGTCAGGAAGACATGATAAAGGAGGAATTATTTACTCATAGACAGATGAAACACTTTCTTTCATTTTTTATGGCTTAAAATATATTGGAAATATAAAGAGATCCTCTTGATTCTTAAGCTGAAGTGTCTTTAGATTCCATTTGATGAACCCTTTATTTAAACAATATTTTAAGTAGAAGCCCAAGATATGAAAAATAAAAAAAACCTGAAGGTGCTGATGAAGCTCGGGTGGAGGAATCTTAAAGTTTTACTAGCTTGGAATAAAATTCTACTTAATTGGATTCATCTCCCTGTCTATGACTGTCTCTTCTATGGAAAAAAGCTATATACTTTAAAATAGCAGAATGTTACTGAAAGTGGATCAGAAAGGTTACTCAAAGAGAAGGAGTATTTTTGTGCTCAGCCATCTAACTAACTTCCAACATGTCCTGACACATTTCTTATGCACTTTTCCTATCTTCTACTTCTTTTGACCTTTATTTTTCTGATATGAAATTATTGATGACATACTGAAAAAAGTTAATAATTACTCTTAAACTTTAAAAAAACAGTTTAGAGCTAAGGACTATACATAGACAGAAAAATCATCTTTGGTATGCTTTTCAGTGAACATTCGCTGAAAAGTTTTGTTACTTGTATTATTTTAGCAGATACCTTTGATTTTTCATCATCCCTACTTAAAACTTAAAATTAATCATTATCTTACCATTTCTAGGAACAATAGGTGGAGCTTAGAATGCTTTAATCTTGATCATTCCCTTTCACTTATATGTAAAGATTATCCAGTATTCTTGTTCTACTTTTTCTTAACATGCTGAAATTATTTATTATAATATTTTTCACATTCAGTACTTGTTTAGATGTACCTATGTGTTCGCCAATTATTTTACTCACCATTCCTTCTTGCAATTCATGCTTTCCTTCTGAGTTCAGTTTCCTCATATAATTTTTAACTGGATTGTGTTCTCATTTGCATTTCCCTCTACCAGGACTCCAGATACTTTTATATTAATTTCTCTTGTTAGTGGTTTCTAGATCATACACTCTAAATCCACTATACTAAGTAGTCCCATGATTATATATTTTACAGAAATATTTTTATTCTTTTCATCTAGAGCTCAGTCTAGGAAAGACAAGTTGCTTTGTTGTCACCCTGTGCAAGTGGGAAGATGTCTTCAAATATACCCTTTATTTTTTGAAGTGTAGCATTCCAAGAGTTTATATTCATATAGATGTATATAACAACATATGAGAACTCATTTGCAACTCCCTGCCCTTTGAAGACCCTAGACCTCCTCTCCCAACTCTCTGACCTTAGCTTTTAAACCCATGTCCTTAGATAACCCACTAGCACAAGAGCTACAGCACAAACTCTTGGGCATACCAGTATTGTTCCCACCTTGGATTTAGCTCTTGGGTTTTTTTCCCCCCACGTCTTTTGAGCTCCATTCTCCCCTTAAAAGGATGCATGTTATGTTTATCCAGCATTTCTATGGGTTTTATAGTGTGCAAATGTTTAGGTTTTCTAGACCATCATATGGCCAGAAACTTCATTCCTAATTCCTTTTCTCTACTGCTGCCCTGTAGTTTGCTTTCCAAACAGAAAAGTTTGATTGCCACCAGCAAAACCTTCTCTTTATAGCATAAGAAATCATGATGTTAGAAAAAAGTCTTGATACATCCAGTTTCAGAGAAAGCTGCAGTGCTTCAAGGGCAACTAGAAAAGGTCATGGACATGCTAGACAGAGGGATGCTAGAAAATGTTTTGACCAAGCTTACTATTGTGTCACTGAAGTAAGAGCAGAGGTCCTGTTTAGAGAGAGTACTAGAAAGGAATATGGCTCCTTTTTTAACATAGGTCATTGTTTGTTTCAAGGAAATTGCTCTAAATGTTATCTGTTTTCTATCATCTACTAAGAAACAGTGAGGAAATAATCCTACAGTGACCCAGCTGGCTAGTTGTGTAAGTTGTAAAGTTTTATTTTGTCCATAAAGACTTAGTTTTCTTAAGAAGGTTTGTGTTACTGAGTCCTATAAAAGCTGAATGAAAAGAAGTCAGCTTGTAGGTTATTATCACAGATGCAAGGTCCCATCTAGTGGCAAATGTCATGCAATCTCAGGTCAGTACAATTGATGAACATTTAAAAAGTTTGATTTTTTGATACAATTTACAAAGAAAGACATATTAGCCCTTCTGACATCAACTTTTTAAATGAAAATCTCATTTATGGTTTGTTGTAGCATTGTTTTAGAATTCTTATTAAGGTAACTTCAAATTATTATGTACTAAGTATCTATTGTAAATTAGAGATTGACTTTTTAAAATGTTAACACCTTTTATATGCCATTTAAGGGTAAGTTTTTAGTGAATTTAATATATAATAGTGTCATAATTTTAAAACTTACTATCATTTCAACAGGGCTAAGCTGAACTTAATCTGTACCATCCCATGGAAAGGGTACTACTTCCTTAATGGAACAAACTATATGAAACACTTTGAAAGCAATAATAAGAATACAATTGTAATATTTATTGTTTTTCTTTAAATCAGTGAGCCTTTATAGGACATTGGTAATAGTAACATTCATGCAATTTGCTTAAACATAGCTATGACATACTTGGATTTTCAATTTCACTTGGATCTAACTATTTATAAAACCTGCCTTTCTAAATTAGTTTGAATTAAGAGTTTAAAATTTTTTTTCTACCTATTTTCTTAAATGCAAATATTTTATATGCTGAAGAAAAACAGTTTTTTAAGCTGTTTTCTTGAAGAAATGTTAATTTCCATGACTCACACCTTTGAATTCCATTTTTACTTACAATTCCAAATTGAGCTGTTCATGTTTTTTTTTTTTAATTTTATTTTAAGCAATTCTTTGCCCCACTCATTTTGAAGATGTGGTCAGACAGACGGGGGTGAGTGAATAATATTCAATTCAAACAACATGACTACACATAATTTAAAACATTTGCTGCATTCTAAACTGACTTTTAAGGATTGCTCTGGACTAATTTATCCTGCCTTCTTCAGCCTACATATTTCTTCTGCACATAATTCCTTCCTGAAGTTAATGGGAATTTGGCATGTGGCAAAAGTACATGTTTCATGAAATGAGAATCTGGGATCTGTCACTTAATAAAAAATCTGCTTCTACCTTAATTGGTCTATCTCCCTAATGCCTTTCACTATACTACAGCAGCGTAGGCAGGTCTTCCATTCTAATGTGAAATGAAACTATTTTAAAATGCAGGAGATATATATGAGTTACCGTGAATAGAAAGCAAGTAGTATGATCTATTGGACTGAAGATGGAAAGATTCTGAAATGTTGTGCTTACTGGATATTGTATAAAAGTAAAAAGTTCTATGTGCTTCAATTGTAAACATTTTAAATAATAACATGTAGTTACACCTACCCAGGACAGTAAAATCTGGAAACCGTCTTTCTTATTTAATGAGCTTTAGAGGTAGAACTTTAATTCAAAGAGAAAGTAACAGTTTTTTTAATTGTTCCTCAGTGCTGTGCACAGTGCACTGGACTTTAGTCTTCACTTTGATATCCATATGTTCAAAATTTTTGTTATGCAAATAAGTATTTCTTATATATGAAGGGTGAAATATATTTTAGTATCTAAAACATTTTCAAATATTTATTAATAATTTGCCAACACATTGAATAAACCGTAGTATCCATGCAAGGGAATATGATGCAGTTTACAGGAAAAAAAAGATTTCTGTACACTGATATGGAGATATCTTAACACTTACTAGAAAGATGAAAAAAACTAGTAAAATGGTTACTTACAGGGAGATAAGGAAGAAATGGATGGATGGGGAAAAAGGAGAAAGTGAAGCTTCTCAGTGTATACTTTTCTAAGTATCTTTGTTATAGTTTGGAGAAATAGTAATTTAATGAAATGAGGGAAAAAAAGGAATTAACCAATACACAAGGACTTCAGCTGCTAATTCTCCCTGCCAGGAATACATAAGTTTAAATGTTGGACCTGAATCTTTCTTTTGGCTCTGGCACTAATTAGCTGTATGACTTTAGGTAAATCATTTAACCCATCTGGACTTATGTATTTGTAAAATAAGGAAGTTAAAATAAATGGTTTCCAATGTCCCTCATAGCTCTAACATCCTGTGACATGGAAACAGCATAGTATGATGTGTATAGGCAACTTCCTGAGGACTAGAATCATGTGTGATGATAAGAATATTTATTGTTACTCCAGGCTTATTCTGTTTTAGATAATTTTCCCCCAAACTAAATGGTAGTTAAAATGAATTTTCTCACTCAGGCAGATAGGTACACATTAGATGTAAATTACCCTTCGAAAACCCAATTTTACTGCCATTCTAAAAAGAATTTCTGTCATTTAACCTTAGGCAAAAACTTTATAAAAATATTTGCTAAAGTATCATAAATGTACTAACACCAGATGAACTCAAAACATTGACTTTTAATTGCTAATCAGTATTTTGATAAGCTTCTGAGTCTTTATTAAATATGTGCTCATGTTTGATATCCATTCTGTTTAGGCTTCAATTATTTAATTACAGGTCTTGATATGAAACTAATCATGCATATATCCATATGAAGCTTGCCTACTGACAGGATAAAATCATTAAACAATCATTACTGTAAACTGACGTTGGCCTGAAATTTTTGCAGTTAACGGGGGAGTTGATGCTTGATGAACAATCCAATTAAAACTGGCAACAAAAGACCTAAAATGTCAGCCAAATTGCTTTTTAATAGTCAATGCAGCCGTCACAAAACATAAACATTAAAGTCCCCATAGAAGCATAAAGCTTCATGGTGAAACAATTCTAGAAAATGAATAATAATTACAGCATCTTGAGGATTCTTTTAATAGTTGTGCACTCATTAAAAATATTTTGTTGGTTAGAATCAGATGACAAAGTATGTTTCCCTGCATAGTTACTTTTATTTGTTATAATAACTGTTTTATTTCACATCAGATAGGTATGTCTTCTATTATTATCCAAAAAAGTTAGTTAAAAGCATTTCAGTAACCCAGAAGATAAGGTTTTATAAAAAAAAGAAGTAAGAAAAATATACAATATGACCTGCTAACATCTTAAAATAGAAAACCATAGTGAATCCTCAGTCACACTGACTGTTTTTTATAAAACAAATTTTATTGTGTATATTTAAGGTATATAATATGTTGTTTTAAGGTGAATATAAATGAAAAGATAGGAAAACAAATTTTGATTCCACAAGTAACCTGAAAACAGATAGCCAACAATTTAGACTCTTGAGGCCCTGAATGTGTAACACTGAATATGTGAATGGATTAATCACCCAGATATGTCTTACTATTTTGCAGTTTGATTTTGGAGATACAAATTCCAATATTTTTGCTGCATTTTCACCATTGGTTCGTATGTTTTGTACATGGAGACCAAAGTACCAGATTGCTATGAAAGATTATCTTGTGAACTATGAATAATCCAACTTCTTTCTCTATGATTATTGACATGTGTTTCAATAGGCAGAGAAAAAATTGTGGAGTTTTCATCTTTGTGGCATAGTAACACAAGAGAAAACATCAAATGAATCCTAGGGGAAATATTTAAAAATCAAGGGTTTCATAGTGTATTCATTTATTTTCTCAATAAACATTTGCTAAACACTTATAATGTGCCAACAAAATGTTGACCACTCTGGGAATCTGGAAATGAGTAAGATTTGGAAACCATCCTAAGCTTATTATTTAACTGAAGGTTAGACATGTAAACAATCAATGATAATATGTGGGAAAACTGTATGAAAAATTCAAGTCAGGAAAATTTTTAAAAAACACTTGTCTCCCAAACTCACATAGGATTCTCCTTACCCTGCCATATATTTTTTTGAAAAATGCTTTATAGCATAGATATCCACAGTAGAACTCTCAAACAGATGGTGTCCTAATACATTTATGTATTAAAATATCCGTCAATTAAATATAGCCTTTCTCTACTCATGGAGTGTAATTTTATGTGCTATGAAGGGTAAATTGACGTTCACACTTCTCCAGCTGTGGTTCCTCTGTTTTATCTGTTGAGGAAGTTAGTGCTATGTTTTCAGAACAACAATTTTAAAAATCCCTCAAAGGAGTGATAGACACATTGGGACTTCAAACTCTATTAGCTGAAACAGTGAGGAGAAAACCCTATAGGAATATAAATGAAATTTTAATAGCACCATATCAGAAAATATTAAATGACCCAACTATCCATAAAAAATTGCTTATCTTTTAGTTTTTCTTTTTTTTGTAATACAATAATGACTAAAACATATACAGAAAATTCTAACATTTATGTTATATCTCTAAGTCACCATTTCAGCCTGTGGGAAATAAACATGCCTTGGTCTAGCTTATACACATAACCATATAAAATCATATCAGTAATTTTGTAGGGGTACTTGAGATTTAACCCAAGGGTGAGCCACAGCCCCAACTTTTTTTGTACTTTGTTTTGAGACAGGGTGTCACTGAGTTGCTTTAGGCCCTCACTAAATTGTTGAGACTGATCTCGAACTTGTGATCCTCCCAGCTCAGCCTCCTGAGCTGCTTTGTATCAGTAATTTGATTGCTTTTGTTGGGGGGATGATTGAACCAAGTGATACTCAACCACTGAACCACATCCCCAGCCACATTTATATATTTTTTTTTATTTAGAGACAGGGTCTCCCTAAGTTGCTTAGAGCTTCACTAAGTTGCTGAGGCTGGGTTTGAACTTGCAATCCTCTTTCATCAGTCTCCTGAGTTGCTGGGATTACAGGCATATACCATAGTGCTCAGCTAGTAATTTGATTTTGATCAGGTGTTGGCTTTAAGCAAATCAGCCAGCTCTTTTGTACTGTTTGGATGTAGAATAATAGGTTTAAACAGTTCCTATGCCCAAATTAATATTTTAATATTTAGAAAAGAATGATAAAGCCTTCACTGTGAAAAAGAATAGATGATAGATAGATAGAGAGATAGAGAGATAGATAGATAGATAGATGATAGATAGATCAATCTAAAAATCTATTGACCACATATAGCATGGCTTTATGTCTTTTTGGTATAGTTAGCATATTCATGCTAAACAATATTTGTTCCCGTATTTAACAAAGAATTGGGTTCTAATATGACCTAGGAATTATGCTAGGCACCAGGGACTCAAAGATGAATAATAAATAGACCTCACCCTCAAGCATCACACTGCCTAGCTGAAGAAACACACATGAGTAAAGAATTATAGTAATATTGTGAAGTTTCTGATAGATAGCTGTGAGAATACAAAAACAGGAATGGATAGAGGCATCAAAGGAGGTAATATTTCCTAAAAGCCTTTGAAACCCAGCTCCAGTGAATATGGGGGGAACCAGTAGCATCCAAGCAAGGACAGCATATTCAGTATTGTGGAGACAAAGAAGTCCAGGGTCTATATATGGTGAAGGAACAGGAGATAAGACTGCTGTTCTTACATGCCCTAAGGATTTTGTGCTATATTTGTAAGCAATGTAGATACATTGCCTTCATTATTATTAAGAAAACAGTTGGGCTGGCGTTGTGGCTCAGTGGTAGCATGCCCGCCTAGCAAGTGCGAGGCGCTGGGTTTGATCCTCAGTACCACATAAAAACAAATAAAGGTATTGTGTCCAACTACAACTAAAATAAATATTAAAAAAGAAAACAGTTGTATATTCATTCATTTTGCTTATTCATTGATAATACATATAATCAAATAAGCTGTTAATACATTTCAGAAATATCAGATATCTTTTCTTTATTTTGATAAGAATAAAATGTGTGAATAGGAGGGTGTCATGTACAGTCAATGGTTTTCATATTCCCTGGAATAGATTTAAATAAGGTAAAGAAATTATAATATGATTTTTCATAAAGCACAATTAGCACTTTTTCCCCAAAAGAACAGGAGTAAAACCAGTATCATGACTGTATAGAAAGCCTAATGTTAAAAATATAATATTCAAGTGGAACTCTTAAATTTTTCTAATTGTATTTGCACACAATACCTTTATTTATTTATTTTTTTTATGTGGAGCTGAGGATCGAACTCAGTGCCTCACAAATGCTAGGCAAGCACTCTACCACTGAGCCACAACCAAGTCTCTCAAGTAAAACCCTTAAAGAGTCAAGCAATGAAAATACCCCCACATAATTAATACCCAACTCAAGGGCTACCAAAAATATATTTTTATCCACAATTATTTTAATGTTAAAACCAATGACAAGTGAACTTTTGCCATCATAAATTACTTTTCAGCAACTTAATGATTATAATATGTGACATGATATAAACCAGAGACTTTCAATTTATTTTCCACACCATTTCCTACACATAGAAATATATTTTACATTATAATATATAAAACTGAAGCAAAAGTCTCATGGAAAAATTCATACCTTTAGTAAGTGTGATGCTATATGATATATTCTATTCTCTTTCATTTTTTATTGCTGGTCAAATCTGATTTCATAACCCATCAATTGATCATAGCCAGACATCTGAAAAAACAGTGTTATAAATAGAAGAGTTGAAAGAAAAGTAGATTCAAAGTCAAAAGAATACTGGATTAGAAGTTGAAAGACTTGGGTTCTTTTCCTGATTTCTTTTCACTTCTTATTATCTCTATGACCTTGGTAAAGTCAGTTAACTTCTCTGTTTTTTTATATACAAAATGGAATGATGCCTTCCTTGTCTATCTCACAGACTCCTGTTGTAAGGAGCAAACGAGATAATATATTTCAAAGTGCTTTGCAAACCATAAAACACTATGTAAGTATAAGGAGGTGATATCCATAAAATGAGACTATACTTCATAGTTATGTATTTCATGTGACTTTGGTGACTCTTTTAATCCTTCAAATTCATTCTTGAAAAATAATTTCCTTGAAGGTATATAGTCATGCCAGATATATATGAAAATAAGGTTGACAAAGTACTTCTCATTCTGAGTAAGAGAAAACAGTGACATCAGTTCAACTACAGTTTACATTTTTAGCCTCTGAGGAAAGAATCTGATACAGATCACCACCCTTTAAACTAAAAAGATGCTTGTTAAAATAATGGGAGAAATGCATGGCTTTCTATTATATAATTTGCTTATATGACACATCCTTTTTGATACATGGTGCTACTGCTAAAGTTAGCCTTTGGCAAAGATATGTCATAAACACGTTTGCAGAACTCTAATAGAAAGAAATCTATAACAGTAAAGAGGAAGGCAGGCAAGCCATTCATTTGAAAAAGCAATGTTTAGTAAAATATTATTATGAACTACCTGTGTTCAGTTCTTGCCTCACTAAAAATGACCTGAAATTCAATATGATTTGAAGGTGAGTTGTCAAGTTTTCTCCATTCATTCTTTCAATGAGCCTTTGTTGAGTGCCAACTGTGTGCCACCCTGGAAGTGCTATCTATGGTAGTCACTACCTTTCACAGAGCTTTAGCCTGTTTTAGGAGAGGGATAATAATTATAAAAGTATAAGGCACCATACCAGGTCACTTGAGTTGCATGAAACAGAGACTTACTCAGACTAGCTTAAGTGATAACAATTTATTTTAATTGTGCATGCCCAAAAGCTGAAAATGAATCCAGTTCAGGAATTTATGTATCTTCATCCTACAGTTCTGCTATTCATATGACACATTGACTGGCCTCATGTCTGCTTTTTTCTTTATCTGTCTGTTCTCTTCCTTCTGCCATCTGGCTTCATGTATCTTAGGAGTTTGGTGGGCATAAGAGGAATACAGTCCTCTAGGAGATAGGAAGAGAAAACAGTTGCTTCTTTCTTTAACTTTTAAAGAATGCTTAATGAAAGGGACAGCATTGATATTGGTCCTTGAAAAAGTGTGATGTAGACAAAATTTGGGATGTAAAGAACATTCAAAGTGGCAAGTCAAGTGTTATTGTAAAAGTTCAATTGTGTCTGTTCAGTGGCAGACATTGCAATTTGACAGGATGGAAAAGAAGGCTGGTCGCAAACTATGCTTTTCTGATCTCTTAAAGAAAAACATTTTTAAACCTTTGCATTGAATTATAATATAATCATTCTGTATGTACATATTTTTAAATATCTGGTACTTTCTGATTTAAGAAATATTTCAAACAAAGCATTTCTCAAAATTGTCTTCCATTGTCCTTTGCTTCAGTTTATTTTGCAGAAACTGGTGCACATTTGTCACTCCATTGACAAGCTTATCTAGTGAGGCATGGCAGTGGGCAGTGTGTGGATTGGCAAAATAAAAACGTCCCTGTCCTTAGAATTTGCCAATAGTTTAGGGTACCAGAGGCAGTACATGTGTACAACTCTAACCAATTGCTTTCTTGGATAATCTCTAGCCTTTTTACACAGTAGCACTACCCATTGTCCCTCATTATTTTTCTTGCTACTTTATCTTTTTAAAGATCACTTCTTAGTCTGCTCTATTCCATACAGCTTCACAGACCCCTAATTGGTACTGGAATGGAAAAATCTAGTGCCAGGTTTGAAAGCCACCTACTATTTGCTGTTCCCACTCTAGTACTCATCTGACTATATTCATTTCTCATTTTTACCTAGCCATTCTCTTTTTTCCAGGGAGGCAAACTTATTTGTCTCTGGAAAATATTGTCTTTTGAGAACCTCAGTGTCTTAAGTCAGGAGAGAAAACAATGAATCACTGATCAAATTTGAACACCTTTGATAAAGTAACATGAACAAAGGTTTAAAACATAATATCCTTAATAAATGTTGGGCCAAAGCTTAGCCAAACCCTCAAAATAACAGCTTTATGATAAATAAGATGTACCCTGTCTCCACTAATTCTCCGGGTGATAGAGAATAACTAATCCAAGGTGACATGGTTAAAATAGGATTCAACTAGTCTCAGTGTGCTCCAGGTAGAAAAGTATCTTCTTGTTTGTTTTGAGTGCCCTCAAGACAGACAAGGACACATGTAAAAAGAATATTCCAACTTAATTTCAAATCCAAGACATAACTGTGCCTATTACCAAATACAGCTATTCAAATATTGGCATAGCACTGATCACCTTGTAAAGCACGTATGTAAATGGTTCTAAAAATAGATAACTGTCCTCACATGAAACCTAGACTGTTTGTAAAATGATAATCAATTTTGTAACAGTAGTAGTAACTCTACTGAAAATTGTAGGTGGGCTCCTGATGACACAAGAAAACCTTATCTCATCATGTCTTCCTCCTGACTTCAAGCTTTTTAAAGATGTGTGTGTGTGTGTGTGTGTGTGTGTGTGTTACATACACATGATAATAGAATTTGACTTTGTCGTGTATTTTGAATATTTAAAAATATTAACTATTTTTTAAATTTTTCTTTTGAAATTCATTCTAGAACTTTGTGTTAAGAACACTTACAAGATAGCAAAACAAGATAATTCTAGTTCAGTATAACACATCATAATAGGTTCTTGGTGGACAATAATGTGCAATGATAAAGCAAAATTTCTAATACAGTAGAATTGGCACCTGAAAATGTGACTCCAATTAGGGTCAGATAATGTATTTAATGGTATGTATAACTTTCCTTATGTCCATGTCTGTACCTCACCATGAGATTTTGAGAGAGGTAAAATTTACTTTTATCCTTATATCTTGGGAACATTATAAACCTAATACTTAATAGGAAGTCTAAAAATTCTTATCTGGGATGTGGATTTTATTAAATCACCACTAGCATGTCTATTGTTTTTATTCATGTCTTTATTTCTTTATTTCCTTCTGCTCCCCTACCACTCCCCTATGTCATGCATTCCCCAAACCACCAAGGTACTCTGCTTCACTGTTCAATTGTGGCATTTCCCTTCCCTGTGTACCATTCGCCTTTTCTGTGCAACCTTTTAGACTGGTTCATTCTCCTTTTCCTTTTCAACTCTGCCACTGTTTACTATTTCCTGTTCTTTCAGTCAATTGCATTAAAATGTATGTGCTTACCCTCTCCCCATGTCACCTTGTATGACCTCCTATTTTGATAATCACCCATTATTTCTTGTGGTGATTTTGCAGGCAGATACATCTGTTAGAGAAAGAGGAGGAAGGGCTGAATGGCAGATAGATTTTTATAATGTTTGGGATGAGCTTATTTAGTAAAAAAAAAAAAAAAAAAAAAACACAACTGTTTCTTTTGCTTTTCTAGCTCCAACATTTAGGGTATTTTCTGAAAGACATATGATGCTGACCATTTGGTGTAAAGGTAGAAAGTAGTTATGATTTGGCATGCTCATCTCAAATGCTACCACAGGTTAACCATGTGATCTTGGGCAAATAATATAAATTTCCCAAGCCTTATTCTCCTCGTCATATATTTAAATGCATTTATTTATTGCTCCAGCAACTTTATAATCACAATAACTTACCACATCTTATAATGAGAATGATCATGGGAAGGATAAATAAATGTAATGATATTTGCACCTCTCTGTCAGAGAATGGAAAGTAATTAAATCAGTAGAAAACCACTTAGTTAGAATGTCTGAGATCTGATGTGTTCCAGATTAATTATATTAGAATTTAGATATCCTAATTCCAAATGAGCATAACAATTTTAAAGGCATGTTAGCTCATAAATTATGCTATGTGGTGTGGGATGCAAAGTATAGTGAGAAATGTTTTAAAATCTCCCATGTCTTAGAAAGTATAATATGTAATATGGAATCAAGATAATGGAAAATGAACAAGATTTTAAGTATACATCTTAGAAAATGTTTATCTCCTGTTAATATACTATCCAGATTAGTTGGTGCTATGTACCAAATTGTGTTTCCCCGAAAATTCATGGTTGAAGCCCTGGCAGAGAAAATAACCATGATCATAAAGCCAGAACCAACCAATGTAATAGTATTTGGAGATGGGCCTCTGAGGGATGATTCCATTTAGATAAGGCCACAAGAGTGGGGCCCTCATGAAATTAGTGCCCTTATAAGAAGAGACTCACTCTGTCCTCACTGTGTGAGAACAGCAAGAAGGCCATCATCTACAAGCTAGGGATGGAGCCCTCAGGAGAAGTTGAAAATTCTAGCACTTTGAATTTGGACTTCTAGCCTCCAGTCTGTGAAAAACCAGTTTCTGTTGTTTAAGACACTCAGTCTGTGGTATTTTGTTATGGCAACCTGAACGAAGACAACTGGCTAGTTATCATGTCATTTATATAAATACATACATTGATATCTCCAGGTTTTGGTGCCTACTAAGTACATGTCTTTTCATTTTATCATCACTTGAAACTTCCCAAATTTTCCAAATGCAATAACTTGCTTTCTCTTTCCATTAAACATCCTAAATAATAGGCTTATAATATATATTTGCACAGTTCAACTAATTAAGGCCTCTATTACCCATTAAAATATTGTCATTTTAAAATACATAAAATTTACCATATTAATAATTTTCAATGTACAATAGTGTTAACAATATTTATAGAACTTTTTCATCTAGCAAAATTAAAATCTAGGCCTTTTGACCAATTTTCCTGTTCCCCCTCCCCTCAGCCTTGGAAGCAACAATTTACTTTCTAAGAGATTGACTATTTTAGATTATTAATTTAAGTGACATCATGTAGTATTTGTCCTTTTGTGTCTGGCTTATATCACAGCATAAAATCCTCCAAATTTATCCACATTATTGCAAATGCCAGGATACCTTTTTAAAGTTTAATAATATTCCATAGTATGTATATACCCCCTTTTGTTTATCCATTCATCTGTTGATTGACATTTTGGGTTATTTTCACCTCGTGGCTATTGTAACTAATGTTGCAGTGAATATGGGAGTACAAGTAACTCTTTGGGATTCTGTTTTCAATTTTTAAAAAATATATTCTCTGAAGTGAAACTAGATCATATGGTAATTATATATATATTTTTTTAAAGAGAGAGTGAGAGAGGAGAGAGAGAGAGAGAGAGAGAGAGAGAGAGAGAGAGAGAGAGAGAATTTTTAATATTTATTTTTTAGTTCTCGGCGGACACAACATCTTTGTTGGTATGTGGTGCTGAGGATCGAACCCGGGCCACACGCATGCCAGGCGAGCGCGCTACCGCTTGAGCCACATCCCCAGCCCCAATATATTTTTAACTTTTTAGAAACTGTCATATTGTTTTCCATAGCAGGTGCACCATTTTACATTCTCACACATGGTGCATAAGTCTTCCAATTTCTCTACATTCTCACCAAAACTTAATTTCTGATTTTTATATACTAGTCATCCTAGTGGATATGAGTTTAGATTTGTGGTTTTGATTTGCAGTTCTCTGATTCTTAGTGATGCTGAGCATCCATTTTTATACCCATTGGCCATTTATATGTCTTCTTTTAAAAAATGTCTGTTCATGTCTTTGCCAATTTCTTAATCAGGTTATTTATTTTTGCCATTGTTGTATGAGTTCCTCATATATTATTGATATTAACACCTTATCAGATATATGGATTACAAATGGTTTCTCCCATTCCATAAGAATTTTTACTCTATTGTTTGCTACACAAATGAACAATCACTTTTAAAGTCATTTTTTAAAAAATTCTGTTGTGTGGCTATTTCTACTCATTAGACTTCTTTATAAACAAATGTTTGTTGTTCAGGGCTCTAGGATATGTTTGTTTTACATTTTCAGTTCTTTCAAATTGAGGTGCTATACAAATTGATTGCATTAGTTGCATTAGCTTATTGTTTTGTGAAAATATAGTAACTTATGTATAACAAGTTACCAAAACTCCATAAAATGTAAAATAACAATTCATGTTTTTTAAAAGCTAGATATAACCTCCATAGGATTTTTATTTTTTCCCCCATAGGATTATTCCATTTTAGAATTTGTCATATCCATGAAACATTACACTATGAATTTGTGTGAGATAGCCTATCATTAGAACTATTTTATTTAGTGACATATGTAATGGTATTGTAGGATTACAATTTGAATTAGCATAATCTTAAACCATCCTCATAATCACTCATTGTTGTAATTCTAACATTTATTTAGGGGAGGAAAATCCCTATGTGTGATTCATAGTTTAAGAAAATTCATTTTATTTAAATAGCATTTATTTGAAATCAATTTGGTCCTCTCCATAAATAGAGATGGTTATCATGAATGCCAGTTGCTATATAAAATAATTCTTATTTCATTAGTAAATATAGTAAATATACCTAGACTTTAATGTACATAAAGAAAAATAGCTTAAATAAATTGCTCAGTTGTCTTTTTAAAGAAGATCTATTAAGCAGTCTTTTCTGGTATTTTTAGGATCAGCTTGGGATAAAATCACACACCAAATAAGTTAAAGACTATTGCTGTGGCTCACATAAATTATATAGGTACTATTGAAATCAGGATATTTGTTACTGAAAATTTAAAAAAGGCATTTAATAATGTGTGCACACTAAATTGGCTTAACAAAGTAATCCATTATATAGATTTAATTAGTTATTACATAGCAGATTCCAGTTCTACATGGTATCTTCGTTGATTGCAATAAAGATGATTGTCAAGTGTGGTATAAGCACAGTTGATGTGGTTTGCTCTGAAGCCCAGCATAGATACCTGAGTGGCAGAAAATTGATTCAGTTTAATGTTGTAATACCCAAGACCCTGGACTAGCTTATTCACTTCTCTGAGCCTCATATTCTCCATCTCCATCACAGCATATGACTTTAAAATACTGCGTTTTCATCAGGAAAGTAAAACGTATTCATATCCTCAGAAGACTTTAAAAATCCCACATTCTTAATAATGATATTTTTTCATAATAGTCCAGTTTTACCATACAATAATTAGGTAAGCAAGAAGGTATAATAAGAGACAATAGAGGACCCAAAATAATCATACTAAGAAGTAGTAAATGAAGTTACTGGTACTCCATAGTAAGTGTGTATAGATTAATGTTGTGTTTTCATGACATCAGTAGAATTGATTACAAATTTTTAAGTCAATTATTTCATTTGAGTCATTAAAAAAACCTAATTTGATTCTGCCTCCCCCCAAAAGTAATTAGCACATGTTTTAATGACATATTCATAGTCATAAGTCTCCCCAACAACAAAACTGTATAAACGACTTCAGTTGGAAAGTGGAAAGAGGTCTTAACATCTGAGTTGCCTTACTTCTCCTCATCTTGAGTGACTGCTCCTAGAGAGAAAAACAAGGGGTTATTTTCTGGTTTTTACTTTATAGGTACATATCTTAACAGGATATAGAAAAATTCTAGTAGTATCAGCAGCAGCAGCAGCAACAACAACAATAAATGCAAATATATGTTAGTCTTCACTGAATTCTTTGGAAAAATCCTGGTTTCCTAATCTAAATTCATAGTGGTAACAATTACAACAGTAATTATATTGGTAACTAGCATTAACTGAGTTTGTCACATGTGCCAGGCCCTATGCTTAGCACTTAGCATAAAATCCTGGTCCTATGCCCTTTACATATAATATAGACTATTATTAATACACAATGCTTTACTAAGTGATTTGGATACATTGTGAGACAAATCGTCTGCCCCAAATTAGGTTGACATATAGGTACAAAATTGATCAAATATCATTAGCTTATAATGTGGTTATTGGTCTTGATGAGTGTATGATAAAATTTGTTTATTTATTCACTATGAAAGTTCTACCTATGGAACACCATAGTTCTAAGGAGCAATCGTTGTAGTCTGTTAAGTAGTATTTTGTATATACTACTTTTAAATGTCTCTGAACATTCTGATGCTTTAGCCAGCCATCCACAACTCCTTTCCTCATGGGGTTTGCAGCACTTTGAGGGAACTCTTTGAAAGATAGTTTTGCTTGCAGCTGCGCCAGGTGAATAAAGCATCAGATAATATTTGTGCAAGTCTTTGAGGGATGTAGATGAAAGGTGCTTTCCCAATACAAAGCACTAATGCCATATTCACAGAAATGCTTTTTCTTCACATCTTTGCCTTAATGTCTGAGTCCTGGGGTGTTATTGCAATAGGTATTTTGGAAATGTATGTATACCCCCAAATCATTTAATATAATGGAAAATGGAAGTGAACACATTCAGAGCTCTTAAAGGAAATTCATGAAACACAGATTGTTATCTAAAGTGAAAGGAACTGAGAACATAATAAGAAAGCTAATCAATAGATGGTGTTTGGTTTAGCTTGGAAGAGTAAAGGATAGGAGTCAACTGTTCTTATATTGACTAATGACTTCAATAATAGCTACTTAGGCCTGTTGGGAAAGAATGAAAAATGTGAAAATTATACATTTTGAACTATAATGGAGAAGTTTTAAATAACCAAGTATTTTGGATCCAGATAGGTTTTCTCTTAGCTTATTTATCAGATTGTACCTGAATTTTATGGATTTTGTTGGGCTCCTTAAGTTGTCCTTCATTTAATATTATTATTTAATATTTAGTCTGTGCCAAGCACTCTAAATGTTGTATACAGATAACCTCATTTAATTTTCATAAACATTAAAAGATGTTTATTATTATCCCAATTTCACAGATGAGGAAAAGGCTTGAAAAGATTTGATTGCTCAAAATCAAACTGAATGTAAATGGCAGAACTGTGATTTAAACCCATATTGGTCTGATTCTAATGTCTGTGACTTACCTACTATATCATTTGGAAATGTTATGATGTACTTACTAATATAAACAGATGTACTTACAGATGTACAGATGCCATCTGTAAGTAAGTAAACTAATGAAGGAGGAAGTACTTGATTTACCTTATTGAAAAAAAAAACCAAATGAAAGTAAGACATTCCTCTCTTTGTCTTCTGCTTCTAATTTAAGTGTTTTTGTAACTTTTTAGATTCTCTTTTCTTTTGCTTCTCCCATCATTTGTTTCGAAAGTAATAAGTAATAAAAACATATTAGCAAGGCATGAGTTCAACTTTAAAGAAGATAATGCAGTAATTCAATAGTGGATGGTATTTGGCCTTTTATTTTGTATATCTGTACACCTTGACCTACAAGTGACTTTTTATGATCACCACTAGAAGGCCTTGTGATGGAGCAGTGATAAGATCTATCCATTGTCATCCCTAAGTAAGAATGAATGGGAAACACCTAGGCCCTGTATTGTGAGTAATGACTAGAGAAAATTGCCCTAGAGCTGCCATAGAAAGAATTTGCACATCAGTGAGCTCCACATTAAGCCTGGGTGACATGACTTCCTGAATAACAGAATCATGTTTTTTGTTTTGTTTTGTTTTGTTTTGTTTTAAAGAGAGAAACAGAGGGAGAGAGGGAGAGAGAGAGAGAGAGAGAGAGAGAGAGAGAGAGAGAGAATTTTAATATTTATTTTTTAGTTTTCGGCGGACACAACATCTTTGTTGGTATGTGGTGCTGAGGATCGAACCCGGGCCGCACGCATGCCAGGCCAGCGCGCTACCGCTTGAGCCACATCCCCAGCCCCCAGAATCATGTTTTACATATCAGTTTCTGAATACAGATGGTCTGGAAATATAAAAAACAGCAATCCCATAATACTAGGTTGTTTTACACTGAGTTAGTGTCATCTCATTGTGTGGTTTACCAAAACCAACAAACAAGAGCTTTTCTTCATGAAATACAAGGGAAACACAACAGAGCCATGTACATACACCTACATACTAATTTTATTTGTATCCTTTTTGTGGTGCTTATTTATCATTCAAGAGTAAACCAACATAAAAGCAAAGTTGAATCAAATCCAGATTGTCATCATGCCTATCCATGAACGCAAATCACATTCTGTGGTCTGGGCTGGTGTAAACCTCCAATATTAATACACAGAAAGGAGAGCCTGTACACTCAATCATCAGTTTCAGTTTCTACAAGTGACTTCTCTGAGAAAGTGCTTCACATAGGCAATATGTGGTTAATCCTCTGTCCCTCTAAGCATCCCACCTATCAAACATAAAATGTTTCCCCTGGGTACCTTTTGAAAATTTTATTTAAATTAGCTTAACCAGAAATCCACTTGTTTAAGATACTTGCTTAAAGGAAATAGTCACCAATTACTACCTATGAAATATTTTCTTAATTTCTAGAATCACCATTTATATTTATTACTATATTCTCATAATTTCCTCAGTGCATATTCTCATTTTTTCCTTCTGTTTATGCAGGCTGATTTTCTTCCTCTTGAGACAAGCTAATTTTTCAGCTTCCTTAAGGCATCTATACATTACATTAATTTCAGTGTGGGAGCAGTCTCTAAAATCACCATTGTTCAGCTAATCCTAGCTTTGTTATACTATATTCCACTAATTTGTTTATTTTGATGGACATTTTTCATTTGATCCACTAGCAGACACATCTATATCAATATATCAGTACATTTCCTAACTGAGCTACTTTCTCATGACTTCATTAGCCATATTCTAGTTAATGAAGTCTCAAGTGCAATCTATATGTAATTCAAGGCTACATGTGAAAACACATCATTACAAAAGAATTTATCAGATAACTTTTTGTAATCTAGGTGATGTTCATCCAGAATGCTGCATTTTGTTTGGGGAACCATAAAGACCTAGTTAAATTGGAGAGAGTCCAGGGAGATAAGCAGTAATGTAATTGAGGGAATTAATCAGATTTTGAAGGAAAAATAAAATAAGTTAAATATGCATAGCTTAGCATAAGCAAAATTTAAAAAGTAGGCTTAGTCATAGGCCTTTGTGTTGGCACTACTCCAAAAAATAGGTCTATTTAATATCTCACTAAAATACCATGTTGAAAAACAAGAAAATGAAAATTTGTAATAATAACGATTCAATGAACATTTCAAGAAGAAACCTTTTCAGGCACAGGCTGTGCCCACAAAATGCCAAAACAGCTGGTAGGAAAGTGAAGAATTCAATCGAATAAGTTATTTGCAATCATAAAATACTCTCCCACCACAGTACCTGTATTTTTTATAAAATAAAACTTCAATGAATTCAAACGTTAAGCTTTTTAAATTCACTCAAATTAGTTAAATTTGACAATAAGCAAAATAATAAATGTACGGAGTAAAATTATGGGCTATGTGTGGGAGATATAAAGATGATTCAGACACAGATCCTAATACAAGACTTGTACTTGCATAGCTTGAATGCAAAACGGGAAATAAAACTTTTCCCTTTATACAGAACTGTTACTTTCCTGCATATATTTCTTTTTTTTTATTGGTTGTTCAAAACATTACAAAGCTCATGACATATCATCTTCCATACATTTGATTCAAGTGGGTTATGAACTCCCATTTTTTACCCCAAATACAAGTTGCAGAATCACATCGGTTACACATCCACATTTTTACATAATACCATATTAATGACTGTTGTATTTTGCTACCTTTCCTTTCCCCTACTATCCCCCCTCCCCTTCCCTCTCATTTTCCCTCTCTACCCCATCTGCTGTTGTTTAATTCTCTCCCTTGTTTTTTTTTCCCCTTTCCCCTCACAAACTCTTATATGTAATTTTGTGTAACAATGAGGGTCTCCTTCCATTTCCATACAGTTTCCCTTCTCTCTCACTTTCTCCCACCCGACTCATCTCTGTTTAATGTTAGTCTTTTCCTCATGCTCTTCTTCCCTGTTCTGATCTTAGTTGCTCTCTTTATATCAAAGAAGACATTTGGCATTTGTTTTTTAGGGATTGGCTAGCTTCACTTAGCATTATCTGCTCTACTGCCATCCATTTCCCTGCAAAATCCATGATTTTGTCATTTTTTAGTGCTGCGTAATACTCCATTGTGTATAAATGCCACAGTTTTTAATCCATTCATCTATTGAAGGGCATCTAGGTTGATTCCAAAGTCTAGCTATTGTGAATTGTGCTGCTATGATCATTGATGTGGCAGTATCCCTATAGTATGCTCTGTTAAGGAACTCAGGGAATAGACCAAGAAGGGCGATAGCTGGGTCAAATGGTGGTTCCATTCCCAGCTTTCCTAGGAATCTCCATACTGCTTTCCAAATTGGCCGCACCAATTTGCAGTCCCACCAGCAATGTACAAGTGTACCCTTTTCCCCACATCCTCGCCAGCACTTGTTGTTGTTTGACTTCATAATGGCTGCCAATCTTACTGGAGTGAGATGGTATCTTAGGGTGGTTTTGATTTGCATTTCTCTGACTGCTAGAGATGGTGAGTATTTTTTCATATACTTATTGATTGATTGTATGTCCTCCTCTGAGAAGTGTCTGTTCAGGTCCTTGGCCCATCTGTTGATTGGGTTATTTGTTTTCTTATTGTCTAATTTTTTGAGTTCTTTCTATATTCTGGATATTAGGGCTCTATCTGAAGTGTGAGGAGTAAAAATTTGTTCCCATGATGTAGGTTCCCTGTTTACCTCTCTTATTGTTTCTCTTGCTGAGAAAAAACTTTTTAGTTTAAGTAAGTCCCAATTGTTTATTCTTGTATATAACTCTTGGGCTATGGGCGTCCTATTAAGGAATTTGGAGCCCGACCCCACAATATGTAGATCAGAGCCAACTTTTTCTTCTATCAGGCGCAGAGTCTCTAATTTGATATCTAGCTCCTTGATCCATTTTGAATTAACTTTTGTGCATGGCAAGAGAAAGGGGTTCAGCTTCATCTTGTTGCATATGAATTTCCAGTTTTCCCAGCACCATTTGTTGAAGATGCTATCCTTCCTCCATTGCATGCTTTTAGCGCCTTTATCAAATATAAGAAAGTTGTAATTTTCTGGATTGGTCTCTGTGTCCTCTATTCTGTACCATTGGTCCACCTGCCTGTTTTGGTACCAGTACCATGCTGTTTTTGTTACTATTGCTCTGTAATATAGTTTGAAATCTGGTATCGTTATACCGCCTGATTCACACTTCCTGCTTAGAATTGCTTTTGCTATTCTGGGTCTTTTGTTTTTCCATATGAATTTCATGATAGCTTTGTCTATTTCTACAAAATGCCATTGGGATTTTAATTGGCATTGCATTGAACCTGTAGAGAACTTTGGGTAATATTGCCATTTTGATGATGTTGGTTCTGCCTATCCATGAACAGGGTACATTTTTCCATCTTCTAAGATCTTCTTCTATCTCTCTCTTTAGGGTTCTGTAGTTTCCATTGTATAAATCTTTCACCTCTTTTGTTAGGTTGATTCCCAAGTATTTTATTTTTTTTGAGGATATTGTGAATGGGGTGGTTTACCTCATTTCCATTTCAGAAGTTTTGTTGCTGATATACAGGAATGCCTTTGATTTATGCGTGTTGATTTTATATCCTGCCACTTTGCTGAATTCATTTATTAGTTCTAGTAGTTTCTTTGTAGACCCTTTTGGGTCTTCTAGGTATAGGATCATATCGTCCGCAAATAGTGATATTTTCATTTCTTCTTTTCCTATTTTTATGCCTTTAATTTCTTTTGTCTGTCTAATTGCTCTGGCTAGTATTTCAAGGACTAAATTAAATAGAAATGGTGAGAGAGGGCATCCCTGTCTTGTTCCAGATTTTAGAGGGAATGCCTTCAGTTTATCTCCATTTAGAATGATGCTAGCCTGAGGCTTAGCATAGATAGCTTTTACAATGTTGAGGTAAGTTTCTGTTATCCCCAGTTTTTCTAGTGTTTTGAACATAAAAGGATGCTGTACTTTGTCGAATGCTTTTTCTGCATCTATCGAGACGATCATATGGTTCTTATCTTTACGTCTATTGATGTGGTGAATAATATTTATTGATTTCCGTATATTGAACCAACCTTGCATCCCAGGGATGAATTCTACTTGATCATGGTGCACTATTTTTTTGATATGCTTTTGTATCGATTCACCAGGATTTTATTGAGGATTTTTGGATCTATGTTCATTAGAGATACTGGTCTGTAGTTTTCTTTCTTTGAAGTGTCTTTGTCTGGTTTTGGGATCAAGGTGATGTTGGCTTCATAGAATGAATTTGGAAGAGCTCCTTCTTTTTCTATTTCTTGAAATAGCTTGAAAAGTATTGGTATTAATTCTTCTTTGAAGGTTTTGTAAAACTCCGCTGTATACCCATCTGGTCCAGGGCTTTTCTTGGTTGGTAGTCTTTTAATGACTTCTTCTATTTCGTCCTTTGTTATTGGTCTGTTTAAATTGTGTGTGTCTTCCTGACTCAATCTGGGCAGATCATATGACTTAAGAAATTTATCGATATCTTCACTATCTTCTATTTTATTGGAATATAGGGTTTCAAAATACTTTCTAATTATCTTCTGTATTTCTGTAGTGTCTGTTGTGATATTGCCTTTTTCATCCCATATGTTAGTAATTTGAGTTTTCTCTCTTCTTCTCTTCGTTAGCATGGCTAAGGGTCTGTCGATCTTATTTATTTTTTCAAAGAACCAACTTTTAGTTTTATCAATTTTTTCAATGGTTTTTTTGGTTTCAATTTCGTTGATTTCCGCTCTGATTTTAATTATTTCTTGTCTTCTGCTATATTTGCTGTTGTTTTGCTCTTCCTTTTCTAGGGTTTTGAGATGTAGTGTGAGTTCGTTTATTTGTTGGTTTTTTTCTTTTTTTTTTTTTTTGAGGAATGAACTCCAGGAAATGAATTTCCCTCTTAGAACTGCTTTCATTGTGTCCCATAGATTCCGGTATGTTGTGTCTGAATTGTCGTTTATCTCTAAGAATTTTTTGATTTCCTCCTTTATGTCTTCTGTAACCCATTGATCATTCAGTAACATATTATTTTCCATGTGATGCTGGATTTTTCCTTCCTTCTTTTATCATTGATTTCCAGTTTCATTCCATTATGATCAGATATGGTGCATGGTATTATCTCCACACCTTTATATTTACTAAGAGTTGCCCTATGGCATAATATATGATCTATCTTTGAGTAAGATCCATGTGCTTCTGAGAAGAACGTGTATCCACTTGATGATGGTTGATATATTCTATATATGTTGGTTAAGTCTAGGTTATTGATTGTGTCATTGAGTTCTATAGTTTCTTTATTCAGCTTTTGTCTGGAGGATCTGTCTAATGGTGAGAGTGGTGTGTTGAAGTCACCCATAATTATTGTGTTGTGGTCAATTTGACTCTTGAACTTGAGGAGAGTTTGTTTTACGAACATTGCTGCACAATTATTGGGTGCATATAAATTGATAATTGTTATGTCTTGTTGGTGGATAGTTCCTTTTAACAGGATATAGTGTCCTTCTTTATTCCTTTTTATTAACTTAAGTTTGAAGTTGATTTTATTCCATATGAGTATGGCCACTCCTGCTTGTTTCCGAGGGCCATGTGAGTGGTATGGTTTTTCTCAACCTTTCACCTTCAGCCTGTGTATGTCTTTTCCTATCATATGAGTCTCCTGAAGGCAGCATATTGTTGGGTTTGTTTTTTTGATCCAGGTTACTAGCCTGTGTCTCTTGATTGGTGAGTTTAGTCCATTAACATTTAAGGTTACAATTGAAATATGATTTGTACTTCCAGTCATGTTTATTTATTTATTTATTTATTTTAGTTTGGCTAGTTTTTACTTTTTGATTTTTTTCCTCCCCCTTTACTGAGAAACCTCCCGCTGTTGGTTTTGGGCACTATTTTTCCATTCCTCTTCTTGTAGAATTTTGCCCAAAATGCTTTGCAGTGCTGGTTTTCTGGCTGCGAATTCTTTTAGCTTTTGTTTATCGTGAAAGATTTTAATTTCATTGTCAAATGTGAAGCTTAATTTTGCTGGATATAGTATTCTTGGTTGGAGACCATTATTTTTCAGCGTTTGGAATACATTGTTCCAGGATCTTCTCGCTTTCAAAGTCTGTGATGAAAAATCAGCCGTTAACCTAATTGGTTTACCCCTGAATGTAATCTGCCTCCTTTCCCTTGTAGCCTTTAATATTCTCTCCTTGTTCTGTATGTTGGCTATCTTCATAATTATATGTCTTGGAGTTGGTCTATTACAGTTTCGGATGTTTGGAGTCCTGTAGGCTTCTAGGATTTGGCAATCCATTCCATCTTTCATGTCTGGGAAATTTTCTAGGATTATCTCATTTAATAGGTTGTGCATTCCTTTGGTTTGAACCTCTGTGCCTTCTTCTATCCCAATGACTCTCAAATTTGTTTTTTTAATGAGATCCCATAACTCTTGGACAGATTGCTCATGAGATTTAAGCATCTTTTCAGTGTTGACTATACTCTTTTCAAGTTGATAAACTTTGTCTTCATTATCTGATGTTCTGACTTCTACTTGATCTAGCCTATTCTTAATACTCTCGTTAGCATTTTTAATCTGGTTTATGGTTTCTTGCATTTCTAAAATTAATGTTTGTTTTTTCTAAGATCTCTATCTCCTGGTAAAGCTCGTTCTTTGCAATTTGAATTTGTTTGTTTAGTTCGTTTTCAAAATATACTTTCAATTCTTGGACTTGCTATCTCATGTCTTCTCTAAAATTCCGTTCCATCTGAGTTAGGTATGCCTTGATTTCTTTCCCTGTCCATGTTTCTGATGCTTCTAGGTCCTCCTGTAGATTTAAGTTGTCCTACATTATCTGTACTCCTTTTTTCCCTTGTTTTTTTCATGTTGTTCACGTTACTTTCCAGCTCTGTTTGACTGCTTTGAAACTGCTTTCTCCTATACATTTGTTTTGGCTTTGTTTATCTCTGTTGTATCTCCTTTGTGGTGGGAGATTATGCTTATAGATGTTGGGCTTTATTGTACTTTAGAGCTGATTCATTCAATTTATAAAGGGCTTCCGGATTTTGTATGCATATAGTCGTTTGTTTTTTATTCTTAGGACTTTAGGTTAGGTGCTATGCAGGTATAAGGGTTAGTATGTCTTAGCTACTTTAGAAGATTGCTCTACTGAAGGGGGATACTAACCGTCGATTGGATCAGGGTGATGGTAGGAGCTAGGTATTTAGGAGCACTATAGACGGCCTCAAAACATTCACCTATTTGCATTTAGACAGTTACACAAAATGGAGGATGTAATGCTTGGGATGAAAATTGGGGGGAAGGGGAAGGTAGGTGCTCTTGAAAAGAAAGAAGGAGAGGGAGATAGATAGCATAGAGGAGAATGGAAAGAGCAATAAAACTTGGAAGGGGAGAGAGAGAGGGAAAAGGGAGAGAAAAAAATAAAATGAAATAGGAAATAAAATTAGGTCTTAGAGATCCATTTTCTTCTCTTCCCGTAGGCAAAGCTGTGCCCTCCGGGCTGAGTTTTGCCCTCAATGTGTCAACAGCAATCCCTGTAAGGCGGTTCCTGTGAGTCTCTCAATCCTGTTGGTCCAGAGCCGTTTCACTTCTACGGCCCCTCCTCCCCTTCCTCCTGCCAGCCAGCCAGGTCCTGCTCACAGGAGGCAGTTCCCCAAGGATTTGGTTACACTTTCAGCCCCACCGAATGCTCTATTTCCCTAACTACTGAGCACTCTTGCTGTCATTCATCTAAGCCCCAGTGCTGTGGAGCTGTGGTCTGGGAGTCAATTCTTTAATTTTTCCGGACCCCTTTGGTGGGCACACCTTCGGAATCTGGCCGCTAAGACCATTGGTGTCGCTGCTGGTGGTAATAGGAGTTGGGGGTCGAGGATCCCCTCTACTTCCCTCAGCCCCTACAGTCACAACCACTCTGCTGGCGGTAAGAGGAGTTGGGTGTCTGGAGTGTCCTCTGTTTCCCTCCACCCCTACCGTCACACCCTCTCAATTCGCGGTTGGGGGAGTTGGGGGTGGGGAGTCTTCTCTGCTTCCCTCTGCCCCTGCAGTCACGCCTCTACCACGCGGCCTGCGCAGTGGTTTCATTAATGAGATTCTAGGCATTAAGTTAGTTAGAAGAGATCAAAATAAAACACACAAACCAGTACCTTATTTTACATTGCTAGGTCCGAGACGGCTCGCCTCCCTGGTTCCTGCCTCCAGCTGCCCAGCATGGCAGCGAGGATTACTCAGGGCTAGCAGGAGAGAGAGAGAGAGAACACTCCTGGGAGTAGCCTTTTATTGGGGAACAAGAGATTCAGGGGAGAATTCCATCCAATGAAGGTTGAGGGGGGGCTGCACTCCAAGGTCAGGGTCAGTGATTGGGTCTCCAGGGTCAGTGGTCACGCACACCCCCACACGGATGGGCTCTCTCATCAGGAAAGGGTCAGGTAAGCTCTGACACAGCCAGAGCGCCTCAGGCCCTTAACGGGAGTCACCCAATCACGTGTCAGAATGGCTCTCCACACACGCCCACATCACTGGCAGTAGGGGGAGTTGGGGGTGGAGAGTCCTTTGGCCCTTAGGGTCACGCCCACGGAGAGATTTTGAAGTTTCCCGGTTGTTTGTATCTGGTGTGTGTGGGAGTCACACACCTCCTAAAGTAGATTCCGCTGGGAAGGAATCTCTTTGGCCGAACTTTGGTGACTTCCCCTCTCTGCTATGGTGGGCCCCTGGCTCCTTGCCGGAGTGTCCGAAGGGAGGGGTGGAACTGGCTTGTCTCTGGTCTGACACAATCTCTGGTTTTAGTTCCCAGTTCGCTACTTCGTAAAGGCTTGGTTAGAGTCCCTTCCCGTGGTCTCAGGGGTGGGGAGCCGTTCGCCGGGTGGGCGGGGCTGTTAGCAGAGCCGGGAGGGCATGGGCCATCTGCTGGGCCAGGCGGGGATACTTCTCGCTGCGCCGGGCCACCGGGGACCGTCTGTAGAGCTGGGCAGCTGAGGCCGAGTGGCCAAGAGCTGGGCGGGCGGGGTGGCCGCTTGCAGAGCGAGAGCGGGGCCGCTAGGGGAGCCGGGATGGCGGAGGCTGTCTGCCGGCCGGGCGGGGACCCCTCTCGCCGAGCCGGGCCGCTGGGGGGCCGCTTGTAGAGCCGGGCAGCCCGGCTAAGATCTGGGCAGGCAGGGTGGCTGTTCGTAGAGCGAGAGCGGGGCCTCCCAGGAGAGCCGGGATGGCGGGGGGCCATCTGCCGGTTCGGGTGGGCCGCGCTGCTCAGGGCCGCCAGCCACTTGCAGAAGCGGCTGGTGGCCGAGGGATTGGACCTCTGTGCCCGCCGGGGGGCCGCCTGTACAGCCGGGCAGCTGCAGCCCCGTGGCTAAGAGCCGGGCGGGCGGGGTGGCCGTTCGCAGAGCGAGAGGCCTCTTGGGAGAGCCGGGATGGCGGGGGCCGTCTGTCGGTTTGGGCGGGCCGTGCCGCTCCGGGCCGCGGGCCGCCCGCAGAAGCGGCTGGTGGCTGCGGGACTGGACCTCTATGCCTGCGTGGCTGGCCAAGATCCACTTGTCTGGGACAAACTGTCACTTCTAATAAACCTACCAATTCCCGGCAGGTCTCCTCTTAACGGAATTTTGCTAGAAGTTCCTCAGTAGGTAGACTGCATCTGTTCCAATGGGTCTTTCTGATCCCGTTAATGTGGAGACATTGGAATCGCTTCTTCCTCGCCGCTGCCATGTTGGATCCCCCCTGCATATATTTCTTTTTTTTTTTTTAAGAGTGTGAGAGAGGAGAGAGAGAGAGAGAGAGAGAGAGAGAGAGAGAGAGAGAGAGAGAGAATTTTTTTTAATATTTATTTTTTAGTTCTCGGCGGACACAACATCTTTGTTGGTATGTGGTGCTGAGGATCGAATCCGGGCCGCACGCATGCCAGGCGAGCGCGCTACTGCTTGAGCCACATCCCCAGCCCCTGCATATATTTCTTAATAGATTCCCTCAGTAACTCAAAAGATGTCAGGCAGAAAGATTGGTGGAAACCAGTATTGTTTTACCAATAGCCATCAAGATCACAATTCTCAACTTTTGGGCCCCAACACATTTGAATAACATGTATATGTGCAAAACATTCCTGTGAGAATACCAGAACTTTTTTTCAATCCTCTAATTTTCAGTTTTTTGGGGAGGTGGGGTAGGAGTAGAGACAAGAAAAAGCAAACCATCATTCCCATAATATGCACTGAATCATTTTACAACCATATCGATATGGCAATCACCTATTGAAATGATTTGTAAGATCAGATTTTTAGCTGGATGTGGTGGGTCGTACCTATAATCCCAGCAGCACAGGTGGCTGAGGCAGGAGGACTTCAAAGCCAGCCTCAGCAAATTGAGGCACTAAACAACTCGGTGAAACTCTGTCTCTACTAAAATACAAAATAGGGCTGGGAATGTGGCTCCGTAGTCAAGTGCCCCTCCCTAAGTTCATTCCCTGGTGCCAAAAAAATAAATCAATCAATCAGGGTTTTACCCAATTCCTGTCACAAGGTATAAGCTCACCTCTTTCATTCCTATCTGGGTAAGCATTCAAATGCAACTCTGTGAGAGTGGCGCTATTAGAGATACTGCCTTGAAACCACTCTTACCTATTATTTTAAAAATAAATAGTTTGTAAATTGCCTTCATTGTACTAATAAGTTATCAAAAATTGGTACGTCTTAATCTTGTAGCTGAGAACTGTTGAGCTAGAGCAATAGGCCAAAATATGGGTGAAATTTGAGAAGCATCTGGGTCTTATGAATACTGCTGTAACAGTGCCATCTCTTCCCATTGTCACAGATGGGAGGTCTTATATACAAGTACAAAAACTGAAACTCCTTTTCACTACTCCACTGGATGTCTATGGAGCCCCTGTATCTCTAAAGTTGTCTGGCAGGGAGGAACTAGAATATAAGGCACCTTTCTCACCAAACAACCAGCCAATCATGGTTGGGTTGTTGTATTAATAATAAGCAGCAGTTTTTCTCCAGAATTCATTTGCAAAGTTTGGGCAGGGGGTGAAACCTTTCCAGGCTGCCCTAATCTTCATGTTTTGTCTTAATCCTCTGGGACTTGTCTTCTGCTTTATGTTTTCTATTACTCTTCATCTAGCCTACCCTCATTATTTAGCATATCATATGTTTGAAAAATATTTTTCTTAGAACTTTAGACACAGTCATAATGTCTTCTTGATTTGTGCCTCAAACATTCAGAGTTTCATTTTCATAAATAACATTAGAATGATTTTCATCCTTTGCTTTTTGAACAAACATAGGGTGACCATTTGTAATAGAATAATAAAAATGAAGTCCTGAAAATGAAAACTTTGTAAAACTCCAGAATATCTCTTATAGCTAATTTATTAAATAATTCACTGTCAATTAATTCATAACTCTCCATTACCTACTTGCAAATAAATAATGAACTTGGGGATTGAAAATAATTGAAATACCTACATACAACTTTAGTTTGAGTATAAACTAAATATGAAACTTTTAAGGATCATTACTTTTTTATATTTTCTTTTTGATATACTTCACTGGCTAATAATGGAAGCCACAGCATCATTGTCAGCATAAGATAAAACAGGGCAATTATCTATTTCATGTTTCATGGTACATAATGGATAATAGAGTTTCCTTCAAGACTGTGGTGAAAAGGCTTTGGTCAACCACTAATTTTAATTGCTAATTAGTATCATATATTAATATTTAAGATTTGACATTTATACTTCCAAATTTTACCATGAAGTAGAGCCTTTACCATTCTACTTAGAAAAATGATAATATTTGTAAGGTAACAAATGTATTGTTCCCATTTTTCTCTTCTTTTTAACATTGCCAAACTACTCTGAAAATATAAGCAAGATGTACACATCCTATATTTTCACAGTATAGAAAATTACTTTGAGGACTTACTTTAACTTTAGCAAAATAGCATTTGCCACAGCGAGAGCACACACATGCACACTCTCTCATGTGCTCTCTCTTTCTCTGTTTCTTGATTTGAAAGTCCTAGTTTGTTTGTCTTAATCTATATCGGAGATTGAATTAACACACCAGCCACTTATTAGCATAATATTAACTACTATGCCAAAGACTGGCTAATTTTGCTATGTAAAGCTGATATAGTATACAGCACAGGTATATTCCCCCTATAACAGAGACAGATAGATGGACCTGGGGAGGACTGTTTGGGAATCTTTGGCTCATCATTATGCTTGTATCACACATTAGAAAACATGAAAACTGATGAATTAGCCCTAAAAAAATAGAAAGCTTAGACTTTCTGGAGGTAGACCAGCACATACTTTGAAAATAAACATCAGATTATGAAAAGACTGAAGTACAAATACTGGTATCAGCACAAACATGTAAAAGGATTCTTAAGTGCTTCAGTATTGACCTTTATTTCTAGTGGCTGTAACAAAGACCAACCCAGAAATTTACAGAGCATATTATGTAACTTGTTTGCTTTAGAAGAGGACCATTCAAAGTCTTCAAAGAGATGTACTTTAAATCTCAAAGTGTGTATCGTGTCTCAGGGTAGTGGGAGCCATACAGAATGTAATACTCCAAAACCAGATTGAACCCATTTAAATTATAAATCATCATAATTTATTGTTAGCCTTCCCTCAGAGCTTCTGTGACTCCTGTCATTCAGTCATCTGCTTTAATTGTGAATTCTCCTGTTTCTCCCTCTCTCTTTTTCCTGTTATTGTCTGTGGTTTGCTCATATACCTGCCCCCTACACACAAGTATTTATTAAACATTAGCTCTTTTAATATATTTTATTTCTAGTCTCAGTATAAGGGTTTGTTTAACTGATGAATCTACTTTTATTAAAAACTCTTGGTACATTAGTATTAAAGCAGTATTATTTCAGCCAAAGAAGTGATAAACTATACTTGTTTACTCTATTTTCTTCTGACAACCAATTTACTTTATTTTCTTTAAGCCTTTAATAATAATTATATTATTATTATAATTATTATAATAATCATAAGCTTCAGAATAGAAGTGTCCACAGCCAGATACACTTAAGATTAATTTAATAATCCTTGAGCACTATGAAGTTAATGGATATTAGCCATAATATGCACATTTATAAAGCACCTCCTTACAGGATATGAAAACTCCTGTAAGTAAAGTACTGTAAATTAGAAATATGTGTTTAGAACTGAGTAGTAATAGTTAATACTAATAACAAACCTCTCATTTCCTTAAGCCTGATTCCTTTTATTCCCTCTCCTACCTAGGAGGACACCTCTGAAAATCAACCAAAAGAGCCACAGGCATAATTAGTCTTTGAGATACTTGACATAGTAATGGCAATAACCCTTGGTGTTCTGATGTTTTTTGCACGTGTAGATTACTATGTTCTTCGTAGGCATTAATTAATATTGCCTTATAAGAGTTAAGGAAGGTAGTTAAAACTAATATAGGCCCATAATTTCATATCAAAAAACCCTTTGGAGTCCACTTTTCTCAGAATTTAGAATTTTTCAGATTTTGCAAAGGAAATACTCTGTATGTACTGTATATTATATAACACCAAGTGGGGTATTGGCTAGCACCTCTTAATAAAATGCATTAGTATACTCACAGTTAAGGGTATATAAATTCACTAAATGAGGTAAAGATAATATGTGTCCATTCAGGTCAGGATTTCCCTCCAAAAGAATTGGAAAAATAAAACAACAGTTTTCAGGGATTTCCTTATTCTAGGATTACAAATAATCGGAAAGCTACTTTTCTCTTGGCCAATGAGATAATAAAACATAAACTAAGGCCAGGAAGTGCATACATGGCTTCTGACCATTATAGGAACATATGTGCCCCTTTTGGCAACATATACTGCATGATAACTTTTGAAAAAAAAAAAGCATATTTGAGGGAATACTATCATTGAATCCCTAAAGAAAAGAATGATCAGTTTATTACATAGATCTTGGGAAAACTGGGCATATGTTATATGGGTCAAATTTTCAAGGAAAATGATCTCTTTGTCATTACTGTAATGCTAGCAATATTTATTTTTAATACCTACAAAAATTACTTTGCATGTTCAGTCAGTTCTGCTACAATGATTGTTTTTAAAACGTTAATTTGTTCCCTTGCTATTGGTATATATATCTGAGAACAGTTTGAACTTAAGGCAAATTTTGTGGTTTTTTCCATCTGTTAAAACACTAGATAAATGCAGAAAACTGCATACAGCAGAATGAGCTGTGTAAAAAGACAAAAATGAACACTTGCATACACCTGAAATATTCACCAGCTACCTCAGTTCACCACTTGTGCTGAGAGCTTCACTCATCCACATCTGGTGTTAGAACTTTTGGTCCTAGTCAGATAACTCTCATTCTACCACTTTACAATAACTCACTATTTGTAACCTTTACAACACCCAGTTTCAATAGCAAGCTTCAGATCATTTTAAAGGTAAATTATCATATTTGGTATGACATTCATGTATTTCTTAACTACTAATATGTATAAAACTGCCAGAATTTCTACTAGGTTCCTTTTTTAAAAATGTGTCACTCATAGTGTTTTATAGTGTACTGCCCAACACCATTTTTCTCATCAAGTTTTTTTTTCCCATGTGTGATTTTCCACAGTGCAGTGAATTTTAGAAATGCAGGCATCACCTTATAACAGAACTGACTATATGTGTTAATGAAATGTAAGGGTCAAAACACCCTGATAGTTTGCCACATGGTGTTTCTGAGCAGAGATACTCTAATTTCTGGTGAAAACGTTCTCTAACACATGATCCAAATTAAGGTTTATTTGCAAGAGGAGAAAAAAAGATATGTTTAAGCACTTTCCCAGTTACCTTTTGGAGATAAGGAGAGTGTTGTTTCCGAAGGCTCAAACTTCTATGACAGTTCTCTCACACCAAAAAAATGTCTCAGATCTACAGTTTGGAGGACGTTTTCCTCTGAGAAATTATCTTTCCAAGTTTTTTTTTTTTTTTTAGGACCTCAAACCTGAAACTGGTTCCTCTCCAAGTATTAGACCTTTCCATCTGAAAACTTAATTTACTTTCAGAAAGCTCTATAAGTGTGTCTTGGTATCTACATTTGCATAATCACCACTCTGTCCCTTCTCCCTTGCTTCTTTCTTTCTCTTGAGCACAGAAGTATACATTTTCCAGATTATTTTGGAAGTGAGTGCATGTGACTCTTAACCCCCCGGAATTGGTGTTCCAGAGCTCCTGACACTGAACACTAATGTATTTTTCATTAGTGTTTAATGTTGGGAAATCCTATTTCATGGAGCCCAAGGATTAAATTACTTCATTTGGGAGGGAACAAGTGCATTCCCCATCTTTTCCCTGAGGTTAAAAAAAAAGAATGAATCTGAGATCATTTGCATTTCATAAGGGCTTAAGGTCTGGATATATTCCGCTCAGTGTAACAATCCAATATTGTGCAAGTGTTTAAAGACAGTATTAACTAGTAAAGAAAACTTAAGCATATGAAATATAGGAATAAAAATACATAGTAAAAGAGATAAAATATGCATATATATTTATACATATACATGTATAAACATATATACACATATATAATCAGAGCAACTATACAAAACAATTCTTCCTGCAGCAGAAATATTATAATACCATGATTGCAATTTTCAATGAAAAAATTTTTTGTCATTTTTCATAAAAATAAGAGAGTTGCAAAGTTTTGAAACAGTAAATCCAGGTGATCGTGAGTGTGTTTCTTTCTTTTGAATAACTCTACTGAATAGAAACTTTATTTTGAACAACTGTGCTGATAGAAATATGTACCAATTAGGAGAGTAGATGTCATATGTGTTGTTTCAAGGTTTTCTAAGCCTAACATCTAAAAAGAATTCTTCCTCTAATGCTGGATCTTACACTTTGCTTCCATTTCCTTAGGTCATTAAATCATTTCCCATAAGTGGCTTTAGATAGCAAATCTGTAGTGTGTCACTAGTACTCTTCTGACATCATGGAGGAGTATTATTTTACAGACCCTCTTCAGGGTATTGTTGTTCTTCCCCATGGCTCTGGGAGAGATTCCAAATAGACCTCCAAGGGAGAAACCTACTTTTCAGTGAACAGTTGAATATATATCCAGTGACTGCATTAGAATGAGAGCCTAAGGGAACACTAAAATGGGGTTAACTAGATTCCCTCAACCAGTCAAATCCCTTTCAATGAGTAAAAACTTTTAGGGATCTTGCTCTCCACCCAGGACTGTGCTCAATGCTATGCAGTGTATAAGACAAGTAAAAGTTGACTTTGCTTTAAGAAATGTGTAGTCAATTATGGGTGATAAGATAAAATACATAGGACATCAAGAGAATGCCATAATATTGCATACTCAGGGATCAAATTTATAGTAAGAACAGTGTTAGTCAGAAAAGAGTCATATTTACTTACCAAAATAGCATAATAGAGTACTGGGCTGGGAATATCAGACATAGGCAGGCAAATTCATATAAGATGAATAAATGAACAAGTTACTTCACCTCTCGGAGCTTTAGGTTCTTCATGTGTAGCTGAACTAGATTACCTTATATTTCTACTACATTTAAAAAACAAATAACCACTGACATACTGTTCAAACACATTTTACATGAATAAATTTAATCATTAAGAAAAAAGGATTGTTATCTCCATTTTATAAATGAGAGGTTAAACTTCTATGTGATGGGCAGAACTTAAACCCAGATTTGTCATACCTCCAAATCCTATGCTCCTTCAGTATGCATAGCATTACATAACTCTGCCTTCTGGCCTACATTTCATGAGTTATGGTCTAAGAGGAAAACAGACACGTAAACATAAATAAACATGCCAGAAAACTTAGGGATTCAGTGTCTCTCTATCTTAAGAAGGAAAAGAGAACTTGTATTACAGAAATCTGCAGTACAGGGAATAGATCATTGACCAGAGAGGAGATATGGGTTCTAGTCTCAGCCACACCACTAACTTGTCAAGTGTTCCTGGACAAGTTTTCTCATCTGCAAAATGAAAGGATCTCTGTGCTTCTCTGAGTCCCAAGACTGGAGAGCATACATCTAGTTATGGTTATGAGTATGAGCACAGAGACTTAAAAAATTAATGAGATATTAAGTACTGGTGATGACCTTTTAGTGGATATGGGATTTGGGCTGAGCCTGGAATAATGGGGGTCATTTAGAAAATTCATGAAGCATTTTAAATACACAAAGAGAGCTGACCACCTAAAAGAATCCTTTATGAATGAATGATCATCACTCCCTTCCTTATCCATCTTTGATACAATTCAAATTGTCATATAGCAAGTTTATTTAAAAAGGTGCCACCTGTACTAGAAAATTCAGCTAAGAATTTGTCATGCTTTGAGGACAGTAATATTGTTTTATAATATGAAAAACCATGCCAATGTCTTTCAAATTGTGTCTGAGATGGAAGAATTGAAAGAAGTATTTTTTTTTCTGTGATCAGTCACTGCATAGTGTGCCTCAGCACAAACCAGCTGAGCCCTTTGCTAGGCATGGAAAACCTCTAGCATTTTTCTGCTTTCAGCTCTCAGTCATTGGGGAGGTGGGACAAAGCCATTCTGTCTACAAAGTTTATCCAGAACATGCTGGTGTTACAAGCAATCACTTGACATCTATTATGTTTCTCCTGTGGAAGAGAGGTGGCTATCAACTGCAATAGTGATTTCTTTTCAAAGGGGTTTAATTGGGGTATTTCTCATTGGGCCAAATCTAACTTACTGTCTTTATGTGTGCCTGCCAGGAAAGCAGTGGAAAAATACCAAACAATAGCAAAAACAGAAGTCTGAGGACGGCTGTCCCAGGCTGCCCCCCTCCACAAACAAGCAGAAAAAAAAAAAAATTAAAACAGTCTCCCTGCTGCCTAAACTGCTGCTAATATGGCAGGGCTCCTAGAAAGGTGAGGCAAGGGAGGTGGGGTACAGATTGCACCTTGAATGGCCCTGGAAATACGAATTTTAACTGGAACAAACTCCTTTTAGCCTACCTTTTACAAGTAGCACTCTAAAGTAGGGGGCTGAGGAAAAGATCAATTTCACGCAGATGAGTTACACACTTGTGAGCTGCTTTTCTGAAGTATGGATTTGCTCTTTTTTCTGAGGTAAGCCAGAAGGTGGCCTTATATTTTTTATTTGAAGTGCCAAATGGTTTTCCTTGCAATGAATTTGTGCCTTTCACTGGTATTTTACAAAGTGAGATTTTTGCAACCGATGGAAATCAGCTCACTTCTGTTCTGTAACTTAATGTCTCGTTGATGATTTATTTGTTCAGTAGCAGAAACTATGACAAATTGTGTGAGGCTACCTCATTTACTTTTTAGTTGCTGCAGCCCTGAAGAATTTACATGGAAATGCAACTGTGAATGTTTTACATTTCATGAGCATGCTGCACGTGCTTTTGTAAGTTAAGTGGTATTTTTACAGATACACTGAACTTAAAACTCTTCCGCAACAGGTTATATTATCTGAAATCCTGGTAAGTCTGTCATGCTGCATTTCTCAGACTGCCAAGAAGGAGAGTAAATCTCTATTTTGTGTTTTTCTTCATTCTTTTTTAGAAATGCAGAGCAGCCCACACAACCAGTTCACCTTCAGACCCCTCCCACCGCCACCTCCGCCTCCGCATGCCTGCACCTGTGCCAGGAAGCCACCCCCTACAGCGGACTCTCTGCAGAGGAGATCAATGACTACCCGTAGCCAGCCCAGCCCAGCTGCTCCAGCTCCCCCAACCAGTACACAGGATTCGGTTCATCTGCATAACAGCTGGGTCTTGAATAGCAACATACCATTGGAGACCAGGTACTTGAACTATTATTGATCACACTCAACTTAAATATTGGCAGAGGATGATTCCACTGATTGTAGAAACTCATCTCACCATAGTTATCTGCCGAGACATGCAAATTCACATCTAGATACACATCCAGATGCATGGGCAAAAGGGCAGGGCCCTCCAAAGCACTCAAGCGCTTACGTCTAGATCTGTGCACACTCACAGTCACGGATCAAATCAGATACACATGTAAAGATGAAAATGCAGAAGCATAAACACCTCACTGTCAGATACCCACAAAAACATGAAATGACATAATTATCTAAGCTGTCAGTGCAGCTTCAAAGTGAAATGTATTTGTCCCTTGTTTGAATATGGTAAATTGTCCTGCACTATTACAGGAAAATCCAAACAATCAGAGGAAGAGTGATAGTTTCCATTTTTATTTATTATAAGATTATTTGAAAAAGTAAATTGCCTTTAAATATTTTTTTGAAAAGTATTTATTTGCCTCATGAAGAGGGAGTATAAGTGTGACTAAAAAAAACTGGATTCTGACTTTGGGATGAAGTTTGGTCTTTTGAGTAAAAAAGAAATGCTATTGTTTTTCTGTCAGTTCACATATTTAGGTTTCCAGATTAAGTCCTGAAGTGTTTGTCATATGATTAAAATTCTCCTCCTCCACAATTCTAGGTCCCTTAATCATGATAGACTTTAGGACTAAGTGGGATTAATTGAGAAATTAATCATCATTTCTAATCACTTGTTCTTAAATCCAAAATTACAGCTTTCAGGACTGTAGGTGTGGTTCAGTGATAGAGCAAGTCCTGGTATGCATAAGGCCCTAGGTTCAATCCGCAGCATCACCAACAAATTACAACTTTCTGGTAGCATAGAAAAACATGAACTAAGAAAACTCAGAATTCTGTTCTCTTTCAAATTCAAGAAGTTTACATTGTCTTCTGTATGTTTTAACTTTTCCTAAAGACATTTATATGTTAGCAATGGGTATAATATACTACTTGATAAACAGTGTCTGGTATCAACTGCTAATAACTTCTGAGAATCAGAACAGAAAAGGAAGCACTAATAAAATCAAATTATAAAACTTTTTTTCTTAGCAGCATATTAAATTAAATGCCAGCTGTGGCATCAGAATGTCACCATCAACAATTGGAAAGTACTATAGATCAAGTCAGATAAACTCTGTATCATCTATCACTTATCAGATTAAATGGGCTCATGAATATTTTTTTTCCTGTCATTTCCTAAGAGAAAATATGGCAGCATCTATGGGGAAGATAACACAAATGGAACAGTACTAATTACTAATGGCAAGGTTTTTTTTTTTTTCCAATTAAAAGAGGAGAGTAAAGAGAAAAACAGAATAATGTATATTGTCTTCAAAGAGTTTTCAAACAGTGGTGATTTCTTCATTCTTCTTTTGATTTCATTTGCAAAGCTTAGTAATAGAGTACTGAGGAAACAGTGGGCAAATATTGTTAACTAGCAATTCTGACAGGCAAACGTACTCCTTTCCTCTATGAAGCCAAATAACAGGAAATCTGGAAGGAGGGTGGGCATGGGCTCAGGCAAATGGAGAGAAAAAAACTATTCTTATTTGAAATGTACATCTAGGCGTGTTTGTACAAACTGCACCCACAGACCTTCTGTATCTATGCAAGGAATGTATTAATTGGTCTCAGTTTCATAAGACACAGAGAAAAACATAAGTTTTCATGTAAGATTGAGCCGAGAACCTTTTTAGTGCATTTGAAAATATATTCAGCATCACAAAAAATGAGTTAAAAATACCTAGAAGACATATCAGGTTGATCAACTAGAATTTTCCAAATATATCCTTTAAAATGTTCATTTCAGATTCATTCAATAAAAAGGTTACTGTGGGTACACAGGAAGTTGTGTATGAGCTGTGTAGCAGAACCTCTCCAATTCTCAGATTCCTCATCTGTAAAAAATAATATAAAAATGCCTGCTAGGGCTGGAACTCTAGCACAGTGGTAAAGTGTGTGGTTGGTCTATACAAGGCCCTGTGTTTGTTTATTCCTCCACCTGGACCCCCACCAAAACTGCCTTCTATAGCCAGTTGTTAGGAAGGTCCAATTAGTGGAGACACTTCATACAGTGGCTCATAAACTGTAAAGCACTACCCAATTGGAAAGTAATGTTATTACGACTCAAACAACTACTAGAAGGGTTTTTTCCCCATTTTTTTTTTTTGTCTTTTAAAAATGTTTTTATTAGTACATTCTAGTTATACATACTAGGGCTTCATTTTGACATAACTTTACATGAATGGAATATAATTTGCTTTTTTTAGTCCCCAATGCTTCTCCTTTCTATTTTTATCCTTCCTTTGTTCCCGTTCCTCTACTCTCATGGTTGAAAAGTTCTTTTTGAACCAAAATCTGGCTCTTCTTACTTATGCCCATTTTCCCTTGATCTAGGTCTAATAGAATAAATAAAATTCCTCTCACACTTGATACCCCTTCACTATTCCTGAGTCTGCTCTTTGGGTGAAAAGGGTTCCCCAGTTCCTTTACCTGTTCTTCACATTTACTGGTTTCAAACCAGCCTTCTTGGTCTCCTTTAGAACACACCCCAGTCTGTCCAAACAGTTCTTGAAAGATAATGTTCAAAGCTGAATTCAGGTGTGGGTTATTCGGTTCTCTGGTTGTAGGGAGCAGAGTGCATACTGATTGCCTTGAGTAATTGAGAATATCTTTTTAGTTTTTGATATTAATCCCTGGGAACACAGAAAGCAGTGGTCACTGCCCAAAGGAAGACCATAGCCTAGAGATCTCTGACATTAATAAGACCCAGAAATGCTCTGCATTTTTGTTCTGATCCCTTCTTTGCCTAATAGCATATTCTTTCCATTGGCTCAATCTTTCTTTTTTCTACTGCATAGTTTCTATTTTATCATAGAAATGTATGGTTTCACTGCACCACATAACTCCAAGTGTACCCCCTGACACCTCTAACCTTATTCCTTTAGCTGTATTATGTTTCATTGCTATATTTCTAGGTTCAGAAATCTAAGAAACGGAATTAGATTAATCCTGTTCATCTCTTTTGTACTACACTGTTTTTAAGTGTCTTAGTAAATCCTGTCAGTTATTCTTTCAGTCAGCTGAGACTAAGGGAGACAAAAATGATATGTTTTAACAAAGTAACATGGCCACCTATGGATGGATGTCTCTTGAGCAAGAACTGGGAACAGATCTGATGCCCCTTAAATGGGACTGTTACTAGTCACCTCGACCAATTCATTCAGAGTTATGGGCTATGACCAACAATCAGTCACCTCCTTTGTTTAATGATTATTTCTTTGTTTGGCCATATGACACTACTGATATACATCAAGAATACATGTAAATAAACTCCTAAAAGTTTTAAACAAGTTCCAAGGCTAAGCCATATTTTATTCTACAATAATATAACTGAAACTTTTAAAATTGTATGTTTAAGAAAGAGAGTCTAGGAAGATGTTTAGATCCTTGATCTGGCCTAATTCAATTTCATGTTGTTAGCATGTGGAGATGTAGCCAAATTCTAATTCTGCCATGCCAAGTGTTTGCTTTACTCCAATATTTGTGCAGTATGTCAGTTGTGTTTGATATACATTTCATTATTATCTAAGTCATTAATAAAAATTTTACATAGAACTAGATCAAAATCAGAGCACTGTAGCATGCCACTAGAAACTTCTCTGCAAGTTGACCTTTACTTGTCAGGCAGTATTCTTTTACTAGCATATAACTTACACTTTTCCATCTTGTTCATAGGAATAGCAAGGATCTTTGACAGATGATTTGCTAATATTTAGATACTGTATGTCTACATTTTTACTGATTTGATAATCTAATAACCAATTCAAAAATAGAAATGAAACATTTATTTAATATGACTTCTTCTTAGAGAATTTATTCTATGTTGTCATGATTACTATTTTATCCTAGGTGCTCACAAGCCATTCTTTTAATAACCTGTTCTAAAATTTTTCACTTAATCTCCATGAGGTTTCATGGTGTAGTCTAAGGAGCCTATAAGCTTCTTATCCCTTTTGAAAACTAAAGCCAATGTTTGCCATCTCCAATCTATTGCCACATTTTACCCATACCATAGTCTCTGAAACATTAACAACTGTGACTAAGTGATAAAATCTATAAGAGCTTTCACCATTCTAGGATAGAATTTTAATTCATTTAGAACAGTCAGATGCCTTTTAATGAACAACTACTTCATAAGGCTGTTGTGAGGATTAAATGAGTTAATATTTGCAATGTGCTTAGAGCAGCAATGAACATAGTAAGCACTTGGTAAATAGTAGTGATAATAATATCAATAATAATAATACATAATGCTTCTACTTTTTTGTCCCATTCTATTTCTTTCTTCATCTAATTAAAGGTGTTTTTATCCTTATGTTCACAGTCTCCCCCAAGTAAATACATACAACATCATTCCACTTCATTTCTTGGCGAGCTTTTAAATAGAATATACTCTTTCATCACTATATTCCACTCTGTAGCACCAACCCACTTCCCCATGTTTTGATGATACATACTTGTGAGGCTTTGTAAGACTGTGCTGTGATCAATCTCCAAAACAACTTTGGATTGCTGCCTGCTTACTGTCATTCAGAGAATCAAGGTTGTGACTACCTAGTTCATTCAGGACTGTGCCCTGCCCTGAACCTTCCCTTTCTCAGAGATCATTAGTTGATTGACCTCTATCTCCAAACCTTCTTTTAGTATATTCAATACCTGGATTATCTTTTTTGCATGAGGGGTCTTTTGCAACCTAGGAAGATGGGCATATTGCCAAATCTGGAGAGGCTGACTAATTTGTATGTGCTCCAATGTCTCAGGACTAAGCTACCTATATTGTTGTCAACCTAGAAATATTACCTAACTTCTGTGGACCTCAGTTATGCCATCTTTTATGTGGAGAAAACAAAAGCCCTTCCTTGTGGGGTTATTTCAAGAACTGAATAAGAAAATACATATGAAATATCTATTCCAAGCCAGACTCCTAGATAGTATACAATAAATATTATTAATTCAATATAAAGGCCTGGCACTGACCTGCTGGCAAAGGAGATGAATTCAGAGTCACTACCATTCAGAGGGCCACATTAGCTTTAAATGTTGTTTGAACATCCAGTATTCACATATATCTCCCAGTCTGTGGATTATTGAGTGCATCCAGCCCAGTAAGGCACTTATTGGTAATTCCTTGTGCACTGAGGCTACTATAAGGACTAAGAATCCCTTAACTTCAAAAACTTAGGGTCTAGTATTCGTCACAATGATAATAGCTAAAAATATAGCATTGCTACATGTGAAGCACTGCTCTAAGCCCCTTATGAATCAATTGCTTTAATCCTTACACTAGTGCCCTTTGTGGTAGGTACTATTTTTTAAAATTTTTATTTTTAGTTGTAGATGGACATAATACCTTTATTTAATTTATTTATTTTGATGCGGTGCTCAGGATCAAACCTAGTGCCTCACACATGCTAGGCAAGTGCTTCACCACTGAGGTGTACTTCCAACCCCTGTGGTGGGTATTATTAGTGCCACCATCCTCAACTGACAGAGATGAAGAAACTGAGGTACTGAGAAGTTAAGGAGCTTTGCAAGATCCCATAATCACAACATACAGGAACCACACCAGGTTTTGAATACAGGTTATAAATCTAAGGTCTTCACATTTAACCTCTATGCATTAATGCCTTTCTATAGTAGTGGGAAAAAGTGAGATAAAGAACAATACAAGGATATATGCTTTGTTATATTTAAGTAATCCCAAAGTAGAAACACTTGGAGGTAGTGGACCTAACCAAAGTGGGAATAATGATGGCCAAGGAAGTGTCGAAGTAGGTAAAAGAGGAAAAGGGGAAATTTCCCTGAGAAAATCGCCTAAAATTCTTTTTATAAACTTAGGAGAAATTAGATGAAAGTGGAGGAAAGGGCATTTTGGTAAGAGCATATCATACCTAGTCAAAGTTATCCATTTAAGTGATATTAAGTACTATTCTTTCTATGGTTCCTCTCCCTTCTCCTCCACTGCCACTTAAACCCTCTTGAGTAGGTTAATTATTATATGAGAAAGTATTTTTTCTAGTACTAATGAGAGATAATGACTATAGAACCAAAGAACTATTATTCTTAAGCTATGAGCCAAAAATTGAAACTTCATGCTGAAATCCATATTATTAAACTTCTGTGTTCTCCTTCCTAGTTCAGGGTTCCATCTATGGATATAACAGAGTTTAAAGATCCTCTCATGCTTTAATTCTCCAGAAAGCTTCTTTTCCTCCCTGCCAAGTGAGTCTCAGTTCCAACACTATCATTTAGCATTGATGGCACAGCTTTGTACCTTCTTAATAAAAGCTGTTTAAGAGTAGTTAAGAGTTTGGATTTAGAAGTCAACAGATATGGCTTTAAGGTTTAGTTCTGCTCCTAATTAGCAGTAGGAACTTAGGCAAATTACAGGACCTTTCTTAATCTGTTATTCTGATCTTAAAAAATAGGTTAATAGCATTCACGTCACATAGTTATTGCAAGGAGTATTTTAATTCAAATCACTTCTGATTTGCACTCTCATTTCAGTTTCCTTCTCTCTTGTTTTTCTTCCCCTGTGTCACATCCCTCCCTTTTTCATCCCCTTGATGCCGGTTTTATTCCTTGTGGCTTTTCAGAATCCTATTTTACTGCTTTCCTTTCTGTATCTGTTTCTCCATTCAGTCCAAGCACTTTCAGTACAAGTGGTCTGGCCTGCCTTTAACACTTGGTTAAGTGGAGTGGTGCTTATTTTAATCAGGAGTCAAACCTAACCCACTCCCTTTGGGCTGCGGATGTGGCTCAAGTGGTAGCGCGCTCGCATGCGTGCGGCCCGGGTTCGATCCTCAGCATCACATGCAAACAAAGATGTTGTGCCCGCCGAAATCTAAAAAATAAAGATTAAAAAAAATTCTCTCTGTCTCTCACTCTCTCTTTAAAAAAAAAAAAAACAAAAACCTAACCCACTCCCTGCAGAGCACTGGAACAGTTCCCTTAGCTTCTCATCCCCTTAATCTGGATTCACTTTTAAGTGGAATTGTAGCCGTTTTTGGTTTCCCTACATTATTCTCTTTGCTGTCCCTCAGTTCACATCCCTAACTCAAAGTTTACTTGATAATCTGTTACTCATTAGAATTTTTGGCCAAGCATTGTTTCAATTCCCTCAACTAATTTTGCTTGACCTACTCTTAGATGGTATTTTTTATGAGAATGATGTGGATAGATATTAGCCATGATCTATTCACCAAAATGAATTTTAAAGATTTTGCTGCAACTTTTAAAACCTGGATTTCAGATTAATATGACCACTCCAGCTCACAAAGACAAATCAGAATCATGTGGAGCAGTCACATCTGGCCAGAAAAATGGGTAGCAACCACCTTTATTGATTTTCAGCATATTCTGACAGATGGCTATAGCTTGGTATGAGGCTAACTGTCCTTGTTGGCTTTAGGCTAATGTGACAATTAAGTGGAGTCCACAGGGTTATTTTTATGAAAGAAGAGCAAAGGAGGAGATGTGGGCAAGAAGTGAAAAGAGAAATGAAATCTATATGAGTAATGCTTGTTTCCACACTTGTAGAGCTAGTGTCTGTCCTGGGGAAATAAGAACCATTTGGAAGAAATATTCATTAATAGTGATGGTAGTGATTTAAATATCTATGGAATAATATAGCCTTTACACGTTAACCCATAAATGTAAGTTCTCTAGCACCAGTTATAATTCTTTATTATATAGTAGTACTAAAATCTACCTAATATTTATAAGCAGCATTTTCCTTAGGACATTTGCAATGAAAAAATAGATTTACAGGCATAATTTTTTCCTTCAATAATGACTAGCGGGGAAAAAACTCAGAATGCACATATGCAGAGCTTAGATCCAACAATATCTCATGCTTTAATCCTTTAACAGCACTGGGGTTAGCAAAATCTATCTTCAGCCACAGATTTAAAGATTCTTTTTAAGACAGGAAAAGACTTCTTAGAACTAATCTATGACCTATAAATCCTGTTTACTACACATGAACAGGAATCAACCAACCTTTTCAGCCTACACCAAATGATGGATGTAGACTGTGTTAAATTTACATGAAAAAGAATTCTGCAGTCTCAAAAATATATTTTACATATTGAGAATAAAAATATATCTATAATAGTTAATGTGCTTAGGCATTGAGGAACAATATTTTGGAGATCATTTTTTTTTTTTTTAAAGAGAGAATGAGAGAGGAGAGAGAGAGAGAGAGAGAGAATTTTTTTTTTTTAATGTTTATTTTTTAGTTCTCGGCAGACACAACATCTTTGTTGGTATGTGGTGCTGAGGATCGAACCCGGGCCGCACGCATGCCAGGCGAGCGCGCTACCGCTTGAGCCACATCCCCAGCCCCTTTGGAGATCATTATGATGCAGTCACTAGTGTCTTTTGTGGTGGTATTATTTTTGTGTTGTTGGTGGTATTATTTTTAAATATGTTTTTAATTGACTATTCTTAAGTTCATTTCAAAATAAAACCATAAGCAAACATAATTTGTTTCATTTTAAAAGAAAATTTCATCATAAGTGAAATAAAATCTGATTTTAATAAGGAAAATATTTATTTAGCAATCTAAATGTGAACATAAACAGATATTTTAGAGAATTTTTTAAGTGAGTTGGTTGATGTACTATACATCAGTCAAAAATTAAAATTTAAAGGGATCTCTGTATCTAATTTTTGCTTTCCATCCCGTTATACTCAAAGACTTTCCTACCCCAGATTATATATTTAAAACAGAAATGAGGATTTTTTTTTTGAGAGAGAGAGAGAGAATTTTTAATGTTTATTTTTTAGTTTTCGGCGGACACAACGTCTTTGTTTGTATGTGGTGCATGAGGATTGAACCCGGGCCGCACGTATGCCAGGCGAGCGCGCTACCGCTTGAGCCACATCCCCAGCCCCAGAAATGTGGAGTTTTGAGAAGAGACTTGTTTTGAGAAGGAAACAAGTTTTTAACAACCTCATTAACTACAAAGTTACTTATCTAGTTAATCATAATATATATTTTCATTACCATGTCAAGTAAACAGACACTTGCCTGTTATACTTTACTGAAAGTATGAAATATGTTTGAAGTAGCAGAAAGTAATTTTTCCTGTTCATTATTCTTCTGATTTTCAACAGGTATGAGTGTGTATGTATGTGTGTGTGTGTGTGTGTGTGTGTGTGTGTGTATCAAAGACATAACATAACACTAAGCCTCTCCCTTTGGGAGAATCCAGCTGGTTCTTTATTAATTCCACAACACAGAAATTTTTGTAGCTTTAAACGCAAAAGATAAGGTCAGGTTAATCTTGGGGTCTTTGAAATGTCTCTGCAAGAGTTGTGAAAATGTGGTACTGAGTATTCCATTTAAAGAACAAGAAAGCTCAAAAAGAATTGCTCCCTTTGGCAAACAGATAAGCAAATAAACAGTAACATCTGTGTCTCCATTCTGTCAAATTATTTTTTTGTGTGCAAAGGTATAAGAAAGTATATAATGAAAATACCTTAAGTGAAAACTGGTTTTTGATAAATACTATGGTGAATTAATTTTAGTGTAGATAAGTTTCAACAAATTTGAACAAATATTTATTATGCTTCTACTGTGTGCCATCCCTGTCCTATTTGCTGAGGCTACAACAAAGAAAAAAAAACAGACAAAAACCCTGCCTTTGATGAGCTTACATTCTAGTGGGGGAAAGAGCTACCTTTTCTCTAAAATGTTAATCTTTTAATGTTTATATTAGTGCATTATATTTATGCATGACAGTGTGGTTCATTTTGCCACATTCAGAAATACATATAACATAGGTTGCTCCATTTTAATCCCCAGTACTTCCTCTTTCCTTCTCCATTTCCCTCCCCATGATGCCCTTCCTTTACTCTATTTGTTTTCCTTCTATTTTTTAATTGGTGCATTATAATTATATATAGAATTGGAATGCATTGTGATATATTCCTGCATGCATATAGTATAATTTTGTTAACTTCATCCCCTAGTTCTTCTCCCCACCATTGGTTATCACCTTTACTTTACTGATCTCTCTTCTATTTTTGTGAGATACCTCTTTTTATTTCTTCTTTTCCTTGTAGCTTCCACATATAAGAGAAAATATTTGACCCTTGGTTTTGATTCTGGCTTATTTCAGTTAGCATGATGTTCTTCAGTTTCATCCATTTACCAGCAAATGAAAATTTCATCCTTCCTTAGGGATGAATAGAGCTCCATTGTGTATATATACCACATTTTCTAATTCCATTCATCTATCAAATGGCACTAGGGATGGTTTCATTACTTGACTATTGTGAATCGTGCTGCTATAAACATTGATATATTTTCATCACTATAGTATTCTAATTTTAATTCTTTTTAAAAATTTGTTTAGACATTGATGGACCTTTATTCATTTATTTGTATGTGGTGCTGAGAATTGAACCCAGTGCCTTACATGTGCTAGGCAAGTACTCTACCACTGAGTCACAACCCCAGCCCTCTAATTTTAATTCTTTAAGATAAATACCAAGGAGTGGAATAGCTGGGTCATATGATTGTTCTATTCCTACTTTGAGGAATTTCTATACTGCTTTCCAAAGTGGTTGATCTAATTTGCAGTTTCACCAACAATGTATAAATGTACATTTTTCCTTGAATCCTTACCTGATTATTGTTATTTGTATTATTGATGATATTATTAGCCTCAAAAAGATTAACATTTTAGTTGTTGAAGCCAAAATTTCAATCTTATTGAGGCTAATTATAAGATTTGGCTGAATAGAATTTGGAAGATGGGAGAGAAGATTCAAAGAGAAGGCAGAGAGAAGTTAAAGATACCTCTGAGATGTCTTCCTTTACATACCTTTCCCTCTCTCTTAGTTTGAGTACTTTAACAAAATACTTCAAACCAGGTAATTTATGAACAATATAAATTATTCCTAATAGTTCTGAAGGCTGGGAAGTCTTAGATCAAGGCCCCAGAAGATTTAATTTCTGGTGAGGGCCCATTCCTCATAGATGGCCCCTTCTTATGGTGTCCTTACATGGCAGAAGGGGCCAATAAGTTCTTTTAAGTCTATTTTATGAGAATATTAATCCCATACACAAATGTGGAGCCTTGATGACCTAATCACTTCTCAAAAGCACCACCTGAGGGATTAGATTTTACCTGATGAATTCTAGAGGGACACAAATATTCAGAATTTAGTGACCTCCCCACCTCAACTTCACGTAGAAATTCTTGATGTGTGGTCCATAGTTACCTGTGCATATATCTGTCATAACCTTTAGTTCATTGTATATTTATTTGCACCACAAATCTTTTATTTGTTTTTATTCTCCATTGCAACTTGAATAAAGAATTATGTCCTTTCTTACTAAGATTCTTTAGTACTTGGCTCATACTTTTCAACAAAAATTTTATAGGATGCATAGACAGACTATCTTAGCAGGAAACTATAGATGGAGTAAATATTTTAAATCAATAACAGAAGTTGGTAAAAGCAGTTAATGAGTTTTCCTTTGGAAATATTAGAACATCTGTGTGAGATATCCAGGTCAAAGTGTTCAATGTCCAATAAATTGTTGAAAATATGGATCCAGGTGCAGAGAGGAAGGGGAAAAAAATGTTTCTTTTCCTGCTTACTGAATGTTTACCATGTACCAAGCATTTTGCCAAGGAATTATATTATTTATTCCAACTTACATTTTTAAAACAGAAGTGTAAAAAAGTTGAACAACATGCCACAAGGTCACCAGTTAGTAAGTAGTAGAGCCAGTCCAAACCTAGGTGTATCTGATTCTAGAGCTCATGATAGACATGGATAATTAAGAGTTTCATTGGTAGACATAGTAATTGAACTTCTGTGAATAATGGAGGAAATCTTTGAGTTCAATGCAAAATAAGAGAAGGCCATAAACTATACCATGAAATCACTTTTATCTTAGCAGTCCAAGAAGGAGAAAAAGACTAATCATGCAAGAGCACAAACAAGAGATGAAAAAATTTCAAGGAAATGGTGATCATGATTTTCAAATGTCACAAAGGAGTCAAATAAAACATGGATGAGAAGAGACCATTGATTGGATCTGTCAATTACAAACTTTTAAGCAGCCAAATTTCAGTAATGTGGTAAGATTGAAGCTACACTCCTTGGGTTTGAAGAATTGGTAAAAGATAAGAGAATGGAAACAAAAGATAGACTTCTCTTTTGAAATGGGATAGCAGACTGAAAGGAAACTGAATCTGGGTAAAAATTTCATGCAGATTGGAAGGGGAATAAAACAGGAACTACATTCCATGAAGAGGTACACAGTGGTCATCAGGATGGTGATGTTATGAACAGGAAGAACAGGAAGAAAATGACATATCAAGTTAGAGAGCAAATTTCTTAATGGTAAAGGACATAGAAATGTGCAGGCGCCATTACATAGTGCTAAAGAAATCATGGGATGCCACATAGCAGTCGAGGCTTCTTAAGTTGCCAAGTCATAACAAGAGCAAACTTCATGAATTACTAAATATAGTATGTGCAAAAATTTGCCTCAGTTACTCTCATAGTAGAAAGTGATATTTTATCCTCCCACCCTTACTTAAAATTGTCTTTCAAATATAAGTCATATTCCCAAAAGCAAGTAACTATCATTGGCCAAGCTATGATCATAACTCAAACTTCTCATCTACCTCAGACATACACAATATACTAGGTAGTGACTTGTTATTGATGAAAATACTTAATAGTGACATGGATTCTCAAGGCTTATATTAAAAAATAGATGGTAATGTAAATTACTATTATAAGTTCTAATACATATGACTATTTCTAATTTAACTGTGAAAATATCAACTATGATATTAGCTTCTTAAGTAAATTGAGTTTCTTTTGGCATAAAATATTTACAATCTTTTATTTCCCCTAATCTTCAACTAAAATAATTATCTTTTATCTATGACAGTCTAATCTTTCAAATTTTGTCATTAACATAGTCAGTGGTATCATTTACTTAGAAAACTTTATGGCAGCATGGCTGGTTCCTTTTTGATAGCTGAATATATTTGGTTAAAATTAAAAAGTCAGATTTTAGGTAATGTATACATGTAACTATGCATGTGTGTATGCACATATAGGCTTGTGCATATGTAAGTATGTATGGATAATTCTCAATTGTCCAAAATATCTTCCTCATTATCTCATATCAAGGTCTCAGAAAATTTTACTAATGTATCCTATTGGTAGTTGGAGTAAGAGTTGGAGCTGAAATGAAAGTTTCCATACAACTATTCTAATAATTAAACTCTTAACAATTCATCTCTGGTATGTAAAGAACCACAAGTTTCCCTTTTTATCTTCTGGTGAATATTTATGGTTTGGTTAAATTTCCCTGCCTGGAGACATCAACTAGTTTTTATTCTATTTATATTAAAATCTTGATGATCCTAAATGCCTAGAAAACTGGAAAGATCTGGTTAATTGGATTTGGTGATTAGCTTCAGGTTAAATAGAACTTTTCAAAAATTGTCATTCTTATTTAAAACCATTCTTAATTATGAATGTACTTTCCATTTTAATCCAAATGAACATAATTTAATCTTTTATAATTGAAAATACTATAATATTCCAGAGTTGTCATTTCAAATATGAAATTTTATTGTACAGTGCTCTAGATATAGAGGTAATTATAGATGAGCAAACCATCTAGTGGTCCCAGAGTATCCTCTTCCACTTTTGAATGGCCTCCTGTGATAGGTGAAAAAGCACTGGGTTTAGAGTTAGAAATCTTGAAAGAACACATAGTCTCAAAGAAAAATAACTATAATTTCTGTCACTCAAAGATCATTACCACTAATGTTTCCAAATATTCTACTCTAAATTAAGTTTCTGTAGAGTAGGTATTTGATTTTTATTTATTTTTAGTTTGGGGTGGGAGAGGATAGCACAGGGCCATGTTGAAAATATATACTATATGAATTCTGGTTTTTTCCCAACATGGAAAATTACTATTGCCTTAGGAATTTTATGGTAACTGAGAGCAGAAAACATTTCAATCTAAGTCAAATATAAAGGAGGTTTTAAAAAATGATAATGAGGGTGCTGAGGCTATACCTAGCATGTGTGAGGCACTGGGTTCAATCCTCAGCACCACATAAAAATAAACTAAAGGCAACCTTTCCATCTACAACTACAAAAATATTTTTAAATGATAATTGGTATGCTATTCTCACAGTGCAAAAAACACAATAAAAACCTAATAGAAGATACAACTCGTTCCATCATTCTTTGTCTTTCCAGGGCCACATGTATCATTTCTGTTTCTCTCTATGTATTTGTTCTATTTTCAGGCTTTACTTTAGATGGGATTTCATTCTCTCTCCATTATATTTTATCTCCATCCCTATGTCTAGATTTCTGAGGACTACAATTTCCCGTGAAGTTGGCCATCTAATTCTTGATCAATTAACTATGGCTGCATGGAGTGGGGATTGGAGGATGGGAAAATTGTGCATAGGAATGCCTTGTCAATGGCTCTGTGCTGAAAGACAATAATTAGCATGTCTAATATGTTTATGTGGTTGCAAATTCTTTGTATATTCTATGATTGCATAATATTCCATGAAATGAATTATTAGTTTCCTTTCTGTCTTGGGTCTGTTTACTTCCAGTCAGTTAATGAAGAAGGAGACTGAGGACCCTGAGTTTGGAAGTTTTTATGCCTTGAAGTATCAAAACATCACTTTGCACACACTTTACATTTCTTCATCTAGAACTCAGTCACATGACCACACCTAAGAAAAATGGGAAATGTTTTCTACCTCTGTGTCCTGGAAGAGAAAATAGAGATGTTTATTAGGAGCAGACATTCTCTGCTTCAGACCACCCCTTTGATTTTGTGGCTAATATTTCAAATGACAGCCAATCCTTTTGTGTTCTTGTCCTTTAGAAAAAAAATTATGCTGGATAGATTAGGAGACTGAATTGAGTGGCATTTCTTGATATTTTATGGCATTATAAAGCATTTTTACCTTTAAATTGCATGCATGAATAAGACTGTCAAAGAAATAAGAACTGGTATAAGGCAAATGTTGATAAACATCCTTTAAAAGTTGCATTAGAGGCTGAGTACAGTGATGCACACCTATAATCCTAGCAACTCAGAAGGCTGATGCAGGAGGATCACAGATTTGAGGCTAGCCTCAGAAACTTAATGAGACCCTGTCTCAAAAAAAAAAAAAAAAAAAAAAAAAAAAAAAGAAAGAAAGAAAAAAGAAAAAGAAAAGGGCTGGGGATATAGCTCAATGGTAAAGCAGCGCCCTCCTGGGTTCAATCTCTAGAACTGCAAAAAAAAGGAAAATAAAGATTACATTAGAACAGCAATCTAGATTTTCAACTTGAAGAGTTTAATGGGAAACTCTTAGGCTCTGTTCTTCTTGCACTACTTTGTAATTAATTTTAAACATTCTTTCTTTAAAATAAGATGCCCTTGCTAATGTAGATTACAATTCAATAAAAACAAATGATACAGAAAAGTATACTATGTCAACTGGCTCATAAAATAAACGAGGAAAATACATGTCTGTAGAAAATGAGGATGAATAAAAAGGTAATCAAATATACTACTCTGCCTACTACCCACTCCTTTAAAAAGAAAAGAAACAACCAAAGTAAATAGCCAGTAAAGACAATTCTATAAAATCAGCAGGTTGCTCTGATGAGTTAAATTGGGAGCTGGTTTTCAGCATTTGCAAAGGGAAATACAATTGAATTTCTTTACACAATGAAAAGTTTTTTTTTAAGAAGTCCCAGAAAATTTAGAATCCACTTTAGTTTCAAAGGTGTGGTCCCATATTTGTCCCAGGTCACAAGTTTGTTCTGCTTTTTTTTAAAAAAAATATTGTATAATTGTCAATGGACCTTTATTTTATTTATTTACATGTGGTGCTGAGGATCGAACCCAGTGCCTCACACATCCTAGGCAAGCACTCTACCACTGAGCCACTACCCCAGACCCTTGTTCTGCTTTTAAGCAGTCCCTGTTAGGAAGTGAACTACTAAAAACTGTTATTTCTTCATGGGAACCATGTATAATATGAAAAGATGACTGAAAATGTAATCTTCAATAGCTTTCTAAATGTTTCTACTTTAAAAGGATTATACCTTTCACATCACATCTCAAGCCCTAAATTATTATTAAATGAAAATGAAGTAAGCTTACTTATCTAAGTAAATAATTTTATATATTGGCCTGAGCCTTTTAATATCGTAACATTTGCATTGATAGAAAATATTAATTTGATATTTACCTTTCAACTGGTGTAGAGTTTTTAAATATCAATTTTTAAATTAAAGTCAAATCCACAGAGCATAACTTGAAGAAAGAAAATGAGAGGTGGACTTAAAAGGACATTATTATGAAGCAGTGTAGAATTGTTTATTTTAATTTATTTTGGGGTCTACTGAAGCAGCTTGGTCAAATATTGTGAAATATGCAGTATTTTCATTCTGTAGGATTTATATTTCTACACGAGCACTCCTGATTTCATTTTACCTACAAATATCCTCTACCAAAAATGTTTATTTTCTATAGGAAAGTCCAATATACTATTGTTTGAAAATTTTCTGATGTCTTTCACATTCTAAACAAGGAGACATGACAATTAGCTCACTTTCATAATGGTTATAAGTATATACTACCCTCCTAATATCATATTATTATTTCTGTAATTTTAAGAGGTGAAAGAAATATTTCCATAAAAACACATTCAGGGAAATATTTAGCTTAAATATATGTTGATCTTTGAGAAAAATCAGATGGTCATTTGACTTAAGAATACTGTATTACCTTAATGATTAATATTATGACTGATATTGTGAACTAATATATGCTTGGTGGTTAACTAAATAGGTTTTATAATTCATGCTTTGGTTTTTAAAATATTTATTGAGTACCTGTTGGCTATGCATCATTTTAGATGCTAGGAATACAGCAGTAAGTAAGATATCTCTACTGTCATGTGGCTTGCATTTTATTAAACAACAAAACTGAAGGTAGTTTCCAACTCAATTGTTGGTTGTGTGATATTACAAAATTATATATCTTCATACCTGATTCTTGGCTACATCACCTATGAAAGGCAGATACTCTATCTAAGAGTGACATTTTAAGAATTCAGTGACATGAAGTACTTTATCAGAGTGCTTCGTACATATGTTCAGTAAATAGCAATTATTTTTAAATTATTACTATTTCTATCAATAGTAATTCTTTTTTTATTGGTTGTTCAAAACATTACAAAGCTCTTGACATATCATATTTCATACATTAGATTCAAGTGGGTTATGAACTCCCATTTTTACCCCAAATACAGATTGCAGAATCACATCGATTACACATCCACATTTTTACATAATGCCATATTAGTAACTGTTGTATTCTGCTACCTTTCCTATCCCCTACTATCCCCCCTCCCCTCCGCTCCCATCTTCCCTCTCTACCTCATCTGCTGTTGTTCAATTCTCTCCCTTGTGTTTCTCCCCCTTTCTCCTCACAACCTCTTATATGTAATTTTGTGTAACATTGAGGGTCTCCTTCCATTTCCATACAGTTTCCCTTCTCTCTCACTTTCTCCCACCCAACTCGTCTCTGTTTAATGTTAGTCTTTTCCTCATGCTCTTCTTCCCTGTTCTGATCTTAGTTGCTCTCTTTATATCAAAGAAGACATTTGGCATTTGTTTTTTAGGGATTGGCTAGCTTCACTTAGCATTATCTGCTCTACTGCCATCCATTTCCCTGCAAATTCCATGATTTTGTCATTTTTTAGTGCTGCGTAATACTCCATGGTGTATAAATGCCACATTTTTTTTATCCATTCATCCATTGAAGGGCATCTGGGTTGGTTCCACAGTCTAGCTATTGTGAATTGTGCTGCTATGGACATCGATGTGGCAGTATCCCTGTAGTACGCTCTCTTAAGGTCTTCAGGGAATAGTCCAAGAAGGGCAATAGCTGGGTCAAATGGTGGTTCCATTCCCAGCTATCACAGGAATCTCCATACTGCTTTCCAAATTGGCCGGACCAATTTGCACTCCCACCAGCAATGTACAAGAGTACCTTTTTCCCCACATCCTCGCCAACACTTGTTGTTGTTTGACTTCATAATGGCTGCCAATCTTACTGGAGTGAGATGGTATTTTAGGATGATTTTGATTTGCATTTCTCTGACTGCTAGAGAAGGTGAGCATTTTTTCATGTACTTGTTGATTGATTGTATGTCCTCCTCTAAAAAGTGTCTGTTCAGGTCCTTGGCCCATTTGTTGATTGGGTTATTTGTAATCTTATTGTTTAATTTTTTGAGTTCTTTGCATATTCTGGATATTAGGGCTCTATCTGAAGTGTGAGGAGTAAAAATTTGTTCCCAGAATGTAGGTTCCCTATTTACCTCTCTTATTATTTCTCTTGCGGAGAAAAAAACTTTTTAGTTTAAGTAAGTCCCATTTGTTTATTCTTGTTATTAACTCTTAGGCTATGGGCGTCCTATTAAGGAATTTGGAGCCCGACCCCACAATATGTAGATCAGAGCCAACTTTTTCTTCTATCAGGCGCAGAGTCTCTGATTTGATATCAAACTCTTTGATCCATTTTGAGTTAACTTTTGTGCATGGCGAGAGAAAGGGGTTCAGCTTCATTGTGTTGCATATGGATTTCCAGTTTTCCCAGCACCATTTGTTGAAGATGCTATCCTTCATCCATTGCATGCTTTTAGCCCCTTTATCAAATATAAGATAGTTGTAGTTTTGTGGATTGGTCTCTGTGTCCTCTATTCTGTACCATTGGTCCACCGGCCTGTTTTGGTACCAGTACCATGCTGTTTTTGTTACTATTGCTCTGTAGTACAGTTTGAAGTCTGGTATCGCTATACTGCCAGATTCACACTTCCTGCTTAGAATTGCTTTTGCTATTCTGGGTCTTTTGTTTTTCCATATGAATTTCATGATTGCTTTATCTGTTTCTACAAGAAATGCCGTTGGGATTTTGATTGGCATTGCATTAAACCTGTAGAGAACTTTGGGTAATATTGCCATTTTGATGATGTTAGTTCTGCCTATCCATGAACAGGGTATATTTTTCCATTTTCTAAGATCTTCTTCTATTTCTCTCTTTAGGGTTCTGTAGTTTTCATTGTATAAATCTTTCACCTCTTTTGTTAGGTTGATTCCCAAGTATTTTATTTTTTTGAGGATATTGTGAATGGAGTGGTTTTCCTCATTTCCATTTCAGAAGTTTTGTTGCTGATATACAGAAATGCCTTTGATTTATGCATGTTGATTTTATATCCTGCCACTTTGCTGAATTCATTCATTAACTCTCGTAGTTTCTTTCTAGATCCTTTTGGGTCTGTTAAATATAGTATCATATCATTCGCAAATAGTGATAATTTAAGTTCTTCTTTTCCTATTTTTATGCCTTTAATTTCTTTTGTCTGTCTAATTGCTCTGGCTAGTATTTCAAGAACTAAATTGAATAGAAGTGGTGATAGAGGGCATCCCTGTCTTGTTCCAGATTTTAGAGGGAATGCCTTCAGTTTATCTCCATTGAGAATGATGCTAGCCTGAGGCTTAGCATAGAGATAGCTTTTACAATGTTGAGGTAAGTTCCTGTTATCCCTAGTTTTTCTAGTGTTTTGAACATAAAGGGATGTTGTACTTTGTCAAATGCTTTTTCTGCATCTATTGAGATGATCATATGGTTCTTATCTTTAAGTCTATTGATGTGGTGAATAACATTTATTGATTTCCGTATATTGAACCAGCCTTGCATCCCAGGGATGAATCCTACTTGATCATGGTGCACAATTTTTTGATATGTTTTTATATTCGATTCGCCAGGATTTTATTGAGAATTTTTGCATCTAGGTTCATTAGAGATATTGGTCTGTAGTTTTCTTTCTTTGAAGTGTCTTTGTCTGGTTTAGGAATCGGTGATGTTGGCCTCATAGAATGAATTTGGAAGAGCTCCTTCTTTTTGTATTTCCTGAAATAACTTGAAAAGTATTGGTATTAATTCTTCTTTGAAGGTTTTGTAAAACTCCGCTGTATACCCATCTGGTCCAGGGCTTTTCTTGTTTAGTAGTCTTTTGATGGCTTCTTCTATTTCTTCCTTTGTTATTGGTCTGTTTAAATTGTGTGTGTCTTCCTGACTCAATCTGGGCAGATCATATGACTTAAGAAATTTATCGATATCTTCACTATCTTCTATTTTATTGGAATATAGGGTTTTCAAAATACTTTCTAATTATCTTCTGTATTTCTGTAGTGTCTGTTGTGATATTGCCTTTTTCATCCCGTATGTTAGTAATTTGAGTTCACTCTCTTCTCTTTGTTAGCATGGCTAAGGGTCTGTCGATCTTATTTATTTTTTCAAAGAACCAACTTTTAGTTTTATCAATTTTTTCAATGGTTTTTTTTGTTTCAATTTTGTTGATTTCCACTCTGATTTTAATTATTTCTTGTCTTCTACTATATTTGCTGTTGTTTTGCTCTTCCTTTTCTAGGTTTTTGAGGTATAGTGTGAGTTCATTTATTTGTTGGTTTTTTCTTTTTTTGAGGAATGAACTCCAGGAAATGAATTTCCCTCTTAAAACTGCTTTCATTGTGTCCCATAGATTCCGGTATGTTGTGTCTGTATTGTCCTTTATCTCTAAGAATTTTTTGATTTCCTCCTTTATGTCTTCTGTAACCCATTGATCATTCAGTAACATATTGTTCATTTTCCAGGTGATGCTGGATTTTTCCTTCCTTCTTTTATCATTGATTTCCAGTTTCATTCCATTATGATCAGATATGGTGCATGGTATTATCTCCACACCTTTATATTTTCTAAGAGTTGCCGTATGGCATAATATATGGTCTGTCTTTGAGAAGGATCCATATGCTGCTCAGAAGAACGTGTATCCACTTGATGATGGTTGATATATTCTATATATGTTGGTTAAGTCTAGGTTCTTGATTGTGCTGTTGAGTTCTATAGTTTCTTTATTCAGCTTTTGTCTGGAGGATCTGTCTAATGGCAAGAGCGGTGTGTTGAAGTCACCCATAATTATTGTGTTGTGGTCTATTTGACTCTTGAACTTGAGGAGAGTTTGTTTTATGAATGTTGCAGCACCATTGTTTGGTGCATACGAATTGATAATTGTTATGTCTTATTGGTTGATGGTTCCTTTTAACAGTATATAGTGTCCTTCTTCATCCCTTTTGATTAACTTAGGTTTGAAGTTGATTTTATTCGATATGAGTATGGCCACTCCTGCTTGCTTCCGAGGGCCATGTGAGTGGTATGATTTTTCCCAACCTTTCACCTTCAGCCTGTGTATGTCTTTTCCTATCATATGAGTCTCCTGAAGGCAGCATATTGTTGGGTTTGTTTTTTTAATCTAGGTTACTAGCCTATGTCTCTTGATTGGTGAATTTAAGCCATTAACATTTAAGGTTACAATTGAAATATGGTTTGTACTTCCAGTCATGTTTGTTTATTTATTTATTTTAGTTTGGCTAGTTTTTCCTCTTTGGTTATTTTTCTCCCCCTTTACTGAGATACCTCCCACTGTTAGTTTTGGGTGCTATTTTTCACTTCCTCTTCTTGTAGTATTTTGCCCAAAATGTTTTGCAGTGCTGGTTTTCTGGCTGTGAATTCTTTTATCTTTTGTTTATCATGAAATATTTTAATTTCATTGTCAAATCTGAAGCTTAATGTTGCTGGATACAGTATTCTTGGTTGGAATCCATTATTTTTCAGCATTTGAAATATGTCGTTCCAGGATCTTCTCGCTTTCAAAGTCTGTGATGAAAAATCAGCCGTTAACCTAATTGGTTTACCCCTGAAAGTAAACTGCCTCCTTTCTCTCGTAGCTTTTAATATTCCCTCCTTGTTCTGTATGTTGGCTATCTTCATAATTGTGTGTCTTGGAGTTGGTCTATTATAGTTTTGAATGTTTGGGGTTCTGTAGGCTTCCAGGATATGGCAATCCATTCCATCTTCATATCTGGGAAGTTTTCTAGGATTATTTCATTCAACAGATTGTTCATTCCTTTGGTTTGAACCTCTATGCCTTCTTCTATCCCAATGACTCTCAAGTTTGTTGTTTTTTTTTTTTTGACATTCCATAACTCTTGGATAGATTGCTCGTGAATTTTAAGCATCTTTTCTGTGTTGACTATATTCTTTTCAAGTTGATAAACTTTGTCTTCATTATCTGATGTTCTGGCTTCTACTTGATCTAGTCTATTTGTAATATTCTCGTTTGAGTTTTTAATTTGGTTTATAGTTTCCTGCATTTCTAGGATTACTGTTTGATTTTGTTTTTGAATCTCTATCTCCTGGTAGAGTTCCTTTTTTGCAATTTGAATTTGCTTATGCAATTCATTTTCAAGGTATTATTTTATTGTTTCGACTTGCTGTCTCATGACTTCTCTAAGACTCCATTCCATCTGAGTCAGGTATGCCTTGAATTCTTTCTCTGTCTATTTTTCTGAAGTCTCTAGGTTCTCCTGTAGATTTAAGTTTTCCTGTATTGTTTGTAATCCTTTTTTCCCTTGTTTTTTCATGTTGTTGACGTTACTTTCCAGCTCTGTTTAACTGCTGTGTTTCTGTTTTCTCCTATAAATTTGTTTTGGTTTTGTATATCTCTGTGGTCTCTTCTTTGTGGTGGGAGACTGTGCCTAGAAATGTTGGGCTTTATTGTACTTTAAAGCTGTTTCATTAAATTCATAAAAGGCTTCCGAATTCTGTATGCATATAGTGATCTGTTGTTTGGTCTTTGGACTTTATGTTTAGGTTAGGTGCTATGATGGTATGAGGGTTAGTATGTCTTGGCTACTTTGGAAGATTGCTCTACTGAAGGGGGATATTAACAGGTGATTGGATCAGGGTGTTTCGTAGTAGCTAGGTATTTAGGAGCCCTATAGACAGCCTCAAAACATTCACCTATTTGCATTTAGACAATTACACGTAATGGAAGATGAAAGTTGGGGAGTAAGGGAAGGAAGGTGCTCTTAAAAAGAAAGAAGGAGAGAGAGAGATAGATTAGAGGAGAATGGAAAGAACAATAAAACTTGAAATGGGAAAGAAAGAAAGAAGGAAAAGGGGAGAAAAGAAAAAAGAGAGAATAAAAAAAAGTTGAAGTGTTAGAGTTCCATTTTCTTCTCTTCCAGTAGGTGGAGCTGTGCCCTCTGAGCCAAGCTTCTGCCCTCTATGTGCCCACAGCAATCCCTGTAAGGCAGCTCCTGGGAGTCTCTCATTCCTGTCAGTCCAGAGCCATTTCACTTCTCCGGCCCCTCCCCCCTTCCTCCTGCCAGCCAGCCAGCCAGATCCTGTTCACCAGAAGCGGTTCCCCAAGGATCTGGTTACCCTTGCAGCCCCACCATGTGTCCTATTTCCCAAACGACTGAGCACTCTCTCTGTCATTCATCTAAGCCCCAGTGCGGTGGAGTGGTGATCTGGGAACCAACAGTTTAATTTTTCCAGACCCCTTTGGTGGGCATGCCCCCAGAAACTGACGGCTAAGACCTTGGGTGTCACCGCTTGTGGTAAGGGGAGTTGGGGATTGGGAATTCCCTCTGCTTCCCTACAGACACACCCCCGGAGAGATTCCCGAGGTTTTCTCTCTGCTTGTATCTGGAGGGGGTGGGAGTCACACACCTGCTAAACTGGATTCCGCTGGGAAGGAATTCCATTGGCCGAACTCCAATGATGTCACCTCTCTGTTATGGCGGGCCCCAGGTTCCTTGCCGGAGTGTCTGAAGGGAGGGGTAGGACTGGTCTGTCTCTGGTTGGTTTCAGTTCCCAGTTCACTATTTCATGAAGGCTTGGCTAGAGACCTCTTCCTAGAGTCCCTGCGCCGCTCCTGCTGAGCTGTGCCTCGGAGGCTAGCTGCCCAGTCGCGGGGGCCGCGGGTGGGTGGCCGATGGTCGCTGAGTGGCGCGGGCAGAGGCTGGCGGGTCTGTACCTCTGTGCCGCGTGGCAGAGATTCACTCGTCTGGGGCAAACTGCCACCTCCAAAAATCCTACTAATTCCTGGCCAGTCTCTCTTCAGTGGAATTTTGCTAGGAGTTTCTCAGCAGGTAGAATCTAAGCGTATCAATACGTCTCCCTGACCCCGTTATTGAGGAGGTACTGAAAGCACTGCCTCCCTGCCCGCGGCCATGTTGGATCTCCTCCAATAGTAATTCTTTTACTACCAAAATGTCTCACAAAAATGATTGAGAGGAGCTGGGATTGTGGCTCAGCGGTAGAGCACTTTCCTAGCATGTGTGAGGCCCTGAGCTTGATTCTCAGCACCACATATAAATAAATAAAATAAAGGTCCATTGACAACTAAAACTTATTTTAAAAAGTTGTGATATGAATGAATAATATCTTTCATATTTTTTGTTTGTTTTAATTATAATTTTTTGAATTTTTAAAAGATTTTTATTATTTTTTTTAATTTATATATGACAGCAGAATGCATTACAATTCTTATTATACATATGGAGCACAATTTTTCATATCTTTGGTTGTATGCACAGTAAATTCACACCAATTCATGTCTTCATACATGTACTTTGGATAGTAATGACCATCACATTCCACCATCATTAATAACCCCATGCCCCTCCCTTCCCCTCCAACCCCTCTGCCCTATCTAGAGTTTATCTATTCCTCCCCATGCTCCCTCTCCCTATCCCACTATGTATCAGCCTCTTTATATCAAATAAAATATTCAGCATTTGGTTTTTGGGGATTGGCTAACTTAGCATTATCGTCTCTAACTCCATCCATTTACCTGCAAATGTCATGATTTTATTCTCTTTTATTGCTGAGTAAGATTCCATTGTGAATATATGCCACATTTTAAAATCCATTCATCTATTGAAGGTAATATAGGTTGGTTCCACAGTTTAGCTATTGTGAATTGTGCTGCTATAAACATTGATGTGGCTGTGTCCCTGTAGAATGCTGTTCTTAACTCCTTTGGGTATAGACCGAGGAGAGAAATAGCTGGATCAAATGGTGGTTCCATTTCCAATTTTGCAAGGAATCTCCATACTGCTTTCCATATTGGCTGCATCAATTTTCAGTCCCACCAGCAGTGTATGAGTGTACATTTTTCCCCACATCCTCGCCAACACTTATGTTGTTTGTGAGTTCATAATAGCTGCCATTCGGACTGGAGTGAGATGAAATCTTAGAGTAGTTTTGATTTGCATTTCTCTAATTGTTAGAGATTATGAAGATTTTTTTCATATATTTGTTGATTGATTGTGTATCCTCTTCTGAGAAGTGTCTCTTAAGGTCCTTGGCCCATTTACTGATTGGGTTATTTGTTTTTTTGTGTGTGTTTAGTTTTTTGAGTTCTTTATACACCCTAGAGATTAGTGCTCTATCTGATGTGTGAGGGGTAAAGATTTGATCCCAAGATATGGGATCTCTATTCACCTCACAGATTGTTTCTTTTGCTGAGAAGAAACTTTTCTTTTTTTAAAGTCCCCAACTTCATTAATTCTGCACAGTGAAACAAGAGCCTTTGAAAAGAAGCAAAAATATCACACAAATTAATAAATATTTCTTCTAGACTTTCTTTTTTGTTCTAATAAGTTATACATGGCAGTAGAATGCATTTTGACACATCATACATAAATGGAGTATAACTTCTCATGCCTTCTGGTTGTACATGATGTAGAATTACATTGGCCATGTAGTCATATATGCACACAAGGTAATAGTGTCTGATTAATTCTACTATCATTCCTACCTCCATACCCCCTCCCCTCCTTTTACTCCCCTCTGTTCAATCCAAAGTACTTCTATTATCTCAACCAATATGAATTAGCATCCTCATCTCAGAGAAAGCATTCAACCTTTGGTTTTTTGAGATTGGCTTATTTCACTTAGCGTAATATTCTCCAGTTCCATCCATTTCCTGGCAAATGCCATAATTTCATTCTTCTTTAAGGCTGAGTAATATTCCATTGTGTATATATACCCCATTTTCTTTATCCATTCATCTGTTGAAGGGCATCTAGGTTGGTTCCATAGTTATTGTGAATTGAACTGCCATAAACATTGATGTCTCCTATACCTTTGAAGTAAATGATACCATACTAGAAATTAAAACCTGTTTCTGGCCTTCAAGACATATGAAATTTAGGGGAAGTTGATGAAGTAGTGCAGATATTGCTTCTGCTATTGAATAACCCATTTGTAAAATTACATGAACACTAATAAAGACTATAGAGTATTTCCATTTGAGAACAGATTAGAGAGCTAAGACTTAATACTCAGAAAATTAAACCATCAATAGGTACATTAAAACTCTTTTTTATCTTAAAATAATGAATGACAAAGTATATATTTTTATTGGTTCATTTTAGTTATACATGACAATAGAATTTATTTTGACATAATCATAAGAACATGGAATATAATTTGCTCTAATTCATCCCCAGTACTTCCCCTTTACTTCCCTTCCTCCCTTCTGCTGTTTGTTTCCCTCTATTATACTGATCTTTTTGCATATATGTATGTAGGAAAGTTGTATCACATTCATTCTACTGTCTTTCCTTTTCCTAACCCCTCCTTTCTCTTCATTCCCCTCTATGTACTCTACTGATCGTTCTTGTATTCTTTTTTTATCCCCCACATTTGACATATAAGGTTTAGAGAAGATGTGCAGATAAAGGTAAAATCCTAGAACAAATCAAAATCCTCCCTTATGATTCTGTTAGTAGAGGAGCACAATTTGATAATTCAGGGTGTTTTCTAAACTGATAATACAGTTAAGCTCAAGAAGAATTTAGATAAATACTCTTTTAAAAAATATTTATTCTTAAATTTTAGGTGGACACAATATCTTTATTTTATTTTTATGTGGTGCTGAGGATAGAACCCAGTGCCTCATGCATGCTAGGTGAGCACTCTACCACTGAGCCACAGCCACAGCCCCTAGATAAATGCTCTTTAGGAATATTTTTTCTTAAAAGGAGTATCAAGAATGGAAAAATTATGGATGTTGAGGTTGATAATTGGCTAGGAATCATCCTTTTCCACAAAACAACACTAGGTATCCTTGTCAGAGAAGAAAATGTAGCAGATCCCAAATAATATTTTCTTTATTTGCATGTGTTATTTGAAGGCATTATAATAAATACCTATGAATAGACATTTCTCCAAAGATATTGTACAAATGGCCAACAAATATATGAAGATGGTCAACACTACTAGTCAGATAAGTACAAATTGAAACCACAATGAGATGTTGCCTTACCCATTAGGATGGTACACTACAAAAAACATAATAATAATAATAATAATAATAATAATAATAATAATGAACATTAAAGAAGATGTGGAGAAATGGAACCTTTTTACACAGTTGGTGGGATTGAAAAATAGCAATCACTGTGGAAAATGGCATGAAAGTTTCTCAGAAATATGAAAACAGTACTGCCATATGATCTAGCAATTCCACTTCTGTGTATTTATCCCAAAGAATTAAAAGCAGACCCTGAAGAGATATCCATGCCACTATATTCATAGAAACACTGTTCTCAAAAGTCAAGAGGCACAAGCAACTTAAGTGTCCATCAGTGGATGAACAGATAAACAGAATGTGATACAGACCCATGGTGGAATATTATTTGGCCTTACAAAGGGAAAAAATCTGTCACATGTTATTATGTTAAGTGAAATAAACAGAGCACAGAAATATAAATACAGTATGATTCCAATTATATGAAATATGTAAAGTAGTCAAATAATTTTTAAAAAGAGTGGAATGGTGGTTGCTAGGGGAAAGGAAAAAGGAGTTTTTAATGGGTATAGTGTTTCAGATTTGTAAGAAGGTTCCAGAGATCTGTTGCACAACAATGTGAATATCCTTAACAGTACTGGAGTATATGCTTGAAATGCTTAAGATGGTAAATTTTGTGTCACATGTTTTTTTATCATAATAAAATGCATTTAATAATTTTAAAAAAATAAGCAAATATCCAAATTCTACTACCTTATCCAAATGTGATTTGGACCTTCATATCTTTTTTTAAAAAATCAAGTTCAGCTTCTTCTAAAAACAAATTGAATTCCTTCCTCTGGGTATAACAATGAGTCAAATGCTTATAACTACAGGAATATAGGTTTAGCTTTGTGTTACATAAGAATGTTTGTGAAATGTGAAAGAAAAAATACAGGGCTGGATGGTTCAGTGGTAGAGTGCTTTCCTTGCATGTATGAGGCACTGAGTTTGATTCTCAGCACCACATATAAATAAATGAATAAAATAAAGGTTCATCAACATCTAAAAAATTTTTAAAAAAAGAAAAAATACTGGTTATTTATGCATCTGTTGTTAAAAAGCTTCTGTAGAATTTTAAGTGCCACATTAAATCACATTATTTAATGCTAACAGATACCCTCATAATTATGTAGTATGAGGGATTTATGTAGTATGAGGGGTTTAAAAAGAGAGAGTATGTTTCCCCTTTTTAATAGAAGATTTTAAAATCCTTACAAGAACATTTATTATGTCCCCATTTACCACCACTGGGTCTCATCAGTTTTGAAGATTTTTTTTCAATTTCCTTATATGCCCATTTCCTTTTGGCAATATCTTGCTTTTCCTTTTTAAATTTGAAGTTGAATATTAAAACAGATGCAAAGAAGAGTACTACTTACACATAAACTCTTGAACTGCATTTTTATCATTTGGTCTGTGGAAAAAACCCAATTGTATGAAATTGATAGCAACATTTTAGTATATCTTCAGATCTCCAGGGAAAAGCAATGTGCTTAGATAGATGATCTGATTTTATGAGCACATAGCTGAAGTCTAGCACTGAACATTTGTCTTTATGCTCCTACTTTTTTCAAGGACTAGGAAAGCATATTAGGCACTGATTTCACTTTCCAACAATGGACCGCAAAGCCTATGACACTACCTACCATTTTCATTGCTATTTTTCATGATGAACATCAAAGTATATAGATCACTTTCAGCATAGAATCTTAATATGAGCTTGTTAATAAGAAAATAAGGATCATAGTATATGAATTCACTTTATTATCTACCCTCACCAAGGACTGTAATTTGGATTCCACTCAAATATGAGTTAGTTTAAATGTTGCTCTTCTGTGATCAGTGTTGAATTTATTCATTATGTTGTAATGTTTTACTTATGAAAACTGCATTTGGAAATCCTTTAGTGTACATCAGATGAAATTACAGTGCTCAGGGATATTGATTATTGCTTGTAATTGCCATCATAATAGCCAACAATTCTCTCTTTCTTTGTCTTTCTTCTACCTCTTAATTATATACCAAACCAAATCAATATCGACACATTGGACCACTTACATTCTCTCAAAAATCCAATTGTTTGCCTTCATAAATATGCAAAGAATTGAAGATTTTGTCTCCAAACATTGAGTAAAACAGCCCCATACTGTTAAACTTCCCATATGAACATATCAGAGTGTTGCTTTATAGGATTAACTATATGTAAGTGACATTTTGTCACCTCTTAAGTAACCACGGGCAGGGGCAGGGAGTTAGGAAGGCGACTCCATTATGCTGCCTGCAAAGTACTACACTTCTTGCTTACTAGTAAATCAGATGGCCAGAGGGGAAAACACAGGCTGGGATTGCTAAGCAGACATTAAAGAAGAAATCTTCCTCTTTATGGCACAGATGAGATTATTTCAAAGCCTGAAAAAGGAAGCACAATCAAATGAAAAGAGCACAATGTTATGAGTCACTTCTTCAATAAAATATAGTTATTCTTATTACTATTTATATATTATTTCTTCATCCTGGGGATAATTTAGGTGCCTTTAGAAGTAGCAATAACTCTTTTAGCTTCTCATCAACTAAAAGGTAGCTTCTTTGTAATGCTTACCCATGCATCCAAAATAATTAGGATGGTCTTTAAATCTTACTGCAAGAACATGTCACAAACAAAAGAATAGGCATATGTTATATAGTACTGTTTAAACCAATAATAATTGTTGATCCTGGTCAGTTAACCCAGGTGAATAGAACCTGGTACTAATCTGTTAAAGATTATGCAGGATAGGTATAATAGAGCAACAGAAATATACCATTTTGGAAATTCCAGATAACCAATTTTATCCATGTGCTTAACAAACTATGCCATTTTTAGGTAAATCACTTTCATCTTCTGGGTCTAAGGTACTGTAACTGAAAATGGAAGGAATTGGGTTTCTGGGTGGTTTCTAAGATGTTCCTTCCAATTCTGATTCTGTAAGCCCTTATTATCACAATCTTGCCATTAGTCCCAAAGGGAACAAGGTAATAATGTGGCTCAATTCAATAAAACCTAAATGCCAAATTCTATACAAGACATGCTTTTCCTGTGCCTTGATAGGCCTGGATTCAAGTCTTAATGTACTCTCTACCTGCACAACCTAGCAGAAGTATTGTAGTGTATTAGTTGAAAACAATGCCTCTGGAGCCAGTTTGTCTGGGTTTGAATTTTGGTTCTACCAGTTACTAGATGCAGAACCACGGGAAAGTTACTTAATTTCTTTGTGTTTTGTTTGTCCCTCCAGAAAATGAAGACACTAACTGTAATAAAGTTGTTGAAAAGATTAAATGATAAAATGTTTTGTGGAATATTTAAAACAATGTGTGGCACAAGCAAGCACTCAAATGTCATCTCTCATCAGTATTATGATAATTATTATTACTTCCACTCTACTTCTATTAAACCTCTTTGGGTCTCAGATTAATCATCTGTAAGATTAGGATAATAGTATCAATTTTTCAGACATATGAGTATCAAAATAATGCATATAAATTGCGTAAGCTGATGCCTGACCTTTCTAGGTGCTCAATAAATCATGTCCACTTAAACAGAAGCAACTTTTGGGTAGTTGGTGCTGTCCAGAAGCTTTTCCACTTCCCTCCCCACCAATCTTTCTTATCTTAGTTACAAAATCAATACAAGCTCAAGACAGAAAAGTTCAGGAAACAACCCTCCCATCCAAACATAACACAAAATATTATTTTTCCATGAACACATAGACTTTTTTGTTTGAAAGATTATGGCCTGACTTCCTTCACTAGGCAATATTTATAAACATTCCTCCTAGTGAACTGATATTCTTTTACAACACGATCTCAAATAGTTGTATAGAATTCTGTGTTTGTAAAATAATCGATTTAATAAAATACCAATCATTATTAGGTGGGGATTTTTGTTATTATAAATAACACTGAAATAAATGATTTTTATGTACATTGCCATACATGTTTTTTCCTGAAAATAAATGCCTATACGCATAGTTATTGTGTAAACTAATGAATATATATTTAAAATCTTTGGTACATAATGCCAAATTCCCTTCCAGAATGACTTGTGAATCTCAATTCCCCCCTGCTACTCAGCCCTTTAAAATTTTTTTAAATCTAGGAATACAAAATCAAAATTCTCTATTACGGATATTTCTCATTAACTGGCATGTAGAGTTGTGTTTTTCCCCTTTGAATGCCTATGCTCTTGTTCTTTAAATATTGGAATCTAGAAATCATTCTTAAAATCACTCAGTGATTTATGCTTTGGGGCATAGGTTACATGTACAGAGTAATGTTGGCTTTTTACTTAGCAAGGAGGTTATTTTTTATTTTTTTATTTACTTTTTCACTCTAATTTGTTATATAGGAGAGCAGAATGTATTACAATTCATATTACACATATATAGAATAATTTTTCATATCTCTGGTTGTACACAAAGCAGAGTCACACCATTCATGTGTTCATAAATGTACTTAGGGTAATGATGTCCATCTGATTTCACTGCCTTTCCCACCCCTGTGTTCCTTCCCTTCCCCTCCCTCCCCTCTTCCCTATCTAGAGTTCATCTATTCCTCTCATGCTCCCTCTCCCTAACCCACTATAAATCAGCCTCCTTATATCAGAGAAAACATTTAGCATTTGTTTTTTGGGGATTGGCTAACTTCACTTAATATCTTCTCCAACGTCATCTATTTATCTGCAAATGCCATCATTTTATTCTCTTTTAATGCTGACTAATATTCCATTGTGTATATATACCACATTTTCTTTATCCATTCATCCACTGAAGGGCATCTAGGTTAGCTCCACAGTTTAGCTATTGTGAATTGTGCTGCTATAAACATTGATGTGGTTGTGTCCCTGTACTATGCAGTTTTTAAGTCCTTTGGGTATAGACCCAGGAGAGGGATAGCTGGGTCAAATGGTGGTTCCATTTCCAGCTTTCCAAGGAATCCCCAACACTGCTTTCCATATTGGCTGCATCAATTTGCAGTTCTAGCAGCAATGTATGATGAGTGTACCTTTTCCCCCACATCCTCGACAATACTTATTGTTGTTTGTATTCTTAATAGCTGCTATTCTGACTGGAGTGAGATGAAATCTTAGAGTAGTTTTGATTTGCATTTCTCTAATTGCTAGAGATGTTGAGCATTTTTTCCTATCTTTGTTGATTGATTGTATATCCTCTTCTGAGAAGTGTCTATTCAAGTCCTTGGCCCATTTATTGATTGGGTGATTTGTTTTTCTTTTTTTTCCTGGTGCTTAGCTTTTTCTAACCAGCTGAGCTAACTGGCCTCTGGGGCTGGTGCTTAGCTTTTTGAGTTCTTTATATACCCTAGAGATTAGTGCTCTATCTGATGTGTGAGGGGTAAAGATTTGATCCCAAGTTGAAAACTCTCTATTTACCTCACAGATTGTTTCTCTTGCTGAGGAGAAGCTTTTTAGTTTGAATCCATCTCTTTTATTGATTCTTAATTTTAATTCTGTGCTATGGAGTCTTATTAGGGAAGTAGGGGCCTAATCTGATACTATGGAGATTTGGTCCTACTTTTTCTTCTATTAGATACAAGGTCTCTGGTTGTATTCTGAAGTATTTGATCCACTTTGAGTTGAGTTTTGTGCATGGTGAGACATAGGGGTTTAATTTAATTTTGTTGCATATGGATTTCCAGTTTTCCCAGCACCATTTGTTGAAGAGTCTATCTTTTCTTAGTGCATGTTTTTGGTGACTTTGTCTAACATAAGATATCTGTAATTATGTGGGTTAGTCTCTTGTGTCCTCTATTCTGTATCATTGGTCTACCAGTCTATTTTTTATGGATAATTTTAACTTTTATTATTTTCTAGAAAATAAAATATCTATTGGAATATTTTTCTTCCATAAGATTTTAGAAGCACAACATTCTATATTTAGTGATTTTTCCTGTAATCTATATTTTAATGTAGTGACAAGGACCTATTTTTCATCTTGGGTAATTAATGGGATGGCTGATTTTTCATGTTTACCCTTCTTTTTTTAAATTGTTTTTTTATTAGCTACACATGACATTACAATGATCTTGGCAATTCATACATTTGAATCATTGGGGTATAATTTTTCATTTTTCTAATTGTACAGATTGCAGAATCACATTGGTCGTACAGTCACCTATATACATACATCAATCATATTGTCTATTCTATTCTGCTGCCCTTCCTATCCCCCCTACTCCTCCCCTCCTCTCCCATCCTTTCTCTCTATCCAATCTAATGTGACACACTTTTTTCTTTTTTTTTCTCCTCACATCATACATGCATTCTGTATAACAATGAGGGTCTCCTTCCATCTTCTGTGCAATTCCCCTTCTCCCTCCCACCTCTCTTCCCTATTTAGTGATAATCTTATTCTCATGCTCTTCCTTCCTACCCCATTTTGAGTCACCCCCATTATATCAGAGAAGACATTTGGCATTTGTTTTTTAGGGATTGGCTAACTTCACTTAGCATAATCTGCTCTAATGCCATCCATTTCCCTGCAATTGCCATGATCTTGTTATTTTTTAGTGCTGAGTAATATTCCATTGAAGATAAAGTTGGCCCTAATCTTCATCACGTGGGAGCAGGCCAAAATTCCTTAATAAGACACCTATAGCACAAGAGTTAAAACCAAGAATCAAAAAATGGGATGAATTCAAACTAAAAAGGTTTTTCTCAGCAAGAGAAATAATGTGAGGTGAATAGGGAGCCTACATCCTGGGAACAAATTTTTACCCCTCAAATATCAGATAGAGCTCTAATCTCTAGAGTCTACAAAGAACTCAAAAAGTTAAACAAAAAAAAAAAACCAAATAACCCAATCAACAAATGGGCCAAGGACTTGAACACACACTTCTCAGAAGAGGATATACAGTCAATCAACAAATACATGAAAAAATACCATCTCTATCAGTCAGAGAAATGCAAATTAAAACTACTGTAAGATACCATCTCACTCCAATAAGAATGGCAGCCATTTTGAAGTCAAATAACAACAAGTGCTGGCAAGGATGTGGGGAAAAGGGTACACTTGTACATTGCTGGTGGGACTGCAAATTGGTGCGGCCAATTTGGAAAGCAGTATGGAGATTCCTTGGAAAGCTGGGAATAGAACCACCATTTGACCCAGCTATTCCCCTTCTCAGACTATACCCAAAAGACCTAAAAAGAGCATACTATAGGGACACAGCCACATCAATGTTTATAGCAGCACAATTCACAATAGCTAGAATGTGGAACCAACCTAGTTGCCCTTCAATAGATGAATGGATTAAAAAAGGTGGCATTTATTTCTACCAGTCTATTTTGGTGCCAGTACCAGGCTGTTTTTGTTATTCTTGCTCTGCAGTATAGTTTAAGGTGTGGTATAGTGATGCTACCTGCTTCACTGTTCTTGCTAAGGATTGCTTTAGCTATGTCAGGTCTCTTATTTTTCCAGGCGAATTTCATGATTGCTTTTTCTATTTATATGAAGAACGCCATTGGGATTTTGATTGGGATGGCATTGAATCTGTATAGTCCTTTTGGTAGTATGGTCATTTTGACAATATTAATTCTGCCTATCCAAGAACAAGGTAGATCTTTCCATCTTCTAAGGTCTTCTTTAATTTCTTTCCTTAGCATTCTGTAGTTTTCATTGTAGAGGTCTTTCGCCTCTTTTGCTGGGTTGATTTTTTTTTTGAGGCTATTGTAAATGGGTAGTTTTCCTAGTTTCTCTTTCTGAGGATTTGTCACTGATGGACAGAAATGCCTTTGATTTATGGATGTTGATTTTGTATCCTACTACTTTGCTGAATTCATTTACTAGTTTTAGAAATTTTCTGGTGGAATTTTTTGGGTCTTCTAGAAATAGAATTATATCATTGGCAAAGAGTGCTAATTTGAGTCCTTCTGTTTCTATCCGTATCCCTTTAATTTCTTTCATCTGTCTAATTGTTCTGGCCAGTGTTTCAAGAACTATGTTAAATAGAAGTGGTAAAAGATGGCATCCCTGTCTTGTTCCAGTTTTTAGAGGGAATGCTTTCAATTTTTCTGCATTTGTTTCTGTTATCCCTAGTTTTTGTAGAGTTTTGAACGTGAAGGGGTGCTATATTTTGTCAATTGTTTTTCTGCATCTATTGAGATAATCATATGTTTCTTATCTTTAACTCTATTGATATGATGTATTACATTTATTGATTTTCATATGTTGAACTAAGCTTGCATCCCTGAGATGAACCCCACTTGATCATGGTGCACTATCTTTTTGATATGTTTTTTATTAAATTTGCCAGAATTTTTTTTAGAGAAGAGAGAGAGGAGAGAGAGAGAGAGAGAGAGAGAGAGAGAGAGAGAGAGAGAGAGAGAGAGAATTTCTTAATATTTATTTTTTAGTTTTCAGTGGACACAAAATCTTTATTTTATTTTTATGTGGTGCTCAGGATCAAATCCAGCGCCCTGCGCATGCCAGGCAAACACGTTACTGCTTGAGCCACATCCCCAGCCCCTAAATTTGCCAGAATTTTATTGAGAATTTTTGCATCTGTGTTCATTAGTGATATTGTTCTGAAGTTTTCTTTCTTTGATGTGTCTTTGTCTGGTTTTGGCATCAGGGTAATATTGGCCTCATACAATGAGTTTGGAAGTGCCTACTCTTTTTCCATTTCACAAAATAATTAGTAGCGTATAGGTATTAGTTCTTCTTTATAGGTTTTTTTTAAAAAAAACTCAGCTGTGTATCCATCTTGTCTTGGGCTTTTCTTGATTGGTAGGCTTCTGATGGCATGTTCTATTTCCTTGGTTGAAATTGATCTGTTTAAATTGTGTATATCATCCTGATTCAATTTAGGCAACTCATATGCCTCTAGAAATTTGTCAATGCCTTTGAAATTTTTTTTTTTTTATTTTACTGGAGTACAAGTTTTCAAAATAATTTCTAATGATATTCTGTATGTCTGAAGTGTCTGGTATTTCCTTTTTCATCACGTATGTTAGTAGTTTGAGTTTTCTCTCTCCTTCTCTTTGTTAGGATAACTAAGGATTTGTCAATTTTATTTATTTATTTTTGAAGAACCAACTTTTTGTTTTATCATTTTTTTCAATCATTTCTTTTGTTTTAATTTCATTGATTTCATCTCTGATTTTAATTATTTCCTGTCATCTACTGTTTTGGTGTTGATTTCTTCTTTTCCTAGGGTTTTGAAATGTAATGTTCGGTCATTTTTTTGTTGACTTTTCTTCTTTTAAGGAATTAACTCTATGCAATGTACTTTCCTCTTAATACTGCCTTCATAGTGTGCCAGAGATTTTGATATGTTGTATTTGTGTCCTCATTGGCCTCTAAGAATTTTTTAATTTCCTCATTGATGTCTTTTGCAACCCATTATTCATTCAGTAGCATACTGTTTAGTCTCCAGGTATTGGAGTAGTTTTTTTTTTTATTTTATCATTGATTTCTAATTTCATTAAGCTGTGTTCTGATAGATTGCAGCGTAGTATCTCTACTTTTTTGTATTTGTTAAGAGTTGCTTTGTGGCATAACATGTGGTCTATTTTAGAGAAGGATCTATGTGCTGCTGAGAAGAAAGTATATTCACTTGTTGAAGGATGAAATATCCTATATATCTCAGTTAAGTGTAAGTTATTGATTGTATTATTGAGTTGTATAGTTTCTTTCTTCAGTTTTTGTTTGGAAGATCTATCCAGTGGTGAAAGAGGTGTGTTAAAGTCACTCAGAATTATTGTGTTGTGGTCAGTTTGACTCTTGAACTTGAGAAGAATTTGTTTGATGAACATAGATACTCAGCAAGGAGGTTTTGTTTTGTACATTTAATTGTAGCAACGTAATGTGCTTTGCCCCAGATGGCACTGTAGAGTAGTTAATATTAAGGACTTTTGAGCCCAAATGACTTGAGTTACAATTCTGCCATTCACCTGCCAGATAAATTTATGCAAGTTGCTTAACATCTATAGGGCTTCATTTCCTTAAATAAACAATGAAGACAATAACATGACCTATTTCATATGAATGAAGACTAAGTGAGATAATGACTTCAACACAACACATAGCACCTTGCCTTCAGTTGACATAAAGTATATGCAGAAAGAAACATATTTTCCATGCTAGTCGGGTTTGTGTCACTATGACTAAACATGCCTGACAAGAACAACTTAGATGAAGAAAAATTTACTCTTGGGTTCATGGTTTTAGAGGTTCAGTCCAGGGTTGGCTGACTCCATTGCTCTGGGCCTGAAGTGAGACAGAACATCATGACGGAAGGGTTTGAAAGAGGAATGCTGCTCACATCATGGCATGCAGGAAGCAAAGGGAAGGAAGGGTTGAGGACAAGATATAGTCCCCATGGGCATGCACCCAGAGACCTACTTCTTTCAGCCATGTCCCACCTGTGTACAATTACCACCCAGTACAATGGCCTTTTCAATTATTAATCCATCACATGGAATAATCCACCAATTAGTTTATGGCTGTCATCACCTAATCACTTTACCTCTGAACTTTGCTACATTGGATAGCCCATGAGCTTCTGGAGGGGGGGCACCTCTTATCCAAACCGTAACACTTCCACTTATTTGTTTTTGGCAACTCTTTCCAGGTGAATATATCACTAAAATTTATGGAAGACCTACATTACAATATTTACAAAACAGTCAATGATCATCCTGCAGTAATTCAAATATGACAGCAGCATGACCCCATTTGTATGAAGTTCTATGAGAATCAATATGAATGTTCAGTGGAAAAAATAAAGAATAATGGTTGTATATGGTAATGGAGATAGCAATGTACTTAGAAAAGATGAGAGGGAACTTCCCAGTAAAATGAGAATGTTCTGGATCTTGATAGGGGTTTAGTTTGCAAAGGTGATTGCATTTGTCAAATTTCAGCAAATGTCCACTTTAAATTGTTCATTTGATCATGTAAAAAATAGCATTGAAAAAACTGTAAAAGTATCAAACTCTAGATAATAATGTGGAAGCTGAAATATGTAAAGAGAAGTATACTGATGTATGCAGTATGCTTCAAATTGCTCAAATACCTGAGAGGAACTGATGGGTAGAAGAGTGAAGTGACGTGTAGATGGTTGATAAAGTGAATATAGTCAAATCTTAACTGTAGCATGTAGTTGGTGAGGATATGGGTGTTTATTATAAAATTCTTTGGCTTGACTCTGTGCTTGATAATTTTTTTTTAAAGAGAGAGTGAGAGAGGAGAGAGAGAGAGAGAGAGAGAGAGAGAGAGAGAGAGAGAGAGAGAGAATTTTTAATATTTATTTTTTAGTTCTCGGCGGACACAACATCTTTGTTGGTATGTGGTGCTAAGGATCGAACCCGGGCCTCACGCATGCCAGGCGAGCGTGCTACCACTTGAGCCACATCCCCAGCCCTGTGCTTGATAATTTTTTAAGATGAAATTTTGGATGAAAATATGAGAAAAAGCTAGTCTACAAGGTTTGATATTGAGGAACGCTGGTGTTCATCCCATTCTAATTATCAAAATGCCTGATGATATTTTTTCTGTATTGAATGGAAGACAGGGATATAGTGAATAATATCAAGTGTTGATTGTTCGTGCTCACTAGCCAGGAAGTCAGGAAATGCAAGACTTCTTTTTAAAAATATTTTTAGTTGTAGAGGGGCCCAATATCTTTGTTTGTTTATTTTTAATGTGATACTGAGGATTAAACCCAGTGCCTCAACATGCTAGGCAAGAGCTCTACCACTGAGCTACAAACCCAGCTCTGCAGGACTTCTTTGTTCCTCTTAAAGGTCTAAATGAGGAAAGCTGTAAATGAGAAAAGAACCAGAGACCACTGGAGGCACTTTAGAGTTCCCTCTTGGGTATATGAGACTTTTGCTGGGCTCCTCTGATTCCTCTGAGCTTTGTCATAGTATTATTTGAAATTAGTGGAGCTTATGTTTTTATGGCAGTGGGATTTGGTATTATAGCCCAAACTTTTTTGTTTTCTCCCCCACAGGCATTTTCTGTTCAAACATGGATCCGGTTCATCTGCTATCTTCAGTGCTGCCAGTCAGAACTACCCTCTGACGTCCAACACCGTGTACTCGCCCCCTCCCAGACCACTTCCTCGAAGCACCTTTTCTCGGCCTGCCTTTACGTTTAACAAACCTTACAGGTGCTGTAATTGGAAGTGCACAGCCTTGAGCGCCACTGCAATTACGGTGACTTTGGCCTTGTTACTAGCCTATGTGATTGGTAAGCCCTTTCTTCACATGCCTACATTTTCTTCTTAATCAAAGTCTTATTTTACTTGTGGTGAGGGCTGGGGGATTTCTCTCTCCACTTTGGGATGTACAAATTTGGACCACAGCTTAGTATTATAAATAACAAATGGCTTTCTAATTAGTTTTTTTAAAATTTCTTAACCTTAAATACTGCTGCAGAGAGTAAGGAATGGTCTTTGAGAAGAAATATTTATACTACTAACACAGTCTTATTGATTGCAATTACTGTAGTTAACCATTTTCCTTTCAATTAAAAGGTTGTTATGGTTTTCTCATTAGAAGTCATAAGTACTAATCTACAATAGCTTCTTAAATTACAGTTAAACAATAATACTGCCACTGAATTTTCAGGTAGCAATTTCATTAAAGCAGTAGTTATTTGCAAGCTATCAGAAAATCCAGTGCATAATTTTTCCTAAGAATTCATATTTTTACACTGAGATAAAAAAATGTATCCTTATTTTCATTAGGTAATTGAAAATTGTGTGGTTACTGTGTTTGGGAAAGTAAAAAAAAAAACAGTTGTAAGACACTCTTTATACTTAAAGGAAAAATATTGCTGCTGTTCTTGAGTAACCCTGATTAAAGTTACCCTCATTTAATAGCAAATTGTATTGATTTTTCTGGGTGGAATTTTATTTTGACTTAATATTAACTTCCTTGCTTGAGTGGTTCTGAAGTCTAAAATGTAAATTAAGAAACATGTATTTTGTGAAAGTACTATTCTTAGAATGCATAAAATGTCATGATAGAAAAAATATTCTATCCAGATATCTCACTAGTAACTTATTTTCAGGTTTAATCCAGTTTGCTAATTGAAGAAGAATTACCCACTAAGACACAATGAATATGATTCTGAGAAGTAGTTAAAAAGGGATTTGGCCTTTATTATAAATAACAAACTATATTTGGTTGGTTTCCATTTATCTAGAGAGTGAACAATAAGAGAGTTCACATAATTATTTTCTGTTGGACTCATAAAATAGGCAATAGTAAGTAAAAAAAAAAAAACAGATACGTTTCATAGGAAAGTTACTGAAGATGTCAATAGTATAGGATCATAGCCTATGCTGATGTTCAGGTTTCTCTCTTTTATATTTCCATCACACATTCTAGATATATTTAAATAATGTTTGTATTAAATGTGGATATCACCCTATGATATCAAAATATATCTTTTATCTCAGGTATTTCAGGATAACCCAACATGTATGTTTATTTGGTTTGTAATAACCTGTAATATGAAATACTGCTTAAGGGATGAGGGTGGGGGATGAGAAAGTATTGCAACTCAAAATGATTTTAATATGAAATCATTCAATATAAGAAATAATTTGAGAAATTTAAATACAATTAAAGACCATTTAAAATGTTCTCATTCAATTATGAGACCAACTTTTGCATTATGGATTCATTTCCATTACCTTTTTTTCCAAAAATTTTGCTTTATTTGATCCATTTTCTATTTTAATTTGTTATATATGACAGCAGAATGCATTATAATTCATATTATACTTATAGAGCACAATTTTTCATATCTCTGGTTGTACACAAAGTAGAGTCACATCCTTCTTGTCTTCATACATGTACTTAGGTAATGATGTCCATCGCATTCCACTGTCTTTCCTACCCCTGTTACCCCTCCCTTCCCCTCCCTCCCCTTTTCTCCTTTGCCCTATCTAGAGTTCATTTAATCCTCCCATCCCCCCCCCCGCCTGACAGAATATTATAGATCAGCACCCTTAATTAGAGAAATCATTTGGCATTTGTTTTTTTTTCATTTCCACTACCTTTTAGTGCACAGAGAGATAATGTTTTAGATATAAGAATGAACCCCTGGTATAAACAAATCCAAGTAATAGCAAACTCATCATTCATGCGTTTATACTACATTCATAACTGTATTTCTGCTTAAGTATATTATGATGGCTATTTCTGGATCAAAATTTTCATTATGTATTGTGAGACATGTTTAATTAGGATGTGTATTTATTCATTTAATAAGTGAAAGTAGAATTCATTCATTTAAGGACTGCCTTTTTGAATAGGTAAACAATGGTATATCAACTTGGCATGACAGTAAGGCAGTGTAGATTACAAGTAAGGTTAAGAGCATAGATTTTCAAGCCTCTGCCACTTAAATATGTTACCTTGAGCAAATTATGTAACCTTTTCAAGCCTCCAATTTCTCATCTGTAGAATAATTATTAAATAGTACCTATAAGATAGGATTGTGATGAGCATGAAATGCGTTAATATAAACAAAGCACTTGGCATAGGGCCTAAAATATTGCAAGTAGCCTACAAATGTTAAATATTATTATTATTACCATTATAATTATTATTGAGTACTAAAATTCACTAGTCCTGAGAATTATCCATGACTGTTTTACTGAAAAGGCCTGGCACATAACATCCCTATCAATAATATCTGTTGAAAAATGAATTATGCTGATTTATTTACATGTGTTAGCTCACTTAATTCTCTCAACATTCCTTAAGAGTATCAGTTTCATGAGGAAACTAAGGCACAACAAATTAAAGAGGTCACATTACTAAGAAGTGAATATCCTGAGCTTTAAGAAAGAGCAGACTGATTCCAGAGCACACACTCTTGAGCACTAGGCCTACCTGCCCCCCCGCTTTTTTTTAGCACTCTAGCAAATGTTATACTTCATTTACTTCTTGGACTACTAAATAAATCCACCATATTTTTTGCTTTAAGTTACAAATTCAATTAGATGTACCACGTCTTCAATTGCAATGGTGAGTGCAACTGATAGGTTGATGGTAAGAATTATCTTCTGAAATTATTTAGCGTGCAATTTTCTAGATGCAGAAATATCAGGCTAAATGCTGGTACAGGGGGGTTAGTGAATGAAAAAATGAGGAGATGTTTATGGCAAACACTGTAACTTTCTTCCCGTTTCTGTCACAATATGGACATTATGTGACTTTGGATAAATCAGTAAAAATCTCTTCCTTGATTTATCCCATCAGTGCTATATTGCTGACCATCTCAGGAGGGTAGAGTAAGAATTCATAAATACGCATTCAAGTGAAAGATGCCCCATAAGAACTGTAATATATAAAATGATTTTTAAATGGCTTTCTGTGGTTGAAATAAAATAGTATTATATTTCAAAATATAAAACCATTTCACTTTTGACTCTTGTTGAATCTGTAAGAGTCATCATTTTTTTCAACTCCTTTTGCAGTTGCTATATAACCCAAGTAAAATCTTTCACTGAAACTATTTACTGTTTCTATTTCCCATGCAAATTCCTTTCTGCTATTTCATTTTCCTCTATTATCCATTACATATAACCTTTAGATAGTAATGGCTCTATGCTGTGCTGCCCTCAATCCCCTAGAGGAAATCACACCAATATCAATGGGATATTAATAGATGTTCTATGCATCATGGCTCTTTAAGTGGTCATTGGAAAGCAAAGGAATTCCAGTATAAGAAAAGAATGGCAACCAACCCCATCCCCATATCACCCACTATACTTTTTGGGTCAGCATGAAAATAATTTCTTTGAATTAAGTTTTGAGGTCATAAAATTTGGTAAAGAAAGATATGGAGTGGTACTGATTATATGAAGATATCATGGAATGGCTATTGTCATCACTTCCCCATAAATCTGTAATATTTTCCATCTGAATCAAAAAATATGTCTCTATGCTTCATCCTCTCTGATATTTTGGCATCAGTGATGTATCAGTGCCAGTCAGAAACACATTTGCTTGAATTTACAAATCAGCCATATGCAGTAGTAGTCAGGAAGACAGATGACAATATGCAAGGCATCAAGAAAAGGTGAGGTTAAGACACTTCATCAGTGATTGTGAAGGGCACAAACAGAGCTCCTCTGGCAATCTCTGATGTTTCGATCAAGTTTCTCCACAGTCAGCAGTTTATATAAGAGGCAATAGAAACTTACAAGAATACATTGTGCCTGGGGTCAAATGGACTCTTGCATCAAATCAGTTGGGGAGTAGGAGTTTCTGGCTCTCAGACCCAATATCATCAGTTAATGACATAGATGATCTTTTTCCTTTGCCATGAAATTAGCAGTGATTCCTACCACCTTCAGGGGCTGCAGGTAGTGTGCAAACTGTTCAGATGAAATAATTTAATTCCATGAATCTTGCCATGATATGCTATATGATCCATGTGTTAAAAGTTGATCAAAATGGATATTAACAATACAGAATTGGGAAAGATAGAATATAGAATCCAGTTCTCTGATTCAAAGTTTAGGAATTAGACTATCCAAAAGGGAAAAGGGCCTGCTTTGCATTATTGTCTGTATCACTGATTTTAGTGCTTTCTTCTGTCTCCTTTATACTAGCCCAAATTGTCTTACTTTCTGTGGCTATTATTACAGTAGAGTAGGAAAGGTGAAAATGTTAGAGTCAAAGGAGTGCAGTTTGTTCATTTTTCCCATCTCACAACGAAAGTGCAAAAACTTCCCTACTGAGGGAAGCAATATAATGGAATGAGGCATGTTCTAATTTTGGAATATTCAAGATTTTTAATAAGAAAATAGAAATGAAGGTTCTTCCCATTCAATCAAAAACCCAGTGTCCCCTCATATAATGTTTGCTAAATGTAGATAAGTATGCTTACCAAAAATATCTTTTAATTGCTAGCCACTTCATCAGGGTCTCTCTACCTACATTTCCTCATCTTTAAAATGGGAATGTTGATAATACCTTCCTCCAGGTTTTCTATAATTAAATGAAACAAAAGCATGTAAAACACCCAGAGTATTGCTTGGCAGATCTAAATAAAGATTAATGATATTATCAGTGGAACAGGATTTTTATGAAGATTATTAATTTGAGCTAAGCAAAATCAGCATACATTTATCCTAACATGAACTGCTCTTGTTTCCTTTCTTTCCAAAGTCATCTAAAACAATTTTTAGAGCCTGAATGTATGTCTCACAATAATCCTCTAATGAGTTTGTTATTTACTTCTGCCTATTTGAAAATAGCCATCACTTTTCCTTCATTTTACTTATTTCCCTCTCTGTGGTGTTTCACCTTTTAAATGGTTTTATATTTTTTATCTAGAGGCCATATCTAGGTTGAAACATTTTTATTAGAACTTATTATAGCTCACAATATTCAACAAGTAACAGCATAAAATGGTAAAAACAAAACCATTTTACATTATCCTATAGAAAATTATCAATCCTTTTGATGTCATGCTTAATACCCAATTACTTCTTGCAGTAATGATGATCATAATGACAGATTCAGTCTTACCACTGACTTTTTCTCCAATTCACAAATCTACCAACTTTCTAGCAGTCCATCTAAGCAAGAATCTGGAAAATGGTGGTGTAACTTCAGTCTAATAACAAATCTGCCATTCGTGCATTTTTTACAACCTTTCTTTAAAATAATTTATATATTCATCATACAGTACCTTTTGATATAATATGTTCCATAAGTTTTATCTCCACCATTTTAAGTGGCAGTTTTACCTGTCATAAATAAGAATATTAATTAAATCCAAATTAAACATACTAAAATGACAGGATGCACCCATGTCACATACAACGAATTTACAGGACCATAGTTAACTCTTCTTGCTCAGAATGAAGGCATTTTGATGAAAGACAAATACGATATTTATTTTCACTTGGAATTCCAGAATGCTGTGTACTTGATATATAGTATGAGACATTATTTCATAAGCAAATTACAAGTGGACATCAAATACATATCTTGCATCAAGAGAGATTTTCTCAAGAAGAGGAAGTAACTTTTCTAAGCTCTTCTCATACAGGAATTTCTTAGCTCTCTTAGGGTAGGAAAATTAAAATGAAATACCTGAAAAAATATGTAAATATATACTGGAAAGCATAGTAAAAGGAGCATGGAGAGCAGGTTAGTAATTTGGGAGATTCATATGCTTAACAAATTTTTACAAGCGCAAGAATCAATCTTGAAAATTCAGGAAAAAAAATCAAGAAATGTATGTCTTTTTAGTAAACAGTTTTAATTCTACCACATAAAGAAATTTTGCTCTAGTTTTACCAAATTTCTACCTCACCCACTTATATATAATGTATATGTATGTATATATATATATATAGATAGATAGATAGATAGATAGATATAGATATGTTATGTGAATATTTTAGACCCATACTACATAAGTTGTTAAGCTATACTTATTCCAAACTGAATAAGAATAAACTAAATTAGAGCAATGGCTTTTAAACAGATATCAGGTTAACCCATTTTAAACTTCAGAAATATGACTAAATTTCCATATAGGACACCCAGAATGGGGGGGACTATCACCAATAAAATATATAATTTGTTGTTAGTGAGCACCAAGAGGTAGCATCTTAAATGGCAGGGTTTTATCCATTTGAAGTTGAGCAGTATTCCCTGCATAGAGAGGTGAAAACATACTTGTTTTCATAAATGCAAATATATATTAATACCAAATGTTGCAAAAAAAATGAAGGATACAGGAGCCTGGAAGGAAATGAAGATAGTAAGCAGAAACAGATCATGAAAGGTATTTTAAGTCATGAAGGAGCTTGAAATTTATTCCTAGAACAAATGGGAGGGTTTTTTAATGGTTTTTTATTATGGCAAGAAAATTATTTGCTCCAATTTACATTTAGAAAAATCACCCTAATAGCAATTCTGAAGTTGGGTTTGGCAGGGAGTGAGATAGAACTTGTAAAATTGAAGCCATGAAGACAAATTGGGAAACTATAATAGTAATACAGGTGAGTGATAGTGAGAGCATAAACTTCTGGGAATGGAAAAGGCAACAGAATTAAGAAGTACTTAGAAGATAAAACACACTTGACTTACTGACTTATTAGATGTGGCAGGAAAGAGAAGAATTGTTGTCTGATGTAGGGACTGGGTAGATGGTGATACTGTTAGCCAATGTAGGAAATTGAAGGAAGAGATACAATAGAAATAAAAAGGATCATAAAAGACTATTATGAACAGTTGTGCATCAACAAATTGGATAACCTAGAAGAAATGAATAAACTTCCTTATGCATATCACCTATCAAGAGTGAATTATAAAGAAATAGAAAATTTTAGCAAATCAATAATGAATAAGAAGATTGAATTAGTAATAAAAAGCCTCCTGACAATGAGAAGCCCAGGACCAGATGGCTTTACTGATGAATTCCACCAAACATGTGAAGAAGAATGAATTCCAATTCTTCTTAAACTATTTTTAAAAAAAGAAAAATAGAGAATACTTCCAAACTGATTTTATAAGGCCTGCATCACCCTAATACCAAAGCCAGAAAAAAGCACTAGAAGAAAGAAAGAAAGAAAGAAAGAAAGAAAGAAAGAAAGAAAGAAAGAAAGAAAGAAAGAAAGAAAGAAGAAAGAGAAAGAAAGAAAGAAAGAAAGAAAGAAAGAAAGAAAGAAAGAAAGAAAGAAAGAAAGAAAGAAAGAAAGAAAGGAAAAGAAAAGAAAAAACTTCAGGCAATATCCCCAATGCACATAGATCTCTCAACAAGATAGTAGGAAACTGAATTCAACAGCACACTGAAAATTTCACCAGCCATGATCAAATAGGATTCACCTCAATGATGCAAGGATATTTCAATGTACATAAATCAGTAGGTTATACATTACATTAACAAAATGAAGGACAAAAATGTGATCATTTCAAGGCATGCATAAAAAGCATTTTCACAATTCAGTATCTCTGATTAAGAGATTTCAACAAATTAGGTATGGAAGGAATGATTCTAAACAGAGTAAAAACCATGAGACAAAACCATAGCTAACATCATACTCAATAGGGAAAATTTGAGAGCTTTTCCTGTAAGATCCAGAGTTAAAATAAGGATGACAACTCTTACAAATTCTATTCAATACAATACTGGATTTCCCGGCCATAGAAATGAGACAAAAGAAATAAATGCCATCCAAATTGGAAATGAGAAAGTCAAATCATCACCATTTTCAGATAGCATGATCTTTTTTCATATTTATGTTTAAATGACACATAAAATAGAAATTATACTTATTTAGGAGGTTTCAATACTTACATATATTATGTGTTTAAATGAGGGTGAATATATGTATGTTTATTTATCATTCATGGCAAAAATCTTTCAAAATCCTTCCTTCTAGCTTTTTAAAGTGTACAGTACATTATTGTCATCTATAGTTACCCTACTCTACAATAGCGCACCAGAGCTTCTTGCTCCTAAGTGTATCTTAGCATCCTTTCCCAATCTCTCCCTCTCTCCTACTCTCCCTAAGCTCTAGTGATCATCATTCTACTATTATCCTCTAGGAGATCAACTTTTTTAGATTCTACATGAGTAACATCGTGTGATACTTATTCTTCTGTGCTTGGTTTATTTCACTTAGCATAATGATCTCTTGTTCCTTCTGTGTTGTTGTAAATAACGGGATTCCATTTGTTTTATGGCTGAATAGCATTCCATTGTATTCCTGTATCACATTTTCTTTCAGCGTAATCTTATATATAGTAGTTTCACCTTATTTATGGGGGACACATTCCAGGACCTCCAGCAGATGCTTGAAATTATGGATAGTACTGAACCCTATATATACCATGTTTTTTCCTATATACACATGTCTATGATAAAATTTAATTTATAAATGAGGCACAGTAAGAAATTAACAATAACTAGTTGCACAATAGAAAAATGACAACAGTATATTATAATAAAAGTTGTGAGCATGTGCTGTCTCTTTCTCTCTCTCCAAATATCTTAACTTCTCATTACACTACCAGTAATATTTTCAGGAAACAGTTGACTGCAAGTACCTAAAATCATAGAAAGGGAACCATAGAAATGGAACCATAGAAAGTACAGGGGACACTTATGTATAAAAAAACCTAGACTCCATGAAAAAAAGCTGTTAGAACTAATAAATGCATTCATTAAAGTTGCAGAATACAAAAATCAACACACAAAAATTTGTGGCATTGCTCTACCTCAACAGTGAATTACCTGAAAAAGAATTTGATTGCCACCCAATCCATGTCTTCATACATGTACTTTGGATAATGATGTCCATCACATTCCACCATCCTTGCTAATCCCCTGCCCCCTCCTTTTCCCTCCCACCTCTCTTCCCTATCTAGAATTCATCTATTCCTCCCATGCTCCCCCCACTTACCCACTATGAGTCAGCCTCCTTATATCAGAGAAAACCTTTGGCATTTGTTTTTTGGGGGATTGGCTGACTTCAATTAGCATTATCTTCTCCAATACCATCCATTTACCTGCAAATGCCATGATTTTATTCTCCTTTACTGCTGAGTAAAATTCCATTGTGTATATATGCCACATTTTTTAAATCCATTCATCTACTGAAGGGCTTCTAGGTTGGCTCAACAATTTAGCTATTATGAATTGTGCTGCTATAAACATTGATGTGGCTGTGTTCCTGTAGTATGCTGTTTTTAAGTCCTTTGGGTATAGTCTGAGGAGAGGGATAGCTGGGTCAAATGGTGGTTCCATTCCCAGATTTCCAAGGAATCTCCATACAGCTTTCCATATTGGTTGCAACAATTTGCAGTCCCACCAGCAATGTGTGAGTGTACCTTTTCCCCCATATCCTCACTAACACTTATTGTTGTTTGTCTTCATAATAGCTGCCATTCTGACTGAACTAAGATGAAATCTTAGAGTAGTTTTGATTTGCATTTCTCTAATTGCTAGAGATGATGAGCATTTTTCATATATTTGTTGATTGATTGTATATCCTCTTCTGAGAAGTGTCTGTTCAGGTTCTTGGCCCATTTTGATTGTTTTTTTTTTTTGTTTTTTGGGAGTTTAGCTATGATATTATAGGGGAATTATGACTGTGAGTGAATAGAAAAGCTTAAGATGGTCATGGTAACATCAGAATATTCGATTTCAGACTTAGAGCATGAAATATGATTCCCTATTTATTTTGGACCTAGTTAAGGAAGAGGTATGGAGAGTTCTTTCCAGATGAAATCATTTGTTCTGAGAAGGCTAGATTCTTGGCCAAGAATGATCTCACAAGGTAGTCTTCCCTTTTTGGATTCATAGGCACATTAACAAGTTACACAGAAGTATAGACAGCATATAAACCAGAACACAATACTGTATTAGAACCTCCATGCACAGAAGACCCACCTTGATATCCACATCAGATAATGGCTTCTCAAGAACTCCTCCCTTGGGGAACATAAATAAGTACAGTCACTATGGAGAACAGTATGGAGATTCCACACACAAAAAAATACAAATCTACCATATGATCCAGCTGTATATATTCAAAGGAAATAAAGCCAGCATATTAAGGAGATAGCTGCATGCCCATGTTTATTGCAGCATTACTCACAATAGTTAAGATATGGAATCAGTCTAGGTATCTATCAACAGATGAATGCATAAAGAAAATGTGTACATATATACAATGAAATATTATTTGATAATAATAATAATGTGTGGGTATGTGTGGCAGGGTTGGGGGTGAGAGGTAGGAAAAGGTGGTTGGATTTGGGGATTTTTTGCAATGCATGCTCTATACATGTATGAAATATTACACTGAGTCCCATTAATGTGTAAATCAATATATGTTAATAAAAATACAATTAAAAATAAAGACATACTCTCCCTTGGGGGTCCTATTGCTCTCTATGGGACAATAATGGACAAATTAAGAGGGATCAATGACCCATTATAATTTTCTGCTGATCAAAATCTCATCAAAGTATTGCCAATCTAGTAAATGTAAACCTTACATAGCATAGTTAACTTTTGAAGTAATTGCCACCATGAGAGTTTCTAAGGATGGGCTTCAAAATAATCTGGTAGTTGATTGAATGTGATAACAGGAAATTCTTAACTGAAAGAAGACACACATGATCTGATGCCTTATAAAGAACCATTGATTCTATTTCATTTCTTTTTCATTAAATGAGCTTGGTGTTCTGATGAAATGATCAGAAAACTTCAGACTAGCATATGTACATATAACTTCAGAGAAGGTTTTTGAGCTCTCAGATAAACTAGTTGTGGTTCTGACCTCAAATCAACACAAATACAATTTTGACAGCAACCAATCTATACTGTTTTACTGCCTCCTACAGATGAGACAAGATTTTACTCATTAATAGTCATAAGTTTTATTAAATCAACTTGTTCCATTGTTGTTTTAGACAAACTGCTTAATTCAGTTTTGCCCTTTGTTCATTTAAAAAGAACCTATATTCCCTTTGATCTTGAATCTGCATTTTAATTATACAGATATTAAATATGAAAAATAACAGTAACACATAATTGTCTTTTTATGTGGTACTGGAGATTGAACCTAGGGTCTTATACATGTAGACAAGCACTCTATCACTGAGCTACAGTCCCAGTTCCATTATTGTCTTTTGTATACAGCATATCTACAAATGCTTTGCTGAATTGACAAAAATAGTTATGGGTTTAAATGAAAATAATATTAACTAAAGATAACAGAGCAAAGATTTTAGTGTTTACTCATAATAAGCAGCCAAATTAATACTAATTATATAAATCTTTAGAGAGAGATTCCAGCTGTCAAGAAGTTAGAAATAAGTATACAGCTGTCCCTTAGTGTCCATGGGGGATTGGTTCCAGGACCTGCTATAGATGCCAAAATCTGTAGATGCTCAAGTGCTTTATATAGAATGCCATAGTACTTGCATATGAACTATGTCCATCCTCGTATATATTTTAAATCTTCTCCAGATCATTTGTAAATACAAATACAAATCATATGTAAATTCTCTGTATATAGTTGCCATGCTGTGTTATTTATGGAATAATGACAAGAAAAAGTCTGTACATGTTCAGTATGGATATAATTTTTTCCAAATATTTTCCATCTGTGGTTGGTTGAATCCACAGATTCAGAACTCATGGATATGAAGGACCAATTAGTATTATACTAGCAAAGAAAATGGAAAGTTTTGAAATGGAGTGGTTTTGTTAAAAATAATGTGCTTCATTCAGTCATAGAATCATTATGAACCAAATACTTTGAAACTAACAGCATAGTGATTTCCCCACCAAGTAGCAGAGAGTTAAGATGATTTCAAAAATTAAATATACTTTGTCTATCATGGTGGTAAAGCTAGCCTTAGTCTGGCAGTCCTTAAGTAGTTGAGGGACAGATGACTTTTTTTTTTTTTTTTTTTTTTTTTTTGTTACCAGGGATTAAACCCAGGGGCATTTAACCATTGAGCCACACATTCCCAGCCCTTTTTATTTTTTATTTTGAGACAGAAATTTGCTAAATTGCTTAGGGCCTCGCTAAGCACCTGGGGCTGGCCTTGAACCTGCAATCCTTCTGCCTCAGCCTCCTACATTGCTAGGATTATAGGTGTGCACAACCACGCCCAGTGGATCAGATGACTTTTGAGCCTAGTTGAACTGTTTAGATTTTTGGAAATGAAAGTTTTTATGCCAGTGGGAAAATGTGGTAAAGCTGTGCACATATTCAGTGCTGTTCAAGGCTACATATCACATGCTCAAACATTATCATGTAGAATGTTACAGAAATGGCACTAGTTAAGATTTACCAACATAAGAAGCTGTGAGTGTATTTGAAAGCCAGATGGAACAAATAGATCCTTTCTTTGTCATTGCTAAAACACAGCCTGTTCCAAGACTGAATAAAACCCAAACAAATCATTAGTATCTTTGGTTTCTCTTCCAGCCTATGGAATGTTTCTAGATTAGTTCCCTGACCATATCCTACCCTTGTATTATTCAACATGAAACTCTTCTTGCTGATAGGCAACATTGAGTCTTTTGAATCAGTGAAATAGTAAATGTAGAACATAAGAATGGGGGTAATTTAAAGAATAAGAAATTTAATGGACAATCAACAATTAACTATACTTTGAAAAAAAATGATAAAATAAAGAATATGGAGTCCAGCGATAGGGATATCTTTTGACCTTAAAGGAAACATTATTCATTATTAGCATACATAACAAGGTGAATACTATAGTCCTATTTTTATAGGCAGTAATAATGTACATGCTTTTGTGATTTGAGTACATAGGAATGACATAAAAATATTTAGATTACTCACTATCTCAATAGCATCCTGGCTATTGAGGCCAAGGTCATGGGCTGAGATACTATTTCAGCCTGTTAGCTTTGTTCTGCTTCATTACCAAAACCCATAGTCTTAATTTCCCTTTGTGTTTTACTCCCCAAATCAGGAACCTAGTCTTGCCTTCTATTCCCTAACAAAAACTGAATTCAGAGATTAATCTGATAAAATAGTCAGGTTTTACATGATACAAATAGAATTTGTTAAATGCTATTAAAAGTTTCAAATTTAAGTCAAGAGATTTTACTTAAAACCTGTGGTTTACATAAAATTTTTGTCTTCTCTTGAAAAAATAAAAATATCTGACACCCCTAGACCTGGATTCATCCATTTAACTACACATTTATTGAGTACCTACTATGTGCCAAGCATTACTTCAGTCCTTGGTGTGGTGAAGATAATATGACAATCATTAACTGGGACCAAATAGGGGCTGCTTCCTACAGGATCATGAACTCACCAGTCCATCAGAATACTCATCCCACCTCTTCATTCTATTATATGACCTGCCTTCATTCTAGACAGACATATAAGATTGCAACCATGTAATAAGTAAGTTAACTCACACTGAAGTATAAGTGGCTATGACAAAAATAAATGTATTATATATCCCTTAGTTTATTTTCATTTTGTTAGAAGACAGTCTTAAACCACGAATGGCAAATCCCTGACATTGATGTCATTACTTCCCTGTCCCACACCCTTGGAATATATAAGTAATCAAATGCAAACAAACATTCTTTTCTGCTGAGTCTAGGTTCTGTAATTAGAGTTGGCTCAGAAGTTGATATATGCTAGCCATCAGTACTTTAAGCCAAACAAATGAGATATTCATGAATTTCCAAGCCTTGGAAATATTGGAAAGTATTATGTGAAAGGCAGGAAAATATGGCCTGAAAGTACAACACATTCACCTTATTAGTAAATCTGGCCCCTTTCATATTTAAAAGTGATAGCCCTAACCAAGGCCAAATATTTTATGGAATTGAGCAAAAAGGCACCAGGTAGGGCTGGGGTTGTAGCTCAGTGGTAGAGCTCTTGCCTTGCACATGTCAGAAACTAGGTTCAATCTTGAGCACTACATAAAAATAAATAAATAAAATAAAGGTATTGTGTCCATCTACAACTAAAAAATATTTTTAAAAAGAGCACCAGATAGATAAAAATTTTATTACATTCCTATTACTAGAGATTCTTTTCAAATGGATGGGCTATAGATATTGAGTACGTAATGTTCAGATGTATGTATTTTCATATGTATTATATAAATAAAAAATTATATTAACAGTGAATTCGGAGTTCCTACAGGGCAGCATTAGCCTCTTAAATCCAAATATCACCACTGTCCTTCAAAAAGCAATTCAAATCAACAAGGAAAGGAAACAAAACCACACATAACCTACCCCAATAAAATAACCAGTAAACAGAGAATTCTTCAAACTTTAAATTACACATAAGTAGAAAAATTAACACCCAAATTAAGCAGAGTTAGCTCTCTAGCCCATGTCAGACCCGAGAGTCAGAAAAATTAAATGGAAAAGAAGGTATAAGACTTGGGGCCTAGCTGTACCAGAATTGATCAAAATACTCCCATTAAAAAGAAGTCTCATCCTTGATAGGCTGATGCTGAGAACAGATTTCATACCTGGTATATGAGGACACTGGCTACTTTAATTGAAAGGAATGTACTTTAAAGTGCACAGAACTAGAGTTGATGTCCTTGGGAAGGCAATCTAAAGTGCTGGGATCACTAATTTCTCCTCTGTTGGAGGCTTAATGGTGAAAGAAGGAAGCAAAAGGTAGAATTTTAAGATACTACATAAATAAAAGCAAATAACAAAATTAAGAGATATATCTAACCCCTATCCAAAAGGCATCATCAATTTTAAAAACTGCACTTTAATAAGAACTAGAAAATTGAGTAACCTAGCAAGTCACCAAAACTCCAGACTTCTATCTGCATACAACTCTTACTGCTGGCCTAGCAAAATAAAATATTTCAGAATGAACATAAAAAAGAAGATAACATTCCTACAAAGCTCTATTATAAGAGAGTAGAAAATAAGAATGCCATTTCACCAGATGAAAAACCTCCCCAAGTAACCAATCCAAAACAGAATAAAACAGAAATAAAACATTTCAATCTTAATAAAGCATCTTTAAACAAACACTTGAAGATATTAAAAAGGCTCAAATAATAAATCTTGCAACTCAGAGCAGAAATGTGCAAAATGAGAGTTAACTGAATGCAGAAAATGAATTGAAGAATAAGATAAAATCATCTTGAAAATGAAGACTACACTGAATGGTGACCAAGGGAGAAAATATTTTAAACTATAAAGAAACACAATGATAAAAGGCCCTAAAATAGTGAAAAGAATGAATTGAAATGAAGAAAAAAGTTTAGAGAAAATTATTGATACAGGAGGTAGGCAAAGAAACCTAAACTACATATCACTATTATTCCCAAAGAAAAACAAAACAATGAACTAAAACTAATACTAAAAATTATAATCAAAGAAAACTTTCCAGAAGTAAAAGACCTGATGGTAAGTAATAGAGGAAACAACCTAAAATACCCTCAAATGCATTGGAAAATTGTCAAACAGTCGATTTCAGGACTTATCCTATTTAAAAATATTGAGCTTTAACGATAAAGAAAAAATAATAATCCTTTGGATCTTGGAGTGGAAGGGGTCATTTATAAAAGAAAGAAAATCAGATTGGCATCAGGTATCTCAACAACAAAGTGATGTAAGGGTAAAGCAGCATTTTCAAATGTCCCAAGAACGAGAGTATGAGCTAAGAACTTTACTCAAACTGGTTGTCCTTTCATTATTAGGGGCATAGAAAAACAATGTTAGAACTGTGGCTGTGGCTCAGTGGTTGAGTGCTTGCCTGGCATTTGTGAGGCACTGGGTTCAGTTCTCAGCACCACATATAAATAAATAAACAAAATAAAAATATTGCATACATTTACAACTAAAAATAGCAAAAGAAAGAAGAAAAATAATGTTAACATGCAAGAATTTAGGGAATACTCTGGTCACAAGCCCTACTATGAGTCAGTGAACTTTTTCTATAAAGAACCAGATGGTAATATTGTTAAGCTTTGGATGTCTCTGTCACAACTACTCAACTTATAACCTAAAACAGCCAGAGATAATATGTAAGCAAATGAGTTTGACTGTGTTCAGATAAAATTTTATTTATAAACACAGAAATATGAAATCCACAAATTTTTCATGTATTCTGAAATATTATTGCTCTTTTGAAATTATTCAATCATGTAAAAATGTAAAACCTGTTCTTAGCTTTCATACCAGACAATGGGCCATATTTGGCAAAGAATTGTAATTAATTGAACTGTTCTATAAGACAAGCTTTACCCAATTAAGACATGAGGAACTATGGTAAATAGTCTGATGGTGAATGCTAGACTTCCTTAATTGTATATTTAAGATTAAAACAAAGGTGGGGACAAGAGAGGAAAACTAGTAAGTAAAGTTTTTTTTCTATACAGTAGTAATAATGCAGCTAAAAATGAGAAAAGAAGAAAAAAGGGAAAGTAGATTGTCACATAGAGAATCAAGGTGAGAAACCAAATAATATGAAGTCAAGCAAGTGAAAAGAGGACTAAAGGAATTAGAAAAGATAATAGTACAAAGGTAATCAGTAGAACATAAGCACAAAACTCAAATAGCCAGTTTTTAAAATGTAAAAAAAAACTATAAAAATATAATAGAATTAGTATAATGCTATAAATATAGCAAAAAATAATTATACAATTGAGTTGAAACCAAATTTGTCTGTCCCATCAATGAATGTAAATGATTTAAGTCATGTATTAAATGTAAAGATTTAAAAATAGCTCAAAAAATAAAACCTAATTTAGTTTGCAAGAGTCACGCCTGAGATCAAGGGAGTCAGAAACAGCATAAAATTAAAGAGTAAGCAAAGGATTTACTAAGCAAATGGAAACAGTAAGAAAGACTATGAGTTTCATATCAGGCAAAGTAGAACTCTGGTTTATGAAAACCATTCAAGACAACAAAAAGGATACTTTACAACAAACTATGATTATGTATAACCACCTATATAACACACAAACTAAGAAGAAATGCAAAGAAACTATAAGGTGAAATAAACAAAATACACGAGTAACAGGAAATTTTATCCCACTATGAGCAATTCATGTCACATGAACCAAAAATAAATATGCAGAAGAACTAAAAATAAGCAAAATTAATAAGGCAGATCTTAAGGCAATGTGTTGATTATAACACCCTGTTAATAAAGAATATAGCTTCTTTTTAAAGTTTCATAGAACATCCACAAAATTTGATCATGTATTATGTCACAAAGGGAGCCTCAGTGAATTTCATAAATTAGAAATAATGCAAATATCTTTCCAGATAATGGTGAAATTGCAAAATAATAAGAAAGTTTTAAAAACAAGAAAACTTGTTCCACTTGAAAAACTTTAAAAATTTTAGCAACTCTTATATAATTGGGGAAATAAAATGTAAAATTACAAAATTTCCAAGAAGTAATGTTAATAAACACATCCTATGTCAAGATTTATGGAATACAAGTAAGCAATTTAAATAAGAAAATTTCATATGAATAAAATGAGGTGAGCGGAGGTGGCGGGGCTTCGGATGCCGAGGTGAAATTTTGATCTTGCAGCTATCACAAGAACTTTCTTTTTCATGGCCGCTGCATACGGGTGGGGGGGGGGGTTGCTGAACTGCTGAGCATGGTGCTCAGAGCAGCGGCTTTAAGCGAGATTTCACATAGCTTGTTAGAGCTCCTTTCACCGATAATCTGTAGTGGATCACTTTGCCAAGTAGCAGGAAGAACAAAGAGATCGAAAAGGAGACGCTTGGCTCCCGGACACTTTGCTGCTCAGAGCTGCGGGCGCTTTGCTCCCATCTGCTTCCTCTTTAGCTTCACTCCAGGCAGAGAAGCTAAATGTGTAATCAGCAAGAAGAAGTCTTTATCCAAGCCTACATGAATTAGCGAGCTGGGAGCTGAAGCCAACCAGGGACGTACCAGTCCCACCTCTCCCTTCAGACACTCCGGCAAGGAGCCTGGGGCCCGCCATAGCAGAGAGGTGATGTCAACGGAGTTCGGCCAACGGAATTCCTTCCCAGCAGAATCCACTTTAGCAGGTGTGTGACTCCCTCCCCATCAAGATACAAGCAGCCAGGAAACTTCATGGACCTCTCAGGGGTCATGTCTGTAGGGAAGTAGAGGGGATCCCCGACCCCCAACCCCCCATATCACCAGCGGTGACTCCCAAGATCTTAGCTGCCAGTTTACCACAGCACTGGGGCTTAAATGGGACACGCGGTAGGGCTGCAAGTGTAACTAGATCTCTGGGGAACCGCTTCTGGTGAACAGGACCTGGCTGGCTGGCTGACAGGAGGAAGGGGAGTAAGGGCCGGAGAAGTGAAACAGCTCTGGACTGACAAGTCTGAGAGACTCCCAGGAGACACCTTACAGGGATTGCTATGGGCAGGTAGAGAGCAGAAGCTCCGCTCAGAGGGCACAGCTCTGCCTACTGGAAGAGAAGAAAATGGATCTCTAAGACTTCAATTTTTTTTAATTCTCTCTTTTTTCTTTTCTCCCCTTTTCCTTCTCTCTTTCTTTCCTGTTTCAAGTTTTATTGTTCTTTTCATTCTCCTCTAATCTATCTCTCTCTCTCCTTCATTCTTTTTAAGAGCACCTTCATTCCCCTACCCCCCCAACTTTCATCCCAAGCATTATGTCTTCCATTACGTGTAATTGTCTAAATGCAAATAGGTGAAGGTCTCGAGGCTGTCTATAGGGCTCCTAAATACCTAGCTACTACCAACACCCTGATCCAATTGCATGTTAGTATCCACCTTCAGTAGAGCAATCTTCTAAAGTAGCCAAGACATACTAACCCTCGTACCATCATAGCACCTAACCTAAACGTATAGTCCTAAGAACAAATAACAAATCACTATATGCATACAGAACCTGGAAGCCTTTTATGAATTGAATGAATCAGCTTTAAAGTACAATAAAGCCCAACATCTATAGGCATAATCTCCCACCACAAAGGAGAGACAACAGAGATATACAAAAGCCAAAACAAATGTATAGGAGAAAGCAGTTACAAAGCAGTCAAACAGAGCTGGAAAGTAATGTGAACAACATGAAAAAACAAGGGAAAAAAGGACTACAAACAATGCAAGACAACTTAAATCTACAGGAGGACCTAGAAGAATCAGAAACATGGACAGGGAAAGAAATCAAGGCATACCTAACTCAGATGGAACGGAATATTAGAGAAGACATGAGACAGCAAGTCCAAGCATTGAAAGTATATTTTGAAAACGAACTAAACAAACAAATTCAAATTGCAAAGAACGAGCTTTACCAGGAGATAGAGATTAAAAAAACAAACAAACAAACAGTAATCCTAGAAATACAAGAAACCATAAACCAGATTAAAAACTCTAACGAGAACATTACAAATAGACTAGATCAAGTAGAAGTCAGAATATCAGATAATGAAGACAAAGTTTATCAACTTGAAAAGAATATAGTCAACACAGAAAAGATGCTTAAATCTCACGAGCAATCTATCCAAGAGATATGGGATCTCATAAAAAAGCCAAATTTGAGAGTCATCGGGATAGAAGAAGGCACCAAAGGAATGGACAACTTATTAAATGAAATAATCCTAGAAAACTTCCCAGATATGAAAGATGGAATGGATTGCCAAATCCTGGAAGCCTACAGGATGCCAAACATCCAAAACCATAATAGACCAACTCCAAGACATATAATTATGAAGATAGCTAACATACAGAACAAGGAAAGAATATTAAAAGCTATGAGAGAAAGGAGGCAGATTACTTTCAGGGGTAAACCAATTAAGTTAACGACTGATTTTTCATCACAGACTTTGAAAGCGAGAAGATCCTGGAACAACGTATTTCAAATGCTGAAAAATAATGGATTCCAACCAAGAATACTATATCCAGCAAAATTAAGCTTCAGATTTGACAATGAAATTAAAATCTTTCATGATAAACAAAAGCTAAAAGAATTTGCAGCCAGAAAACCAGCACTGCAAAGCATTTTGAGCAAAATACTACAAGAAGAGGAAGTGAAAAATAGCACCCAAAACTAACAGTGGGAGGTATCTCAGTAAAGGGGGAGAAAAATAACCAAAGAGGAAAAACTAGCCAAACTAAAATAAATAAATAAATAAACATGACTGGAAGTACAAACCAAATTTCAATTGTAACCTTAAATGTTAATGGCCTAAACTCACCAATCAAGAGACATAGGCTAGTAACCTGGATTAAAAAAACAAACCCAACAATATGCTGCCTTCAGGAGACTCATATGATAGGAAAAGACATACACAGGCTGAAGGTAAAAGGTTGGGAAAAATCATACCACTCACATGGCCCTGGGAAGCAAGCAGGAGTAGCCATACTCATATCGAATAAAATCAACTTCAAACCTAAGTTAATCAAAAGGGATAAAGAAGGACACTATATACTGTTAAAAGGAACCATCAACCAATAAGACATAACAATTATCAATTCGTACGCACCAAACAATGGTGCTGCAACATTCATAAAACAAACTCTCCTCAAGTTCAAGAGTCAAATAGACCACAACACAATAATTATGGGTAACTTCAACACACCGCTCTTGCCATTAGACAGATCCTCCAGACAAAAGCTGAATAAAGAAACTATAGAACTCAATAACACAATCAAGAACCTAGACTTAACCAACATATATAGAATATATCAACCATCATCAAGTGAATACACGTTCTTCTCAGCAGCACATGGATCCTACTCAAAGATAGACCATATATTATGCCATAGGGCGACTCTTAGTAAATATAAAGGTGTGGAGATAATACCATGCACCATATCTGATCATAATGGAATGAAACTGGAAATCAATGATAAAAGAAGGAAGGAAAAATCCTAAATCACATGGAAAATGAACAATATGTTACTGAATGATCAATGGGTTACAGAAGACATAAAGGAGGAGATAAAAAAAATTCTTAGAGACAAATGACAACACAAACACAATATACCAGAATCTATGGGACACAATGAAAGCAGTTTTAAGAGGGAAATTCATTTCTTGGAGTTCTTTCCTCAAAAAACGAAAAAACCAACAAATAAATGAACTCACACTACACCTCAAAAACCTAGAAAAGGAAGAGCAAAACAACAGCAAATGTAGTAGAAGACAAGAAATAATTAAAATTAGAGCAGAAATCAACGAAATTGAAACAAAAGAAACCATTGAAAAAATTGATAAAACTAAAAGTTGGTTCTTTGAAAAAATAAATAAGATCGACAGGCCCTTAGCCATGCTAATGAAGAGAAGAAGAGAGAGAACTCAAATTACTAACATACGAGATGAAAAAGGAAATATTACAACAGACACTACAGAAATACAGAAGATAATTAGAAACTATTTTGAAACCCTATATTCCAATAAAATAGAAGATAATGAAGATATCGATAAATTTCTTAAGTCATATGATCTGCCCAGATTGAGTCAGGAAAACACACACAATTTAAACAGACCAATAACAAAAGAAGAATTAGAAGAAGCCATCAAAAGACTACCAACCAAAAAAAGCCCTGGACCAGATGGGTATACAGCGGAGTTTTACAAAACCTTCAAAGAAGAATTAATACCAATACTTTTCAAGCTATTTCAAGAAATAGAAAAAGAAGGAGCTCTTCCAAATTCATTCTACGAGGCCAACATCACCCTGATCCTGAAACCAGACAAAGACACTTCAAAGAAAGAAAACTACAGACCAATATCTCTAATGAACTTGGATGCAAAAATTCTCAATAAAATCCTGGCGAATCGAATACAAAAGCATATCAAAAAAATTGTGCATCATGATCAAATAGGATTCATCCCTGGGATGCAAGGCTGGTTCAATATACGGAAATCAATAAATGTAATCCACCACATCAATAGACTTAAAGACAAGAACCATATGATCATCTCAATAGATGCAGAAAAAGCATTCGACAAGGTACAGCATCCCTTTATGTTCAAAACACTAGAAAAACTAGGGATAACGGGAACTTACCTCAACATGGTAAAAGCTATATATGCTAAACCTCAGGATAGCATCATCTTAAATGGAGAAAAACTGAAGGCATTCCCTCTAAAATCTGGAACAAGACAGGGATGCCCTCTCTCACCACTTCTATTCAATTTAGTTCTTGAAATACTAGCCAGAGCAATTAGACAGACAAAAGAAATTAAAGGCATAAAAATAGGAAAAGAAGAACTTAAATTATCGCTATTTGGGGATGATGTGATAATATATTTAACAGACCCAAAAGGGTCTACAAAGAAACTACTAGAGTTAATAAATGAATTCAGCAAAGTGGCAGGATATAAAATCAACACGCATAAATCAAATGCATTCCTGTATATCAGCAACAAAACTTCTGAAATGGAAATGAGGAAAACTACTCTATTCACAATATCCTCAAAGAAAATAAGATATTGGGAATCAACCTAACAAAAGAGGTGAAAGATTTATACAATGAAAACTACAAAACCCTAAAGAGAGAGATAGAAGAAGATCTTAGAAGATGGAAAAATGTACCCTGTTCATGGATAGGCAGAACTAACATCATCAAAATGGCGATATTACCCAAAGTTCTCTACAGGTTTAATGCGATGCCAATCAAAATCCCAATGGCATTTCTTGTAGAAATAGATAAAGCAATCATGAAATTCATATGGAAAAACAAAAGACCCAGAATAGCAAAAGCAATTCTAAGCAGGAAGTGTGAATCTGGAGGTATAGCGATACAAGAGTTCAAACTGTACTACAAAGCAATAGTAACAAAAACAGCATGGTACTGGTACCAAAACAGGCAGGTGGACCAATGGTACAGAATAGAGGACACAGAGACCAATCCACAAAATTACAACTATCTTATATTTGATAAAGGGGCTAAAAGCATGCAATGGATGAAGGATAGCATCTTCAACAAATGGTCCTGGGAAAACTGGAAATCCATATGCAACAAAATGAAACTGAATCCCTTTCTCTCGCCATGCACAAAAGTTAACTCAAAATGGATCAAGGAGGTAGATATCAAATCAGAGACTCTGCCTCTGATAGAAGAAAAAGTTGGCTACGATCTACATACTGTGGGGTCGGGCTCCAAATTCCTTAATAGGACGCCCATAGCCCAACAGTTAATAACAAGAATAAACAAATGGGACTTACTTAAACTAAAAAGTTTTTTTCTCAGCAAAAGAAACAATAAGAGAGGTAAATAGAGAGCCTACATCCTGGGCACAAATTTTTACCCCTCACACTTCAGATTGAGCCATAATATCCAGAATATACAAAGAACTCAAAAAATTAAGCAATAAGATAACAAATAACCCAATCAACAAATGGGCCAAGGACCTGAACAGACACTTCACAGAGGAGGACATACAGTCAATCAACAAGTACATGAAAAAATGCTCACCATCTCTAGCAGTCAGAGAAATGCAAATCAAAACCACCCTAAGATACCATCTCACTCCAGTAAGATTGGCAGCCATTATGAAGTCAAACAACAATAAGTGTTGGCGAGGATGTGGGGAAAAGGGTACACTTGTACATTGCTGGTGGGACTGCAAATTGGTGAGGCCAATTTGGAAAGCAGTATGGAGATTCCTGGGAATGCTGGGAATGGATCCACCATTTGACCCAGCTATCGCCCTTCTCGGACTATTCCCTGAGGATCTTAGAAGAGCATACTACAGGGATACTGCCACATCAATGATCATAGCGGCACAATTCACAATAGCTAGACTGTGGAACCAACCTAGATGCCCTTCAATAGATGAATGGATAAAAAAATGTTGCATCTATACACAATGGAGTATTACGCAGCACTAAAAAATGACAAAATCATAGAATTTGCAGGGAAATGGATGGCATTAGAACAGATTATGTTCAGCGAAGCTAGCCAATCCTTAAAAAACAAATGCCAAATGTCTTCTTTGATATAAAGAAAGCACGTAAGAAAAGAACAGGGAGGAAGAGCAAGAGGAAAAGATGAACACTAAACAGAGACGAGTGGGGAGAGAGAAAGGGAGAGAGAAGGGAAAGCATATGGAAATGGTAGGAGACCCTCAATGTTACACAAAATTACATATAAGAGGTTGTGAGGGGAAAGGGGGGAAACAAGGGAGAGAATTAACAGCAGATGTGGTAGAGAGGGAAGATGGGAGGGGAGGGGAGGGGGATAGTAGGGAATAGGAAAGGTAGCAGAATACAACAGTCAGTAATATGCCATTATGTAAAAAATGTGGATGTGTAACTGATGTGATTCTGCAATTTGTATTTGGGGTAAAAATGGGAGTTCATAACTCACCTGAATCAAATGGATGAAAAAATGATATGTCATGAGCTTTGTAATGTTTTGAACAACCAATAAAAAAAAAGAAAAGAAAATCTCATGTTGAGGAAATAGTTTCATTAAAATTTTACTAATCATCTAAAAAAATGAATAAAATGAAAGAAAAGAAAATTTTAAAATCAATAAAATAAACCAGGCTCTCAAGAAGTAAATAATAAAGATAAAACACAAGTTGATGGTGTGATAAACAGAAAAATAAGGAAAAAATAAATAAAATGATATTAAAACCAATGAAAAGAACAAACAACCTTAAATCAAAAGAAAAGGGGAAATATATGAAAAATAAGAAATAAAGAGGAATAAATAATAGAAACTTTCAAATAACTTTGTGTACTTTGCATAAGCCTTCTGCATTGTCGTTATACTATTTTCTATATTCACCAGCAATTTTTGAAAGTGTCTAAATCTCTATGGACTTGACTACCAAACTGTGTTGTAAGCTTTTGAATCATTGTCAGTTTAACAGATTAGAGATGGTATCTCCATGCAGTTTTATTTTGTATTTATCTATTTTGAGTGAAATTTAATTTTTTATATTATTTAAGGGTATTTTTGTGAATTTTATATTCATATCTCTTGTCTTCTTTTCTAATTTTTGTACTCCACTACAAGATTTTGGAGTTCTTAGGGGATACATTCTAATGAAAAAACCCCACCAACTTTGAAATTACTTTGTAAGCTTATTTGTAGTAGTAGTTTTGGTGTGATAATTCTAATACTATTTTGTATGTCTTTTAGGACAAGCAAATTAATAAGTATACTGATCCAACTGGAAACAAGGTTTACTGTGTGAAAAAGGAAATAATTATAAATAATGGAATGAGGACTGGGAATGTAGCTCAGCAGTAGAGCACTTCCCTAATATGTGCAAAGCTGTGGGTTCAGATACTAGCACATGGAATGAGGGAGAGGAAGAACTGTGATTTGGAAGTACAGTTGAAATTATCAAACTGAACGTGTGCTTTTAAAAAAATATACATGTGTACAGATTTGTGTGTATATATGTGCGTATTTACAAAGTTGATTACAAAATCTAAAAGCTTTTTTTCTATGTATGTATTCCTGCTCCGTCCCCTGAAAGGACTTAAAAGCAATGGCACTAAGTAGTAATGAGCATACCTCATATCTAACCTTTGGTTTCTTAATATATTCCTACTGAAATATACTTGAAGAAATACCTATTCCTAGATCTTTGACAGGAAAAGAAGTACAAAGTAAACCTGGAATATTTTGTTCTAGAAAGCAAGATGTGTTCAGGCATCTCATAATGACATAAAAGACAATTGAAGGCATTCCCCTTGGCTAAATATGATCATCGAAAAGAACAATGATGAGCAACAACCAAAAAAAGGATATAATATTGTAGTATTAAAAAAATCAAGTGCTTAATTTCTCAAAATAGACATGAATTATTCTTTAACTTATGTAGGTCCCTATTTGAATAATTATTGTTTCTAATTTCCATACAAGCAAACTGAGTTTCAGAGAGTTTAAGTAATTTACCCCATAATGTAGAACTAGTGATTGGAAGAGACAGGTCTGACTTTTTTATTTTTAGTGATGGGGATCCAACCCAGCGCCTTGCACATGCTAGGCCACCATACTACCATTTTGCTATGCTCCTGGTCCCCTGTCTGACTTAAAGAGAGTCTATGCCTTCACTTATTACACTAAATAGCCTCTAAAATAAATGGTATTATATACCATTTATTACCTAATTTGTGAATATCTTTCTATGTTATGAAATGTTTTCTACAACATTATTTTTAATGGCAGCACCCTTCTATATGGTATATAGTTATTACTTTAATCAATCCCATTTATTGGACATTTGAGTAATTTTTCTATATCTTGCTATTATATAAAATATCCTGTTGGATATCAATGTTTTATATCTGTTCAGTCTTTTATTAGTATAAATTTTTAAAAGTTCAATTTCTGGATGAAAATATTTTAAAGCTTTTCCCAAATTGTGGATATATTACCAATTTGTCCCAAATATTTTCTAACATTTTACACTACCAGCAGTATGTGGGAGTACTCATTTTCTCTGAATGCTTAAAAACTTTTTGATATCATAATTTATTCAAAAAACAAAAAGAAACCATTTTGATAGGCAAAAGGCTATTTCAGTGTTTTAGCATACATTCCCCCCACCCATGTTTATTGAGATAAGATGAAAAATAAAAATTATATTTATTTTAGGTACATATGATGATGTTTTGATGCATGTATACACAGTGAAATGATGACCATAATCAAATTAACTAACATATCTATCACTTCACATAATTAAAAAAAATTTTTTGGGGGGGTGGGGGGTTGTAAAGCATTTAAGATCTACTCTAAGAAAACTCAAGCATACAGTTCAGAGGTAAAGTGCACAGTTAGCATGCCTGAAATCATGGGTTCAATCCCCAGCATTGCAAAAACAGAAAATTTCAAGTATCTAATACAATATTAATTATAACCATCATGCTATACATATTAGATCTCCAGAACATACTCATCCTGTATAACTGAAACTGTATATTTTGACCATTTCTCCTGCTCCTAGTCCCTACCACCTTCCATTCTTCTCTCTGCTTCTGTTGGTTTGATTTGTTCAGAATCTACATATAAGTGAGATCATGCAATATTTATCTTTCTGTCTCTAGTTTATTTCACTCAGCATAATGTCTTACAGGTCCATCCATCATTTGCAAGTCAAAAGATTTTCTTATTTATCAATTATGATATTGTTGATTGGAAGTTTTACACCTTTTCAAAACTTTGAATGTATCATCCCACCCTCATTGCTTGCAAGGTTTCTGCTGAAAAATCCACTGATATTTTTATAGAAGTTCTCTTGATGAAATCAGTTGCTTTTCTGTTTGTGCTTTTAAATTTTTCTCTTTTTCTTTGAATTTTCATAATTTTATAATAATATGTCACAGTGCACCTTTCTTTATGTTTAATCTATTTGGAGTTCTTTAGGCTTTGTTAATCTGGATGCTCATTTCCCTCTCCAGATTTTTTTAAAAATAATATTCCTATTCCTTTCTCGTTCTTTGCTCCTCCTGTAAATTCCACAATGTATATGTTGGTGAATTTAATGGTGTTCTGTGTTTACCATGGACTTTATTCATTCTTATTTCATTTTTAATTTTTTTTTCCTCTTCCAGAGTAAATTTAAAGGAGATTGTCTTTGAGCTCACTTATTCATTCCACTTTATAAGGACTGCTTTTGAAGCTCTTGATGGAATTTTTCAGTTTATACATTGTGTTTTCCAGCACTAGAATTTGTTTGATTTGTTTGTTTCTTTGTTGAGCTTCTCATAGTCTTTATGTATTTTTATCCTGATTTTATTTAGTTTTCTGTGTTCTCTTATATATATATCCCACTGAGCTTCCTTAAGTTGATTATTTTCAGTCTCTTTGAGGAAGTACATAGATTCCAATTTCTTTAGGGTTAGTTATAAGTACTTTATCTAGTTTCTTTGGAGGTGTCATATTTTCTTGATTATTCATGATCTTTGTGGCTATATCCCCTATTCCAGTCTTTATAAATCAGCTTTAGCAAGGAAAGTGCTCCACTGGTCAGCTCCTCCACAGATTCTATGTGGGCCATCTTGGAGGATCTGCAGGCAAGCTTGTTTACTGGAATGCTTGAGGCAGGTGGGTCTGATGCTTGAGGCAGGCAGACCTGGAGCCTGAGACAACAGGTGTCACACTGGTACCTTGGGCCACAAGGGATAGCCTGGAAAAGGTCTAGAGCCTGGAGCCACAGAGGTGAGCCTAGAGCTTGGGGATCTGAGTTCCATCCTGGTGCTAATTTAGGCCTGGAGCCTAGATCTGTAGTAGCCAGACTGGAGGCCAAATCCTTGTGAACCTACCTGGTAATAAGTCAGGCTGAGAGCCTGGGTTAGTAGGATTAGGCCTTAAGCCTGGAGCCATAGAGGTCATCTAAACCCAGGGATAGACCTAGAACCTGGGACTCTGAGGGCCAGCCTGGAGCCTTAAGCTATAAAAGTTTACCTGGAACTGGACAATTCCAGGATCTTTGATCCATGGGAGCCAACTTAGTAGTGAGACTTACTGCAGTGGGTCTGATGCTGGGGTCCAAATGAAGATGGGGACTCATTTCCCTCTTCCACCTCCACATGAAAAGTAACTCTCTCCGTACTATGCTGCATGGGCTTGTAGGTGGGGTGATACAGGTAATGTAAAACTGTCCTTCACATTCCTTAATGCATTTGTTTATCCCTGTGCTCTATGCAGGTGCCATAATCTTCCAACTTGATTCTTAAGCTATTGTGAAGGAATCTTTCAGCATGGATGATTGTTAAAATTGATGTTTCTGTGAAAAATGAGCACTAGAAATTCCTATTCCATCATCTTATTGAAATCACTCCTCTAGGTTGTATGATTAAATTGTCACCATGGTTGAACATATTAACTTATAACTGTTAATTTACTTTTCTTTTTTGTGAATTGCCTCTTGATATCTTTTGCCTGTGTTTCTATTGGAGGGTGTAGCTGATATTTATTAATTTATAAGGAATTTTTATACATTAAAAATTTTAACATTAATTGCCTCTTTTAATGTTATATAAAATGAAAATTAAAGTTTTAAGCCATAGGAAAATAAGAGACTGCCATATTCTTTTCCTGTATCTACTAATATTGTGCCAAGTCATTTACAAAAACATAAAGAATAAATTTAGATCTATTTTCAGGTATCATATGAAGTTGAGTAAACTTCCTACTACCTACCTTTTCTTTCTTAAAAAACCTTGAACCTAGTTTAAAAATAGACAATAAGAATTTGGACAACAAAGTGATCAGTTTTAACAAAAATCCTAAGATTGAGACTGTAGATCCAATGGAATATATGACTTTGGTTACATAGGCCCAGTAATGCAATAAAATCATCAAAGTATTTTATAAAATGATTATTTTACTGATATATGTGTATTTTTAATTAAACTGATTTAAAAAAAAATAGAGCAGTGAAGTTGGGGATTCAGACTGTCCTATGCAATTACCTGAGATGAATGGACAAAATGAGTTTGAATAATCAGTCTGTGGCAAAGTCCAGAGTTTTATTCTATGAAAAGGCAACTAGATGGCATAAAATTTTAACCTATACCATTGCCCTCATTAACCCAATATTTCAACCAAATTATTTTAGTACTAAAAGTCATTGAATAGAAGAAATTGATTCTATCTTCTCTTGGCCTTGAACATGGCAGAAGCAGTGTGGTTTAGTAGAATGAAACTGAGGGCTAAGTTTTAGTTTCCTCTTCTCTATAATGAAGAGATTGAACTACATGGTTTGTCTGTGGTGTTTTATTTCCAAAACAAGTTGTTAATTTTAGAACACTTTTAGACTTACATTGAAGTTGCAAATATAGTACAGAGAATTACCATAAACTCCTCATTTGCTTTCTACTATTGTTAATATCCTATATAAGAATGGTACATTTATCACAACTAAGAAACCAACAATGATAATTATTATTAACTGAACTCAATCTTTGATTTAGGTATTGACAGTTTTCCCCAATGTGGCTTTTCCATTCCAGGATAGGATATTAAATTTCATGCCTCCTTATCTTCCTCTGGCCTGTAACAATTTTCTTTACAAGACAACTTTGCCAGTTTTGACTGGTCTGATTTTTTTCAGTGCTGGGAATTGAACCTGGGGTCTTGCTCATGCTAAGCAAGTAAGTACTCTACCACTGAGTCACATCCCCATCCCTGGTCTGAATTTTTACAGAATGTCCCTCAATTTGGATTTTGCTAATGTTGCTATCATGTTTATACTGGAATTATGAGTTTTAGAAGGAAGATCACAGAGGTACAATTGTCATTGCATCATATCAAGTATACATGCTATCATCAGTGATGGTAACTTTAATCACCAAGATGAAGTAGTATTAGCCAAGTCTCTTTAAGATTATTTTCCTGCCTCCTTTCTAAACTCTACTCAACTAGTTTCTGGGGTTTTTTGTTTTTATTTTTTGCTGCTGGTGCTAGAGATGGAACCCAGGGCTTTGCAAACACTAAGCAAGTGCACTTTCACTGAGTCACATCCCTAGCCAACTGATTTGTGGTCTTTTTGAACTCTAACATACAATAATCTTATTGTGTTGCAGACAGATTTCCTTACCTGCACAAGTCAATTTTAGAGTTTAACTCATCACTCAGGATTGCATATTTGTGCTGGGTAACTCAGCAGAAATTTCCTTGGAACCCATTTCTAACTATGTGGCTATGTGAGAATCTTCAGTTATGTTTCATAAAGTGAGACTATAACTGGTTTATGCTAACCTTTGTAAAATTTTATTCCACTAAAATGATGGCATCTTTAAAACATTAAGAATTGTTCTAATTTCTGAAAACTTTTACCAAAATAATCCAAAATTTACAATTTTTAGGCCCAGGGACCACAATGGTGGAGAAAAGGAAATAAGCAGCTTTGGGAGATGTTAATGAGGGAAGAGATATGAATGTCTTCTCTAAATTTGGAATTAGAAAATTAGGCAAAAGTTTTTTTTTTTAATCTGCTGTACTGCTGTGTGAAAATGGCACCTGAAGTTCCCTCAAAGATTTGAGTTCCTCTATTCTCTCAAGAAAAAAATATAACTGTGCAATCCTATCATAGAGTAGGAAAGCAGAGAATTCAATGAGAAGATGACCTTCTGCCTTTATCTGCTTCCAGATGGTTTGGAAAGGTTTGCCTAAAAGGGGAATTAACCAGAGTTAATAATAATGGCTAACAATTACTGGGCATCAAGTATGTACCAGGCACTTTTAGGTATCTTACATGACTGATTCATTTTGTCCTCATAAGAACTTTATAGAGAAGATGCAGTTATCATGTACATTTTATGGTGAGGTATTGAGACACAGAAATTAACTATTTGCCCAGGCCACATAGCTACTTAGTAGCAGAATTTGGATTTGAATTAAGGAAACTTGGCTCCAGAGTCCCTGGTCTTTACTAATAATAATTTCATGAAAGAGGAAAAGGCTTGAGCATCCTGATCCTGAATCATCCTCATTTCAATAATATATTGGTGACTCTTTTAGAAGAACACTATTATGGTAGCACCTCAGAATACCCTGAACAAACTGAATCATTATGCTCACCACAACTTCATTTTCTGTACCTCCCCATTGGATCATATCTTAAAAGCAACTAAGAAGGTTCAGTAATTTTCTATCACTTCTCCACTTTCCATCTTCTTTATTATATCTCTTGCCTCCACAGCCTCATATAGTCCCTGTTCTTTAATATTAATTATGAATAATCAAGGATTGGAAAGAGTTTGATAGTCTCAATACTCAAATGTTGGCATAAAAATACATACATATAGGGGCTGGGGTTGTGACTCAGTGGTAGCACACTTGCCTATCATGCATGAGGCACTGGATTTGATTCTCAGCACCACATACAAATAAATAAAGATCCATCAACAACTAAAAAAATATTTAAAAATACGTACATATAACTATGGCAATGACTACATGATCTTTAATCAGAAAAGTGAGTTTCAGAACTTTGAGTGACCAGGAAGTGTGGACATGAATCAATTAATACATTTCCCTTTTTAAAACATAAACATACATAGGGAAAATGAGTAAGAAGTGGGAAGAACTGCATAGGTCTATTTCTTACTTTCCATAGTCACAAATTTTATTTCAATCTTTTAAATAACCCAGATAATATCATTAATAGGTACTTAAGCCAGCAAAGAGGTGATGCATTTTTCAGGAAACTAAGAGATTTCCTATCATCTTAACAATGAATAGTGATTTGTTTGACAATGAAAGGAAGAATTAGTTGAATAAAAGGTGCAGTAAAATAGGAAAGTAAAAGAAAAAAAATTAAAGAATCCAAGTGTTGATTTCTAGCTAAATTGATATTTTGCTACATTATTTATTACACTGTTTTAAATTTATCCATCATTATGCTGCATATTTATCCTGACTTCACAAAGCAAATACTAATACAAAAATAAATAAGATTTGAGTTATGGAGAACACTTATTGGTGCTGTGACTTGAGATGAAACCACTAAATAATTGTCTGCTGATAAGAATCCACAGATGGGCCTGTTATGCAACTACAAATGGAGATCATATATTAAACCTATGATAAGGTACCCAAATATACATGTTATTTATAAATATTGCTGCAGTCTTGGAATGGAAAATATAAAATACATAGTAAATGAAAGTTTTAAGATAATATAATATAGAACTGGAACATTAAAATGATTTATTACTTTGATAGAATCTTCTCTAGCCTGGGTATTGGATACAACTAGGACCATACTAAGGCAAAAAAAAAGTGTGCTGCAATAGATAGTAATTCATTTCATTTAGAAGAAAGTAGGAATTCAAACATGGAGCAATAAGAAAGATGCACTCATTGCCTCTGTTGTATTGTCTCCATCTTAGTTAGCGTTTAATTTTACTTTTTCATTATGGCAGACTTGCAAAATATGTTCTGTAAAATTGTTCAAGTTAACATGCTTTTTCTTTCTTCCTTCCTTTTGGTTGTTTTTTTTTTTTAAATTAGTAAAGCCCTTTCTTCCAAAAGAAATTCTACCCATACCCAACACAACAGCCTTCTGGGCTTTCAAAAATGTTTGAAAGGGATCGCAAAGACATATTGACTACCTTCAAATTCCTTTGAAAAGGAACATTTAAGTATGTTTTATTTATGTTCATGATGTAGGGCAAGGAGAGATAATATTTTTAGTAGAAAATGTATATGTATAACCCTAGGAAAAAAAAGAAAACTTGAATGAAATTGCTGAGGCAAAAGTAAGGTACTATAAATAAATATTCATTGCTTCCTTTATTTAGTTCTTGAAAAATGCTTTGCTGAAAACTAATGGTTTTCAATTCCACATGTAATCTAGTTATTACCAGGATAAAACTGAGATCTAAAGGGCCATAGTTCACCCATATACCAATTTGATGTTTAATGTAATACAAATGGGATTTATTTTAAAATGGAATGATAACCTGGTTTCTGTAATGTTTTCAGTCACTGCATTTAATTCAAGTAGCATTTATATTTGCAGTGATATTTCTTGTTGCAGAAACATCTAGTCCCATATGATGTCCACAAAGTATCTGTCTGGTGAAATTGTTTCCCCTAAGAGATAAGTTGAAAGCCTAAACTCATCAGAGATCAGCATCTGGGTAATGTATTTGGTGTGTTTTTCAGAAAGGAGATTGTCCAGCATACAAGTAGATATGTAGCTTTGACAAGCTTTGGAAGTAAAGTGCAAACATTCCCTAGCCTTAAAGAACATGAAGCAAGATATGTAAAGGAACTGGTAAGGGGAAAATGCTGGCAAAAATAGAAAATAAATTACCTCAAAAAGTATTGCATGTTTTTAACTGAACATGATTAAAATTTATAACATCAACTATAGTAGTCACACTTTATTTGTGAGACAGATTTCAAACTTTCTACATAGGTTTATTTGGTAGAATTAGAAAATAGTCTCCAAAATTCTTGCAACAAATAAATAAAATATTCTGAGCTAAATATGTATGCATTTTAAGATGCAAGATGAATTTCTTGGAAGCTCAGTTATATTTGTCTTGAAAATCTTACTTATTATCAAAGTACTATTTTGTTATTAAATGGATTTCAATATTGTCTGTAAGACAGTTGACCCAAAGTACTAAAAGATACAGAATAGCACAAAATAGTAATCCTATTTCTTGACACTAGCACTATAATGTCATTTCATAAGTATAAATGCGTAAAAGGAATTCTTCCTAGCATCCAAATTTTTCTTATTCATATATATATATATATAATACATATGTTTATATATATAATATATGTTTTATATATAAATATGTGTGTGTGTGTGTGAAAACAAGACTCTTTAGATTGAAAGACTCCAAGAATCCAAAAGCTTTTACCAAAACCTCTATAGAATACAGTTTGAAATTTGTGGCCTAAAGGCTGAGGCAGGAGGATCATGGGTTCAAAGCCAGCCTCAGCAACAGCAAGACACTAAGCAACTCAGTGAGACCCTGTCTCTAAATAAAATACAAAATAGGGCTGGGGATGTGACTTAGTGGTAGAGTACACCTGAGTTCAGTCCCCAGTATCAATATATATGTACACACACACACACACACACACATATATATGTATGTATATATATGATATATATATTATATATATCATATATATTATATATATATATCAGTTGTTTTTTGAAGTTTCTCATGTTTTTTAATATATATATTTTTAGTTGTGGATGGACACAATACCTTTATTTTACTTATTTATTTATTTTTGTGCAGTGCTGATGATCAAACCCAGTGCCTCACACGTGCTAAGCAAACATTCTACTACTAAGCTACACCCCCAGCCCCCAAAAGATTTTAACAATAATATGAAAATGTTAAAGTATTCTTCCAGTTCCCCAAGCTCCCCCACTGAAAAACATCAATATTTTAGTATTAATCCTTTCAATTCTCTTTATGCATTTTCATATATAAAATACATATTTTCTGCTTTAACGGGATATTAGAATATGTATTGTTCTACAACGTTTTTCATAGAACTATCTTTCTATGTCAGTTCTTGTAGGTCATTCCATGGTGTACTGATAAAAGTATGACGACCAGCTCTATGGACAAATGTGCAGTATTTTCTGATTCCCAGAGTGTAAAGACACACACCACGGTCTATTTCAACTGCCAACATAAAGTCACTGAAGGTGAAATTAGGAACAGATGCACATAGATAGCACTTATAAACCAGTATAAGATGGCTTCAGCACATCACTAGATTAGTCTTTTTCTCTCTCTTTTTTGGATTTTTTAAAAAATAATTTTAGACTTAAGAGAAAGTTTGCAAATGTAACACAGAATTCTTGTATACCTGTCATTGAGCTTCTCCCAATGTTAACATCTTACAGTAACCACAGTACAGTTTTCAAAATTAAGACATTAACCTTGGTATCATGCCATTAACTAAGCTCTATTTAATTCTGATTTCTTTTTTTCTGTTCTAATATCCAATCTAGAATCCTATATTGCATTTAATTGGCATGTCTCTTTAATTTCCTTCAATATAGAAGTTTCTCAGTATCAATTCTTTCAATCCTTATACAGATTTTTTTTCCAGGAATTTGAAATTTAAATTTATTTTAACTGAAACATAAAAGTAGTATATTAGTAGGTTGCCATATGATGTTTTGATACACATATACATTATGTAATGTTTAAATCAGCTTTACATAAGATTTCATAGTATAGATACATCATTCTCTCCCATAATTTGATATATTGTCCCTTCTGATTTTTTTAATATATTAACAAAGCCAATGTCTTAATAACAGTGTAATAAATTTCCTTATATGTTCTTTATGACATATGACACATGACATAATTATTTCTTTAGTATAGACTCCCAGAAATAGAATTCCTATTCAAGGAACATTCACAATTTAATTTGTGATAGGTATCAAAATTTCCTTGCAAGGCCACTTTATCACATTACATTCCTATGAGCAGTGTGTAAAGGTAGTACTTGCTATACCCAAGTGCTGAGTTAGGTATCCAGGGCAGAAAAATGAAGAAGACATGATTCTCATCTTTTAAGTGCTTATTATTGATGAGGCAAATATGTAAACAAGTATCTGCAATTTAATTTGGTAGATTCTATGATGGAGTGCTAAGAGAAACATCTTGTGAAATGTTCTAGTCAAAATCTTCACTGTCCAATAAAAATGTAATATGAACCACACATATAATTTAAGGTTTTATAGTAGCCATATTAAAAAAGTAAAAAGAAACAGATGAAATTTAATTTCATAAATTTTTTATTTAATCCAATATATCTACAACATTATCATTTCAATATGTAATCAGTATAAAAATATTAATGTGATATTTTACATTCTTTCTTTCATATTGCCTTGACTAGTCAAATTTCAAGAGCTCAGTAGACATGTGTGGTGCATGGCTGCCGTATTGGATAGCACAAACCTAAGTCATTCAAGTTGTATTTCCCACAAGCATTCTTGTGGTCTCCTTATAAGTGAATATTTTTTGAAGGGAGTAGAATAGGGAAGTATTATTTGTTATATATGTTAGTAAACACCACCAGTCTAACATTAGAGAAAGGAAGTCCAACATCCTGAGTGCAGAGATATAACTGCAGCTTGAGTTGGAAGTTTCTATAGATATGTGCAAGCTAAGAAGAGCTTCAGTTTGTGGAGTCAGCCTGCCTTGAGATCCAAGGTGCTTGGTTGAGTTTGGCAATATAATCCATTTGTTACCTTAACTTTGTAATGAATTTATAATTTTGGAACATAGTTCTCTGCAATTGGATAGAACAAGAAAAATAGTAATTATAAAATGTACAGGGTTCATCAGCAGGAAACATTTGTTAAAAGACCATTAAGGGATTGTCATTCTTAATCAACTGAAAAAAACATTACTCCTGGAATATCTAAATAGGCATACACATTTTTCCCAGCTATTGGATTTCAGTAAAATACAAATAATTAGACCCATATTCCCTGAGAGAGCTTGATAGTTTCCATCTCTACTTACTGAGTTTAAATATGTGTGTGTGTGTGTGTGTGTGTGTGTGTGTGTGTGCGTGCGTGCGCGCACGCGCATATATATGTATATATACATATTGGTACTGGGAATTGATCCCAGGGGTGTTCAACCATTGAGTCACATTCTCCAGCCCTTTTTAAATTTTTTTTAATTTTGAGATAGGGTCTCACTAAGTTGCATAGTACTATTCTGTTTTGACAATTAACTATTTTTAATATTATATTCCCTGTATTCACCTGTATAAAATATGGAAAGTACATTACCAGTGTGCTTGGCATGTGCTTTGAATATATATGTTGAATAAAACAATAAATAATCCCCATAGGTGAAGTACTACCATATCTTTTTAGTTGTCCATCGACATATTCCACAGGTCAACATAATTTTATTTATTTGCTTAGTATGGAAAAACTATTCTTTATTTTTAATAAAACTCAGACACTGTAGTTGTTTAGTAACCACATTCTACCCTGCACATAAATGCACTTTTGGCTTTCTTTCATGCCTCAGCAATATGGAAGTTCAATTAGGAAGAGAGAAAAGGCCAGGAGCCTTTCCATGGTACTCCAGATCTGTAGCAAGTAATTAACTTTCATTATATATTCAAATATACATTCCACACAGTTTGTTCCCCAGGATATATTAAACTTAAGGAATTATAAAGCCTTACTACTCTCAAAGAGTATTCACTAAATGTGCCCATACCTCTGTATCTGCCTTGATTGGCTGCAAGCAGTCTATTTAATTTGGTAGTAAAAAAATTAATCCTTACCTTATATATTTTGAAGTGAATCTCTCCACCACATGAATTTTTCTAACATTTTCTAGTGCCCTCAGGAAACTGGCTTAACTTAAAGTACATAAAATAGGTCTTCAAAATGAGAGCCACTATGCCTTTTGTTACATATGGTCCATCTAATTTCATAGAAAGTAATTGAACCAAGGAAATGAAACACATTTTCAATATAGTTAGTAATATCCATTATATCCAAATTATTGGGGGGCACAGAAAATACCAAATTTTCTGTAATACTGATAAATGCCTTTAACTGGGACAAGTATGTTAAACCAAACTTTGAGTCCTTTGGCAAGGAAATTTCAATAATGTCACTAGTATAGCTTTATTAACATGCCATACCATACCTTACTCAGAACCAGTGTCGTTTGCTTTTAGTTGTTTCCAATAATTGCGAGAGAAATTCATCAGACAGTATTGGCCTTAATCCAAAGAAAAGGATAGAAACCAATTAAATGCTTAAAAAGTTTTAAGGATAAATTAAAAAGTAGGTGCTAGAAATCTCTTTAGTTCCAACTAAAAGTGGATGAATGATTTTTAAATAGGTTATCTGCCTAGCTTCTCAGTTTTCAGTCACTAGTTCATATACTAAATGAGTATATTAAATTAGCCCCTTTCAGATTGCCTGAGAACACAAAGAAAAATATGAGATGACTTATAAGTGGCTTCCTGCTTTTTTTTTTTTTTTGCCTTTTGGTAGAGTTTAGTTGATGTTGAAAAATATAATGAGAAAAATAAATTAAAAATATGTCTGTAGCTTCTGGCCCAGGCACTATTCTCTCCTTCAATTACCTCATTCACTCTCACATCTTAAACTGTTGCTTCTTTGCATGTATACCGTTGTAGTCTTGTTCTAGTTTAAAATTTTCCCCAGAACTTCAACCCTTTTGTGGTTAATATAGCTATACATGTTCTACCAGTCCTTGGAACCCAACATCCCCAAAGTTGAATTCATTGCATTCCTTTAATCACCTCAAAGCATATGTTCAACTACTCATTATTCAATAAAACATATGTGATACCAACTATTCAGAGGCTAAGTGAAGAATTCCCTAAATTTATTAATAATCCCACCATTTTTCAGTTACTATGGCTGAAAAAACTTTATCATTTTAAATTACAATTTTACCCACACTTTTTCTTATGCCTCACCTAGTATACCTACATACCTATATAAGATATGTATATACATACACACACACACATACATACACACACAGATGCACACACAGAGACACACACACCATGAACACATATAGAGCTTGTTGCCAAATTCTAAGCTGCCATTTATGAAATTTCTTCTGAAGGAATTGCCTTTTTTGCCTTCTCACTCTAAAAACTTGAGACATTCTTTGGACACCACCTTAATTGAGACACTAGTTATTTCTCACCTATATTATTTCAATGTCATTCCAATTGGTTTCCTTGAATTACCTTTAGGCCTCCAGTTCATCCTTCTCCACACTATTACTGGGTTTATCTTTATACAAAAGGTATTCTGATGATATCATTTGTTTGCCTAAAACACTCATTTTCTCTGCATTGCCACCTAATTAATCTTTTTAAAGAAAATTCTGATCATCTCCCATCTGCTCAGAAAATAACAATGTTGCACTGTTACTTAAGATATTAACTCCAGTTATTCAAGGGTGGTATTCACTCATTGTCTTTCTACAGTGTGACCCTAATCTACCTTTCTGGCTTTAACTTCCACAACTACCTCCACAAAACTAAGCTCTAATGGATCCCAGAATCTTAATTGTTTCAGTCAGCTTTTTCACTGCTATGACCAAAAGACCTAACAATAACAATTACAGTAAGAAAATTTTATTTGTGGGCTCACAGTTTCAGAGATCTCAGTCCATAGATGGCCAGCTCCATTGCTCTGGGTCCAAGGTATGGCAGAACATCATGGTAGAGGAGTGTGGTAGAGGAAAGTGTCTCAGGACATTGCACCAAGAAGCAGAGAGAAAGAAAGCTCTGCTCAAGAAGGAATACACACACACACACACACACACACACACACACACATATACACACTATATATATATAGTGTGTGTGTGTATGCACACACACACACAATACATACATACATACACACACACACACATATACACATATACACTAAATACAGGACCCCAGGGACCCACCTCCTCCAGCTACATCCTACCTGTCTACAGTTACCATCCAATTAATTCCTATCAATGAATTCATGCACTTATTAAGTTAAAACTTTTATAACCCATTCATTTTACCTCTAAACTTTCTTGCATTGTCTCATACTTAAACTTTTGGGGGACAACTCACATCTGAACATTTCTTTTGCCTCAAGTACATCCTATACTTGACAAATTCATAATTGTTCAACCAGCCTCTTCTTCCCTCTCAATTGCCACCCATCAAAGTCTTACACATTTTTCAAAGTTCATCTCTAAAATTATTCATTCATAAAATCATTCTTGATCAGTCTAGCCAAATTTAAGACATCATTCCTTTAAACTGTTTCTCTTCAAATAAAATCTTCTTGTTCTCTAGGTGGCAAATATCACATGTTCACTGTAAAATATACAGAAAATATAGAAACCATAAGGAGGAAAATAAAAATCCTTTGTAAGCTCCCTGTACTATATCCTTCAGCATATTCTTGCTCCAGAAATGAACACACACACACACACCACACACACATTTCAGATCATACTATTCATACTGTTTAGGAACCTGATATTTTTTTCATTTGATGCATCATGAATATTTCCCATTTCATTGCTTGATATTCTGCAACATGATTTCAGTAGCCACAGTCTTTTATTATTTACTATATTTAGCCAGTTATTTGATGAAACCTCGCTTAGTGAATATTTAGCTTTATCAGAACTTTTTAGTATTATTTTCAAATGTTATGATGGATAGTCATAGTCTGCCATATTTGTAGTTAATTCATAGACATTGAATTATTGGCTCAAAGGATCAACCAGATTTTAAAGGTTTTGTTTATTTTTTTGGTGGGGGGGATGGTGCCACATTTCCCTCCATAAAGCTCACTGTATTTTTATATTTCTATCAAGATTAAGTGTGCCATTTCCCTGCATAATGACCAATTACATATACTTTTTAATCTTCTTTCAAAAATCTGAACTTCTTGTGTCAATTCTTCCATATACTATTATGGTTATTTTATACTTACAATACTACCAAATCCCATGCCATTCATCATCTAGACTTAAACACCTGTAGCAGCTATAATAGGGTCTTATGCACATGAGGCATTCAGGAGATATTTTCTGAATTGAATTGAATTTAATCAGAACCACTGGGAAGATTTCCCATGTTCTCTTGATAGTCTATTAACATTACTCTGCAGTAGTTTCCTTGTGCAAATGAAAGTTAGGTAAGTGGAGAGGGAACAGGTGGGTCACAGCACTGAAGAACTGAGTTAAATCCCACTGTTACTGCTAATCCTCCCATCTCTAACCCTATTTCTGGGATATCTGTAGCTTCAGAGCTTTAACAACAGCTAATTGGAAAAGTAGTGTAGTAAAGTAAAAGTGTGGTGTAGGTGTATACTCCTAGTTGCTCAACCTAACTAAAAGATAACTGGTTATGGTGTTTCTAGGTACAAAAGGATAGCTGGTTTTAGAGGCCTTGTCAGTGAGTTGGAATAAGTTAATATATAACTTGTTTTCTTGCAGCAGTACATTTGTTTGGCCTGACTTGGCAATTGCAACCAGTTGAAGGACAGCTCTATGAAAATGGAATTAGCAAAGGGAACAGAGGGACGGAATCCATGGATACTACTTACTCTCCAATTGGAGGAAAAGTTTCTGACAAATCAGAGAAAAAAGGTACAGTGATCAAAATGATTGATTGATTATTGATTAATTTTCTTCTAAATTAGTCATTAAGACCTTATGTAGGATGGTTTCACTTCACATTAAATTTCATGATCACTTGAAAGAAGTACTCTAACGTGAACTGAATAAATACATGTAAATGTATTGTCAAAACAAATTTTTCTTTTCTCCAGTGCCTTGAGTATAAACCAATTAAACTTTTCAAATATGTTGGCAATTTTGAAAATAGATAAATATTTACTGAATGGAACTTTCAATACAATGGAAATTACATTTCACATATAGCTACCCTGAAGCAACATGGGATTTTGATTAAGTTCTCTTGTGTCCAAGCCCAACATTTTTATATAACATTTTACAAAGGGCATACAGAAATTTCTTTTGTTTACAGTAAAAAGGGCTTTTTTTTCTGCTTAATATGAGGGTGAATGTTTATGTCAAAATAGGAGAACATAGCATTTTTTTCTAGCTGGAGACCTTGAATCATTTCTAGTTGGGGAAATGTCATATCACTTTGAGTCCTGATTTGATAACTTTAACCAACATGGGTTTCAACTAACGATCTGACTTATTTACAATAAATATCATAATACTAGCACTCCCAACTTCTTATTCACATTGAATGGTGTTAGTTTTAATATATAAGCATTAAAAACAACTGGATGTTTGTATTATGGCTGCTTTTCAAATAAGACTCAGTACAAAGGACCCAAGCTGTATTAAATTTCAGGAAGACAATTCGAAAAACAGAAATTGATAACATGTATAGCCAGCACTATCATGGGTATTTTTAGGAGATCAAAAATAAACAAATAAGTGAGTGATCCAAACCTTACACTCAAGAAACTTATGATTTTATAGGGGTAGCAAGATAGTTGTGTTTTGGTTCATCATTTCCAAATAGGATATGTTGTTTTTTGATTGCTTGAGCTAGTACTCTTGATGTGTGTGTTTAATTCCTTTTGGAGGGTTGTTTGTAGGTTTCATTTTTCTTTGCTTTTGAAATAGTTAACTTTGCTATGGTCCATGCTTCAATGAAAAATAATACTCATGGGGTTATGGCTCAGTGGTAGAGCGCTTGCCTAGCATGTGTGAGGCACTGGGTTCAATTCTCAGCACTGCATATAAATAAATAAAATAAAGGTCCATCAACAACTAAAAATTATTTTTAAAAAATGATACTTATAGTTCAGGAGAAGATAATAGCTTTGTTGTAGTTTTCAGTAATGATACAAGTTTTCTTTACATATTGTTTGAAAATATGTTTCTAGGCTGGACTCATCAACAATTTCATTGTTATTGCTGAGAGGAGTTGAGGGGCATAAAGGATTCAGAGATGACAGAAGAAGGGGTTTGAGTACACACAGATTTTTCTTCCTAATTTCCTTTACCTGATTTTTCTCATTCCTCTATGTCTGAAGAAATATCTATCTGCTCAGGGTTTCTTGTCATTGATATTGAGATTCAGAAATATCTGAAGGAAATAAAAAATATAAGATAGGAATAGGTTATCACATAGGTATCATCAGGGTATATTTAATTTTGTATTCTATCTCAGATATCTTATGATACATTTCTAAAAAGTAGGTTGATGATGATGGCCAAAATTGCTTTAACAATTATCAGGGGTCAAGAATTATTGCAAACACTTTACTTGTATTATATCATGAAGGAAACATATTATGATTGCCATTTTCCAATTGAGAAACAGAAGCACAGAGAGAGTAAGTAATTTGTCCCAGATAACAGAGCTAGAAACCAGTGGACTGATTACAGAGCCCTGTTTCTTAACTTCTGTGCTATAATTAATCCTTGAATAACAGATATTTGAACTCTTAGGGTCCTTTACATGCAAGTTATTATTTGAAGATGTGTTGCAATTTGAAAAAAATTCACAGATCAACCATATAGCCTATAAGTAGCCAGAAAAAAAAATTAAGCCAGGCGCAGAGGCACACACCTATAATCCCAGTGCTTGGGAGACTTAGGCAAGGAGAATCGCAAGTTCATAGCCAATTTCAGCAAAAGCAAGGCACTAAGCAACTCAATGAGACCCTGTCTCTAAATTAAATACAAAAATTAGGGCTTAGGATGTGGCTCAGTGGTCGAGGGCCCCTGAATTCAATCCCTGGTACTCCCCCCCAAAAAAACAGGTAAGTCATGAATGCAGAAAAATATATGATATATGTAGATAACAGCTTATTTATCATTTACTATCATAAAATTTATGCAAAACTTTTTAAAAGTTAAAATTTATCAAAACATATGCACACAAATACTTATAGACCATCCATGGCACTATTCACAGTCAATAGTAATGTAAACCTGAAGATGCAGTATTAGATTGTAATTACATAAAATTAACTGTAGTGCATACAGTGCATACAGTAGTAGTATAATAACTTTGTTGCCACCTCCTGTACCTATTGTGGTAAGCTCACGTTTGAGAATATCTGCTTCAAACACCATGTGACACTGATCATCTCAATGTCAGCAGTTTTTTTCCTCTAGTAAATTGTGTATCACAGTAAAAAAAAGTGATCTCTTGCAATTCTTGCATATTTTCACTGTTTATAATACATATAGCATACAAAATATGCGCTGATCAATTGATTATATTATTGGTAGGGCTTCTGATCAATGGCAGGCTACTAGCAGTTAGGTTTTTGGGGAGTCATAAGTTTTACATGAATTTTTTACCATGCAGGAATCAGTGCCCCTAACCTCCACATGGTTCCAGGGTCAACTGTGTACTGAATATACACATGAAATGTAGACGAAGACCACAATTTTTTTTTACATAATAAAACAAAACCCCAGAATCTATTCATGATAGAATTTGGAGAAATTCTATTCACTTATATTTTTAAAGTATTGTGACAAATTTCATAAATTAAAAAAACAATTTGTATGCTGCTCAAGTATAACAACACAGAAGGAAAAACAATTTCAATTTAATACTTTAGTAAGAAAAATCATTATAGATTGTTAGTATATAAACAAAGTATTAGCTTAAACTGATTTTTTATGAATCCTGGACAAAAAAAGTAGAAACATCATGTTTCTACTCTATTTGGTCTTTACTTCTAATTACTTATCGAATAAAAAAAGAGCTCTATTTTTTATAATGCCATGTGTATAGTAAAGCAAACCTTGCAGAAGATGTAATACAATATAGGGATATTTTCAAGTGGTCAGCTGAATCCTTTATAATTTTCTAGATAGCACATACCCTGTAAATACAGTTCTGAAAGGTTGTATTGATGCTTTATGCCCTAAATTATGAAACTGACAACCACATAATATTTTTTACATTATTTTCTTTACTATCTTGGAGGATTGAGCATTGTAGCATTGTGGTTAAGAGCCAGGACTCTGGAGTCAGGTACATGTGGAATAGAATACTGACTGTCATTTACTGACTTTCCAACCTTAAGTAATTGACACAACCTTGCTGAACCAATGTCCTTATCTGTAATATAAGGATGATAATAACAGTACCTGTCTCATATGGCTGTAGTGAGGAGTAAATGAGACAATGGCTCTAAAGTATATATCATAATTTCTGGCACAGTGTTTAACAATAAATAATATTAGGCCAGAAGACTGGAAAATTACCTTGAGTCTTTAAAACATTCATTTACATTCAATTGGGTCCTACAACACTGGTAGCAACTTTTCTATATATGATGACCTCCTTGCGATATGGTGTTTTCTTTTCTTAAAATTTGGGCTATTTTTATTTAACCAATTTAACATCTATTGGTTTTTAAATTATCATTATCATCAGATGATGGATAAGTTGAAAGGCACTTTAAAAATCAAATTTACTAGAATTGGTGCCTCATGAACATTTATTATATGTGTCTCATTAGGAAATAGAATTATTTTTTCAGCACTTAATTATCTAAATGAAAGGGAAAAGGGGCATTTGGTTATAGACATTTAGTATGCTAAAATTTTTAAAACATTCTAGAATTTAAGATGTCACACTCTCACACTGGCATATGCCAAAATAAAAATTTAAAGAAACCATAAGTTGTCCTTGTTCAATAAACACTTATAGAATTTAAGGCATCATACTAATATAATCCTTAAGTATCTTTGAAGCATACAAACTAGTCACAACTCTTTCCATTTAACTAGCAAACATTATATAACAACTACTTCAAACAAAGCAAAGGAAGATAGGAATAAGGCTTACTTCTAAATCTGCATCATGTAACATTCATAAATAATTAAAATAATTGCAAAATAATTTATCAACAAGTTTATAATATTAAAATCTTCATGCTTATCCAGTCCAACATCTTTATTTAAAGGTGAAGAAAAATAATCCCCAAAAGTTCAAGATCACTCAGAAAGAACTGGGACTAAAACTGAGGACACTGGTTCCACATTTTATGTTTTTTCAACTCTGTTATCATAATGATGTAACACAAATTAAATATGTAAATTGCTGAAGAACTTCTCAATCACAAAGTGTCAAACACAAAAACTGAACAAGTAAGGAAACTGATTTTATTCACGCTATTGCAATATAGAGGTTTAGCTTAGTCTTTTATAGAGAGGAGTAGATAAGTTTCATGTGGGGTAATCCACAGGGGGATTGTTTTGTACTCGAGGGTAGTCTCCATCAGTTAACTGTGCAAAAAATGTTTATCTCTGTACCTAGCTAGTTTGGGGGTACAATTTTAATGTCAGGTAATTATTAATGAGACAAATAATGGGGATTTGGAGAATCTGTGTCTGGGACTAAAAATGAGGACATCTGATTCCACATCTTGTTTTTCATATATTATTGTAATACTGGAACACTAATATATAAATTGCAGCAGTCATACAAAGAATGGACAGAGAGATTTATCTAATAAGACATGTAGGGAAAGTATGTCATGTGTATTTGTGTGTGTGTGTGTGTGTGTGTGTGTGTGTGTGTGTGTGTAGCTTTCCAGTAAGCCATTTTTCAAAACACAAAAGAGTAGGGGGATTTTTTAGCCAGTACTGTTTTCCAGGAGCATAGGGCTCAGGTAAAGCCCAACATTTTCAGTAGCTGTCTCAATGAGATAAAATTTATTGAGTCCAAGAGTACCGAATTCCTGCAGGTTGATGCAAAAACAGAACACCAGGAACTAAGAAGGGTGGCGGGGAGAGAGAACTGAAGGATACTAAAGGTAGATTTTGTTTCCTTAACAATTTTGCAAAAGATTAGCCTTGAGGGGGAGTGGCATTTCTTTGAAATTCATCCTACAAGATCAATCACCACAAAGCTGAAGAAAAAAAAAAATGACACTTTCTAGTCAGTGTCTGCTGAATATATGACCATGTAAACAACACTCATTTGATTGATACGACACAATTTATATCCTGTCGTGAAGATGCTTTAGCCAAGACCCAATAGTGACTACAGTTTCACCTCTCTATACTCCACTTTCTCATCTGAAAAATAAAGGAGCTTGGCTTTCAACCCTTTCAGGGGCTAGAGAACAGGACTAATGGGTCAGTGAATCCCTTTTTGCAAATTAAATCTTACTTGAAAATTAGAAATTTAAATATAAAACAAAGAAGGTGATGGAAGGATGCACATCTTTGTCAAACCTCGCACTCCCTTTTCTTTTCCTTTCTATGCTATCCATTCTCTTGGCAGTTTCTAAGGCTTTGACTAACATGGGGTGATGCTCAGCAGGATGAGTTTATCTCTAAGGTCCTGTCCAGATGTGCATGCCATGAGTCAATGAATTCAAATTCTGCAGCTAAGGAAGAACAATTAGTCAATCCAAATAAAAATGGACTTATCTTTACAAAAGGGATACACTCTAGGAAATGGTTGAAGAGTATGATTGTAAACCAGATTTTCCATTTAAAGTACTTGCTGCAAGTTTTGTTGTAATTTGAATAATTAATCCCATTTCTTCAGTACAAGTTTGGATTTCTGACATGTATATAACAATAATAGAGGGCACTTAGAAACCATTTACAATTTCAAAACATTTTATAAAACAGCTATGTATTTTACCACATAACCATTTTATGCTATGGCAGCTATTGTTACCTTGTTTTATAGTTGAAAATGAAACACAAGAAGTTAAGTAACTTGCTTTGCATAATCAACATAATGATTATAAGCAGAGCTGAGATTGGGATCTAGTTTTTCCTGTTAGTTCATTACACTACTTTGGGCCCTTTCTTTTTTATAAAATTATTTTCTCAAGGCTAATTATTTACAACTATCCAGATTTCAGATCTCAAACCATCCAGTCCAAATGTATATCCCTAAGAGTACTTTGCAATTTTAAATTTCATATCAAAGACCTCTCTGTTCAGATGCTCTGCCCACTCCTCCTCAATCCAAAATATATATGTACACAAACACACACAGACTTTGAACTTTGAAATTTTACTGACAGTGTAAAATGTGCCTTTAACAACTACATTTCATTGTATACCTGGGGGAAGGATTGTGTCTGTGTGTGTCTGTGTGTGTGTTTGCCTTTTTACCTTTGTTTTGTCGAACCTGAGACACAGAGAGATTGAAACAATCTATGCAATGATAGTTGTGACCTTTGAAAAACAGGTTAAATTTTAAATTTGCTTAGAATTTTGCAGATATTTTTTCACAGACCCAATCAGCAGGTCAGTATTCATTTTGTGGTACAAAACTAAAGAACTGCACCAACCCTACCCAGGTAATCATTGTGCATTCAGATGGAACACAGTCCTGCAGCATAATGCTGTGGTTCTTCAGTATTGGTTCAAAGGACATGTGGATATTAAAATGCACTCAGCTGCCCTTTGAGTCAACCCACAGTTGCAGTATCTTACTTAAAGGATATCATAGCCCAGGACATTGTGGTAGAATTGAGAATAATTCATATAAGCACAACAAACCACATGAATAAAATAGTAGTAATGCACTAACAAAGACAACATTGTTGGGAGCTTAACATTATTATTTTTAAAGATTGATGGCAAATTACAGTAAATGCTTCCTATAATGCTATATAGATGTTTCTCTAACACAAGGTTTCAGAGGGCCCAGCTAGAGTGCTGCAGCTTGTTTTCAACTATATTAAATCACTTTATCAATATACTTCAGTTTTAACAAAGGCTTTTCTAAAGCATACTGGAGACCTGACTTCTAAAACAGATTTATGGAAAGGATTCCCTATGCTAAAAGGCAAACTTATTTATTGTATAAAAAATTCATGTTAAATGTTCTTGGTCATATATGTTTAATGTTTCATTCTTATTTCATTGTAATTCTATTTTATTTATTTTAAAATTTATTTTATTTTATTTATTTTTTAAAAAACTAAATACACACCTTTCCTATGATGCCAGAAAAAATGGACCTAACTTGTGGTCCTTATAGTCAATATGCTCCATCTAACAAGGACACTAAGTGGACTTGTGCTTCCAAGTAAGGGGATCCTCCCTTAGCATCTTTACAACATCTTAGTTTTCTGGAGGAGCCAGGCCATTGTAGAAATTTATCAGCCATGTGTATATCTGGTTCTGTAAGGATGTATTTATATCCATTTTAGCCTATGTTGCTTTTGGAGGAAGTTCAAAACATTACTAGCTTTTTTGTGAAGTCAACTGTAGTTCTAGTTTATGTGAAATTTACTTTTGAAAATGAAGTCCTAAAGTTCAGGTATTTAATGCACAAGTCTGCATTTTCACACTGTGTAACTTTTGTAATCCTACACATAATAATCATATCTCCTTTCTCTGCCTCCACCCAGTATTAAGAGTCTTTGGGTTAACTTAGTCATTGGAGTTGCCTTTTTATTTCCATTGTATGTCCTCCTGAAAGTGTCTTGACCAGAAGACAAATACCATCTTCTTCTGGAAGAGGGAAGAATAAAAGTAGAAAGTTGGATTGACAGAGACATGCTTAACCAATTCAAACCCTTCATTAAAATAATAACAAGAGAAGAAAAATTTAAATAGTACTATTCAGAAACACAGAAACTCATGATCTTTAATGCTCTATGGATCAACTTGGTAATTTAACTGTACTAAATATATTAAAAAGTTAACAAATGGGGCTGGGGTTGTAGCTCAGTGGTAGCGCACTTGCCTGGCATGTATGAGGTACTGGGTTCCATCCTAAGCACCACGTAAAAATAACATAAAGGTATTGTGTTCACCTACAACTAAAAAATATGTAAAATAAATAAAAAGGTATTATATCCATCTATAACTAAAAAAATTTAAGTTAACAAATGACGAAGAAGACATAGTTTGTCCTTGAGAAGATTCCTATTGAATAGGAGAACTAGAAGAAACTTGGATACATATAGGCACAATGCAAAAATAACATACAATCTGTTGTACAGAAATGAAATAAGGTATTTTAAGGCTTAAAAGAAAGATGAAAAGGTCACTATTTTTTAGAAATAGTGTGACTTTTTTTATTTTTTTTTTCTTAGGGAAACAAGAAAAATCAGTCCTGGTGACCTTAAGGAGTATATAATTAGGAGAATGAAATAATAGAGTGATAAGAGAAAATGCAGATGATAATAGACTAAGAGATAAGTGCATAGTGAAACAGATGAAGGCACTTTGGCAAGGAAAGGAAGGAGATAAATAGTATGATAACTAGAAAAGGGGGCATTGGGTTATTTTATTCTCTTTTTTTCTAAAACAAGAGAGATTTGGGTTTATTGAAAGACAAAGAATAAAAAGTGAATAGAGGGAGAGATTGAGGATGCTAGTAAGAAAGGAGATTGGGAAGGGAACCAAAGTCCCAGAGGAAGCCGAGCAAGAGCAGGGAGGAGCCTTGGAAATAAACTGGGACATCAAATTATATGGTAAACTGAATATGAAAGAGACTACATATATAAATTCAAAAAGAGGACACAGTAAGTGTTCAATAAATATTAACATCTATTTTTATCCATATTGTTAATGTTACTCTGCAATGAGTTTTGTCTTTGAGAAATTTTCATTTGATATTATTGAAGAATTTTCTGGGTTCTTAAAAGGTAGACATTAAAGACTGCAACAACATGGTACCTATGAAAACTGGTGCTTATGCCAGATGCTTCTCTGTCTGAAGGTCTAATACAAAATGTTGTACAACTCCTTTATTACTCTCAACTATATGATAAGTAGATCATCATATAATTGTTTTTATTTAAATGCCCAGAGAGTAGATATGAGTACCCTGTCCTTAGGAGATTTTTTATTCTAAATTAAAGGGAAATCTGGATAAACTGATCTATGATTAGCCCCCCTACCAACATTCTAAAGTCCAAAATGATGTGAACTTAATAACTTACATACCTATATACAATAATATTTAGCATTGTATAAAATATACAAAATAGGCATCTCTTCTGCTTACTCCTAAATACATTTTTTTTCTTTGGTTTGGTTTGGTACCAGGGATTGAACCCAGAGGCACTTAACTACTGAGCCACATCACAGCCCCTTTTATATTTGTATTTTGAGACAGGGTCTCACTGAATTGCTTAGGGCTTTGCTAAATTGCTGAGGCTGGCTTTGAACTTGTGATTCTCCTGCCTCAGTCTCCTACGCTGCTGAGATTACAGGTATGAATCACCTTGTCCAGTCCTGTCACATGTTTTAAAACAACTGTCCGAGGAACAGTTCAACTTCTAGGTAATAAGCGACATTCTAAAACCACTTAGAAAAGTCGCAGATCTCTTTTGACAGTGCACTATAGTTTGTATGTGTATGTGTTAGTGTGCTATGTCAACTTATGCTTTATAACCATATTTTGTAAGAGATTTGTTGAGCTATAATTTATATATTATTTGCTGACTTAAAATGCACAATTCACTAAATTTAGTATATTCATAGAGTTGTGTAGCTATCACTACTACTTATTTTTAAGTCATTTTCATCATACCAAAAGGAAACCTCACAGACATTGCCCGTCACTCCATATGCCACATCCCCACCTCCCTCTCACCCCTGGAAATCATGTTGTATCATGATTTTTGTAATTTACATGTTGTATCCTTAGATTTGAATACTTCCACATTTCATATAAATAGAATCATATAATATGTAACTTTTGGCTCTGATTTCTTATGTTTTCAAGGTTAATAAATGTCATAGCATATATCAATATTTCATTTTTAATGGGTGAACAGCACTCCATTGAATGAATATACCACATTTTTTAGTGCATTCATCAATTGATAGAACTTTTGTGGATTTTCACTTTTGGGCTACTATGAATGATGCTGCTATGAACATTTGTGTACAAGTTTTTGATAGCACCTGTTTTCATTTTGTCAGGGGCAGGGGGATATTCCAAGTAGTAGAATAGCTGGGTCATGTGGTATATGTTTAACTCTTTGAGGAACTGGTGAACAGTTTTCCAAAGTAGCTTCATAATTTGCCATTGCTACCAGCAATTTATGAGAATGTGAATTGCTCCACATCTTTGCCAACACTTGTTATTTTCTGTGTTTTTTTTTAAATGTTAACCACCCTTATAGGTATAAAGTGGCATCTCAATGTGGTTTTGATTTGCATATCCCTGCTAACTAACGATGTTGAACTTCTATTGTTGTGCTTACTGGCCATCTATATATCTTCTTTGAATAAATATCTATTCAAGCAACTTGCCCATTTTCAATTATGTGTCTTTTTACTGTTGAAGTATATATCTTCTAAATGTATTCTACATTAAAGTCCCTTATTCAATATATGATTGGCAAATATTTTCTCCCATTCTATAGGCTGACTTTCCATTTTCTTGATAGTGTCCTTTGAAGCTCAAAAGTTTTAAATTTTGATGAAGTCCAGTTTGTCTACCATTTCTTTTGTTATTTATTGTTGTCAAATCCAAGGTTGAAAAAATTTATGTGTAGGTCTTCATTTGAGAATTTTATAGTTTTAGCCCTTACTATCAGGGTCAGGTTGGCTGTTTCTGCAAAATGAGAATTGGAATTTTGATAAGGATTACACTGAATCTGTAAATCAGTTTGGGAAGTACTGCCATCTTAACAATAGTAAGATGGCAGTACATGAACATGGAATATCTTTCCACTTATTTAGGAACTGTAATTCCTTTCAATGATGATATATTTGGGTTTATATCAATTCTAGCTTTCACCTAGGAAATTCCAGGAGACCAGCTACTTCATATACTATTAGTAATAAGCATACAAAAATCCTAAAATTTGTATTATAATCTGAGATTGTATAATAACTCCAAACAGCCTTATATTTGGAAACTAACTTCAGTGAATGCCACTTAATGGTCAGTAGACCCATGATAAGAACTGTGGAACTTTATTTATTTTTTTAGGGAATTGCACATTTTAACAACAAAATTTAAAGAAATCCTTCTAAAAAGAGAATTATGGCTTTTATATTATACATGTTCAATAAAATATATATGGAGTCAAAATAAGTCTTTAATTAAGGATAAAATTTTAGCAATGATATTTCACTTCTTCATGAAAAGAAATATGTAATACCAAATAACCTATTGTACTCAAATATGAAGTCTTTCAGGTTCTGGACATATTGTTTATACTCATATAGTAATATGTCTCTCAAGATTAATTAATGAAATTTTCAACAGAGTCAGCAATTTATTTTCAGTGTCAGTAAGCTAGAGGGATTTTATTTATATTATAAGCACATTTTATTCACAATGAATTCCCAAAAGCCTATGTGTGTAGATACTTTCAGTTCTTCCTCCCTCCAAACCTTGCACTGAAATGTCAAAATAGATTCTCAAAGTTACTGTGAACGAAGTAAATGATCAATATTACTATTTTATTTATTCATTTGTATAATTATTAAATAAGTGCCTGCTATGTTCAAGGTTCATTCTTCATTTTCTTTATCTTGACTGCTCTTGGGTTATATAATGGATATAAAAACATGATATATAATATGGATATTATCTATGATATATAATATGGATAATCTTCCTCTGAAGAACTGAAAATTCAATACATATTTTTCTTCAATATAAAAATCATATGAGCCTACGTAGATGGAAATGGTAAAGCTTATGCTGTATCCTCTTCATCTCTTCGTATTTTTTTTTTCTTTTGGGTGCCAGGGATTCAATTCAGGGCACTCGACCACTGAGCCACATTCTCAGCCCTATTTTGTATTCTATTAGAGACAGGGTCTCACTGAGTTGCTTAGCACCTTGTTTTTTGCTGAAGCTGGTTTTGTATTCCTAATGCTCCTGCCTCAGCTTCCCAAGCTTCTGGGATTACAGGTGTGTGCCATCACGCTCAGCTCTTCATAGCTTTTGATCACAGGGAACAGAGATTGGTTTTACCTCCCCGTTTTGCTCCAAGAACCAATATTCTAAATTTTACAGAGACTTGTTACTATGAAACTAATATTATATTTGTAGGACCATAATGATCCGTAAATCATGAGACATACACTAGGACTAATTCAGCTAAAAATCATACCAAAGTCTTTTCAAAAATTTGAACATGCTAGAGGATGCAATAAATATTTTCTTAATGCCTATTTATTTTTCTTTTCTTTGGACAGGCTTAGATACTTCTCATGGAATTTACAAATGTCTCTAAAAGACTGCTCAGATTACTATTGTGGGCAAGAGCATACATAGCCTTTAATCTAGTCATCTTCACATAAAGAACTAATAGTGGATACTTTTTCATAACCACATGTCAAAATCTTCTACCAATGTTTGATTGTTTGACATAAAATCATTGAAGCATATCTAGCTATATTAAGTAGAAATATATATATCCAGAATATAGTTATTTACCCCCTATTTTAGAACAATGTTGTTATTATTTTGTTACTATCCAGGTATGTGTCTGGATCTCAATGTATGAAACCTTGGTTTAAGTGATGCAGACATTGCACATAGTGTCTGACATAAATTCCAGCTACCCTTCCTTTTTTTTTTTTTTTTTTGCCTTCCAGGAAGCTTGACCTCTTCTTTTTGAACTAAGCTACCATCACTTAATGTGCCATGCTTCAACACAACCTATCTGCCATTGGCTTTTCCTGCTCAGCAGTTGATGCCTGTGTTGCAACCTATAAAGAGGGTGTTTACCTCAAACTAAATTGGGGGATATTGGTGAAACTGTGATAACTATAGTACTGCACAGTGTGATATGATTTGTGGCTCTCTGCATTTCATTCTGAATTTGTACAAGGAAAAGTTTTCTGTTACTGGTGAATATGGTCTCCTTGGACCTTTTGATATGCTTCAGCAAAACAAGTGATTAAATGATAAGTGAAACATGAACATTACACAAACTCTACCTTAGTGTTCTGCTATTAACAATTTGCAAAGGATCACAGTCAGTGTTAAGTTTGACCATATCTATTTCTTATGTATGTTAATGCAGAATTTCTTCAAAAAAATCAAATTTTGTAGTTTTTCTGCATATAATTTTTTTTCTTTTTAGTTTGCTCCATCTTTGAGAAGATAATGAAATAATAAATGAGCTCATAATCACTATATTGTAGTCCATAACGTATTTTGAGATTGATAAAAATGGAGCAGGCTACTTAGTGGTATAGATTACTAAGAGGGAGATATCTTCCTTTCTGATTCATAAAGCTATGAAAGGTTAGGTGCTGAGAAATTTTTCATCTACACACTATGAGAATTTCTCTAATACTAAGTCACTGCAACTACCTTGCTTTATTATCTTTATTTAATCATGGTCCACATGCTCATTACTATATTGTCATCTCTGTTAACTGGTCTTAAATGTAAGCTCTCAAAGGGTAAGATCATCATCTTTTAAAATTATTTTCATAAATAACCTATGCAGATGTGCTCTAAATATACAGTACTGTTAATGATGAGGAAACTCCAACAACACAACTTTATGAGTTTCTTTTGATTTAGTGAATAACATTTAAGTAGCCTCATTATGTAATATATCATGCCATAAAGTGCAGAAGGAGGATATTTTCTAGCATTTGATGAGTTGATATGGAAAGATTAATATCCATCAACCAGTTTTGACTAGAATTTTAAAAATTACATCGAGTCATTAAAAGTGGGTTTTTAGCACCTAAAAAAAACAGTATTTGTTGACCCTAGAACATTTATAATTGTTTTAGATTTATACGAGCTTGCTTGGCCAAGTGATGCACTTTAAGAAGTGATAAAAGCCTCTAATAAGGAGAGCAGTCCAATAAACTAAACAATTAGTTGAGAACAGAAGTGTCCACATAAACATGGTCTGTTAATCATTTGCTCATTGAAGACATTTGTCAGTTCTAGGACCTTAAGAGTTAAATATTTAATCAACCCTTTGGGAACCAAATTGCTCTGTCTCACATGGAAAAATATAACTTTCAGTGAAAAATAAGGTCCTCAGTTGGTCATTTATTATCTCAAAGGGTGTATTTTATTATAAATGTCAATTCCACAAAATTATGTGTCCTGTAATACATAATTATGTTCAAAATTGCATTTGAAATCTATTATTAACAGTTAACAGTGAACATTCTTAAAATAGTTATTACTCTTGGCCTTAACACAAAAAGCAATAATGGAAGTATTTTAGGGAGTTAAGAGCTGCAAGGCATTGGCCTCTGAATAAAGCCACCGCAGGTGTGTTTCTTAATGAGATGTTAATTTTATAGCTGGTGAACACAAAGGACAGAGACCATGTGTGTTTTTAAACTGTTTGGTGTGGAGATGGAGTTGATGGCTGAAAAATATAAAGGTAGTATGAAATGAGGCCAAATTGAACTTTCCCCTCCTGAGGTGTCATCTTCCTTGCTTAAGATCAAGGCAAACTAATTCCCTTTCCTCTTCTTGTATCCCTTCCCTCCCTACTACCAGATGACAAAGGAATGCATATTAAACTACAACATCAGAAATAATTAGAAAATATGACAATGTCCTCTCTCACAAAACAGTTCCTTCTATTTTTCTTATTTTTGTTATCAGCACTGTCTAAATCACCAAAAACTCAGAATCATGGGGTCAGTTTTGACCCTCTCTTAGCCTTCACACGTGAGAACTTTGCTTCTCAGGGTGTGAATTGTGAACCATGCAGCATGAGTATCAGCTGAGAAATTACAAAAACTGAACATGAATTTGCATTTTGACAAGACCCCCCTTTCTTATACAATTAAAGTTTGAGAAGCTCTGCTGTAGAATTTTCCTTTGCATTGTTTCTCAGGCATTCCTCCTTCTTTCCATTCACACTAAATTATTTTTCACTGGAAATGTATCTTTTCTACATGAGTCATTTGGGTTGACACTAAATGTAGATCTTCATGTCATTTCACCTGAGTCATTGCCCTATAAATTCTATATTATTCTTGTATCTCCGTTCTCTAATTCATTCTAACTTCTGCCCCAAGATTAGTCTATCTAATGTCCCCTAACCTCTTTTTTTTTTTTTTTTTTAGTGTTGGGTATCAAACCAGGGCCACATGAATGCTAAGCAAACAATCTACCACTGAGCTACATCCACAGCCTTTCCCTCTTCTTAAAAATATTTAATGGCTTTCCATCATTTACTAAATAAATCTGTTCAACTGGCATTCAAGGCCTTATAGAATATGATGTCATTATTTCCCTCCAGTTCTTTTTCTAACTACTCCTTTATTTATACACATAGTCTATACCATAGCTTTACAGTTTCCTTCCTCTTTTCACTTTCTTATTCCTAATACCCTTTCCAGTAGCTGTGTTGAAATCTTTTACCTCATCTAAGACTCATCTTCAATGTCACCTCCCACAAGAGTCCTATTATCATTCACTCACTCATTAATTTAATATGTATTATCACATACATTCTTGGCCTACATTTACCTACATTCTTCGATGTACTGGTGATATATCAATGAACAAAGCAGCAACAGATTTTTCCTTCCCAGAGGGAAAAAAACCAAGCAATAAACAATAAATAAGTAAAATGAGTGGTATGTTGCATGGTGATAGATGCTAAAAATAAATAAAAGAGGATAAAGACAGAATTGAGAAGTATCCCTTAGCCAAATACTTTTCCATCCTTTGAATGCCCAGAGCACTTATTTCCCTTTACAATATGTTAATTTGTGCACTTGTCCTATTTCCTCTGTTATTTTCAAAGTTCCTTGAGAGCAACAACTGCATCTTATTCATCTTTGTAACTCTTGCAGCTACTAAGGTGGCACTTGGTAAATCATGGTTAAAATGAATCAAGTTGATTGAAATAAATGCAATAGAAGTTTAACAAAATGGAGACTGACATAGTGGTTGGTAAAGGAAGGCTCCTTAGAAGATATTTAATTTGTATAAGGCTTTGAAAGATGGGAGAGGGTAGGGATGAAGAAAAAGCTGATTAAGTTATTTTGATATGCCTATTCTTGAAATGCTAAAAACCATTGCATTACAAATTAAGATTAATATGTATGTAATTTTTTCTACCTTCAGTGTTTCAGAAGGGACGAGCAATTGATACTGGAGAAGTTGACATTGGCGCACAGGTCATGCAAACCATTCCACCTGGCTTATTCTGGCGTTTTCAGATTACTATCCACCATCCTATATACCTGAAATTCAATATTTCACTAGCCAAGGACTCTCTGCTGGGAATTTATGGCAGAAGGAACATTCCACCTACACATACTCAGGTATTTGATATTATGGGTATTTTCTTGAACCCTTTTAGAGGATTGTAGGTTAAGCAGTTTAAAGGTTATGGTTTTTTAAATTGTGTAAGTATCAAAGGTAAGGGCAGAAAATTATACAAAGAAATATCCAGAATAATCACACTCTGATGAAAAAAAATGGCATGGAGAAATAAGGAAGAGCATTTACCGTGGCAGACTCAGAAAAAAAGCGTTTTAAAAAATATTCATTAAATTTGACCTCTGCTTTCTGGAACAGGTTGATTATGAGCTTCCCAGCCCTGTCATCTTAGAGTTAGTGCCCTTGGTTCTTTCACTGGTTTGTGCATCCTTATCCCCTTACCCTGATGAAGGAAGAAATGAATATCAGTAAAGAGTTGATTGCAAATAAGTTAAAAAGGCACTGTTTTTTATGCCTTACAGGTAAATATGGTTCTTTTTTATTGTGAATAATAACTCAAATATGTAAATCCTCTACAGTTTACATAGCTTTTCCATAAACCTTAGCCACCACATTGATTTTGTTTTCTTTCCCTTATTTTTTCCCTTCAGTAGTCCATTTGGAACCCTACTCCATCTGAGAAGTAGCAAAAAGAATAAACACCTTGGCCTTGCTTTTTTTCCCCAACAGATATGACCACAATCAAAACCTTACCTTCTTGGCCAGAACAGACAGGGAATCAAAATGCTATCAATGGTGACTCTTATAAAATATTCAAAGAAACATGTGCTATGTGCTTTTGTAATGATAGTGGGGGAAGGATTTTGAATATTCTAAATGTGTTACCTCAAAGGTATTAAATTATGATGAATGTTCTCAAATTTTTGACTGTTCATTTATTTGTTTTAAAAACCATAAAACAGTTTTTAATTTGTAGAGAAGGTCACAGTAACATTTCTAAGCAGAATGTGTATTTTCAAGTATCTTCTATCAGATACTTTAGCAAAATGTCAGGATTCTCTTGCATAATACTCAAGATTTTTTTCTATTTCTTAGTTTATGGATTTTAAACAATTATTTTGAATGCTCTAAATTTGAACTGTTTATAACATTTATAAATATCATGATAATTTTTTCAAAATTAATAAGTTTTTGAGTTCAAATATACTTCAGAATTAATAACCTTGGTCTTCTACTTTGCCCACATCCAAAGCAAAGAAATATGGAATAGATCAAGTGAAGTTAGAGATGTTTGCCAGTCTAGAAGTAAAATTAGTGCTCGTATTTGTGTCTGTATTTGTTCCAGTTTGATTTTGTAAAACTAATGGATGGCAAACAACTGGTGAAGCAGGACTCCAAGAGCTCTGATGATACCCAGCACTCCCCTCGGAACCTTATCTTAACCTCACTTCAGGAGACAGGTTTCATAGAGTATATGGACCAAGGACCTTGGTATCTGGCATTTTACAATGATGGAAAAAAGGTGGAGCAAGTATTTGTGTTAACTACAGCAATCGGTAAGCTGCCTTGGCTATAATTTGGATTTACAGTATAATTCTAGAAGATACAAGTGATGAAAGCCATACAGGTGCTATGTAAGCTTATTGCTCATTCTACCCAAAAGTCATTATTCAGAATAGGTCACTATGAGAAAAATTTATATTGTTGTTATTGATGTTGTGTCAATGCTGGTTAAGATTTTTAAAAATTCCCATTCTTTGCTTCTTTTCCAGGATACTTACTGTTTACTTCTTTTTAACATGTTCTCAACAAAAAATAATTACCTGGCTAATATTACCAAGGCTACATAGGTGAACAACAACTTCAGTGAAGAAGGGAACAAGCAAGAGAAGCCTTGTTATTTCAAGTTCGAATAATAAAAGAAAAGGCAAATAATACCTTTTAAAATAGACAAACTGGCATCAATACAGTTCTTTAGAACAACTGATTCTAGAACCATTAAGCCTTCAAAATACAACATAAGAGTATTTAGAGAAGGATATTAAGGATAATAACTTGAGTCATTCAAAGTCCTTCCTTTCAGAATTTTTTTAGTTTGAAAATCATCACAATGGCTCTTTCAGTGTGTTCAGGGCCTTTTAAAACATGTTCTTTTTAAATACAATGCCTATACACACTCTTATTCACTGTCACCCTAGTTAGTCAGAGACATCTCACTCTTCTGTCATTTTTTGCCAAATTCATTCCCCATGACCCTTTATGTGAATAAGGCTGATCTCTTTAGCAATTGTAGAGTCCTGAGTGTAAACAACTCATAGACACCGTACAGTATTGTGTGACTTTTCCTAAGACACGTGTCTTTTAAAAAAAGAAAAAAAATATTTTACAGCTGTCAGTTTTCTATACAAATCTCACCACTTTATCCTTTAGTTAACCTGTTCAGCCATATGTTTAGGAAGATGTGTTGACTGTTAATAGATATACCATCTGCTCTTTGTAACAATTATGTTCTATTTTTACTTGATGCTGAAGACCTTCAGTTAGTAGAAAATGGCATTCCAGCCATACAATTATTAAAATTTTCCTCTAAAGTAATCAGAAAGGCAATAAAATTGCAATGATGATTTTTCTCCTAGAGAAAACCTCTACTGCTCTTACATCTTCCAAAACAAAGGGTTTGTTAAAAAATAATACATATTTTGAATATATATAAATATTAAAAAATATATATATATATAAATCACATCACTATTTTGCTACTCATCAGACTCAGTGTGGAAAGTTAAATGAATGGACTTTTCATATTTGTCTATGCAGCCTTATTTTGAATTATTAGAGGTTAAGTTACTACTTCGAAGAAATTAGAAGACATGAAATATTTGTAAAGATTTTCTCTCTTCCTGTTATTTTAATACATGAACTTTTAAAAAACACTGACCAAGTGATTAACCTTTCAAAAATCAGTAGACCCAGAAATATATTTGGAGCTTTTTCCTGTATCTTACTTCACCCACTAAGAACCTAATACTTGAGATCCAATATTTATATTTGCCTTTTGCTTATGCAAGAAAGCTTCTTTACCTTTCTGTTGTATTTTTAAGAATAGAGGCAACAAAAACATTTCTGCTACTGTTTATTTTTAAAAATTCAAGTAAATTTCCAAAAACAATTAAAGACATAAAAGTCATTTACCTTGAATTCCCTCTATTGATTTTTATATGTGTATAGTATATCTTAATCAGAATAAAAAGAGACTATTATATTTCATAAAACAAAGTGAGATTTGTGTGAATTCGTTCTTAATGATGCTCATTCATCTATTTCATAACATTAGAGTCACTTGATCCTGACTACATTTGGTCCACTACTAACAAAGATCAAGACAGAATTAATAATTAACATTCATTGAATGTTAAATTGCCTATATTAATATATATTATTTTCTGGTAGTATAGGAAGAGTTGTTGATATTACTTAATCTCAGGCAACTTGCTCTATAACATGATAATATGTACCACTCATGGAATGCCACTCTTCTCCAAGCACTATACTAGATGCTTTACATTCAGTTAGCTTGTTGGATTCTCATCACAACTCTGATAGCTTAGGTACAGTGATACATATATTACAAATAAGTAAACAGAGACTTGGAAAGAGTAAATCATTTGGCAAGGTCTCTAAGACAGCGAGAGGCAAAATGGAGATTTGAGACCCACTATGTCTGATTCCAAAGCCCATGCCCTTTAGACTGTACTCATTCCATAAGATTATTTATTACCTAAAATTTCTCCCATGAGAAAAACTGCCAGAAGCAAATCCTATCATCAGTATAGATGGGAATACTAAGGGGCTTTTTACTGTAGCATATGAATGAGGTTTTAAACATATAGCTTCAAAATTATTCTTAACTCTAATAAACTGCAGTCTGAGAAATGATTCTGAAATAAGATTTTAAAGATAGAAGACAAAGTTTACTGGAGGCCAACATAAATAGAAAAACACTTTCTTTTTTTTAATCAATAGTTGTTTATGTTTTCCTGCTAAAGTTATCACCTTCTTCGAGTCCCTAGACTGTCCCACAATCCCTTTCATACCTAGTGAAGATGGCAACTTCAAAATCCTCCTTTATTGCCTTCTCTTCTCATTTACATTGCTGGGGTTAAGCTCTGTGCAGCAGTGTGAGCCCTGGGATAGTTCTTATATAAATCAATAAGATGTAGGGATTTTTATTTATTTTGATAGCAAACTTTATTATATATTTTTTCAGAAGAGCTACATTCCCACAAGGCTGCTTCCATAAAATTGTCAATGGGATCTTGTGTGAAATTAAATTCAACTATATTTACTTTTGAAAGCTTCCTCCATGGCCTCCTATTAACCATCTAAGCTAGGAGAAATCCAAATGTGGATTTAAGAACTGCTACTACTGCTTGGTAAAATAAATTCAGATAAGTAGAAAATACAGAAATAATTTCTCATCTCTGAATGAAAAAAGACTCTTTATATTTTTTTCATAATTGCTTGTTAAATGCATTAATAATTTTCTGGAAATAGCTAATGTTTTATTGAGTTAACCATGACTGGCTCTTTGCTGGATATTACATTCTAGCCAGCTCAATTGTAATTCAGTTAATGTCATGTGTGACTTGCTTATTGAGTTCAGAGAATGAACTATCATAAACCTGCGAAGGGCAATCTGATATATTCACATGTGGGTGAGAAGAATAATCCCCTCTAATAATATGGTAGCTAAAAACACAGCCACTGGGTTCATTCTCAGCTTTCTAAGAATCACTCAGATGGACTAGATACAACTTTCTTTTTCATCTTTATACTGCCCAAGGCAAAACTCCAGCATCTAGGCCACAAGTTTTCTAACTAGGAAATATAACTATTTAAAGCATTGGTTCTCAATTGTGAACACATGCACATTCAACTGTGGTGTTTGTTAGAATGTTGATTACTGGGCTACATCCTTCAGAGAATGATTCAGTAGATCTGGAGCTGAAGCCCAGATATCTGTCTCGTAAATGCTCTTGATGATCCTACTGATACAAATGGTTCACAGGCCACAATTACAGAAAGTCTATTTTTCAACCCTCATTGTGAGTTCTCACTTTCATTGTTCAAAGGAAGGTGCTAGGATCACTTCCTAGAACTCTCCTTGTAATTAGAAATATCTTATACAACTGAAAATTGGATTGAAAAAGGAAAAATTGGTACATATGAGAAGTATGAGTTTAACATGCCACAACATAAAACACTGAGTTCGAGAGTGCTATGAAAAATTTATAAAAAGGACTAATGGGAAGAGGATAACACACACACACACACACACACACACATACACACACACACACACACCCACACCATATACACACAAACTGAAAGAGTAAAACATAGAAACCATCATAGTTCATAGACTTAGAATTTGATCATTATTATATATGAATACAATTTTAAACTACAATTTAAAAGTCATTGTCAGAGACTATACTTTTCCAAATAAGTTACATAAGATTTATCACAGTTCTGTACTATCGTAGTTCCACACATCTTTATGTCACCAGATCTACCTATGGACACCTTCAAAGGCTTCCCAATTCCCCTGAAGACTATTCCCTGAGAATGGATTGAAAGAAAATTAGTGGCAAAGAACTAATAAGCATTTATAGCCAAGAAGGCATTTCTCAACAAATACTTAGGTTCTAATGCTTTTAGTGGTGGTGAATTTAATATGAACACTTACTTTAAAAGCCTTCCATTGTCACTTATTAATGAAAATGAAATACTGATTGTCATATTTAAGCTGTCAAGATAGTAGATTAGATCTTCTAAGTTGCTAGAGAAGAAGCTTTATTTGAAAGAACCTAAGATTGAAAAATAAACAGTTGTCTTTGTCTTAGGGGTTGCATTTTTTAAGCCTGTTTTGCTTTGGAGAAATGTCCTATAATCCTCAGACATTTTTAGCTTTATAATGAATGTCTCTTAAGAATACAATTAATCTATATCCTTTATGCACTTTAGAAGTAAGGTTGGTTTTTAGTTCTGCTCTCAAATAGCCAATTCAGCAAATATAGGACCCTTTTAATAATCCTATACTGCATGTGACATCTTACAGAAGTCTTTGGCATCTGATTTTGAGCAGTAAATGCTCTGTAGATAGCATAGAGCAAGATTGTCATAGGCCCCGAATTCTTCCAACTTAAAAAAATTAAAGACCCTATGGTTGAGAGATTTGTTCATTTTTTTTCTTTTTCTTTATGTTAATAGAAATAATGGATGACTGTTCAACTAATTGCAATGGAAATGGAGAGTGTATCTCTGGCCATTGTCATTGTTTCCCAGGATTCCTTGGACCTGACTGTGCTAGAGGTAATGTTGCTCTGTGATTCTGATTGGTTTAGGGAAATAGATGTCATTTGGGAACTCAGAATTAGTAATAATAGTAATAATAGAAGAGGCAGAAGAAACAGCAGCTGTGCCGCACCACTACCACCAAATGCCAACACCTACTATACCAGGCACTGTTCTAAATACTTTGCAATGAACCGTGTCCTACCTTATGCCTAATGAGGTAGTTCTTTATAATCCCAGTTTTATGAGCAAAGAAAGACTTCAGAGAGACTAAAAAACATCAAAAGTTACCTAATAGCTGGAATGTATACCCAGATTGTCAACCAAACCACTTTATCATGCTCATATTTTCTTCATAAATTCAATCACAATAGTCTGAGTTTAAAAGTGGGCAAAGTTATGTTGTGCTTATACACACCAGTGTAACTGAAAGGGGTGGGTAATCATAATTCAGTAAGTAGCCTAGAAAGTAAAGGTTGGAAAATTAAATTTAAGAAACTACCATTTCCTAGACTTGCTCATAGCTTAATTCTTGGAAAGCCTATGGTAAATCACACTATGTTTTCACATAGCTTTGCAGTTATTATTTTAGAGGTGCTTTCCTGATCATTTTTAATGTATTAATAAGGTTCCCAGTGTGCTAATCTCAGGTTTCTCAGACACTCACTTTCTTTAGATTAAATTTCATTCACCAAAGAGTTCTAAACCACCAGCTAGATTCCAGAACCATGATAGATCTCAAAGATAGGGGGGTAGGGAGAGTGCTGATAGTTGGCATTCAAAAGCAGAATGAAATAGAAGATATAGGCTTTTCATTTAAAAAGTCCCATAGTTTTCATAGGGAGACAAACAATGACAAAACAGAACAAGTGTTTCAATAAGATTCTGCACAATGTGTTACAGAGTAGACATGTGTCCATTATAAATTTAACCAAATAGCTTTTTAAAAAAAATTATTTATTTTTTGTTTGTTTTTATGTGGTGTAAGGATTGAACCCAGAGCCTCATACATGCTATGCAAGCGCTCTGCCACTGAGCCACAACCCCAGCCCTAACTGCATAGCTTTTTAAAGATGATATTTTATAATATGAATAACTCACTATTTATTAGTTCTGAATTTTCAGGTTTTGCTTCCTAAAAGCAATATACATCTGCTTGAGGAAGAAAAACCATAAAAGAGAAAACTCCTAGATGATAATGATGATGATGATGATGATTGAATAATATGGTAGGATCAACAGCAAATACTTGATATAATTTCTTCATTCAGAGTATCTTTATAATTGAATGCACTTCAGGAAGAGGAAAATTCTATGTAATCATGAACATATGCCCATTTATTTAATAAAGGGTAACACAGAAATAGTAGTTTATTTGGCCTGAAATATTATGCCAGAATCAATAGAGAATTGCTCTTTGGGTATTTTGAGAGTATTATGAGGAACATCACAAGTTCATTTGCCAACCTTCAGATTCATGCCCTGTTCTATGTGGTGGAAATGGAGAATATGAGAAAGGACACTGTGTGTGCAGGAATGGCTGGAAGGGGCCAGAGTGTGATGTTCCAGAAGAGCAATGCATTGACCCAACATGCTTTGGCCACGGCACCTGCATCATGGGAGTCTGCATCTGTGTGCCAGGATACAAAGGAGAAATATGCGAGGAAGGTGAGAGACTCATTTTAATCTACTGCTTCAGCCTTTTTTTTCTGAACTTTCCAGGTGTCATTCTATGCTTCTAATAGAGTGCAAGTAGTCTTTGCAAATAATAAATGCTAACATGTCCTTAGTATGTGTGCAGAGGGGTGGGATCAGGGAAGTTCATATATCTTCTGACAGTATCTAATATTATATATGAGACTATCTATGACAACTACTAAGAAATAATGAAAAATGGTGTTTTCCTTCTTATTTCCAATACTGTTTAATAAACTTGAGAATTTAGAATTTCCATGGATGATTTTTAGCTGTTAGTTCATATGCTGTCCTTATTACAGAGTACATTACGCTACATCTCACTTTAAAGAAAGCAATAAAAATAATGATATATGCACATTTGGAAGCATTTTGCAAATGTTTTCTTTGGGAGTAATTTGTAATTACCATTATTATTATTGCTTTAGATTTTTTATTTTTACATACCTTATGCTGAAACTTGACCTCTGTGCCTAAGGAAGCAGGCTTACCACTAATGAGTTTCAAACCAGTGCCTTTATATTAAATTTACCCCAAAGGAGTCTTTGCAAAAATATTTTGATATGGCAATAGTTTCATCATTTAAAGAGATACTTTGGAAAATAAGTTTACTAGTAATCAGACCTTTTTCATGCCACATTCCTCAAACAAGACTGATTTCAGAAATAATATTAAACCATTACCATGGGAGATGGTCTCATCACAACTGTTGTTCAGGAAAGAAGCTGCTGAAAATACACTATAATTGCTTTTTAAAGATGGCTCATTAAGACTATTACACAGCATTCTAAAGGGTTTAATCTCATTCTACTCTATGAACAAGCAAGACTTTAGCTTTCCACCTCCCGTTAGCAATAGTAGAATTTGGGTTTGAAGATTATATGTGGAGAGGATTGAAGATGGTGGCGAAGGGAGTGCATCACCCCTGTGCGCCGCGTCACTGTGCAGGAGAAAGACGAGGTGAAACAGCTGAAGGCTATCTTGTTGGGAAATTCCAGCAAAATTGAGGTGCTCCAGAATCTAGTAGAGGGATTTCCATCGCGCGAGGTTCGGCTGCGGGGGCTCGGACGCGGGCGATTTCTCCACACGGAGGGTCCCATTGCCTGATCGGCGGATCGCCCCACGGCTGGAGTCTGCGGCGCGCGCTGGGAAGTGGTGAGGTGCCGGAGCGGGGGTGCAGCGATGCAGATTCTGGGGGCTCCTGCCAGCGGTGTAATGGCCATGCTTAGTGCTGAGTTCTGGCTTTGAGACGGAGGAGAGAAGCGGTCCAGTTTGGTTCTCGACACCGGTCGGACTACAGAGGAGGACAGCGGCCGCCATCTTGGAGAGCTGATGGAATCATCCCTGTTTTCTACTGATCTCAGCTCATTCAGCTACGGAACAGGTGATTTCAGGCTGACATTTGCCTGCGTCTCGCAGACAGATCGCTCAGGCTCAGGGCTAGAGAACCTGTGGAGAATACTCCTTGGGGCTCACTCCTAGCAAAGCGTGCACCAAGCTCTGAGCGGCCGGGTTCTGGTTCCCGCAGCTGCTTTGGCCCAGGGCTGGGGAACCCGCGGAGACTGCGTATTGAAGCCAGCTCCTAGTGGAGCGTGTATCGAGCTTGAAGCGGCTGGGTTCTGACCCCCGGAACAGTTTTGGCCCAGGGCTGGGGAACACGCGGGGTCTGCATCTTTGAGCCTGCTCCCAGCAGAGCGTGCACCGAGCTCGGAGAGCTTGGAGCGGCCAGGCTCTGGCTCCCGGAGCTGCTTTGGCCTAGGGCTGGGAACCTGCAGAGATTGCTCCTTGGAGCCTGCTCCTAGAGGAGCGTGCACCTGGCTCGGAGAGGCCGGGTTATGGCTCCCGGAGTGGCTTTGGCCCAGGGATGGGGACCCCGCGGTAACTGCTTCTCGGTCCGGGTCCTGCTGGGTGCAGTGGGGGCCAGAGGGGCAGAGGGAAGCTGTCGCCTGCGCCCAGAACAGGCCAAGTGACCCGCCGGCATGGTATCACGACACCCCAACTGCAGCTGGGGCCGAAGAGAGTAGCCGCCTACGCCTGGAACAGGACCAGCGACCCGACGGCGCAGTAGCCAAGTCACCCCATTTGGAGTAGGGGCTGTGTAGAACCGCCATCTGAGCCTGCAAGGTAGGCAGACCTGCGACCCACTGGCAGGACAGGCCCGGTAGCCTGCCAGCGTGGTGGACACGTAGCACCGAGGCAGTCACATCACACTGGTTGGAGTGGGGGTGGAGCAGAGCCGCCACCCGTGTCCGGAAAAGGCCCAGCGACCCATTGGAGAGGCAGTCAGGTAGCCCCATTTGGAGTGGGGGCTGAGCAGAACTGCTGCCCGAGCCCGCAAGGTAGGCAGACCTGCGACCCACCGGCGGAACAGGCCTAGAGGCCTGCCAGCATGGTAGACACGTCACACCAATTGGAGTAGGGGCCGAGCAGAGCCGCCACCCACATCCGGATCAGGACCAACGACCCGAGGGCATGGTAGTTACATCACCACAATTGGAGTGCGGGCAGAGCAGAGCCACCACCCGCGCCCGCAGGGTGGGCAGACCTGCGACCAACCATCGTGGTAGACAGATCACCATAATTAGAGGAGGAGCACAGCCACTACCCGCCCTGCAAGGGAGATTTTCCAACTATACAAGAGCAATATAAATAAATAGGGGGAAAATTTCAAAAGCACAACAGTTTCACCAAGCAGAAAGAAACGCGAGCAGTATAAAAAGACAAGGAAAGAAAGGACCACAAGCAATGCAGGTCAACTCAACTTTAGAAGAGGTAATAGCTGCAACAGATGGAATGTCAGATAAAGAGTTCAGGATATACATGCTTCAGATGATCTGGAGTCTCAAGGAAGACATGAGACAGCAAAATCAGACAATGAAAGATCACTTTGACAAGGAACTACATAAACAAATCCAGGAAGCAAAAGATCGATTACACAGGGAGATAGAGGTAATAAAAAACAAACAAATAGAAATCCTAGAAATGCAGGAAGCAATAAACCAACTTAAAAACTCAATTGAGAATACTACCAGCAGAGTATAACACTTAGAAGATAGAACATCAGACAATGAAGACAAAGTATTTCAACTTGAAAAGAACATAGACAGCTCAGCAAGACTGTTAAGAAACCATGAGCAGAACATCTGAGAAATATGGGATAACATAAAGAGACCAAACTTAAGAGTCATTGGGATACAGGAGGGCACAGAGCTCCAAACCAGAGGAATGAACAATCTATTCAATGAAATAATACGAGAAAACTTCCCAGACTTGAAGAATGAGACAGAATCCCAAATCCTAGAAGCCTACAGGACGCCGAATGTGCATAATCATAAGAGATCCACACCTAGACACATTATAATGAAGATGCCCAACATACAGAAGGAAAGAATTTTAAAAGCTACAAGAGAAAGGAAGCAGATTACATTTAGGGGTAAACCAATCAGGATAACAGCTGATCTCTCAACACAGACTTTGAAAGCTAGAAGATCCTGGAATAACATATTTCAAACACTGAAAGAAAATGGGTTCCAACCAAGAATCGTGTATCCGGCGAAATTAAGCTTCAAGATGGAAGATGAAATTAAAACCTTCCACGATAAACAAAAGTTAAAAGAATTTGCAGCTAGAAAACCATCTCTTCAAAAAATCCTTGGCAAAACATTACAGGAAGAGGAAATGGAAAATAACAATGAAAACCAACAGTGGGAGGTAGGACAGTAAAGGGGGGAAAGTAATCAAAGAGGAAAACAAATCAGGTTTAGTAACATTAATAAACAAATATGGCTGGAAGAACAAACCATATCTCAATAATAACCCTAAATGTTATGGCTTAAACTCACCAATTAAAAGACACAGGCTAGTTGAATGGATCACAAAACAAGACCCAACAATATGCTGCCTACAGGAGACGCATTTGATAGGAAAAGATCTACATAGACTGAAGGTGAAAGGTTGGGAAAAATCATATCACTCATATGGACTGCGGAAACAAGCAGGAGTGTCCATACTCATATCTAATAAAATAGATTTCAAGCCAAAGTTAATCAAAAGGGATAAAGAGGGACACTACATACTGCTCAAGGGAACCATATACCAACAAGACATAACAATCATAAATATATATGCCCCAAACAATGGTGCAGCTATGTTCATCAAGCAAACTCTTCTCAAGTTCAAGAGTCTAATAGACCACCATACAATAATCATGGGAGACTTCAACACACCTCTCTCACCACTGGACAGATCTTCCAAACAAAAGTTAAATAAGGAAACTATAGAACTCAATAACACAATTAATAACCTAGACTTAATTGACATATATAGAATATACCACCCAACATCAAGCAGTTACACTTTTTTCTCAGCAGCACATGGATTCTTCTCAAAAATAGATCATATATTATGTCACAGGGCAACTCTTAGACAATATAAAGGAGTAGAGATAATACCATGCATCTTATCTGATCATAATGGAATGAAACTGAAAATCAACAATAAAAGAAGGAAGGAAAAATCATGCATCACTTGGAGAATGAACAATAGGTTACTGAATGATCAATGGGTTTTAGAAGACATCAAGGAGGAAATTAAAAACTTCTTAGAGTTAAATGAAAACACAGACACAACATATCAGAATCTATGGGACACATTGAAAGCAGTTCTAAGAGGAAAATTCATTGCTTGGAGCTCATTCCTTAAAAAAAGAAAAAACCAACAAATAAATGATCTCATACTTCATCTCAAAATCCTAGAAAAAGAAGAGCAAAACAACAGCAAAAGAAGTAGAAGGCAAGAAATAATTAAAATCAGAGCTGAAATTAATGAAATCAAAACAAAAGAAACAATTGAAAAAATTGACAAAACTAAAAGTTGGTTCTTTGAAAAAATAAATAAAATTGACAGACCCTTAGCCATGCTAACGAAGAGAAGAAGAGAGAGAACTCAAATTACTAGCATACGGGATGAAAAAGGCAATATCACAACAGACACTTCAGAAATACAGAAGATAATCAGAAATTATTTTGAATCCTTATACTCCAATAAAATAGAAGATAGTGAAGGCATAGATAAATTTCTTAAGTCATATGATCTGCCCAGATTGAGTCAGGAGGATATAGACAACCTAAACAGACCAATAACAATAGAGGAAATAGAAGAAACCATCAAAAGACTACCAACTAAGAAAAGCCCAGGACCGGATGGGTATACAGCAGAGTTTTACAAAACCTTTAAAGAGGAACTAATACCAATACTTTTCAAGCTATTTCAGGAAATAGAAAAAGAGGGAGAACTTCCAAATACATTCTATGAGGCCAACATCACCCTGATACCTAAACCAGACAAAGACACTTCAAAGAAAGAAAACTACAGACCAATATCTCTAATGAACCTAGATGCAAAAATCCTCAATAAAATTCTGGCGAATCGGATTCAAAATCATATCAAAAAAATTATACACCATGATCAAGTAGGATTCATCCCTGGGATGCAAGGATGGTTCAATATACGGAAATCAATAAATGTTATTCACCACATCAATAGACTTAAAAATAAGAACCATATGATCATCTCGATAGATGCAGAAAAAGCTTTCGACAAAGTACAGCATCCCTTTATGTTCAAAACTCTAGAAAAATTAGGGATAACAGGATCATACCTCAACATTGTAAAAGCAATCTATGATAAGCCCCAGGCTAGCTCATTCTGAATGGAGAAAAATTGAAGGCATTCCCTCTAAAATCTGGAACAAGACAGGGATGCCCTCTCTCACCACTTCTGTTCAACATAGTCCTTGAAACACTGGCCAGAGCAATTAGACAGACGAAAGAAATTAAAGGCATAAAAATAGGAAAAGAAGAACTTAAATTATCACTATTTGCAGATGGCATGATTTTATACCTAGCAGACCCAAAAGGGTCTACAAAGAAACTATTAGAACTAATAAATGAATTCAGCAAAGTGGCAGGATATAAAATCAACATGCATAAATCAAATGCATTCCTGTATATCAGCAACAAATACTCTGAAACGGAAATGAGGACAACTACTCCATTCACAATATCCCCCCACAAAATAAAATACTTGGGAATCAACCTAACAAAAGAGGTGAAAGACCTATACAATGAAAACTACAGAACCCTAAAGAGAGATATAGAAGAAGACCTTAGAAGATGGAAAAATATACCCTGTTCATGTATAGGCAGAACTAACATCATCAAAATGGCGATATTACCAAAAATTCTCTATAAGTTCAATGCTATCCCAATCAAAATCCCAACAGCATTTCTTGTAGAAATAGATAAAACAATCAAGAAATTTATATGGAATAATAAAAGACCCAGAATAGCAAAAGCAATGCTAAGCAGGAAGTGTGAATCAGGCAGTATAGCGATACCAGACTTCAAACTATACTACAGAGCAATATTAACAAAAACAGCATGGTACTGGTACCAAAACAGGTGGGTGGACCAATGGTACAGAATAGAGGACACAGTAACCAATCCACAAAACTACAACTTTCTTATATTTGATAAAGGGGCCAAAAGCATGCAATGGAGGAAGGATAGCATCTTCAACAAATGGTGCTGGGAAAACTGGAAATCCATATGCAACAAAATGAAACTAACCAAATTCTTAGTACAACCAAAATAGCAAGGAACAATGCTCAACAGATTTAATGATATGCACATTTCAAAAACAATAGAAAAAAAATATTTTACTTCAGACATGACTGAGCAGAAACCCATGGGCTGAACTGGGCCTGAAGATGGATTTTGTTTATCTCACATGTGCCATGTTGTTTTTTTGTTGTCCAATGTGACTATAGGCCCAATACATTCATTGGAACACATATAATCTTCAAACCCAAATTCTACTATTGCTAACAGGAGGTGGAAAGCTAAAGTCTTCCTTGTTTATAGACTAGAATGAGATTAAACCCTTTAGAATGCTTTTACCAAAATTTAAAAGTAGAGGAGTGTCATATAGAAATTGCTATTTCTGGCCACTCTTGACCACTATAAAATCTGATGACATTGAGCCCACATTGCAACATGATGGTAATCTACTAGAGCCAAGTAACAGCAGTTCCCTTTAACCCAGACATTTGGTTTCAGTTTGTTCCCAATATACCCTGTTTTCTTATATCCAGCCCATTTCATCCATGTTTGGCCCCTTTAACTCCATGACTTTGTGCCTCTGATTTAAATATAACTTACATGATGATTTACATAAATACAATAGAGCAGCCCTCTTAAGGAAATAACATATATTAAGTTAAATATTATTTTGTTTATTAAGATTGTTGTACTTCAATATAACAAAATGGACTCCTTCTAAAAAAGATCTATACTTCATACTTTCTCCCTTCAAATGATGAATCAACTTAGATGTGCCTTTGTGTGTTAATTTACTGATTAGCTTAGGTATTAAAGTATTGTGCTAATGACCTTGAGATCTTGTGTTAATTATAATGGCAATAACGCTAATTATAATAGTGCTTAGTTAGACTTAGTCTGTTCCATGGCCACAAGTCACACCTTACAACTAAGCTAGTCTTTCAAATGCAAATAGTTTGTATCAGACAGTCTATTTCTATTTCTGCAAAGTAATTCAAAACATGCATCTTCTTTATAATAGTTTGGTTCCATTTGTATACAAAGACTAGAAATTTGGAAGTTAACTTTCCCATTTTGATGTAAAAAGGTTACTTGGTTAAAAGCCCAAAACAATTTTCCCCAAGGCATGTACAGGAACCTACCTCCAGAATGGCTCATACTTTTGTTAAAATGTAGAAAATTTTCCAGAATCACAGAAACAGAGATAAATGGAATTGAGTCTGTTATATTCTCATACACTAGAAACTATGTCACAGTGTCCTGATAGAAGGAGAAACAATAAAGAAAATAATTTTGGAATTAGGTATAAAATGTCACATTTTAGTGCTTCTAAGGAATAAATGAGAGGTTAAAATAAATTATTGTAAATTCTATTATTTCATACAAACAGCAATCACCTTGCCTAATAACTTGAATAATCAAGCTTAATTTTTTTGTGTTGACTCCTCTAGACACATCAAGTTAAAGTCATTTCTGGAGTTCTAATTCCAATTTCAGAAAAGATAAGGAATGACTTACCAGAAATTCTTGGGCCTTTGTTCAAAATAGGAATTCCTGTTGAAGGCCCAGATAGGGGTCCACCCACCCATTTTTGTAGGGTTGCTACACACTATTCACAATTTCACATAGCATGTGTGATTTTCTTCTCCTAATTTTGGGTTGTAACCTCTATGATACTCCACCATATTTTTAAGTGTTAATAATCTTATGGTCTGAACACAATGTTTGCATGAGTCATTTTATTGCCCAATTAAAGCAACATTAATGATATAATACTAGGAAATCAATGTAAGTATCTCAGTTTCATTATCCTGCACCTGTTCCCTATTAACCTTCCCTCTTCCCTTCTTTGGACCTTCAGAGGACTGCTTAGATCCAATGTGTTCCAGCCATGGCATCTGTGTAAAAGGAGAATGTCACTGTTCAACTGGCTGGGGAGGAGTCAACTGTGAAACTCCACTTCCTATATGTCAAGAGCAGTGCTCAGGACATGGGACTTTTCTTCTGGACTCTGGAGTATGCAACTGTGATCCCAAGTGGACAGGATCTGACTGCTCAACAGGTACATTGGAGTTATTTCCTTTTCTTTCTTCTTCTGCTGCTAAGTTCTAAATGATCCTTTATCTAAGAGAGAGAACTATCTTAAAGTACTCTTTAAATTCTGATATGCCTTGATATATGGTTTTTTAGTTTTATTATTCCTGAAATATATTGAGCTTTGTATAAGTATACATTTGTGAGTCATAAGATGCTTTCCAGTATGAGGTTTAGTGTTTACTGCATTTCATTTACAACAGGATGCTGCTGTTTGTTTTTTCATCTTGTTTTTCATTGTGGTAGGTCTGTGTCTTTAAGTTTTTGTTCTTCTTCTGTATTCTTCTCTGGTTATTTTGTTCATTCTCAAGTCTCCTACTATCAGTGCTATGCAGATTGTTTCAAAACTCTATCTCCCCAAACTTGAGAAATCGGGCATTTGCACTTGATGTCCTATCACCTGAAAACACAACTTAACCAAGAACGCCACTCCATTTTATATACTGCCATATTGCTTCACAATTCCTATTTCTATAACATTGCTTTCCTTTTGCCTTTCCCTGCCCCAACATTTTCCATACCTCTCCACTGTCTGCAGATAACCTTTAAGTATCTTAGCCTGTTGTCAAAAGTTCACCATAAACTATTCAAAATCTCTTGTGTCTAGCCTACACTCTACTTCTGCTTCCTATATAAATTCCTTCTTCTGGGGCTGGGGTTGTGGCTCAGTGGCAGAGCAGTCACTTAGCACGTACGAGGCCCAGGGTTTGGTCCTCAGCACCACATAAAAATAGATAAATAAAATAAAGATATTGACAACTACAACTAAAAAGATTTAAAATGTTTTTTAAAAAAATAAAAAAAATCCTCCTTCTGCCCGAATAATCTGTATGCTCTCCTTACTCCCAAGATATCTTATTTTCACACTTGTTTTCCATGTCTTTTTCTCAGCATTGAATGTTATTATTGTTCCCCCTAGGAAAATCCACCAAGACCAATTACAATTTTAGTCATCCCATAAAACCGTTCCTGATCACATCAAGGAGAATCCCTGAAATACATCCTATCTGTATTGCTAGAAAGCACAGAATACATTGTGATGTAGATATTTGTGCACATGGCTTGTTTTCCACCTGAATTATAAACACTGTAAAGAATGGGCCATTCTATATACAATTTTTCTTATCTCTGGATTTCATGCTCATTAAATGAGCAGAATTAATAAATGGTGATTTCTAAAAAGCCTTTGCCTATAAATTTTGTCGAGGATATAAAATGACATGTGGTAAGCAGAAAAAAATTAGTATACTGTGGAACTGTTGGTACCACTGAATTAGCTCATGATCTACAGTAAGGAAACAGCAGGAGAATATTCAAAGAATTAATTCTAACATAACATTTTACCACAATTCTAACCAAACTTCACTAAAATTTTGTTGCCTCACATAGAAATAATATGAGAGGTAATATTGCAATTTAAAACTTCAGGAAATTATCAAAATGTTAAGATAATCTAATAATAAAAAAATGCAAATCTTAAAAACCATTCATTTATATATCTAACAAATATACATATCCTTGTTATGTGCTTGGCATAGTGTTTGATACCAAGGATCTAGTGGTAAATGAGATGGATGAAATTTTGCACAGATGATTTTTTTATAGTCTAGTAGGAGAGACACATTGAACAAAATGTTACTGAACACCTTCCATCTTTCCATGTTTCAGATATAGTATTCCAGCCTAGAACTTCAGGTAAAATAATATTAATGTTAGCATTATTATTATTGTACACATAGTAGTCACTATTCTAAGTGTACTTTGTGTATGAATTCACTTTGAATTAAGTACAATAGTAATGCCCAATTTACAGATGAGAAAACTGAGTCACAGAGAGGTGAGTGAAATAACTTGCCCAAAGTTACCCATATAACAAGTATTAGAATCAGAATTTGGACTAAGGTATTTTGGCTTTACAGTCCCTGCATTAACCACAATACTGTGCTGTCCTCTAGGAGTCCTTATCTAATTAATCACATGTAAAAACATCATTGTTGGGCCATGTCCAGGGCCATAAGCCACAGAATCACGAACGAGGGAGGAGTAAGTTATTTCTGTGAGAAAAGACCTTATAGTCAGATAAGACATTGCAGAAGTCTTCACACTCAAATTAACTCTAGAAAGATGATTCATATTTCTCAGATGGACAAGAGAGATAAGAATATTTTAAACAGAAGGAGTAGCTTAACTAAAGAAACAATGTTAAGAATCTAAATGAAACACTTGAATATTTGCAAGCCATTGGGTTAATTGCAACCTAGGATTGAGGAATTACATTAAACCTGTGAGAAAGCAGGGACCAGAATGTAGAGAACTTGACAAAGTATGCTAAGACATTTACATTTCCTGTTGACACAACATGAAAACATTGAGTTCTTTAAAACACACTGCAGTTAAGATTGTCCAATCTTATGGCAACTGAAAGACCAGTTGGAGATGAATGGGATAGGGAACTAAGAGGCAAGAACAGTGTGTTTATTGGTGTAGTGCAAGAACATTATGGTGGGAATGGTCTGAACTGAAACTGCTGTTATGAGAATGGTTAGGTAGAGACAAATCAGTGAATTTCCATGAGAGATGGGAGGGGGATCCAGGTGACTGGGTAAAAGGAAGTACCAACAACTGAGAAAGAAAGAGTATATAGGCAGAAACCCTTGCTTGAGGCAGGTGGGCCAGGTAAGGTGCTAATTTATGGATATTAGAGGTATCCACAGAAGATCCAGAAAGATATGTCCAGTGAGGGACTGATAGTCAAGAAAGAAATTTATAGAAGAATCCTGAGCTGGAAGCAAACATTTTTACATAGTTCAGATCATAGGCATGTGGCATGTCCTTGATTTTCCAGGGAGAATACAGAAAATGAGAATAAAGAATCAGAATCCTGGAGAGCACCAACATGTGTTTATCATGATCATGTTCTTCACACTGAGTCAAACATTTACCTCTTTGTGACTACTTAAGCATGTATTGATTGAATAGTGATTCCATGTCATATAATTGTTCCTTCAGACCATTCAAATTTCCTTCCTGATACCTCAAAATTGAGTAAATTTTCTGGTAAAGCACCACTTGACAGTTAAGTAAATTCAAATATTTATATTTCCAATGAATTAATATTAAGTTCAATGTATAGAGAGTTTTTTCCCTTCTCACCCATACTCCCTAACATGCAAAGCCATGCACCGATTCTATTGGCAAAGAAAATCACAGAAGGAGAGAAAAATGGCTAGATGTGAACATTCTTCTCCAATTCCCCTCTTTCCTTCTTTCACATTTGGTACCCTAAACACCACCCTACTCTTCCCTCACTCCAAACAACCCTTAACTCACAAAAATTATGAAAGAAAATTGTAGCTTCTATTTTAGTTCAGATATGTATTGTCTCCCAAAGGCTCATGTGATAAAGGTTTGTTCCCAGCCCACGGCACTATTGGAAGGTAGTGGAACCTAAAAGAATTAAGACTTAGTAGGAGGAAGTTAGGTCACTGAATACATGCCTTCAGAGGGGTACTGGTTTCTCCCTTCTCTCTCCTTTGTTTCCTGGTCGACATGAGGTGAGCAATTTCCTCTGCCACACACTCCCATCATGAAGTACTCCCTCTTCACACACCCCAAAGCAACAGAGCCACAAACCATGATGGAAACCTCTGAAGCTGTGAGAAAAAAATAAACCTTTCTTCCTTGTAGGTTGATTATCCCAGATATTTGTTATAATAACAGAGAGCTACACAGGCCCATAGAATATTGGATCTGGAAGGAAGTATAGAGATATTCTGGTTCAGTGCTCCTCAAGTATGGTGGTGTCTAGTCTACTTGCCTCAGCATCCTTGAGAATTCTAATGCACCACAGAAAAGAGGCTAGGTGGTTTTCCTCAAGGCACATGAGAACTGTTTCACTAGCCTAACCTCTTCCTTTCATTTGGCAAATGTTTATTGAGCCACTGTTATATCTCCATCAGTATTTGAGGTAATATATAAAGAAGAATAAAGCATAATAAATATGATTTAGGAAACAAATGTGAAAAACATGAAAAATCTTGCACTAAGTGCTAAAAGAGATACGATGTACAAGGAGTGTTTAACATTTTCTGAAGGTATATGAAGTGATCACAAAAAACTTTAGATTGTGAATGTCCATGTATGTCATGCATAAGAGTTTATGTTGTCCTGAGGATTATGAGAAGACCATAGGAGGAGTTTAAAGAGGTTGACCATTTAAAATTACCCTGGAAAGAGTTTGAAGAGAATAATAAAAAATAGTGGAAAATTTGATATAAAGTAATTTAAGTGCATGTGAGAAAGAAAGAACAGCTGTGATAGAGGTTAAAAAATAGGACTTAGTGACTCTATGGTTGTAAAGGGAGACAGGGAATTCAACTAACTCTGATGTCTACATTGAGAGATTACATGTATAGCTAACACCACTGATTGAGACATGAAATGTCCATCTATTTAAAAAAAATTCATTGAGCAACTACTTTGTGCCATGTCTTGTGCTCTTGGGATGCATCAGTAAGGAAAACAGATTTCTCCACTAGTGGAGGTTGCAGTCTGGCACGGAGGGATAGCAAACAATGAAAAAGAAATACGTGAGTATTTGAAACATGAGGGAACTGAATCATAGAGGTTAAATAACTGGTCTAACATCAAAGACCTGGCTAGTTACAAAGCTGTGAGTAAAAACCAGGTCTGCAGATTTCATGCTATGTCTAGCATTCTTTTCACCCTGCTATCTTCACTCCTGCCCGTGGAAGACAGAAGTTAGACAAGGAGATAGAACTCAGGTGAGTAAATTAGCTTACTGAAAAAGGAGATGAAGGACCTCAAATACCAAGGGCATGAATGGCACATTTTTGTACAGAGATCCTGAACCAAAGCTGCATTCATCTATCCTGGGCCCAATAGAAAAGCTCACTAGAAACATCTTGCTCACAGAAGCAAAAGGGTGAATAGGTATGATCTCAAACTCAGCAGCCTCTCAGGCAAAAGGCTTCCTAATAAAACTACCAAATTGAAAAATAGGAAAGGGAAATGCCTTCCAAATCTCCAGTGTCATGGTAGGAATGGTCCTTCTGTGATTTTTAAGCTCCATAAAGGTTGTTCCCACAGAGCATATTTAACCATCTAGATGGTCTCACTGTGCAGACTTTTAATTGAGTGCGCTCAGTACAGGAAGCAATTTAACATCTGATTCTTATAATGGATTGTGTCATTTCAAAGGTGGATATGCTCTTTGCCATTGATCATTTTCTTCCTCTAAGCACATGAAGCTTAGCTGTTAGCATGTTAGCTGTGCTGCTCTGATACCAATGGGACTTCAGTGAATGGTTTACTGATTATTTTCAGTCTGTTTTTCTAGGTATGAATATTGTTAGAAGCCCTAAACTGATACTTGATATAGACTTCTTAAACTGATAGTCTCATGGTACTTCACAAAGGTTAACTCATTAGTCTTTAAAAATACCTCAAGAGGAATACAATAGAAGCTTGTTAGATCATGGTTTGGATTTGGATATACCACAGGTCAAATCGTGCTCCCTTAAAACGTAACCCCTTGCTGTAAAAATCACAGTAATACATTTAGCCTTTTCTAAGTGTACTGGCCCTAACATCTGAGATCAGCATTGTAAAACATGTCTACTATATTTCTTTTGTAAAATCTGGCTTCTCCTGATCACATGGTCTTTGAGGAAGAGCATAAAATAAAACTTTACAATCCTCTCTCTCTTAATTAAACTTCCTATGAGACATTTCCTCTATTGTTGAAAATAACAGAAAAATTCATGAGAGGTAAGCACTTACAAAAAGAAGACAACTCTTGCTCTTTCTCCACCACAATATCTTCTTATTCTTGTGTGTTTTAGAAAATAATTAATCAGCTGCATATATAGCATTAGGCCCTGAGATGTTTGTAAACATACTATAGGTTATGAGAAAAATATCATACAAAGGACTATGTACCTCATCCAAACAGTATTAGTTCTTGAAGATGTTAAAAGGGTCTCTTATAAAGATACTTGTTATTAAGCCATTCTATGACATGTATTTATCTTGTCCATCAGAGAGATAACACAGTATATGTGTACATGCACATGTGTGCATGCATATATGCACATAACAGGAACTTTTAGTATCTCACTTAATTTTATTGAAACTTAGCTGCCTCATTTGTGAAATGGTGGATTAGCCAAAAGGCCCTGGAGGTCTTTTTCAACATTGAGATCTATGATTCTTGATCCTGTATATTAGACTATTGACACTGATTATTAATTTTTCACAGAGACAGTCTATAAACTCCTTTAACCTCATAATGTTTATGGTGAGGAAATACTAATTGAAAATGTTTTTGTTCTCATAAGGATATCCACATTTTGATATATAGACCATATTGTTTGAGGATTTGCCTATGTATATGGAGATTCACATACATACAAATATAAATGTGTATATATATATGTGTGTATGTATATATATATATATATATATATATATATATATATATCTTCATTATAACAATGTCTCATTATGTTTTTAAGTGTTCCCTAATGGATGATGATATGCATATACTAATAAAACAGATAATTAGAGGAGGAAGTTGTAAGAAGCTCATATAATTATTGTTGCTAGGGAAACTTTCCTTGATTATACAAGGGCCATATGCTTTAAAAACATTATTAGTTTCCTCCTGTATTTAAAGTGCCAATAGTCAAAAGATTTTCATCTGACTGTATGTCTAGCACATGTACTGCATCACTTTCTCACAATTTCCAGAAATTGCTAATGCCCTGTGTCTACACAAGTATTATTTTCTTCCAAATATTACACTTATGGCAGGTTCATACATGCTATTTGATAAAGAGGCTTTGTTAAAAATGTAATGCAGGTGCTCTCTCTAGGAATGAGTGAGTAGCATTCATTCATCATGCCACTAAAGGGTGTGCCCACTCAAATATAAAGTAACTAGAATTCTGCATCTTCAATAGAAAAGAAATCATTAATGTAACTAGAATTGGAACCCCAGGATTTCAGGTACTTTTCCTTCTGTGTTCTGGAAACACACCCATATTTCTTAGGAATAGAAGCTAAATTCTCAGGGAAAAAACTCTCTTTTTATTAGTGAGCAACAGTGTTAATATATCATAACGCTACAGATTCCCTGGGATTAAAGAAAAGTTCAGATATAGACAACTCATCACTGAAACATGATAGGAGAAAGAGGGTTATAGTGCTTTTTAGTGTAAAAAGATAAAAGGCTTATGACTTGCATATGGCTTAATTATCTTTAACTTGATATGCAAGGTATAATAGCCTGTGCTCAAATTTATTTTAAAGTAATTATTTTTCTACTCAGTAAAGAAAAAGATAAAATTTAAGGTGACTTTGATTTGATTGATTAAATAAAACAACCCTCTATTTGAAACATGGAAGCTATGCCATTAACACTAAAGTGAGGTCAAAACATTAACTCCAGTTTATTGAAGTAAATGAAGTTCATTGGTGACATTAGAAATGCAACCCAAAAGCATACTTAAGAGAATTACAAGTTAAATTAAGTGTGTAAGACTGAATCCACAGAAATATCTTTGGGAGGTAGATATGAAATAGGAAAAAAAAATCACACTATTTTAATGATTTCCTAGCAACACATCCTACTCAGTCATGGTTTGCCACCCCCAAGCCTTTTTTTGGCTCAAGTGAAAATAGAAATTGAACCCAAAAATATTCTCAGATTTTAAAATTTCTATTTTTTAAAACAGCTCATTTAATGGCCCTAACATTATATATATTGTGAGGTAATTTAAAGCACTTCAAATATCTAATATATTCAAAAGAATGCTTTTACATTTTACTCTGAGACAATAAAAACCACATCTGTTATGCCATCATTAGCAGGCAGCAATGTAAAACTGCAGTGAAACTTTTGACAATTTGACAAGTTTGAAGTAAGAGGTAAATTTGCAGATGCTTCTCTGTAAATCTGAGCTAACTCTACTGACTATTTCAGGACATTAAAGCTTTAAATTTGCTTTTCAAACCAGGGACATATTTAAATAAGTTGGCAATTGTGAAGAAAAAATCTAAGTAAACCTGAGTGTGAGGATGTGTGCTTATTTACGTGGTTAAAGTACAGTATAATAAGGAATGCATTTGGATAGACCAATAAGAACATCAAAGAAAAACATGCATGTGCTGTATTTCACTATTAAATGTATTCCTCTCATTTACTCAAACTCTTATTCTGGAGTCCAGGTACATTAGCTATTTGCCATTTTTTAAATTAATATTTAGCTACATGAAGTGAAAATAGACTCAGAAAAGGATGAATCCAAAAGGTGTAATTTTCCCTGTGCATGAGATCCTGTGGAGAAAGTGGCCACCTGGATGCCTACTTTCACAGTTCACCAGGCTTTCATAGCAGTCTTGTAATGGCAGGAAGATGTAGAAACATTTCATTGTAGAGATGGTTAAGAGAGATAGTAGGAAACCAGGATTCAATTGTGCAAAATCAGTGACCAGGATTTAGGAATGAATCATAGTTAATTGTCTCAGTCCTGTGTGCCAAAATCAGTTGTTTGGAGCGCCCTATATACCTCCCCAAAATAAGCTGAATGATATTATTTCTGTAATAAAATATACTGCATTTAACTGATAGTTTTAATTTTTCTCCAAATATTTATTGACCCATTTTCTCTACTTCATCATCATGGCCATAATCCAAGGTTGTTGATAGAATTGGGATTTTATATTGAACTCTAATGATACAAAATACCTACAAGACTGCTTCAGATAATTGGTTTATGTACATATTCCTTTGAATATGTACATAAACCAATAGAAGGACAAGAAGAATAGGAATAACAGAGATTAGTTCTTTAGTAAAGAAAGAGGCCAATAGTTTTCACTTAGAAACCTAATAAAGTTGAGTTCATAAAGACTCTAAATGGATGGTTGAGTGTATTGTAAAGAAATTGACTTTGGGGCTGGGATTGTGGTTCAGTGGTAGAGCGCTCACCTATCATGGGCAGGACCCAGATTCGATCCTCAGCACCACATTAAAAAAATTAAAGGCATTGTGTTGTGCCCATCTACACCTAAAAAATAAATATTTAAAAAAAAGAAAAAGAAATTGACTTTTGCCCTTGCTACCAAGTCTCCAGTAACCTAGCAAAAAGGTTTTTCTTAATGTCAAATGCTTATGAGGTGTAAGTAAGGTAGATAAGAGTTTTTTCATCTTACAGGTGAAAAAAAACAAATTCCATGATTGACAAAGCAAATTACTTTTTCCTGTATGCTTTAGAGTTGAAGCAGAGTTATTCACACCCCAATGTCCCTTCTTAAAGTTCAGTGTACATTAATTTTGTATCCTGTTCAGGATTTACTGAGCTTCTTGAATCTAAGGACCCAAGACTTTCATGAATTATAGAAAATTTTCATTGTCTTTGTGAATCTTTATTGTCCTGCATTTGTTGTGATCTGTTTTTAGAAGTTCCCTTTGTCTCATCTAGCCTCCATCTCTTTTACTTCTTTTTTTTTCATTTCTTTCCTTTTCTAGGTCACCTTGTAAATAATTTCTTCATATTGGTCTTCAAGCTCACTAAACCTCTCTTTGGCTATGTTAAAGCTTTCATTAAATTCTTAATTTCAGTAATTTTTGTTTTTAAAATGTATGTTTTGCCTTTTTTCAAGTATGCCTCATTATTTTTGGATAATTCTTAGCTCTTTAATCCTGTTTTTGGTTATTTTTCTCCAAAATATAGTAAATATGACTATTTTATATACTGTATCTGGTAAATTATAACATAGAAGTTTTTGTGGGTCTGAGTTTATTGCTTGTTGTTTCTCTCAATCAACCCTTGTATATGAATTGCTTTTTTTTTTTTTTTAAATTGTGAGCCTAAATGTACCGGAATTCTTTCTTTGTCATATGTTAACAAAGTATTCCTTTGGAGAGGATTTACATTTGTTTCTGTCAAAAAACTTGCCTGCAAAGTAAGATTTTGGTAACTAAATATCTCACTTTACAGTTAGCTTTTTACTAGAGGGTTGTAAACGTATCATACATTCAGACCCAAATCCACATTGAACTTGGCTAGTGGCCATTAAGTTTTAGAATAGGTTTGTTATTTAACATCCTCATAGACCCAAGGCTGAAGTGGACCATTTTCTTCTAGTCTGACTGTACATTGAACTTTTTTTTCTAGATTCATTCCCACATTTGGTACCTACTCTGGACCCTCATCAAAACTCTAGGTCACCCAGATAAGCAGATGGCCCCAACTGTCCTGACAAGTCTTTGATTCACCATGGAGTCTTAGACACATTGACCACTGTAGGTCTCAATTTACACATGTGCAAATTGTGCTTTTAAGCTAAATTCACATTTCAATTTATTTTTAGTAATTAGCATTTTTCCACTCTAAGAAGAGAACTATTTTTGTTAAGTTCCAGTTATATCAAAAGTTTATTCTAATGAGGTATAGGTAAACATTAAACAATACCAGAAGATGTCACTCTGCTAGCAAAACAGTTCTGTTAGTGTGCAATGGAAGAAAGTTTTGAAAAGTATTTTTCAAAAGATAATTTGGAAACCATAGCTTTCAAAAGCAGTAAGGTTAACAATGGAGTCAAGAGTAGGAAGTTTCAACAATCAGAGCAAGCCACCCACACTTCTTTGCTAGGTTCATTCATTCTTAAGATTGAATTCTACATGTCAAGTAATATGACTTCAGGCACTCTAAATACTATTGCCTGTTTTATTTTCCAACAGTCTTCCTTTTGTTCATTTCTTCTTTCATAGACTCATTGGAATAATTGTAGAATGTTGACACTAGATGAGATTTTAGACACCACCTAATTCTGCATCCTACTTTTATAGATTAAGAAACAGTCCTCAGAATGTTAAATAACTATGTATGGTCACTAGGTACATTGTTAATATGACAAGTCTCATGATATTTGGTTTAGACATTTTGACCAATATACCATTCAGAGAAATTTATTAAAATTCAGCATATATTACCTTTCCATTGTAAACACTTCCACTGAATATCTAGAAATTTGGCAATGAACATATGCAGGGGAAGATCTCAGGATCTTTTTCTTAACACTCAGAATGTTATGAAAATTGTCAGATATTCAGCATAGAAAAATTCAGACAGAAATGAATTCAAATCTCAGCTGTGCTTATATGTTACTGTGTGACCTTCAGTATGTTATTTGGCTTATCTGAACTTCTATAGAATGGGGAAATTATTCATATTTTCTAAGGTAGTTGCAAGGGTTAAATAACATAATGTTTGAACATCAGCCAGTATAGTGCTACTCCCATAGTAGGCACTAAATTATAATAAAAAATGGTAGCTATTATTGTCATTATATTTCAATTCTCATTGTAAAGACACATTTCAAAGACAAATCTATTATAAGTAGGAGATAAATTAGTAGCTGTCTCAAAGAAATTCATTTTCAGACATTGTAAAGCTGAATTAATTTAAAGGAGTGTGAAAATTCTTTCTATTCCACAGTCATTACATTCTTTTGTCCCTACCCAAATGGTGTTGTTTCCTGTGTTTGTAGAACACAGATAGATGTATTATTGAAAATCTGGCTATAAAGTAGTTGTTCTCTTTTTCCATTGCCTTTACTTCAAGCTCTGCTATTCATTACAAAATCACATTCAAGGAAAATTTATATTCCTTGTGTGTCAGCTAAGATTAGAGTTCAGTGACAGGAGTTACCCCCCCCCCAAGAAAAAAAAAGAGTGGCTTAAATAAGATACAAATGTGATTTTCTCTCAGACAACAGAAATTTAGAAGTAGGCAGTACAGAGCTTATCTGTAATTCCATGAAGAAAGCTTCTTTCAGTTCACCACTGTACTATCCCTAGAATGGAGCCCTTGTCCTAATAGTTCACATTGTTAGTGCTCCAGCTATCATGACATCCTCATTTTTAGAATGAAGCAACGGGGAAGGGAGTATTTTTCTACCCTCTGTAAAGAGGACTTCACTGAAGCTACTGCTAAAAACATGCACTTATAAAGCTCATTGACCAATAACTTGGTCATGTCAATGCACCTAATTCCAAAGAAAGCTGGAAAATGTAATATTTAAGGAAGCCATATGCACAGTTAATTAACATGTAATTTCAACATAGGTTTCTAGCTCCCTCCCTACCAACACAAAAGGGCATGATCAGTTATGTGAATCATTGCTCTCCAGACAGAGATGAATGGGGATAAAACTTATTTGCAATGAAATCAGTAAGACACTTGCCTGCAAACCTCTTCCATATTTACTCAAAGTTAATTAACATATATCTTAATTAATTTTATGTTGAACACAGGCTTAAATGATATCTTAGATACATTGGATTAAACAAAATATGTAATTAAAATTAATTTCACTTGTTTTGTTTTTTACTCTTTAATGTGGATACTAAAGAATTTTAAATATAAAATATATGTGGTTCATATTGACGTTTAAGTTGCACTTCATTTGACAGCACTGCTTTAGCATGTGCCAGTACTGAGTTTACCCTGAAAAATACAACCAAATTAAACCAATTATTTTCAAATGCCACACAAAGTCAGTTAAATGTGGAGACTGTCCACCAAAAATGATGATTTGATTTTTAATATAATTATGCATCAATCTTTTTTGGCAATAATAAGACATCAAGGGCCCCCATTACTAAATCTACTTCTAGTTTGACAATAAAATTGTATCAGTGAAATATATAAGAATTCTTATATTTACATTTCTTAAGGCAGGAGAAGCATCAATTCAATGAGAGAGTTTTGCACAAGATGATAAAGAGTACAAATGTGTAACAATAGTAGCATAATTAAATCCTTACCATTAGTTTACTTCTTATATAAAACAGACCAGAAAAACCTTGTCTTTCAACTTCTCAAGATGGAAATCAACATATGCTTTAAATTAAACATATATTAATAATAGGTAACATATTAAACATATATTAGTAATAGGTCTATAACTTGAATGGAATAAACTGAGTTAGACACAACCTGGGTTCACCCAGACTGAAGACACGTAGAGACAATAACAGTAAACAAACTGACAAGGATTAGACCTCATCATTCAGGGTTTTCCTTGGATGATTCTCAGGCCAAGACATCTTCCTCCAATGTTTTATTTAGCTGGAACTTTACAAAAATCAAGTGTGTTCTATAAGAAGAAATTACTAGAAAATAGAGGCAGCATGGGATCACCAAGTTGTCAGTTGATATCTGAGCTGCCATGGCCTCATTCTCCAAATTCATATCTTGTAACTGCCATAGTGCCTGGCCTATTTATGGAATAAAACAACCAAATTCAGATCTTCTCACAAGGTTATATTAAAGGTGAGTTTTCACTTAGCAAAAAAGCTTTTCATCAATAGACTTGACTATGAAAAAGCCACATATCTTTTTCTATTTTTTTTTTTAATTTTTGCAGGTCAGCACATTAACCTTACCAGAATTTTTTTCTGTTTATTTTTTTTGCTACATTCCTATCAAGCCAGATACTGAGACAATAAGACAGAGAATGAACATATTCATTTAAACTATTATCAGTCCATCCATAATGAACACATGTCCCTAATGTGAGACATATGAAGGCAGGGTTGAAATGGTTTCTGAGAGTCAATGTATTCCCAATAGAGTGTGAAAACCTCTCACTCCATCTCAACCTTTCAGACCTCTTACATCATTGCTCAAATCATAAATGCAGACAAGCTCTGGAACTACTATACCAGAGGTTAAAATAGTAAAGAAATTGTTATTTTCTTCTTTTTCTCAGATATCCATCTTAAGGATGTTAGTTGGAAAGGAGACTATAACCCTAGTCAATAATCTTATACAGCAAACACAATCTATAGTTTGCCCCTAGGCTGGATATAGACAAATTTGTTTGCAGATTCATCCCACATCTTATCTTTTTCAGGACCAGCAAGTTCGATGCAGAAATACATTTTTTATTTGTGTGAGGAATTTTCCTTTTGGGTTAATATATCTTTTTCTAAAAGATTGGTTCATGGGGAAACAACCCCCACAGTCCCTGAAGACTTCTGCCGAAAGCAATAGGATCCACCACCATCCTGGAATTCAGCTCCTAAGATATGATTAACTCTACCACAAGGAGCAGAGAATGGATAAAAGTTTAAAGATGATTTTAAAAGGACCATATATCTAAGCAAACTGTGTGTACCCTTGACAGGAGATATACAAGGGCAAAAGCAAATTATTTCCAGATTGCCAGGGAACTGAATCAGGATGAAAAGGAAGAAAGTCCAGTTGTATAAGTCAGACATTCAACAGAAGTCCACCTTATACCTGCCATGTTTTTAGTTGTTTCTCTTTCTTAGATAAGTGGAAAGGAAAGGAGGTAAAACTCTGATACATACGATGATAGTGGTGCTAAATACAAAATCTCATGAGTACAATAAAACCAATCAGAAAATGCAGTGTAAGAACAGGGTGCTTACCTGGAATTCCAACCTAGGATGTTGCAAAAAAAATCTTAGTCATCATAGAACCATTTGGTGACTCTTACGTAATCTAAATAAATACTTTAAATAGAATTATTATATAGTATATTTTCTACAGAAGCTTCTGCCTCTATTGTACCAGCTCACCCCAATCTAACAGACAGAATATTCTGGTGTGGAGCCTGTAGATCTTTACTTGTAGGAGTCTATTAGACTTACATTTTCTGGTCCAGATCATCTGCACCATGGTGGAACTTTATTTTTAATTGAATTAGTTTTTTAACTGATAAGTAGAAATCTATTTATGTTATGCAACATGATATTGTGACATATGTATACATCATGGAATGGCCAAATCAAACTGTTTGAACTGTGCATCACCTCACATATTGTTTTTGTTGTTGTTGTGAGAATACTTCAAATCTACTCTCTAAGCAATTTTTAGTTGTCTGACATATTGTTATTAATAGTAGTCAGCATACTATATAATAAATCTCTTGAATCTATTCCTCCTATCTTATTCTTTCTTTGTGGTTATAACGATGATTATGCTAAGGATAACAATAATATTGTTGAATTTATTGAGATGTTACTATATTCATGCTTTTAAAAATAGTATATATGTAAACTTTATGACATGTCAATATTTCCAATGTATTTTCTATATAACCATTTTACCACAAAATAGAATAGGAAAATATAAAACATTCTGCAATGGGGAGGGGAAGGAAAAATACTACATGTGTTACCCCCAACTTGGAAATTCACAAAGCACATTACAGATTCTAAAAATGCTCTTCATAAGGAAATCTGCTCACCAAAGTTTCCCACAAATCTTTGATCAGGAAACACAATGTTGCCTCACATTTCTTTATATCTTACAGAGTTAGTAGTGCTCTTTGGAACACAGTTGGTGCTATAAAATGCTATTTTTGTTTTTTAAATAAGGAATTAACTCCTAGAGATGTTCAACAGCCTTGAAACACCTAGTCAGTAGGAGACAGGGCCTTTTAAGTTAAGTTTATTTAACCTAGTTTGTCCCATTGTCCCAGATGTGGAACACCTATAAAAACTAATAGTGTATAATATATAATGTAATTATGTAATATACAACATAACTAATTATATAATTATAATATAATAATTATTATATTATATTAATATAATATATAAGCTCTAAATTATGATTTCCAGCATATTTAATCATCTTTGTCAATTTCATAGCAATATTGGCAGAATTGAAAAAATTAGAACTTCATGGGTTAATGACAATGCCCACAGTTATCATTAACTTTAATGGCTCAGATAAAAGCTGTTATGTATCAACTAGCTGTTATCTTCAAGGTGCTTTTGTATACTGTCTCTCATCCTAGAACTCTTGCAATAAGAATACCATTGTCCCCATTTTATAAATGGAAAAACAATCTTTGTTAGATCCATGGACTTACCCAGATCTTGGCAAAGAAGCTTATCCAGGACTGTCAGCAGGGATGTAGAGTTGGTTGGTTCTGGTTATAAATCCTTAAGCAAATTATTTAATATCTTGAAATTTCAATATCCATATCTATAAAATGGGTATAATGTGTGTAAAACCTCTGGCACATAGCAGTTTAACAATGAAATCAATCCAACCAGTATACTTTAAAATAATGAAATCAATCCAGCCAGTATATTTTAAAATGAGTACAAAGGGAGGCTTCAAATTGGAAGTATGGTTCATTAGTTTATTTATTGCCTTGAAGGTAGATATTAAGTTGATGTCAATCAAGTTTTTAGGCATCATTAGAGAAGACAATTGAGAGTCAGTAGGCATCCAATAAACCCCATGCCCAGTAAGAGAAGATATAAATTCTGGAAGGGTCATCCCTTCACATTCATTCAAAAAGATTGAATCTGGTGTAATGCAAAAACAGATCTGAATTTGATGACAGCTTCACCCCTAATTAGCCACATGACCCTAGACAACTTACTTAACCTCTCTGAGCCACAACACCTCATCTGAAAAACAGAACTAACACAACCTTGCATGGTTGCGGAGAAGATTAAATGAGATAATGTATGTAGCGATTCTATCCCTGAACCTGAGACTCATTACATGTTTGTGTTAGCTCCTAGGGCTTTCCCTTCTACTTTCTAGAGCACTATGCTTTAATCAACAGAAGAGAAATATGTCAATGAATGAGCATTAATTTGGTCTCAGAAATGTGGCTGGTGCCCTCTGCAACTTCAAGGGTGGTCTGGGGTAAAAATGGATGATAATTACAGTCTTCTAAGTATTAATTCCAAAGTACCCTCAATTGCTTTAAGAATGGCAAGTGTCACTGTGAGTGAAGAATCCTCAGAGAATAAGGTAATAAAATAAATTTTAAAGCGATGAAGAAGGAATGTTTCCCTACTTTGGCAGCTGATTTACATCTATTAAACTGATATGACCAGGTGCAAAATCCTGGGGACAAATTTGAATATAGCTATTTTTCCCTCCAAATTTCAAATGAGGTATAAATTGTGTGCATGCCTAATGCAAATATCTTATAATATGCTATAGGCAGTTAGGGAGGTATTCCCCCCATTCTATACTGAATTTAGTGAAGTTATTCCTATAGTGACTGCCTATATAAAAATGCAAGTGATATTTAATCTCCAAGCCTCTATGTATCCAGAAAGACACACTCTTGCATATTCAAACTGTCAGTTATATGAATATACAAACATACGTACATCCAAACACACTCATACAATACTCTTAAGCACACTTAGATACATGCATACAATCAACCCTCACACCCTCATGTGCACACATACACTTTTGCACACAGGTGCACACTTTCACACAGTTACTCATATACTTAAACAGGTTTGCACACTTATTCATGATTCAAACACGTGCTTGCCCACTCCTATATACTCAAACACATTTGCCATGAATTCACATACACATTGCTGTACTTACATATATACACAATGAGTTTTTGTCTATAAAGAATATTATTATTAGTTTGTGTAGAAGAAATTATTTTATAATAATTTCCTCATTCTCAGCTGATTTTATATGCCCATTGAACACTTAAGCTTTTATTTACTTAAGTTATATTATCCATCAAAGAAGGAAGACAAGGGGCTGGGGATGTGGCTCAAGCGGTAGCGCGCTAGCCTGGCATGCATGCGGCCCGGGTTCGATCCTCAGCACCGCATACCAGCAGGGATGTTGTGTCCGCCGAGAACTGAAAAATAAATATTAAAAATTCTCTCTCTCTCTCTCTCTCTCTCTCTCCTCTCTCACTCTCTCTTTAAAAAAAAAAGAAGGAAGACAATTTTAAAGGTTCTAAATTGTATTCATGCCCTTTTAAAAGTTGACTCTCATTCTGTCTTGAAATACAGAACATCTTTAAAACTGAAGTGCTGTGAGAAAAAAAATGTAAAATTTTGTAATAGTTGTAAATTGGTATGTGCACTGTAGAGTAATTTTAAATCATTAGAATGATGCATTTTTTAAAGTAAGTGCTTCGTTAGAAAATGAGTGAAGCAATATCACAGTGTATTAATGGAGCTTGAGACATCTTAAATTGATTTTGAAATTAAACATCAAAAATTGCAACTTGAAAAAAATAATTAGGTAAACCATTATGTAGCAATCAAAAAGAAAAAACCTCTTGAAATTTAGGAAATTGCAAATTAACAGTGTCAGTCATCCTGATTTGGCAAGGGCAAGGATTGTCAATGAAAAGAAAACATACGCTACTTAAAATATTCTTGAAGACTGAATTGTGCCTAAGGTTTGCTACTCTGTTTTGGTTTCTAGTTTGGGTCTTTGTTTCACTTGTGTTTGTTTCACTTGTATCAGTATGAGAGCTTTATTCAGCAAAGGACTTGCAAACCTCTTATCATTGGAAAACTTGACCCTGGGAGCCTTGTGCAAAGGAAGCTCATGACCCTAGACTGGAAGAAATGGTCAGGCTATGCATCTCCTCCTCTTTTTTCACTCCTAATATTAGACTGAACTGTATTAAATTGCTGATGTTCAACCTATTAATATCTTCGTATAACTCAATCTAATATTTTCAGTTTAACTAGATTTAGGAGGGAAAGTAGTTGTAATTATCTAGGAAGTGGCCTTCCAGTTCTGATCCCAGCAGCAGAGAGAAAAGTGATCTAAAAATCATTTCAGAGTCATGTAGCTAGTTGCTTGACTAGCTACAAGATATTAGCTCATTCATTTAAAAAATGGGAATAATCTCAGCCTAACATGTATAACTCAAAAGTTAGTAGGATAAAATGAAACAACAGGTGTGTTTTTAATTGGTGCATAATAATTACACATAATAGTGCGATTCATTATGACATATTTGTACATGCACATAACATAATCTGATCAATCTCATTCCCCAATACCTTCCTTCTCCCTCTCCTCTTTCTTCCCCCAACCTGCTTGTTCTACTTTACTGACCTCCCTTCTATTATTATTACTATTATTATTATTATTATTAGATTTTAATTACATATACAGTAAAGATTAATTGTGGTATACATGGATATAGCATAAATTGGTAGATTTAATTCCCCAGTACTTTTCCACAGGTATGTTTTTAAATAGTCCACATTCCAGCACAGATAAACTTAAGTGATCTGCCTTGATTTTTTCATTTGTTTAGACTATTCTCAGGTGCAAACTAGCTTATGCAAAGGGTTTCTCTATTTGTAGTATCAAGACCAAATACTTTAAAACTTGAGATATCTCCATGTTAAAAACATTCCTCTTCAGCTACTCCTGCCTGCATGAGAGGGATTTATGAAATCTTCAACATTATCTGTACTTCTCTATTATATGTACTGAACCTATAGGTGTCTATAATTCTGTTGTTATTTTTCTCCTCTCTACTTGAGTCTCTAGCAATTCCTTGTCAATGGCGTGACAGAATATACTCTACCCTCCCTCTAGTTAACTCCTTGTGTTATTTATTCTTCAGTGACATTATGAAGATATTTCATACTTACTTTGGTTATGGTCTTAATCATTAATAATAGTAATAATAATAGTTGTTGTTGTTGTTGTTATTATTATTATTATTATTTTATCCCTTGGAGAGAATTTGACTTAGGCTCTGCATGAGAAAACTAGCATATATTAAGTACCTACTATGTGTTGAATCCCATGGCTTCTGGGAACAAGATATACAAACATAATAGTAACCCATATAGTCTTCCCAGGCAGCAATCTGGCAATTTGGCTATTCACAGCAATTATTCAGAAGAGAAAAAAATCAGCCACAACTTAAATAATAACAGTATCAGAATGGGTATGTAAATTAGGGTGCATTTTGGAATGCTCTGTAACCATTATAAATGTTTGTGAATGATTTTTAATTTATAATAGAAAGTTCTTAATATAGGAAGTCCAAAACTAAGCTAAAATGTGTATCTGATGTCACAACAAAGTATATAAAGTACAGAACTGAAAGAAAGATGGCAAAAATACAGCAGTCTCTGCTAAATTGGGAATTTTTTTTGCTTTGATTTTGTATTAAGGGACTCAGGATTTAGAATATACAAACAACAGGACTTTAAAACCTGAATAAAAAGATCCCTGAGGGTGGATTAGCCCTTGTTCCTTCAGAGAATAGAGGATTCAGAAGAGACTTAACAATAGAATTCAAGTATTTGAAAAGTTTTGGGTAGTGTATGGTAACCAGGTCTTCTCCACTTCCTTAAAAATTAGAATAAGAGGAAGTAAGCAAAATACAGAGAAATAAATTTGGCTAGGTAGAAGCATTTCACTGGGGAAGACAATACTTTAAATACAATAGTTTATGATGGTAAATATGGCATTTCCTTTTTGGAAGTTATGATAAGCAACTTTTCATTTACTTAAAGATTCAGGAACAATCCAGGCAGTATTTTAATGCAGAAATGTTAGCTGAATGTACTCTTGAAGTCACTTAAAGTCTTTTGATTGTGTCATTTGTTCTGTACCTACAGAGTACAATGGTACATCTCTGGCCTTTAAACATTGTACCTTTTCCTACAAGACATTCTGAAATATGTTCAAACTTATTTTGATAATCTTTAGGAATGCAACAGGAAAAGATACTCAATTCATTAGTTATCAAGGACATACAAATGGAAAAGAGACTTTTTTAACTCCTCATATTGACATATAGGTCAAGGATATGGAGAAAGTAGTGTTCTCTTACTCTGACTCTGGGTATTTAAATAGATATAGCCTTTTATCAGTCAGTATCTACCAAAATTTAAAATGCGTACAACCTTTAGCCTCCCGTTAATTTCATTTCTAAGAAATAGCCCAGAGAAATATTGGCATAAGTGCATAAAGTGACATTGTATATAATAGGAAAGGTTTAAAAATAATCTAATGTCTGTTTGAAAAGGGTTAAATTATAGAATATATCTAGACTATAATGACATGTATGAGTTTAAAGGAATGGATTAATGCCATCTAGACTTAATATGTCTTGGATATATTTCCCTGTTCTAAGAAAATATATATGAATCATATTATTTAGACCAAAACATACCCACAACCTAGTTATATATCTCTATGTACATATATTCATGTAAATGTCAGGAAAGGCATCTACAAAGAATATCTGACAAACAGATTTAGTGGTTACCCTCTTGAGAAGGAACTATAATTGGCAGCTCAAAGTGGATTATTGCTTCATCCATAGAGGAAAGTTTTACAATATGAATGTTATTTCTAATTACTTATAATAGCATGTAATTAAAGACAAACATAAGAAAAATGAAGAAGCAGATACATAATATGCAAATGAAAACAAGTGATTAAAATAGATGTTTGTGGCATTTGACAAGGAAAAAGGATTAGGCCAAAGCTTTTAGAAAGTGTGGAGGCAACAGGGTTGCAGAGGGAGGCAGAAAATATAATGGAAAAAAAACAAACACACAAAAGCAAAAATAATCTTAGGATTAAATAGTACAAAATGTGCAGAACTCTGAAGAAAAATATAAAACTCTAATGAGTAATGAATGAGGACTTGCACTACCAGGTGTCAAAAACATGTTATCAAGCTTAAGTGAATAATACAAGTTGTTACTGAAAAGACACACTGTGGAACAGGAGTTCATAACCCACTTGAATCGAACTGTGAAATATGATATATTAAGAACTATGTAATGTTTTGAACGACCAACAATAAAAAAAATTAAAAAAAAAATTTAAAAAAAACGTGTGGAAAGCAACTGAGTGGAGATAAGAATTTCAGGCATGATAAATCAGTAAAGTTAGGATAGATAAACCAATACAATCCAGAAAGCTTCATCCTAGCTCAAAAAGCATGAAAGTCTGACAATACCTCTCTAAGTAGGAAAATGATGGATGGAATAGGTAAATCACAGAATTCCCCAGAATAGGAGTAGTTCCACAGGATAAAAAAGTATGAGTCTATATTTTTACTTAAAGACCTTACTTTTTTGTGATGACACAAAAAGGGAAGGGGAGGTTTTTAAGGACCATTGTGGTTATGAATGGAGTCAAGGTTTTCCTTTCCCTTAATTTTTGAATCCTCTCTTCAGTCTCATTAACAGCCTCTTGTCTCTTCCAGAGACTCTTTCTTTCCAGGAACCTAGTATTTCTTATATATTCTAAAAGAACTCAAGGGAAAAACTAACTGGTGAACTAGTTTCCTTTCTGGGAAAAAAATAGAAAACATCATCATCATAACAGGAAGAAAAGCTTAATTCAAGTCCCAGAGGAATTTAAAGTAAAAATCATAGAGCAGCAGGATGGAAACCCCTAGGTTTTTGGAACTAAGCCAAGCTGTACCAGAAGGGCCTAATGCAGTCATTCATTGATTTGAGAGATAGGATATGTCAAAGGTATTAGAGTTACAACGAGGCAACCTACAAGGCAGAGGCTAGCCTGCCAACCTTTACTTGATCATTTGCTGCTTGATATTACTGGCAGGAGGGTCAGAAATATTACCTCTTCCCTGCCCCCTTTCCTCTCTGTGTTGTAGCTAGTCAATTCTCAATTCCCCTCTGCTTCAGCTCCAGTTACCTCAAAAATAAACCTTCTCTGGAAAGTCTGCCTTTATTACACATATATCATTTTTCTCATACTTGCTACTTTTCAATTTAGTCAGCTATGAAAATTTGGGAGCAATTAGAAATCCATTAGTATTCTGTAGTCTCCAGCCACTTTGTCATACGGATTTAGTGATACCTATTCAGGGACACTTATTAAGGTATATGGCAAGATAGCAAGCATCTTAATTTTTACTTAAAAGAAGAAACCTATTTAACAACATCAGTAGAAATAACACTGCAAACTGGTACTTCCAACAATAAACCTAAAAATGTAAGAATAGCCTAAGACTACGGATTTTATTAATGGTGATATTTCATGTCTTAGGGTTCTTGTCTTTCTAAAGAACACTTACCCTCATTAGAGGCTTTTCTTTCCTTAACACAAAGAGACAAAATAGGTGAGGACCCTCAACATATCACTTTATAGCCTGTCCCATTTAGATAGGAATATTTTAGGTAGTTTTCTTTTTCCCCCCTGGGTTCCTATGCATACATGTGAAGTCACTTGCCTATTTAAGGTCTTCCACTTATCCATCCTTTAGATACTTACCAAGTGCTCACTATGTGCCTAGCACTGTGCCTAGACCACATATATAATAGTGGGAAAGGAAAACTCTAAACCAATTTCCTTTATAAAACTGATACCCTAGGTGATGCAGTATGTAGAGACCATGTGTTCTATTTTCATTATAATATTCTCACAAAGAATAAACACTCATATAGTTGTTAAATGTGTTTCTTAAAGCTCTAAAAGGGGACAGACTCTGCGGCAGTGTTTCTCTTTCTTTCTTTCTTTCATTCATTCTTTTTTAAGTACTGGGGATTAAACTCGGGGCACTCAACCACTAAGCCACATCCCCAGCCCAATTTTGTATTTTATTTAGAGACAGGGTCTCACTGAGTTGCTTAGCACCTGATTTTTGCTGAGGCTGGCTCTAGTTTGTGAGCCTCCTGCCTCAGCCTCCTGAGCTACTGGGATTACAGGTGCATGCGACCATGCCTGGCTGCAGCAGTGTTTCTTAAGTATCACAAATAACTGGAGTGCTTATGGCACATGCAGATTTCTACTTCCCTCCCCACCCCAAGATTCTAACATATGGGGTCTAGAATGAGGATCAGATATCAGCAAGCTTACCAAACTACCCAGATTGTTGTAATACAGGCAATACAAGGAGACATGTGTTGAAAACGTTGCTTCTACTCTTCATTTTATAGCTAATTAGTATTTCACATATTTTAATTTAAGGCTATTGACTTTTGTCTCTGACACAGAAAACAGATGCTCAGCATCTTCTTTGTATAAGAAAGCTAGACATAGCCTGAAATTGACCATATTGTGGTTAATTTGGGGCTTTTTGCCATACTAATAGCCAATTGTTGTGCCATCACTCAGAATGGATATGTGGTCAATTCAACCATTAAGATGGTCAGTAAAATGAGATGGCTGTGCCATGCTAACAACATTTAGACATAACCAAAGGCAGTTTTGTTTAATTCTTTCCTTATCATAGTGACAAGGATTAAAGAATATTTTAAGTAATTTCCATTAAAATAGTTCATTTTTATGACCTAACAAAGGCTGGTTCAGATCTGAGTTCTGGCAACTAGTCACTGAAAGGAATGTTTATGTCCTCATTCCTAAAGGAATATGCTAATATTAACTTGTTTGAGGATGAAATGACATAATATGTAAAGATACATGGGCAGCCACCCTATTTCAGTTTAGTTTTTATTTTATATGCATAAGCTGGGCATGGTAGCACACACCTGTGATTCCAGTGATTTGGAAGCCTGAATCAGGAGGATTGCAAGTTTAAGGCCAGCCTCAGCAATGTAGCAAGACCCTAAGCAACTTAGTGAAATCCTTTCTCAAAAAAATAAAATAAAAAGCACTGAGGATATGGTTCAGTAGTAAAGCACTCCTAGGTTAAAGTCCTAGTCTCCCCCCTCCAAAATTTAAAATACTTGTTATAGGGCTCCATATGTATCTTTTCCCTATAGGATTTACCCACATTTCATAGAAATTAACTGATATCCAAAAGATATCAAGTAACTGATAGAACTATGCATGCCACTACTAAAACTAAAATAAAAATGGAGGAATAGGAATAACAACAACAACAAAAAATCACACTCAGGTAATTCCTGCATTGCCATTTTTAATTGGTGCATTATAATTATCACAATAGTAGGATATATTATGATATGGCATTATTATTTTCTCACTTCTTCCTAGAAACTGTTGATTTTTGAAAAAAGGTTTTGGCCAGATATGGTAATACCTTACCTTGCATGGCATTACACTTCCAAAGCTCTTTCCCAACCATTATTCCATATGACAAAACCCTGTGGAAAAAATATTATTATTAGACAAATTAGCAAACCAAGGCACAGAGAGGATAAGTCGTTTGTTCCAACTCACCCAATCATAAAGTGCCCAGAATATCTGATCTATATGCATGAAATGATATCTCAACCAACATTGACTCTGTTAACAGTGGTCCCTTCACCTTCTAACAGTGGTCCCTTCACCTTTGGAATATAGCTCACATTGCTCTAAGGCTTATATTTTTTTAGAAAAATTTTTACTCTCTCCTTCTTGTCCCCCTCCCCAACAAGATTAGGGAGACAGTGTTATCTTTTCTTCCCCTAGTTAACTGACCACAAACATACCCACTACAGGAAGGAGATGCCTGCTGAGGATCTGGGAGGTGAATATCTCCCAAATTAACAAGAGAATCCTAACTTGTCACCAAGGCACCCTGAGATCCCCTACCAGAGCACACCTGGACTGTAACCCTTGAAGAGTTCCTTTAAAAACTCTTGTGGGGCTGGGGATATGGCTCAAGGGATAGTGCGCTTGCCTGGCATGCATACGGCCCAGGTTCGATCCTCAGCACCACATACAAACAAAGATGTTGTGTCCACCGAAAACTAAAAAATAAATATTAAGATTCTCTCTCTCTCTCTCTCTCTCTCTCTCTCTCTTCTCTCTCTCTCTTCAAAAAACAAACAAACAAAAAAAAAACACCCTTGTCCCTCCTGATCAGGAGAGCCCCAGTCTTTGGGACAGGAGTCCCCTGTGTTTCTCCTTTGCTAGCAAAGAAATAAACCTTCTTTTTCCTTTTTCTCAAAACCATGTCCTCATTATTAAATTAGCATTGATTGGCATTAGGGACAGGGACCTAGCTTTTGGTTAAAACTTGACTGCTTTGCTTGTCCTTCTATACCTAAAGCTACATTAAAAAAAAAAAAAAAGAATGAGCATTAAGTCTTTGTATTATCATCATGACATATTTTTTTCTTTTTCCTTTTTTTTTTTTTTTTTGGGGGGGTGGTACTGGGGATTAAACCCAGGGTCAATAAACCACTGAGCCACATCCACAGCTCTTTTTTCTTTTGTATTTTTATTTTGAGATAGGGTCTTACCAAGTCCTTAGGGCCTTGATAATTTGCTGAAACTCGTCTTGAACTTACAAACCTCCTGCCTTAGCCTCCTGAGTCCTTGGGATTACAGGCATGAGCCATCACACCTGGCTCTTTCTTCTTTTGTTCTTAATATTTTTTTAGTTGTCGATGGAACTTTATTTTATTTATTTCTATGTGGTGCTGAGAATTGAACTCAGGCCTCAAACATGCTAGGCAAGCACTCTACCACTGAGCCACAACCCCAGCCCCTCTTTTTTTGTTGTTTATTTTTTAGTTATAGGTGGACACAATATCTTTATTTTATATTTATGTGGTGCTGAGGATCGAACTCAGTGCCTCACACATGCTAGGCGAGTGCTCTACCACTGAGCCACAACCCCAGCCCAAGCCCCTCTTCTTTTAAATGAAGGAACAAAAATTAAGAATGCTGTTAGGAAGATGGCTTCTAGACACAATATTTGATACTTAATAGTTATTGGCCTAATATTAAATCTTGGGCCTCTTCCTAGCAAAGGTACCATGTTTTCTCTTGAAAATAACTTTATTATAACTTACCAGATTGGGGCATTTGGCCTAATGCGTTACACAAGCCAAGACACAAAAATTACCCACCTTGTGCTAAAATTTTATAGATTTCGACCCTGAAACATATATTTTTGCCCATCTCATGCCTCTGTTCTTGCTTCTTTCCTCTTAGCTTCTTTAATTATGACATTTATAACCCTTCTATATTTATATTTTTTACCAAATCCCCTCCAGTTTGAAGCAAGGTCAATTTCTCTTAGTCTCTATCCTTTGTTCTGCCTTCAAATTACAGTTTAGTACTTCTAAAGTGCTACCTGTTTAACATCCCTTCTAGCTTGCATAAACTCTACATCCTCTCCTCCTATATGCCATCCCATGGGCAGCCACCCCATTTCTGTTTAGTTTTGTTTTATATGCATGACCTATAAGTGGAAAGAATGGGATATTGCTTTCATGGACCAGCAAGCATAGCATGGAACTTCTTGGGAGGTAGATATATTAACTTCTTAGGTACAATGATGGATGTTATGGATAATTTTACTAGCTTATGTTGATATTCCACATACTGGGTAATCAAGAGAGAATTTTGTGTGGGGCTGAACTTATCTAGGCCTATCCCTAACATTTGTGAAGCTGGGGCAAGAATACAGATGGCTCAAAAAGGAGACTCTAGTGGCCCAGATCTAGGAGTAACACAAGGGTCAGAAATAATATATAGTCCTGAAGTTTTTAGTATTATTGCTTCAGTCCCAGCCACCTAGCACCATAGAAAAACATTGGGAAAAAGATTCTCATAATATTATCTGGTGAAATAGTATCAGACAAAGAGGATGAGATGGGCAGATTTAAAAGTTACAAGAACAATTTAAAGAAGTAAATACTTTATCACCACCTGATCCATGTTACAGTTACATCTCCGGTTTCCCAGTGTCTCTTTATTCCATGCCCAAGATCTATCTGAATTTTCAAGCACATGTGAAATGTGCTTGAAATAGGTCTTCCACTTCCTTCAACCTCCCAATCTGGAGGTCTTAAACAAAAATATTCTTATTCTGTGTATAATTCTGTGACCAGTTTCAAACACATAGCACAATAATAAATCTCTTCTCTCTCCAGAACTTATTGTGGGGTAAAAAAATGTTAGCATACTTTTTATCACCATGGGGATGGATGACACTGCTGGAAGGAGAATAATTCTGTGTTTAATTAATTTAATGGTTTGTTGATGTAAGAGAACCTGGGAAACTCCGTTCTTCCTTTGCATTATTTTCAGAAAAAGTTCAGCTTACATATACATTAAAACCAAGCACATTGGAATCAGCAGGTGTCCATTTCCCAGATTTTCTCAACTTAATTTCTTATCCTGGTCACTTCTATTTTTTTTCCTTATAATGACTCAGGCCTGGGAAGCAGCGAACCTTTAAGGTGATACACAAACTTGAGTCATTATAATAATGGATCTGAAAGTGCTTCGCAAAGGGTAAGGTTCTATACAAATCTCAGTTGTTGATCGTCTCAGCAGGTAGCACCTTTCTATGGAAACCTTATTTCAAATAGTACCTCTCACTCAACACCAAAAGGGAACTTTGAGCTAGGGCCTTTATTCCATACAGATCATAGAAGGCAAAGACAGATAATATTCAGTCAGTAGGATGGAATATGGATTTAATTTTCTTTCGGGCTTCGGGAATAAAATAGATTGCAGGCCTGGTAAATTGTTTTAGTAAGCACCAGGATGATTAACTGCATGTATGTTATACTTCAAAAGTATTTGGATTCATATGTAAACATGAAATTGATGTGGGAATGTACTTTGATAGATAGTAATAGGTAGGCAGGTAGGTAGGTAGACAGATGAGTAGGTAGTCAGATACATAGGAGGGAATATAAAAGCGGAGGTTAATAGGTCTTCCACTTCCTTCAACCTCGCAGTCTGGAGGTCTTAAACAAAAGTATTCATATTCTGTGTATAATTATGTGACCAGTTGTCCTTTCAAACACATAGAACAATAAATCTCTTCTCTCTCAAGAACTTACTGTGGGGTAAAAATATTAGCATACTTTTTATCACCACAGGGATGGATGACACTGCTGGAAGGAGAAAAATTCTGTGTTTAATTCCTAGGAAAAAATGTTGCCACAGATGTTTACAGTGCAAAATGTTGTCTAACCTAGTAGATTTCAATCTTTTTATGTTATCCAACCTAGTAAGGACTGTGACCAGCTCCTCCTATCAGTAAGGGTGACTTCTGGCAGTACCATATCGATTCTCAATTTGGGAAAATTATCAGAATGGGAGATGAAGTGTATATAATTTGAATAGCCTCCTCCAGATTATTTTGATATGCCCCCAACATACACAAACACACACACACACACACACACACACACACATATGAGTTCAGTGTTCTAACCATTTTTATTCCATGCCTAAACTAGCATCCCTGAAAAATACATGCAATTTGATTTTCCTGTATTGATTGAAAACGTTCTTTGTAAAAGCCAGTGACACTGAATGACATTTGTCATATTCAAAGGGATCATTTTTCTTACAACCATAATCCAATAAAAGAATTTTTGTTTTCTGAACAAATCATATTTTAAAATTCAGCAAAGCTGAAAACTTACAGGCATATTATATTAAAACATTTACTCTTGCAATGCAAGTCAAGTTGCTTAGTGCTAAGAAGCAGCTGCGGAGTTCAAAATGAATCTAAAACTGTGTACCTCCTTTAGAAATTAGTTTCTAAAGCATGCTGTGCACTTGAGACTTAGCATTCATTACAGGTAACATTATGTGCACCTAAATACATTGTGACATGAAAAGTCACAATATTCTTGAGGATTTTCTATATCACAGTGGGAGAACCAAAGTCTAGTGAGTAGAACAAGAGATAGTGGATCATTCTATGTGATATTCCAAATTTAATTTCTATTTTACCTCATGACCCTGAAAGAGATTATTGGTCTTCTTATCTTTGGTATAAAGATACTTATTCCATATGCCTCTTCCTCTGTATACCAGAGATAGTTGGTATTGAATTATATTCATTAAATCATGAGGTTCCTTGAAAGTACCTTAGAAACTTCCAAAGAAGCAAGCGGCAATATAAGTGGGTTTGGATCTCCCTATCACTTTGTACATATTCTATATAATGAAATTCTGAGTAAGACTTCATTTGAACAAAGGGTGTTATGGTATAAATATAAGTGTTCAGCAATATTCTCATTGTTTTCTCCTTTGGATTACAGTGCCCTTTCTGTTGTTAGGCATAACCATGTGAGTTGCTCTGGCCCATGAAAGGTGAACAGAGGTATAATTAGCATTTCTGAGTGAAGCATTTAAGAGCATTGCACAATTCTCCATAATCTTTTAGCCTGATTTGGAAGACCCTGAAAGTCTTTTGTTGAGATGAGATTGTCCTAAATGTTGGTCAGAGCATCACCTTCAGAACCATGTTGGACACATAACATAAATGAAAAATAAATGTTTGTTGTATCCAGGACTGTCATTTGCTGAGGGTGGGTATCATTTGTTACCTAATCCATCCTATACTGACTAGTACAAGCGTCCTTTCAAAGCCATTGCTATATTATAATCTAAAATTGAGTCAGTTGTCCTAGATCTAGTTCCAGCTCTGCTACTGACAAGCCCTAAGACTTTAGTAGGTAACTCATTTGTTTGAGCCTCATTTAAGGCAGAAATAAACATTTTGAATGCTTCTTAGAGGTGATTAAGTGATATATCTGAAAGGACTAATTTAATTATGATATTATTTTAGGAAGCCTTATCAGTATAAATGTTGGCAAACAAATATAATCTTCAAAATTCTAAGAAGAGGAAAACAAAAAAACAAATTCCTAAATTTTCTCTCTCAAACACCTAAGTCACTCCTTGGCAAAAAAAAAAAAAAAAAAAAAAAAAAGAAGATCTTGGGCAAAGGACATATCATTCCTTATTTAAGCCACTCTTAATACCTAAATCTGGCTGATTGATTTTACTGAGTAAGGATCCACCAAGAAATATTTCCTGTTGAAATTTGATTACACACACTTAAAATAAACAACTGCAATACTTATTTTAATCAAAGAGTTTATATGATAGTAAACTTTACAAAGTTTGTTAAAGATTACACTAAGGTACAATTCATAGCTTTTCTGTATTATGAATTTACTACAAAATAGATTCTCAAGGCAGTGAAGTCTGGACATTAACAGTACATATTCCTCTTACAGTGACTCCATATGTTGAAAGAGAGAGTGAATACTCTCCAAATTATATTAATTTGTATTGCATGGGAGGCAGTCTTTTTCTGTACTCATTTCTGAAGTATGGCCTCCTATTATTGCACAATAAGCAGAATCTAAAGATTATTTGAGCTTATATATCCTCAGCTTTCTGAAGGTTTAAAGTAGTACAACCAAAGTGCTATAGGATTTTGGACAAATTATTTTGGGCTTCTGTTTCCTAATTATCAAAATGAAAATAGCTACTTTTATCTCCTCTCTGTCTCATGGAGTGACTCTGTTCCCATGTTAACTTGACCCAGTCAATTAGAAAACATTGTGAGCTATTGTGAGAAAAGCCCCCCCCTTATAAATTGATTATAGAAAGTATTGATTATTACCTTCTGTTCAACCACAGTGATTACAACATGGTACTTGCTGGCATTATCTTTATTGCCTAGACTTCCCTTGACTGATTTCAGAGTAAAAATCTATATCTGAATTTTCAGTATCCACTTCCCTATGGTGAAACTATATATCTACAGCAATAGCTATACATTCTCTTACCTTCATGCTTCCTTGGCTTCAGGCATCAATCTTATATTCAAGGGTCATAATCCTTAGGGACAGTGTTGCTTTTTTCTGTACGCTAACTGAATTATTTCTCCCAGTATCAACCCTTTGTTTCCTCACACACAGTAGGTTTTCATTACATTTTACTCCAGTAAGGAGTAAAGTCACATGGGCATTAGGCAGAAGCAGGGCCAGTTTATATCTTTGGATTAATTTTATCTCCCCCTCTAAGTCCACCAGAAATAATGAAACATAGTTCCTTTGGTATTGCTGCAACTTTGATTAAACATGTTAAAAGGCTTGTTGGCTGCAATTTGAAACTTTGGCAACTACTGTCTTACAGTTTTCACTTGTAGCATGCCTTGCTCAAGACCAAATGCTTTAGACATATATAAAAGAGAAAGAGCAGCCCTGATTCAAGAATCTGCAAATCTATCTGCTCTAAATGCTTAATTTTTAACGAGTTGATCCTAGAGACTTTTATTTCTTCAATGACTGTGTCAGTCTAATTTTCTACCCTATCACATGAAGTGTTTTTTTCACTTATTGTAAACGATTTCCCACAATATCCTTATTTGATCTGCCAGCTTGTACAATCTATGGCCCTTAGAGGGAATAGGGAAGGCAAGTTCTACCATTCAAAAACCCCTTGTGTGTTGGCCACAGCATAATTGTATTTCTGCTTTACACCTATATCATGGTTGGGTAAACAAAGTTATACCCAATGGTGAATGAGTAATCCTTTTCAGTAGTATCAATTTCCAGAGCTTTGGTCCCATGAAATGAAATATCTGTTAGTATGTTTACCATTACCAGTCCAACTTATAAGATTGTATTGATTAGATTTTTGCACTGCAAAAATACCATTTTAAACCAGAGTGAAATCAATATGGGTGTGTACTTTTTATATACAAATTGGATTTAGCTCAAAAAGAATATTCTTCTTTGGAGCAGAAATAAATCTGGAAAGAAAATCTGATAAAGCATCCTAAATGAAAAAAAAAAAAAAAAAAGTTTAACCTTCCCGGTGCTTCGGTCCTTTTCCCTATTAATCTGAGCTCAGTCCTGGCTGTCTGACTAGAGATTTCTTTTCTGCTCAAAGCAGATCAATGTTCACACAAATTAGGACTTCAGATAACATCATCAGCGTGCAAATGCCTTCTTTAGATTTAAATGACACAATAGCATTCCATTCAGCTCTTTGGGAAGCAGCACAAACTTGATATACAAAACAGCCAGTGAGGCTCCTGACGGCAGTGTGCTTACTGTAAAGCACAGAAGCTCTTTTTCCTGGAGCACTTAATGCTTCAGAAACATCCCACCAGATGGGGTAGGATTATTTCCAGAAAGCAATTAAGGCAGTTACTGGAGCGATGGTAAGGCATCACTGTGAGTAAGCAAATAGCAAAGTTGGAGCCCCTCAACTTGTACTAGTTTTCATTTGATTTGGTTAAAGCTGAAGTTCAGAGATAATGAATATGGCTTTGGAAAGCTGAAAAGTGATGTATATTAACTTTGAATGTGGACTTTCCATGCATGAGAAAGACTGCAGCTTATTCCCAAAATAATTTGATAAGCACTAGACTAAAACTAAAGACAGTGTTCCCTGGCTCCCTTATGATACTAACAAAAGCTATTCAGTAACAAATATCAGAGGACCTGTTACAGGGCTCCTCACAGAGGAAATACTCACCAAATGTTAGTTGACTGATGCTTCCTACTGTCTCAACTGAGTCATACATAAACTTATCCTCCCTCTACTGCCCTAGCCCCCGCCCCCATCTAAGGAAATGCATCTCCATTCTTACATTGCTCAGGCCCAAAACCACAAGGTCATCATTATTTCTCACATTTACATATTATACATTTACATATTTACTCAGTCAGCAAATCTTACTAGCTCCAGCCTCAAAATATATCCAGAATCTGACGACTTCTCACCACCTAACCTGCTACTATCATAGACCCAGAACACTATCACCTCTTGCCTCCTGTTTTTTTCTTGTTCCCCTAGAGTCTGCTCTCAACACACTAGCAAGAGTGATTCTTTGTAAATTAGATCATATCATTCCTCTGCTCAGAACCTTCTATGGTCTCCCAATTTCATTCAGAATAAAAACTGGTGTTCTTACCATGGTCTACAAGGTCCTACCCAATCTGCTCCCTCTCATCCACATGACCTCCCTCACACAGTCTCCTATTTCTATCATACTCTCTTTCCCTCTTTTACTCTGCTCCATCTACATATTCTGTATTCTGACATCCTGTTTTATTCTTCAACACTCTGGCAGGCTCTCATTTCGGGGCCTTTCTACCCACTATTTCTCTGCCTTTCCCCTCAAGTAGTGATAAGACTCTCAGGTATCTGATAAACTAATTTACTATTAGAAAGGCCAGTAACTACCCAATGTAAGATAGCAACTCCTCATCCTCCTTCACTCTGTGTTCCACTTACTCTGCTTTAGTTTTCTTCATAACTATTATCACCACCTGAAATATCCCATATTCATTTATGGTTGTCTGCCACACCCATACCTCCTCTGCATATACATGCACAATATGAGACCCCCCCAAAGGTAGACCACCACTTTATCTCCACTGCGTGGGTCAGTACCTGGTACATCAAACATTTCCAACAATATTTGTTTTCAAATAAATCCACTAAGGTATTACGTGCCAACTATTTTTGTCTCATTCCCTATCATTTCCTCCATCCCTTCCTTCCTCCCTCCCTCCCTCCTTCTCCTCCTCCTCAGCCTCTTCTTCTTTTCTACATCATGTCTATTTATTACTTATTAGGCACATGTTGCTGGCTCCTGATATGCATACTATGCTATCTCTTTTAATTATTTTAAGAATTCTTTGAGGTGTATATTATCCCCATGCTAATAAATAAAGAAACTACAGCTCAGAGGGTGATAAAATTTGCTCAAGATAGCATAAATAGTACATAAGAGCTATGATCTAAACCCTGGTCAGTCTGACTCTAAAATCCATGATCATTCTATTCTTTCAAATGTACCAATGTCTTTGGCTTATCTTCCTATATTTTTTTGTCTTTGCTACTCTCCCTCTAATAGCTAGAAGATTCATAATATCCAAGAATAATGGATCCTAAAAAGTCTTAGGCATTAAATCACTAACCATCTTGCTTCCTCCCCTTTCTTTCATATTTTATACTATAATACAGTTTGTGAAACTAAAGCTTAGAAATATTAAGACTTGTCCAATGTCACATAGGTGATAATTGGAAAATGAGAACTAGAACTTTCTTATTCACAGTCCTGTGTTCTACATGGAACTCCTAGAGATATTTATTTAGTTGGCAATTGTTTTGAGTATATAGAAACTCAGTAAAAAATTGAAGTAATCTTTTTTGTCTTCTGTATTTTTTAATTGGCATACTATAATTACACATAAAGATATTTAAGTAGTCAAAAAACAGCATAAGTTTACTGGAAAGTATTCAGATTGAAACAATAATAAAGATTCTTAGGCAAAGAAAAGAGAAATGAAAAATGCCTGCTTTCTCTGAATCAAATCAGTGATTCTAAAATTTTAGAAATACATTAAAATGACATAGATTATTGTTAAAAGGAAAATTCACTCTTACATTTCCTTCAGTAGTTTTGGGGTGAGGCCCAAGAATCTACATTTTTAACTGAATTACCAGCAGACATTCTGTGAGCCATTCTTGGCAAAACCCTATATAATTCAAATATGCAAGGTTTAGTTTAACAACATATAATCTTTTAGTGAAAGTGCCATAGCAATAATTTTTAAGACAAAAAATGATCACATTGTTCCTTTTAGAAAGCTTGGAGAAATCAAATTGTCATTTTGATACCAAAAATCATTTTGAGTAGTTTGCAAAGTTCAAGCTTTAATATACACTGCTACAGTAAGAATTAAACTTTTCTTTTTTTATTTTTTATTCTTCATCGAAGAATTAAACTTTTCAAGCTAGGAAAGAAAAAACACAAGATGATAAAAAGTCAGCCTGGTTTGATATATGATGACAAATGTATGGTAATTAAAAGCTTCACACTTAATGGGAACTTTGCATTTATTAATGATGCATGACATTGGCATTCCAGTGGAATAGTAGATCATGTTCCATATTATCCAATGCATTGTAGTGCAGTAAATACCCCAAGGATTAATAATGTTTCATTATGAAAAATCAAGTTTATAATCATTGTTAGGTTACTGGACAAGTGACATCAGCCCTCAGAGACTGAAAATACTGACAGACAACACTGAAAAAACAAACATTACTGAAGATGAAATTGGCAAAGAAAAACCAGAAGGGTATTTGTAAATGTTAGCTAGCTGTGCTTTCAATATTAGGAAAAGATAACTGGAGATTAGAAAATAGAATTTGCTCCCAAAGCTCGCCGACAATTCTCTTGCTCCTTGACTCCATATATAACAGGAGGTCCTATAGATCACACCTGGAGTTATTTGAGGGAATAGACCAAAGGAGAAAAAAAGTATTTTATGTGTGATTTTTTAAGGTAAAACTTTCTGCTGGACCTAGGAAGGACAAAACTGTTCTTATACGCATCAAGTAAAGCCACCTAGTCAAAAGTAGTAAAATTCATACCTTTTATTATCATTACTGAAAGAAAAGCCCATCTAGTATGGTGAAAGTGGTATTGAACTTTAGAGAACACTTTGAAAACTTGTATTCTAGATATTAAAGGCCAATTTTCTGAAATGCAGCCTCCTTTTTGGTTGAACTCAAATTGATTTTTCTTAGAAAATTTGGAACCTGACGCTTTGACTTTACAGCAGTCCCTGGTGCTTTGTCTTCGGGGCTTTTTTTGAAGAGGTCCATGTAAGGGAAACTTACCATCGGTCCTAAATGGAATACCATATTTTCCCTAGACCTAGAGATATTCTTCAGAAATAGAAAGGGCATAAGAGGAAGGAATAAAGGAAGGAAATATTATGTGCCAGTCAAGGTACTAAAAATTCAGATAAATGTCATCTATTAAAAACAACCCTTCCAAATAGGTAGCTCATTTGATAGTTCAAGAAACAGTTATCTGACAAATTGAAATGTTAATCTTAAAGCATTTACCCAAGTCCACTCAGCTATTGGTGGCAGATGGAGGATTCAAATTCATGTCTCTATGAAAGCTCATGCTTTCCTATAGTAATGATCACTTTGGTTTACTGCTTGAGTTTTGAAAGCATTCTCACACATTTACACTCTATTTTCATCACATCTGTAAGTTAGGATGGGTGATAGCATCCTCATTTTGCAAATGAAGACACAGACTCAGAGAAACTAAACAATACATCCAGGTTCACATGGCTAATAATTAGCCCATCTGGGACTCCTAGTTAGGTCTGTTGATTCTACCTCACACATCAATGACTTTGTATCTGCAGATGAGAAGCTGTCCCTAACAGCTTCAAACTGATCATTCTGGGCATTTTGGTTTAAGAAAAGTAAATGACTCTATCCCCTAAAGGAATGAAAGTTTTGGGGGGAAAAACAATGCAATTTCTATTTGAAGAAAACATTTTAAGACATCTCAAACATACAGAGATATTTAAAATATGAGAACCTACAACACTGTAATACTCTTTTATATCATTGATAGCTTCTAAAATAAAAATATGAAGAAATAATGCCAATAGAGTGAAAGGTATCTTGGTGGAAGGGTTTCCTATTACAGCTGACTAATTCAAATGTCAAGGCAGAGCAGAGAACCTTTATTTTAGCAGAGTAGCTACTCATTTTAAGATTGCTCCACTATTACTAGGTCTTTTTTTCCATTATACTGATTAATTTATGTAGAATAACTAAATTTATAACAAGAGTTAGTACAAAGGTGTGAGAAGAAAGAAAGCCTATGGTCAAATTAAAGGGTGAAATGTTATTGTGATAAAAAAGAAACAACTCCTTCACAAGGTGTAATGATTTCATTAAAATACTCTTTGCATATATTATAAAGAAAATAGCTTAAATATATGAAAGAAACATTTCGCTTTTTAATAGAATAACATCTCAAGGTAATGCTGGCTGAGTTAACTTTGCTATTATAGATGTTATTATTCTTGTAGTCAACTCTGGTCACTGAAAGTAAATGACAAGAAGTGTCTTGAAAAGCTTTCATTTTGCTGTGATACACACGTGTATTTATTGTATAGGAATGACTGTCTGAATTTGAATTTGATTGAACTTGAAAACAAAATTCCATTTATTGTCTATCTATTCAGACTTATCTAGTCCATAAGCTTTTTACCAACTACTGTACATATCCAAACTATCTTGAAAGCATTCCAGTATAGGGGTTCAAAATGTGGGCTGTAGAGCTACGCTGTGTGGGTTTAAATCCCTCAAAAAATCATTTACATTATATTATATAATACCTAATATCTAAAATTTTCCCCCGGATTGGGACTTTTATATATTTAAGAGGACTTAGATACTGCCTCAGATTCAAGGTCCCTCTAACCTTGTCTTGTTTCTCTCCCCCCAAGCACAGAAAGAGGCTGTCTCTGTAATTCTTTTATCTACATTAATATTAGGTTTACAAAAGGGAGAATGATTGCCTTCCATCTCCAACTGGGAGTCATATTATCTATCTCAGAAGACTGTGGACTGTAACCGTACCTGTACAGGCATTACAAATCCCTTCTAGCATTATATTTTGTCAGCCTTTTGGGCTCATTCAAATTCCAAAGAGAATCCCTGTATCTATCAGTTAATTTCTGTGTCTGGGTCTATTCATTTCCCTAATAATCATTTAAGATCCCTCAAAATCTAACTACCCCCATGAAGAAGAATATATAAGCTTCAACTATATAGTTCTTCTTTGAGTCTCATACTTTGTATATGACTCCCATGCTGTGATTTTCCCCAGCCCATTAATAAATGTGTGTTTTTTTCTTTAAAATAATAAAATACAATTCTCAATAAATGTAAGCATTGTCTAGTACTACTCTTATTGCAGAGTTTGAAAAGACCTGAAGATTCAGAATGTACTATGTTTTTCGTAACTACAGTAGAACATGTTTAAATGACATGTTCAGTATGTCAGTTTTCTATGGCTACCATAACAAATTACCCCAAATTGAGTGGATCAAAACCACAGAAATATACTCTTTCACAGTTCTGAACCTGAAAAGTATGAAATCAAAGTATCAGTAGACCCTCTGGAGGCTTAGGGGAAAAAACCCTACTTGACTCCTCCACCTTCTGGTAGCTGTCAGTATTCCTTGGCTTGTGATTAACTATGTGACTCCAATTTCTGCCTCTGTCTTCATATGACTTTCTCTACTTCTATTCTACTTTCCTGTCTCTTAAAAGAACACTGGACATTGGATTTAGTGTCCACTAGGTTAATCCAACATGATCTCAAGATTCTTTATCACATCTGCAAAGACCATTTTTCAAAATAGGGTGTCATGCACAGGTTCCAGGGGTTATGACACAGACATATTGTTCAACCCATTAACATTTGGCAAGACATCTTTAGTTTCATTTCCTCTTTCTTCATAATCTCTTAAATTGATACATCCTGGAAAAGATTTATATCATTTTATATCAGATTTTACCATATCAGGAACCAAATATCATCAAAATTGTGAAAATAGCAAGTTCATCTTAAGTGGCTTGTTACCTCCGTCTAGGCTCCTAGCCTTCCCCTATGTGGCTCATCACTCCTTGTTCTTCTCTCTTGTCTTATTCTATATAAGACCCCCAACTGCCACCCCAACCAACTCTTAACTCACCATGAGTGGTGCCTCAAACTCTAAACTTACATTTTTTCTTCAACTTCCCAATTACCTTATCATAAATTTTAATGATGCTTCATTAGCTCATTCTCCCAGAAATCTGGTAAGAACAATAATGTAGATATTATCATGAAAATTTTTGAAAAAGCTGACACACTGCCTAAAGATTCATTTAAATAGACTTGTCAATATTTTTGAACTTCATTTTTTGACAACAAAAAATTCAGTTAAGTCTTCTGCAGAACACCAATTGAAAAATGAAACTGATCACGTAGGCATGCAAGTATCTGCATTGTGATGGGATAATATCTTGTTGGTATTTCATGCACTGTGGACTAACTATAATCTGACTCTAGAATTTTTGTCTTTAACCCAGTTCTCATGCCAATGAACAGAAAGGACTGTCTCATCCTGAAATCGCTAATATATGCCAGCACTTCAAATTTCTAATTAATGATTCAAAATGATAAGGAAATTAGAAACTATTATTGTAATTTATTGGGAAGGCTGAGATTTTCAATGTGGAGAATATTCAATTTTGGATTTATTCTGACACCTTAGAATTTTACTAAGCTTTAGTTTTGGTGTTTTTTTCTATCAGTAAATAGTCTCAGGACATACACACACACACACACACACACACACACACACACACACACACACACATATATATACATACATATATATACACACATATGTGTATATATATTGATTATACACACATGTATATGCACACACATATATGCATTCCTTTAAGAGAGAATGTAGAAAAATATATTTCTAACATTCTAACACAAATAGTCTATTGTTTCAATTTATCTTGCAAATGCCCTAAAATGCCTTGACCCACTGGGTCTCCCTGGCAAAACTCAAACAATGAATAATATCTACTCTAAACCTTATCCTTGACTATACCCAGCAACAAAGCTGTATTGGAGAAAAATACAGTTTAGATATATGGGTACCAATAAAACTATATGGTAACTGAGTTAGTTAACTCTACATTACTATGATAAAATATCTGAGATAATTAACCTAAAAAGAGGAAAGGTTTAATTTGGCTCATAGTTTTATAGATTTCAGTCCATGGTCAGTTGGTCCCATTGCTTCTAGGCCTGTGGTGAGTATACCATGGTGGGAGCTTGTGACAGAAAAAAAGCCTTTCATCTCAAGTACAGAAAAGAAGAGGCCAGGGTCCCAATATCCCCTTCAAATATATACTCCTATATGACTAGAAAACTTCCAATTAGGGCCCACCTCTTAAGCATTCCTCCATCTCCCAATAACACAATGGGCTGTGAACCAATCCTTTAACACGAGCCATTGGGAGACACTCATTCTAATCATGAAAGTCACTAGTTTCAACTGGGCTATTAACACTAGCCAGCAATATTACTGTATTCCTCGGATTACCTCATTCTATGATCTTCACAATTACTTTTTCAGAACTTGTCTATTTTTCTCAAACTTCCAACATTACCTATCTATTCATTCTTAATGAATGCCCATCCATCAATTATCATGTATTTTATGATTATACATGAGAATTCCCTTAGTTTCCTGTCATAACCATATTGTGTCTGCACCCAGACTTTCTTTCTTTCTTCCTCTGGTTATAATGCAGCAAGTATTCTCTTAAAAGTCAGTCCTTCCTCCCATGCTCTGGATCACACCATTGTCCCACTGTCTCTCACATGTAAAGTTTAATCCTCCAAGTTTCTACTAGATCTTTCTCAAGGGCTTTTAAACATGATCTTGTCTCTCTCACTTAAAAAATCCCTCTTTTAATCCTACATTCACCTCTAGCACCTAATTATCTCTTTCTTCCAATTAATGCTTCAACTTCTTTTTTTAAAAACTTACTTACCTTACAATTACAAGCTTACTGAAAAGTATGAGTATAAAGATTTTTTTCCTGTAGCATTTAAGAAAAAGTTATGGTCCCACTAGTTGTGTATCTCCTAGAAACAAGGACATTATTCTGCATAATCATAATATATTTTCAAAATCAGGGAAGTATCATTCATACATTACTACCATCTAATACTCAGACTCCATGTTTTTCTGATTATTTCAGTAATGTCCTTCATAGCAAAACAATCTGATTCAAACCAAGTTTTCATTTTAGTTGTCATGTCCCTCTAGTCTTCTTCAGCTTAAAATATTGCCCCAATATTTCTTTAACTATCATGAATGGCACTCTTAAAGGTTGTACATCAGTTATTTTATAGAATGCCTTCAAATTGAGGTTTTCTAATGTTTCCTCCTAATTAGATTCAGGATATGCATCTTTGGCAAGAATATCATACAACACTATATTCTTTTAATTTGACCCTCTCAGATACTGCCCATTATTGATTTGTCCCACTTCCAATGATGTTAACTTTGATTGTTTAATTAAGATGGTATTTGCCAGACTTTTCCCCTGTACTCTCCTCCTTTCCATTTACAATTAACAAGTGTTTTGTAAGGAGAAACTTTGAAACTCTGTAAATGTTCAATTACTCATTAAACTGCCAATTTATTCATTCATTTATTTATATCTGTGTGATCTCATGGTTTCTCATATTGCTCAATAGATTATATTTTTCTCCCTGTCTATTTTGATGCTCATGTTGTTTTGTTTTGGCCTGTGACCACTCCTTCATGGTTTTTTTGCCCCTTTTTTACATGTCTTCATCATTCTTTGAGCACTTCCTTACCTTCCACCACAAGAAGATGCTCCAGTTTCATCTTGTCATTTCTCTGCCATGTCCCTGGAATCAGGCATTTCCCCAAAGAGCCTTATTCTTTTTGGTGGAATGGTATTTAGAAGCCAAGTTTGGGGTATAAGTATTTATTTTGCTATTGGGATGCTGCTATTTCCAGGCCTCATGGTGAACAGAGATAGGAAATATGAATGTATATTTGCATGCAGAGCATACTAATTTATATATATATATATATATATATATATATATATATATATATATATATATATTAATCTCTCTGTTGAAAACCTTGACTCACCATGGTTACTCAAATTTCAATTCAACATCACGAGGTCAATCCTTATGCTGTTCTTTATCATATTTGTAACATTCTTTTCTAACAGTGTGAAACCTGGATCCCATTGTCCTAAATATACTTGTTACAGTCATTTGTCAATTTATTTCATTCTACCTTTTATCCCCATCACTTCACTAAAACAACGGTCACTAAGTTACCAGTGATCACTATTTTACTAAACAAAATGAACATTTTTGATCTTCATCTTACTTGACTTCCAGTAGCATCTTAGAAAGTAACTGCTTCATATTTATGTACAACTCTCTTCTATTGGTTTCTATGATGGTACATTCTCTTGATTTTCCTCTTACATCTGGGGGAAATCCCTCTCAGTCTGCTTAATATTCTCCTCTGTGTGACCTTTAAATGTTAAAGTTCCTCAGTCTTAAGCCATATTTTTTACTCATCTTATTCAACACTTATCCCTTAGCTTCAATTATCATTTTTACTGAAGAATCAAAATTTTAATAGCTAGTTCTAACCTCTCTTCTTAAATGCAGATTCATGGATGTTTCATCTGCCTACTTCATACTTTTACTTAGGTTTTTTACAGACACCTCAGGTCAACATGTCTAAAGTTGAACTCATCATCATGCCCCTAAAATCTGCTCTCCTTCAGTAGTTCTATATTGATAATAAGAGCATAACCTCTCACACAGTTGCCCCTGCCAAACCTAGATGGAACTCATGTCACCTCCATAGCCTTTACTCACTTCATCTAATCAATCACAAAGTCTTGTAATTCTGCTTCCTAAAAATATTTTGGATATATACGTTCCTCTCTCTCTCTACCCCCACTCCCTGCTCTTGTCTCCACTCTAACTCTAATGACCACTGTCTTTCAGCTAGTAGTCTTCTTTCAGTAAATTCTTACAGTAGTCTACTAAATGATCTCATTGAATCTCTTCTTCCTTTTACACCATTCTCTATATTATATTCAAAGAAAGCTCTAATACAAATATTTTTATTACTCTCTATGACTGTTCAATGTTTTCCCATTGCTAATACAATAAAATCCAAAATTTTTAGCAAAGTCTATAAGGCATGGAATTCACTGACATCTGACTCCTTCTCCAGTGCCATGTCATACCATTCTACCTCTCTCTTTTATGTTGTGGGTGACATATTATCCATTGCATTTCCTTCATCACTACATACAGAACATACCCACTCATCCTGTAGCTTTGAATTTAAATGTCAATGCCTAAAAGAGGTCAAAATCCTGACATGCCCCAATTAAACTAGGTCACCCTGTTAAAATCTCCCATTTCACTCTACCTTGTTCTTTCATGGTATTTTTTAGTTTGTATGCACATGTTTTTGAGTGTTTATGCTGTAGATTTCATGCTCCAAGAAGGTTTGGGCTATATCTCTCTTTGTTATTATATTTCTACCAGTTAGCACAATGCTTAACTCATGGTACACACCTAGCAAATATTTGTGAGATGTGTAAGTGAATGTTTAAAGGCAGGAAAGAAGGATGGGTTACTGATCCACATATTGGGTAAAAAATATTTCAGTCAAATATTCAGATGTGCTAGGTGTGGTGGCACACGCCTGTAATGCCAGCAGCTCAAGACACTGAGGCAGGAGGATCATGAGTTCAAAACCAGCCTCAGCAAAAGCAAGATCTAAGCAACTCACTGAGACCCTGTCTCTAAATAAAATACAAACGAGGGCTGGGGATGTGGCTCAGTGGTTGAGTGCCCCTGAGTTCAATCCCTGTACACCTCCCCACCCAAAAAAATTCAAATGTATCTAAACAGACACATATTCTAGGTTTACATAAATATAAACATTTTTTCTTTTATGTTAGGCAATAGAGTGATCTGATTGGCTGGCTTCTAATCATTTCACCTTGTGTCATTCAGAAATCACATTGTGATTTTGAAAGCTTTTCTTAACTCAGTTGCTCAAAAATGAAATTGGATTGTATCCTGGGCACAGCAGGAAGGCAATTTAAAGAACCCATGAACATTGTTGAAATTATCATGCAAGCTTATTAAATGCAATGTATATTTAAATTGAAAAACTTTCTTTATTAAACCTAGATAGGTGAATTTTTACAGCTTCCAGCACTAAACTATATTAAGTTTGAGAGTCAGGTTAGATTAATTTCTAATCTTTATGGAAATCATTTTTATTAAAAAATGGAAAGTTAAGATTTTGACAGTTACAGGGTTTGGATAACTCTAAAAGGGTCATCATTTAAATATGCAGGGGAAGTAAAATCAGAGTGCTTTCATGATAAAGATGACTTGTTTATTTTATGTGCTCATTTTTAAAAGGTGTTTTAATATTTAAGCTTGTTAAGGAAAATCTGAAATGTGGTTGAATATATTAAAACCTAAATAAGAGATTTGATTTTCATTACTTTTTGTAAGAGCTAACCAAATAAAACTCAGCCCAGACTTAGATAATAAAATTAAAAATATTACGGGGATATTTTCATTTCTAATATAAATGATCAACATATTTGTTTTTTGTGAATATGCTATAATTTTCAAGTCCATGTTTTCTATTTTGTAAAAGGATATTTCACATCACTGAAAATCATTAGTTAATCATTTACATTCTGAATTGTTTCTTTTTTTGTTCTAGCTTTATTGAAGTGTAATTCACAAATAAGATTGTATATATTTAAGGTATATAATGTGATGATTTTATATACTGATACATTGTGAAATTATCACCGCAATCAAGTTAGTTAACATTCCATCACCTCACAGTTACCTTTGTGTATGTGGTGAGAGCACTTAAGATTTACTCTCTCAGCAAATTTGAAGTGTACTCATATTATTTCAATTTAAAGGACACCTTGGTTTCTTGGGGTGGTTAACTTAGAGGTATGTAAAAACACTTGGAAAACTATTTCCCAAGGACATAGCTAACAAAGAGGGGAAAGAAGCTGCTTGTCTTTGAGTTTAGAAGGCTCTTGGTGTTTTTAAAAGTTGAAAACCAAATCTCAAAGGAGTACACTTTTTTTCCACAAAACAGCAAGGATATTTGTCTAATGTATTTATTGGTAGTTTACAAGTACTGGGAGGTTGTAACTTGTGATAATAGGCCTTTGAAATCTCCACAGAAATTGACTATCTATCTTCACATTCACTTTTCCATTCTACCTCTCAGCTGTTCAGGAGCTCTGTGCAGTTCTGTGTGCTACCCAAGGTTGGGGAATAGGTGATGGGGGTAATCCACTGACCAACTGGCCAATGAGGGTCCAGAGGCTCAGTCTCTGGGCACTGGCATGGGGACAGGGACCTTGGGTCTCTACCCAAAACTGGGGTTCACTGTGGTCATCATGGTACTTGGTGTCAAATTTAAGGCCTGAACTTAATTCCCTCTTCCTTCCTTAAGCAGAAAGCATTTCTCTTTGCACTGAGTTTCTTGGAGTTGAGGGAAGGGATGGTTCAGTCAACTTTTTCCCTCCAACTTTCTTCATTGTGTCTTTTCTTATTGTGCTGTGCCGCAGTCTGGCTGGGCACAATTCAGGAGCCACTTGTCAAAACAAATGAACTTTATTTTTAGAACCACACATGCCAAACAAAACAGCTCCTCAGGAAAACCCTTCAGAGCTCAAGTGCCACCACCGGCTTCCCACAAGCCTCTCAACCTCCCCCACTCCTCCTGCTCTTGAGGCCGATTGGCTGGGTCGTGGGCAGAGCCAAAAAAAGTCCCCCAATGAGCAGCTCCGTGGTCTGAAAGGGTGGGGAAACAGCCCATTGAGCATCACCGCAGATGAACCAATCAGTTGGCAGCTAGAAGTTTGCTGGGGCTGCTGTGAGCCAATCATCAACTGGCAGCTGGAAGTTTGCTGGCAACTGGAAGTTTGCTGGGGCCCCTTCGGCTGTGGCTCTCAACAGTGCTAAAACCCAGTACTGTTATTTCTTGCCTGTTTTCCTCAGCTCTTATGAAGATAATTTGCTGCATGAGTAGCTGTTCAAATTGATGTTTATGTGGACATGGTTGGAGAATCGTTCTCTACTTCCATCTTACTCTACTACCTCTCTTGCCATCTTTTATATCCATAACAGCAGCACCTAGTATGGTTATTTCCCATATACAACTGTAAACTAGAAGAATAGAATCTTAGCTTAGTAAATACCAAATGTAGCTCTTATTCCAATCACTGCCTTTCTCCTTATACATAGGAATCAAAGTACAGAGAGATTTAGTGACTTGCCCAAGGTCATGTACCTAAGCTGAGATAGGATTTCAGTTCAGGAAATCAGGTTCCAAAGGCCAGTCTCTGAACCACCAAGTTATACACACTCTACATGTCGGGGAGAAATAACACTTTCAAAAATTTTTGAAAACAGAATAATTGAAAGACCTAGCGAGGTATGAGTATAAATGCAAAAAGAAGATGAAAGCATAATGCCAGGTTTCTTGCCTTAGAAACCAGGAATATCCTTGTGGTGTTAACAAAAATAGTGAAATCAGGAGAAAGAACTGGTTTGTGAGTAGATTTAATGTTGATTATAAAAGTGTTGATTTAAAGATTCTAGTGGCCTACTCAGGTAGAAAAATATAGCATATGCTTTGGCAAATAAAGAGTTAGTCAAGGATTTTAACTTTGACTAAATATAGCTAGATTAGTATACTACCTATGCATAGTTTCCCTACACTATGGTATAACATCACTAGAATGTTGATATTAGTGGATAGGCTAGATGTAATATCAAACTATTAATCCTTAGAAAAATGGGTGTGGTAACTTTAGGAAATGTACAAAATATATCTCTAATAGTTCAAATGGCAATAATAACCAGCCACATAGCCTTTCAAACTTTTTAGTGATTGCTATAGAGTAAAAGAATAATTAAAAAAATACTAAGTGTATCAAATGACACGAAGTTAAACTTTCAAATGCCATACACGAGCATTTATATGCCTTTGTCTTTATCATGCTGAGGATTTTGTTGACTCTGGGTTCTTTATATTTCTTTTTTTTCTGGTCATATTTATTTATAGGGGTAAAAATAAATTGTAGATCATGCTCTGCTGGGCAATGATGGCAGCATTGTAAATATGTATGCAGCCTTTGCCCAAGCCTTTGACAGAAAGCTGCTTTCCTTGCCTTTGGAATGCCTTGAACTCACCTTCTGCATTAAGCTTACAGAAGCCTACCACAGTTACAGAGGTTACCTGATGATTGCTAGTATGGTCTCTCTCATAGATTCCATTTAGACTTCATTTTCTAAAGCATGGAGAGCCCTTACCAAGAGTATTGAATAGTGGGAGCCTGGAGACAACTCTCTGAGTTCTTTTTCATTCAGAGTAAAGTTTTTCAGTCTGCATGGAGTGTCCTTCCAACAAACAGCTTTGGCTTCTCCACTGAAGTACACATCAGATATGTTTGGGGGCTTAGAAGACTTGTTCAGGGAATATGGGCACTTATTGTCTTAGAATAACACCATGCAGGAAAATTTAGATGTGCCTCAAGAGGTCTGATGAAAATCCATTTTGCAGAGAGGAGAGCTAATATCAGAAATTTGTGAAAGAAGAACACATGAAATATCAGTCAGGGAAGGGAGAGAAACTTCTCCTTATTGCATTTTTAACATTATACCAAATCATGACAAAAGTATGCTAAACCTTATATATAAAGAGTATATTTTAAGCTTATCAAGTCATACATTTTAAATAGCCACTCTGAGCCAAGATGTAGCAATAATTATTCTATTAGTAGTTGTACATAGAAAAGCTTGCTTTTTTCGGTAGTCACAAAGTACAAATAGGTAGCAATGGTGTCAAGAAAGTCTGGAAAGCTGTGGGTAGACCAAAATAAATTTTCTCATAGCTAAGCAATCAGTTCAAAACATGGGCTACCTCAAATAATTAAGCTCTTCCAAAATTAACATTTGCTCCTTAAGAGTTACCCAGACGTTCTGCAACCTATTGGGTCGAGTGATAAGCATTTGTGAGATAGTGTCTAGATTTCAACGTTCTGTTTTGGCATTGAGAATGCTATTGTGTAGGTAAAAGTGTCAGGTTTACAATCAAAGGATTGAGACACTGTCTTACAATCTGTAGCCATGAATGAGTAAAAGTTTGCCTTATCCTCCAAAGTTTCAGAAGATTGACCAAATGAAGGAAAATGTGACGTGTAGAGTTAGAAGAGAACATGTTATTTAGCAAACAAGAAATCAGGATTTATTCCAAAGGAAAGATTCTACATAGTGAAAAAGCCAGCTAACTATTTTATTGAATTCAAAAATGGAGAACCAGGCTTGGATACTTCTGCCTTTCAGGTTTTTTATATCTACCAAAAGAGTGAGCCACGTTATAAAGGCCATATGTGATAACCAAGATCCAAGAAACCTTAAGCTAAAAGTCATTATAGTTCTTGGTCTTCAAAAAGTAAATTGTTTGGAATTTCTGTTCTTACCATCAAGAATTTGAGACTCAAAACTGTGGGGCCAGAATGTGTTGTTGTTGTTATTGTTCTTGTTACTGCTACTTGTATGCTGCTCTTTGTGCAAATAGAAGTAGCTAATATTTTGTTGTATTTTCAGTTAGATTGTTGTTCTTGTGTAAGAAAACATTAAGACTATTAAAAATATGGGACTGGGGTTGTGGCTCAGTGGTAGAATGCTCGCCTAGCACATGGGAGGACCTGGGTTCAATCCTCAGCACTACATAAAAATAAATAAATAAAAATTAAAGTTTTAAAAAATACCATTAAAATATATTGTAATGTTGAGGCTGAGGGGCAAGTATTATGCTTATTCCATAGATTTTCTGTATTCAAATGAGATATACTGTTATGCCTCAAACACATTATGTTAGCTTTCTCTTACTATAACAAATACCTGAGATAATCAACATATAAAGAATAAAAGGTTTATTTAAGCTCACAGGTTTAGAGTTCTCTCAACAATCAATTGCCATGTTGCTTTGGGGCCTGTTGTGATGTAGCACATCATGGCAGAAGAATGTGGCAGAGGAAAGCAGTTGGGAGCATGGCACCAGGAAGGGGGGAGAGAGAGAGAGAGAGAGAGAGAGAGAGAGAGAGAGAGAGAGAGAACTCTGCTCAACAAGGACAAAGTATATACTTCAAAAGCAAGCTTAGAGACCCACCTCCTCTAGCTACACCCCACCTGCTTATAGTTACCACCCAGATAATTCCTATCAATGGATTAATGGACTGGTTAGGTTACGGCTCTCAAAACTCAATCATTGCACCTCTAAACCTTCTTGCATTGTCTCACACATGAGCTTTTGGGGGAAACCACATATCTAAATCATAGCAGGTTGGTACTGCCCATAGTCACCAGTATCACCTTACTTTTTTCCAGTTATTACCTACATTAACCACATAAAACAATGAAAAAATCTTCAGTTTCCCCAACAAAATTGTAGTAAAGCTTAACAAAGAGAAGGACTCCACTTTTCTCATTTTTGTTCATTTCCCATTTCCCCTCCCTGCCTGATGTCGTTCAACTGATTCCACTAGGTGCTGGGCAAATAAATAACTAATAATATCTTAATTTTAAGAAATATTTAAATCAGAGGTATCCCTTCCTTGTTTAGAATGCCATGTTGTAGTATTGAAAGTTTTACATAAAAGTATATTTTAGAATTATATAACCAGATTCAATTTTGAGGAGATCCAATATTATTGTTGCCCAATGTTAGAAACAGCTGAAGTGCCAAAAATGACAGAATTTACTTTACTAGAAACTTTTTTCTAAAAAGTAAATCTTGGAAAAATTGTTCTAAGGGAGGCTCTGAAGGATTTACTATTTAATCAAGTTGTTCTTTTGTCAGCATGCAACAAAGAAGTATTCCAGTTGTATCCTAGTTCAATTTATACAAGTGTTGTTCATTGTTGACATGCATAAACAAACTTATTAAAAATGAAGTGTGTCAATAGAACTTTAAATTGTCTGCCTATATTTTTCATGTTCTTTCCCAATATATTTTCATGGAAGAATGTTTATGTTTTGTGATTCTTTTGTCATATTTTGTGGCCTGTAATGTTAATGTATTTTCAACCAGATAGAAAATATTATACATGGAATAGAACTATTCATGAGAAAAATATATTAGAGAAAAATATCATTTCTATCATGTTTATAAATTATACAATTGCCAGCATCTGGTTTCTGATAGTCTTTCCCCCACACCAACCACACTACTGATTATACAAATATTGAGATTGAAAAACCTCTTAGAATTAGTACAGATACTCCCTCTGAAACTGGATACAATTGAAGGAATGTTGATGCCATTCAAAATGAGAAATGCTTATTGTTTAAGATCTGCTGCTCCATTTGTAGTAATTTATTTGTTAGGATTCCCTTACTCATGAGAATACTGCTTCCCACCTGGATACTGGCAGTGCTGAAACTGTAAATCATACTAGTGGTTGTGGCTTCTATCTGTGAAGGGCTTTGTGTTGAGGAGTGCCAAGAATCAGATTAAGCCATATCTGTGCTTATTTATTCTTTAAAGCAGTCCCTAAAGATAGTTGTTTCTTACTGAGTTTTAATTTTTTTTTCTTTTGTAAATTATTTTTAAATATTTCAGGCATTTTAAATACAATAAAGAATAGCTATAAAACTACTACTTTATTTTAAAAATTAACAAATACAAAATCCCTATGTATCCTTTATTTAATGAATTATTTCTTAATATATATTTTAATGATACATATTTATGGGGAATAGCGTGGTAATCTGACGCATTTATACAGTGTATAATGATCAGGGTAGTTGTCATGTGATCTCATCATCTGCCCTTTTCTGCACAAGAAACAGTGTCCTAAGTGTAATCATTTTCACACACATTTTTTTGGCTTGTCTGAATATGCATATACCTATGAAATGTATTGTATTATTCTCCTTGTGTTTAAATTTTATAGGAATATTTGGTTTCTTCCCTCATTATCATATGTTTAAGGTTTACTCATATAGAGGCATGTGTCTCTGCATTTTTCAAGTTAACCTGCATGTTTTTTTTTATTATATGAATACACTAAAATGTATTATCCATTTTCCCAATGTTGGACATTTAGGTTAGGATACACACAATGTATATACTTCAAAATGTTCTTGGGTATTCTTAGTCTTTTCTGTTCCATATGGATATTAGAATCAGATTTGCAAGCTCTATGAAAAATCTTGGAATATTAACTGGAATTACATTGAATTTATATAACTAGCAGAGGAAAGTTAGTACCCTAATGATATTGAGTCTTGTGAATCATGAACACAATACAGTATATCTCTCCATTGATTTGGTCCTTTGTGTATGTTCTTCAACAAAGTTTAAAAATTTGGATTTAAAGAATGTCAAACACTTTTTTGTAGATTTGCTATTATTGTGAATGGGATATTTTTAAAAATTACATGTTCTAATTGGTTTTCCCAGATATATAGGCATGTTGTTGGTCTTTTTCTTTTGATCTTGTATATAGCATCCTTCTTATCCTCTTTTCCGGTTTTCATAGTTTACCTTTGTATTCAGTTTTGTCTTTCTCTGGGTACTACACATTTTATATTTTTTGTTGTCTCATTGTGCTGACAAAGATCTACAATATAACACAAAATTATAAATAGCAGTTGATTCTAGTACCTCTGATATTAAGGGGAATATCTCTATTTTTCATTACTAAGTATAATGCTTACTACAAGATTTTGGTAAATCACCCTTATCATATTCACTAAATTCTTTTGTAGTCTTATTTTGCTAGGAGATTCTATCACACATACTATCTAAATTTTAGTGCACTTTATATATATGATAATAATTTTTCTTTTATTATTATGAAATGAATTAAAATAGAATGAATTAATTCAATGATAAACTACATTGATAGATTTTTCTAAAGTTAAACCATCTTGGAATTTGTGCTTACTTGGTTTTGATTTTTATACTAGGGAGTATGTGTATATTATTTGCTTGATTTTCAGATATTTTATTGGAGGTTTTTGTAGCCATATTTATAAGTGAGATTCTATTTTTTGAAAAGTCTTTCTCTTTTTCTTACCCTATTTTTGAACTATAGTATATAATCTCATAAGATGATCCAGGAAGCTTCTTCCTGCCTTTCCCTATTCTCTGGTATACTTTAAATGGAGATATCTATCCTCTGAAAATTTGATGAGACACCCAAAAAGCTGACCCACTTGCATTATCTGTCATATATATAATATATAATATATATTAGTTTATTATATATAACATATATATTATATATAACATATAATATATATTATATATAAAACATATATGTAAATTTTATATTTCTTCACAAGTTTGTTTTCTTAAAAAATATTTACTTCATTTAAAGTTTCAGATTTCCTAGAATAAAGTTGTTAGTAACATTTCTCATTTATTTTTAAATTTTAATTTATTGTGTTTATTTGTATCTTCATATTTTTTTTCCTTGCTCTACTTTGTTTCTCTATTTTGGTATTCATTTCAAAGGCCCAAATTTTGGTTTCAATGATCTTTTCTATTATTTCTAATTCTGTTGACTTCTGTTGTTGCCTTCCATTGTTCCCTTCATCTTTTTATATGTAGTTCTTTTCAGAAATCCTTGAATTGGGCACTTTGCATACTACATTTTAATTGTTGTTTTCTGCTAAATACATTTCAGGCTATAAATTTCTTCTAAGTTACTTTCTAAGCTGCATCACACAAGTTTTTATAAGTAGTATTTTCACTGTTGTTTAGTTTCTAATTTCCAATATAATTTTTAACTGTAACCCACAAATTATTTTAAAGTATGTTGTTAATAAACAATTTTCTTGGGTTTCTCGTTATCTTTTTATGATTTCTAATTTTACTTCATTTTGATAAAACAGCTTAATCTGTATGATATGGTATCTTTGCATTTGTTGAACCTATTCTATATATGTCCATTATATTAAAGTTCTTAAGTGTGCTACTCAAATTTTCAACACGCTCACTAATTTTTTACCTTCTTCTTACTGATTATGAAATCATCTGTATGACTTACTGCAAGTCTGTGAGGTTTTGCTTTATAAATTTTTAAGCTACATATTCTAACAGTGTCTGGATTGTTAAATCTTCTTGCTGAATTATTTCTTTTGTCATTGTATAATAGCTGTCTTTATCCATAATAATGCTTTATGCCTTGAAATCTATTTTCTCTTATTATGGTGACCTCAAGTTTCTCTAGGTTGCTATTCTTCTATTGTGCTTCTTCCTTCTATTAGTAACTTTTCTATGTTTGCATGTTTTTAGCACATTTGTTCTTAATAGAAAGAACATACTAAATTTTCTTTTTCATTCAGTTTCAGATTTTTCTCTCTTTTAAATCGTGTGTTCAATTGGTTTTTATTTACTAGGATTACTGATGTGTTTGGATTTAGATACTACCACCTTCTTTTGTGTCTCTTATTTACAGTATTTACTTTTTTCTTTGACCTGCCCCCCTTTCAGTCTTTTCTTTGATTGAATGAATTATCTTTATTTCCACCTTCTTATAGTTAGATGGCTATATATTCTGTTGCTGTTCTTTGGGTGGTCACTTTTAATGTTTTAACATTTTATTAAAATATAACACACATACAGAAAAAGTATGAGCACATAAGTGTACAGCTCAATAAATGATCCAAGTATGAAATACCTTTTAACCACTACCCCAGTGAAAATACAGGCTGCTACCCTCAGAAGTTCCCTTTGGTTCCTTTCCCCAATTTTCATCTTCTTTCTCTCCTTCCCAATGTTACTACCCTGCTTCTAATACTTGCCTGCTTTTAGGTAACTTTTAATGGAATCTTGATTTGGGGTATGATTTATTTTACCTAACATTATTTTTTGAGATGGCATTTTGCTATAGATCATCCATTTCTACTTTTATATGTCATTGTTTCACAATTAATTATTAATTCTCTTGCTAGTAGATACTTGAGGTGTTTCCAATTTTTTTTTAAAGAGAGAGTGAGAGAGGAGAGAGAGAGAGAGAGAGAGAGAGAGAGAGAGAGAGAGAGAGAGAGAGAGAATTTTTAATATTTATTTTTTAGTTCTCGGAGGACACAACATCTTTGTTGGTATGTGGTGCTGAGGATCGAACCCGGGCCGCACGCATGCCAGGCGAACGTGCTACCGCTTGAGCCACATCCCCAGCCCCTGTTTCCAATTTTTTTGTACATATAATTCTGCTAAGAGTACTTATACACATCTTTTCATGAACACTTGCTTGCTTAGTTGAGAAAGTCTAAGAAATTGGAGTACTGAGTAACAAAGTATACTTATAACCAACTTCAGCAGATAATTTCAAATTTTTCACTAAAGGGGTTGTAGCAATTTAGACAAGTACATGTGGTAAGTGAGATTCTCTGTTACCTCTCATTGTCAACAATACTTATTGCTATTACTGTGGGTCTTTTAAATTCTTGTGGATGTGCAGTGGTATTTCATTATTACTTTAATTTGTATTTCCCTGATATGTGGTGATGCTAAGCACCTTTTCATCTGTATTAGGCCATTTAGATAACCTCTTTTATGTAGTTCCTGGTTAGTTCTGTTGCTCATTTTTCCAATAGGCTATATGTCTTTTAATTATTAATTTGAAGAAGTTGTGTATTCTGAAAGTAAGCTCTTTTTCAGTTTTGTTTTCTGTGAATGTATTCTTCCAATTGTAGCATGTTTTCTCTTTTAATAAGCTCTTAATTCTGATGTAGTTTATTTTATTATTTCTTACCTTTATGATCAGTATTTTTAGTACTCTTTAGAATTTTCTTTCTCCCTAAGATCATGAAATTATTTTCTAATGTTGGGTTCTAGAATCTTTGTCCATTGAGGTTTTCCACATTCATTTAGAATTGATTTCATATATAAGGTGAGATAGGGATGATTTTTTTTCTACTGGATATTCAGTTCCTCAAAACCATATAATTTTATATAACAGTCTTTTCCAATTTGTCTGTAGTGTCATCTTTACCATAAATCAGGTGTTCTTATGTGTTGCTCTTTGGTCTGTTTGCTAATGTGCCAATACCCACTGTCTAGTCTTTTTATTAACTACAGAACATCTTCTTGTTTTACTTTATTCTTTAGTTGATCAGTGTTCACACACACACACACACACACATACAAAGGTACTGAGATATTAATTGGAATTACATTACATATACATAATAATTGGGGGAAAACTATCATCTTTCAAAATTGAGCTTTTTTAATACATAAATAAAACTTCTCATTTATCCATTATTCCTTAATTTCGCCCTAAAGATTTATAGTTTTCAGTATAGATTTTATACTTTTAAAAAATGTTTTACTAGGTACATGGTATCATGATGCAGTTCTAAATAGTACTTAATACTTTTTCATTGTCTGCTGTTGACATATAGAAACATTTATTAACCTAGTTAGTATCTAGATGTCTTCTTAAATTTCATATGAATTAAAATTATGTAGATTATTTAGGGGCGTAAGCATAATGCTACTTTAAACAATTACAACATTATTCCTTTTCAATTTTTATATATTTTTTTAATTTTTCTTACACTACTTCACTGGCTAGGACCTTTAAAATTATGTTGTATGGAAGTGATCATAGGTATCTTTTCTCAGTTTCAATAATATAAAAATATTTTAACATATCACTATTAAATATGATATTTTCTGTAGGTTTCTTGTGACTTTACCAGATTTAAAGTTCCTTTTAGTCTTAGTTTTTATCACAAATATATGTTTTGTTATTCCATTGATTTATTTTTCAAATATTAAACTGATCTTCTGTTCCTAGAAAAAAAAAACATTAATCAATCATGATATTGTTTCTTCTTATCTAATGCTTGATTTGCTGTTTTCATATTTGTTTAGGATTTTTGCACTCATACACGTGGATTGTCCAGTGTTTTTCATTATCTCCTTGTTGAAATTTTATATTCGGGTTATACTGACCTCATAAAAGCACATTGTAAAGTATCTCCTGTTTTTCTATTCTTTGGAAAAGTATATTTAAGATTAGCAATTTTTTTCCTTACAATTTTGGCATATTTACAAGTTATCTGAGACTGAAGTTTTCTTTACAGGAATAACCTTCACTGTGGGTTATTCCTGTAAAGAAACTATTCAGTTCCCATTTTTTCTTGTGTTGTTGTCATTGTAAATTGAGTTTTCTGGGAATTGTTCATTTCATCAGAATTTTCAAATATATTATCAAAAAAATGTAATATCTGTACCAATATTATAGTTTTCATTTCTGATACAGGATATTAGGGTCTTTTGTATTTTCTTCCTAATCAGTCCCCAACAGGGATTAATCAATTTTTTGGTCTAAGCAAATCAAGTATTAGCTTTGTTTATCCTTTCTAAAGTATGTTTCTTTTTTACCATTTTCAGCTCTTATAATTATTATTTTATTTTTTTCTACCTTCTTTTAGTTTAGTTTTTAGTTTTCATTTTTTTTTTGCTCTTCTTATAATTTCATAGAATGACTGCTTAGTTCATTGCTTTTCCACTGGTTTTCCTTTTAACCTTATACGTTTTCCTGTACACATGTGTTTAGTTACATTATACAAGTTTTGATATGAGATACATTTCATTCATTTAAAACTGTTTTCTTATTTTCACGATTTCCTACTTGTTTCCATAGTTTATTCAGAAGTGCATTCTTGTTTTTCTAACATGTGAATTTTATAGTCATCTTTTGTTGCTAAAGTTTTATGTCTTAGTAGGCAGAAAATATCCTATATATAATTTCAATACTTTGAAGTATGTTGAGATTTGGTTTAGAGCCCAGCATATGGTTAATATTTGTAAATGTCCCATGTGCATTTGAAAATTATGTGTATTTTGTAGTCATTTATTGCAATGTTCTATATATGTCAATTAGATCAAATCTGTTAATCATGTTGTTCAAATATTTCATATTTTTTCTAATTTGTGTGTTTATTCAGTTAATGAGCAAGGGAGACAGAAAGTCTTTTGCTGCATTTATAAATTTTTCCTTTTTTCTTTTATATTCCTTTAACTTTACTTCATATATTTGTATTAATGTTTTCTTCAATATTGGAGATTTCTTAGTCATTATCTATTAAAATATTTTTTCTGCACCCATGAGACTGACAAAGCTGGACCCAGCTTCTAAGCCTTTTTTAACTTCTTCTACCATAACTGACAGACCCGTCTACAGGAAAAGCATTCATAAATGTCAGGCTCACCACTCTGGGTTTACTTTTCTCCTGGAACTTGACACAGTAATTCTTTACTGTTTTGTGAAATCCAGTATCTTCCAAAGGATTTTAAAATATTTTTTTTACAGATTTTCTGGTTCTTATCAGGAAGGAATAGTAAAAATTACTTTTTCCTCTATTACTAGAAAGAAAATTCCACCTTTAAGTTTTCATATGCATAGTTGACAAAGTATCTCATGTAACTCCTGAACAATACAAGACTTTACAAATATTTCACTCAGGGCATTCCAACTTACATATTATTATTTCATGGTATTTTATTCCCACATTGTTTTCTAACTCTCAAGCTTATTGCTGTTATCATTATCATCATTTTTACCATATCATCAATGCTTCCTGTCCATCTCTCTGAGATAGTGGATGGAGTTTATCAGTCACCATTTCACTGAAATTGCAGATTTTCAAGAGTCCTGGCTTTCTGCAGGAGTTTCAGTCTGACTCTTCAACTTCAATGAACCCGAAGCTGCATCTCTTTTCCCTCTGTGGGCATAAATACACAAGCCTGTAGTCATTATTTTGTCTGATAACCCTCAAGGGTGCCAGAGAATGGACTCATGAGCTTAGTGCTTTGACTCATAGCATCTTCTTTGCCTATGGCACTTAAAGATTTATCTTTCTTGTGAGTTATGATTTGAAAATTGTTCCATTATATCTAATTTTTCAAAGAGTTTACATTGAGAATAGCCTAGTCTACCATCTTGCTGATACTATTCATCTATTCCTTTTAGTTTTCAAGCAAAAACCAGAAATGATATGTTTCTCGTGCCTAAGATTTGTAACTGTCTCTATTTTTTTGAGTCATTTCTGACTTGATTAGCTTTGGCCAATTAGTTCTTTAATCTTAGAATGATACTTTCAGTTCAATTTTTTTTAGTGTCTTGAAGGAGACTATTTAGGGAACAGAATTATAATCTCAGATTTACTACAAAAATGAAATTATAATCCCATATTATCAATCAGATTCAGAACTAAGATATAAGGACTAAGGACTATTTCAGGATAATTTTATCTAAGCTATCACTTATTAGACCAAGGCTGAACTTTTTTTTATTAATTTTTAGTGGTCATTGGATCTTTATTTTATTTATTTATATATGGTGCTGAGAATGGAACCCAGTGTCTCACACATGCTAGGCAAGTGCTCTGCCACTGAGCCACAGTCTCAACCCCAAGCCTGAACTTTTTAAAATATATTTTTCTGTGGTCTAGACTTTTCTTACAACCTGGTGATTCCCTGAACAACTTTCTGTTCTCTCTTTCACCTCTTCCAGTCCACCTTAGATACAATTCTTCCTATAGTCATCCACAATTTTCATATTGATAAACCAAATGGGCCCATCCCTGCCTATGTCTTACTTGACCTCTCAGCATTGTTGATTACAGTAACCACTCCTTTCTTGAAATAGTGCCCTCTTTGGGCTTTGTTTAGTTATACCACAGTTTTGCTGAATTTCCTCCTATCATTCCTATCCCTCTCCTTCACAGATTCCTTTGTTTGGTGTTCCTTTTTCAACCTGATCTTTTTAATTTTAAATGAAAAATAATAATTGTATGTATTATAACAATCTATCCATTCAATAAATCTTTGATTATTTCATGGATCATTCCTGAGACTCTTCTGTTTTCTTTCTTTAGGGATATCAACAAGATCCATGCTTTTAAATACTACCTATAGACTAAAGATTTTATATCTCAGTCCTAACCTGTCAGAATCATGTATCTTACTGATTAATTGACATTTTTACTTGGCTCTCTATATGTATTTTTTTTGCTTGTACTCTTTTTTTATTGATTATTTAAAGCATTACATAGCTCATGATATATCATCTTTCATACATTTGACTCAAATTGTGTTTTGAACTCCCATTTTCACCCCAAATACAAGTTGCAGAATCACATCGGTTACACACTCACGTTTTTACATAATGCCATATTAGTGACTGTTGTATTCTGCTACCTTTCCTATCCCCTACTATCCCCCTCTATATGTATTCTAAGGTTTATTGGGTGGTCTTACACCCTTATTCCTCCCCTAGCTTTTCCCATTCTATTAATAGTAGCATTATCCATTTATTTGTTTAAGACAAACTTTTATTTTCCCTTTTCTTTATCACCCATATGTAACAATTGAGGAAGTCCTGATGGTTCTGCCTCTAAAATATATCTCAAAGCTCCCCATTCTACCTTTGAGGTGTATATATTTACTTTCATTGTATACAAGCAGAGATTAAGAGAGCATGTTGGTAAGTTGTCCAAGGGTACATAGCTATTAAGCAGAGTTAACAGGTATGTAGGTTTCTTTATTTCAAATCTACCAGTCTTTCCATTATTTCCTCACCTTCAAAAATATTTGTGAATAATTTAATGAACAAAATGATACAAATTATAACAATATCCACAACCAAAGCTTTATCAGAAAAATATTGGCACTCACTGAAAAAGTACTCTACTACCTATGAAGTCTATTAATATCATTGCATCTCTATACCTCTTAACATATAAAACCAGTTTCAGAGGTGGGCATGGTAGCACACACCTATAATCCCAGCAGCTCAGGAGGCTGAAACAGGAGGATCATGAGTTCCAAGCCAGCCTCAGCAAAAGTGAGGCACTAAGCAACTCAGTGAGACCCTGTCTCTAAATAAAATATAAATAGGGCTGGGGATGTGGCTCAGTGGTCAAGTACCCTCAAGTTCAATCCCTGGTACCAAAAAAAAAAAAAAGCCACAGTTTCAGAATTGAAGTCTATGAAACAGACAGCTTAGCTTCTGCAAACCTTTTTGTTCTTTGTGGCCATTAAATCCAACTCCATTGCATTCTTTCAGTATTGGACTTCTCATCTAACAAGTGAATTTACATCAAGAAAAGACTTGGGCAAGCTTTTATTTGGTTTCTCTATTGATATTCAACATTTTTCATCAAACAGTCGAGGGGATAAAGGAGGAACTTCAGCAGAGCCAGTACACACCATCATTATATTGCCTAATATTGAACACATGTCAGAATAAGAAGACTATGTACTTTGATCCACCAGGAGTCATTTTGTATGATTGTATGATCAGAGAAACCAGTTGATTACTGTCATTGGAAGTTTTACCTTTTGTATATTATTCATGGTATTTGAAAGTTATCTTTCCAATTATTGAAGTTGTTTTCCTGAATGAAGTTAGCGAACTATTTTATTGTTTTTTCCCCCAGTGATTTCTTGTAGTATCATAAAATTCCTGCAACATTATCTGTCATCTTAGTGAATTTTTAGGGAAAACTCCTTTGCATTTGTTGGACATTCATTGCATTTCTAAGCCTTGAATGTCATTATCATGCTATAGAATTCTCAAAATCAATTTGGGTTAGGGTTTATTTTGTACTGGATACTTAACTACCTTTCTTACAGAATTTCTTGTATGTTCACCAAGATGCTAGGGATTTTTGTGACATTTTATTTGGATACAGTGTTCATTACCACTTTTTTTAAAATAAGTGTGGACTAGGATAGTTATTAATTCTCATGTTTTTAGAAAGAATGAATGTTATATTTAACAAAATATGTTAATATATGTTCTTTGAATTCCCCACAGAGCTCTGTACCATGGAGTGTGGTAGCCATGGGGTCTGCTCAAGGGGAATTTGCCAATGTGAAGAAGGCTGGGTAGGACCAACATGTGAAGAACGCTCCTGTCATTCTCACTGTGCTGAACATGGCCAATGCAAAGATGGAAAATGTGAGTGCAGCCCTGGATGGGAGGGCGACCACTGCACAATTGGTAAGTACCACCATACTTTGACCAAAGTAAATTGGGCTAACGAGAAGTAAAGCTGTCTAGTGAGTCAGTGGCCAGAATTTTAGTAGAACTTGAGGTTGGAAAAGAGGAGGACGTGGAGGGTTGGCTAAAAGTTTCCAACTTTTGTGAACTGGAAGGGTTCTTATTTTGTTGATAATATTCTACTTATTCCTTATGTCATTTTTCTTACTCATTACCTCAGTATTCCTTATATTTTCTGTTTCAAGTGCTGTGAGTATACTCAAAGAAAAGATGATACATTGGAGTAAAGTGTCATTAGTTAATAAGAGAAGTGCTTTTGTTGTGAAGGTAACATTCACTGCCCATTTTTTCCCTTTGAAAAGTATAGGTTGTTTCAGTTGAAAGCACTTAGAGGCAATTTCATTAAATGGGACTACTTTAACAGAGGCCATTTGATATCATTAGAGGCTGTCTTGAATGTATATGAGGAAGACACTCCTAACCTATCATCAATAGAACATCTGTGTCAAATTGTTTATCCTTATTTGGTAGTACAGAGTTAGTACTGAAGTATCCACCCTCTTTCACCCCTTGTCACCAATTTCATGAATTTTCAGGATACTGCGTATAAGAACATTCAGTAGGCATGGGAATGACTACATAATAATTTATCTTGTGATATTTGTGTTATAAAATACAATGATAATAATTAAGATTTCCATAATAAAACACTTCCCCCCCAAAAAAAAAATAAAGCCCTTGACACATACACATGCCTGCCACAAAGGTTTCTTGCATAGAAAGAGGGACATGTACAATTCCCATTGTTCAGCTAGGGAAAGTAGGTCATAGTGTTCCAGTGGCACTCCATGACTAGACAAAAAATTCACACAGCAAAGGCAAGGGAGGGGGTTTCTAGATATATAATTCATTATTTGTGTGCTTTTCTCCCCAGTAGACTGTACTTTAGCTTTCATTTTTAGGTGAAAGTATTTTGTTATAATGGTTCGAACCTGCCAAAGTAATGTATAATATATATAACATATAATCTTAATAAACTACATTACTACCCTCCTAAAAGTACAGTAAGTATTTTTCTGTGACTATGAAAAATATTTAAGATTCATTAAAAAGGTGGTGAGGGGTGAGATTCAGATGCAGCTTAAGTAATTACATTCCTGCACTACAGTAAGTTTATTGCCTTCACATAAGAGGATTTAAATATTGTGATGATTACCAAAGATGGCTACTCCAGAATTCCCTTCTAAAGATATTACTAATAAGAAGTTGAAGCTAGTGCTCTTTCACAGCAGTTATTACTGAAATGTAAAAATGCAGTTCTTATACTTTTAGTGAAATATGACACTTTTTTAGGAAGCCTAATAGAGTTTCTTGCAGAAAAGCCATTAATATTTTTCCCACAGAAAATATTATTCACAAACGTCACAGGCCAGTGTACCAACTTTTGAGCTGTAGGCATTTCATCAGTTCAGAGTTTGCTGTTCTCCTCCCAGGCCACAGATGGTAAACCATTAGTACATGTTGTATAGTTTTGGTCTCCCAGAAATTCATTCAATCACTCTTTTCCCTCCTTTTTTTAGCACACTACTTAGATGCTGTTCGAGGTAAGACTTTTCTCATCAGTTTTATAGCAGAAATAAACTTTAAGCAGAAAATATGCATGTGGGCAATGAAGGGTGGTGTTTTGGTTGTTTTTTTGTTTGTTTGTTTGTTTTATGTTTTATTTGGTTTGTTTTTGCTTTTGGCAACTTTATATAAGAGTAATATTGTCAGATTCAGACCATAATAGTTGAACTAAAAGGTAATTTGTTTTACCAACTTCCAAAAGTCACTTATTCACATAGAATAGAATGGACTGACAAGAAGGTTTTTTTTTTAAGTTATTGATGGACCTTTATTTTATTTATTTATTTTTATGTGGTGCTGAGAATCAAACCCACTGGCACACACACACTAGACAAGCGCTCTACCACTGAGCTACATCAGGGCCTCTGACAAGAAGTTTTAAGGACTAATTTTCTTTGTCTTTTTATTGAGTTTGTGTGTGTGTGTGATGTTTGAGTGGGTAGGTGGGTGGATGTGTACAACACACACAGACGTAATTATTAAGTAAACTAGGTTTAGTTAGGTAAACTACTTTTTTAGCATACAAAATATCTCTAAATCCATATACAAGGACTCTAAAGTCCTAACAAGGGCAGAATTATCCCCTTAGAAGTACCCCATCATCCATCCCTGCAGGGATCTGCCTTTGACAGACAAAGGGATTTTCTGTCAAATATGCTAGTATCTTTCATCACTTCAGCTTCAGAAGTTGAATATATCCAAAATTATCCCCAATTTCTCCTTATCCATTAAATATCCATTAGAATGGATCTGGATACATTACTTTCTCAAGTCTATGTATGTTCAGCCTGTGCCATGACTTGAGGATATATATATATATATATATATATATATATATATATATATATATATAACTTTTCATATTTTCCAACAGCCATCTGTCATTTTATTTTAAAGATTCTTTTTTTCCTCTGGTCTGTTGATAATTGCATAGAAAACTGTTTGAAAAGAACACTGGATTACTTCTACAAATTTTTTAATTTATTTTTTGTTCTTCAAACATATGAGATTTTCTGTCAAAGGCAGAAAATAAAACAAATTTTGACTGTATTATCCCCAATAAAATCCAAGTCTCTGACCTTGTATTGCTACTGGGAAAATACCCAAAAGATATACGCAATTATTGCTGTCTCTGTTCATCCTCCACTAATCACTTGGCACATGCAGTTACCTTTTAATAGAGCCTATCTCTGAACTACTGGTAGAAAGAGTAGGGCATTTGAAAAAAGAAAATTAAGAAAAGTCTAAAGAGGGACCTTTTTTGGTGTTGATGCTTTATCAATGGATAAAGGCCATTTAAACATTACACTGTCATATTAAATATATTTTCCAGTTACTCTCTAGAATTCTAAAAGTCTAAATCAGACATGGATTAATTCCATAAACATTTGCTGAGCATGTAATATTATCGTTACAGGCATACTATTATGCTAGCTTCTGCGGGAGACATGAGAGAAGCAAATATTCCAATTGGCACTCAAATCAATAATAATCTTAAAAGTAGATACAAATCAATTGCAGTGCATTTCTAAGGCACCATATGAACAAATAGTTAATGGTATGGTCTGAACTGTATACCCACATACCTAAGTCCTGAAACAGTACATCACAAGGGAAAAATCAGCATAGGCTAGAAGTAGTCAGGGAAAGTTGCTCTTCACAGAAACTACTATATTTTTCCAACTTATTGACCATACAGCATTATCTTTCCTATTTTGATTGAGATGAGGAGACACGTTTTTCGAAAAGAAACAAAAAACATTTCTTATTCCCACCATAGTTTTCATCCTGTCCGAACTAGAGGTTGGGAATTGGGCTTAGCATTAATAATGCTTAATTGGCTCTCTAAGGAAAAGCACTGCAAAGTAAGGGATAACAAGTTCCCTGGGAAGGTTTTGCAAGTAAGCAAGCTCCTCATCCATTTATTCAACACCTCATCTGAATGGGGCCCAGATGATTAGGTGTTTCCCTGTAGGCAGATACATCATCGTTGGCCAATCCCATTCTGATGTCTCTGTGATTGTTACTCTCTGCTGTCTTTTCAGATGGCTGCCCAGGGCTCTGCTTTGGAAATGGACGATGTACCCTGGATCAAAATGGTTGGCACTGTGTGTGTCAGGTGGGATGGAGTGGAACAGGTTGCAATGTTGTCATGGAAATGCTTTGTGGAGACAACTTGGACAATGATGGAGGTCAGTAATTTATAAAATGCTCATGTAAAAAAGGATTAGCAAAGCTTTGAGCACAGTGGTAACCAACCTGGACAAGGGTGAAAATTATTCTCAGTATAAATGATATTGAAGTTATACTACTTCTTAATCTCAATAATATTAAAAAGATATCATTTATTGAAGATTTTCTATGACCAAGCAATACTCTAAACTCATTGTGTACGTTAAATCTCCTTTAATTCCCCCAATATCTCTATGAGATATGGGAAATATTATTTTCCCTATTTGTAAATGGGAAAACTAAGGCTCAAGGTAGGGTAGTAAATGACTTATCCAAGGTCACGCAGCTAGAAAGTAGCAGAGGCAAGTTTCCAATTCACAACTTTAGAGTTGTTTTTTTAACATGCTGCCACCATAACTATGGCATTTATTATACTAAATTTAATTAATGTACCACAGTGCAAGCTGTCAGATGTTAGTGTACTTGGCACTATATACACTGCAAAATATTACTTGGTCTTAATTCTCTACAGCTCTCTCTTGTTTCTCTACCTCTTGGTAACACTTAATATCTTTCAGAGGGAACAGCATGGAGACAATTCACAATAGATTTTTTGTGTATTTAATTCAAGATCTAAACTTTTTAAAGTTTTATTATTTTTATTGAGATATAATATTTTACCTATTTAGAGTTTTCAGTACAATAATTTGATATACACATATAATGTATAATAAATAATCAAATCAAGATAAAGTGTATTCTCATCTTCGCAATCATCAATCATTTCTGTGAGTTGGGAATTGTCATACTCTTCTACTTATATTAAATATTTCATAGATCAGTGTAACCAGTAGATACCCTGCTGTGGTATAGAAAATCAAAACTAAATTCTCCTATCCAACTGTATTTTGGTACTCTTTCATTTAACTTCTTTCCATCCTCCTCCCTCCCATCCTTCTCAGTGTCTAGTGGCCACTATTTCATCCCATTCTTCTATGAAATCAACTTTTAGATTGTGTGCACATGGCACTTTAAAAAGCTACACATGACTCCTAGGCTACAAGGCAACCACTTCTATTTGAGTCAAGTTGATAAAAATATCTAATGCATTGTAAAATCAGACTTCAAAGCCGCCCAAACCACCTCTGAGTACACTTAAAATAACAAATCTTCGCTTTCCCCATACTTCCTTCCCAAGAAAACGTGAAATATCAACAAATTCTAATTTCTCTCTATTAAAAATGAAGTAGATTATTTAATTTTGACTCTGTAGTTTTCTGTATTACTTAGACAATTGAATTCCTTGTCATTTGAATTCAAATATGGAGCTTAAATCAGTGTTGTGATCATCTTTTTCACTGCTGTGACTAAAGGATATTACCAGCACAATTATAGAGTAGGAAAAGTTTATCTGAGGACTCACAATTTCAGGGGGTCTTAGTCCATAGAAGGCTGGCTCCATTCCTTGGGGCTCTAGGTGAGGCAAAACATCATGGCAGAGTGTGTGGCAGCAGGAAGCAGCTCATGTCATGGTGATCAAGAAACAGAGACTTCACTCTCCAGATACAAATATATACCCCCAAACCAGGCCCTAATTCCCACCTCCTCCAGCTACACACTACCACTTCAGTTGCCATTCAGTTAATCCCATCAGGGGATTAATTCACTGATTGGTTAAGACTCTTAAAACTTAATCATTTCTCCTCTGAACCTTCTCATATTGTCCCACATGTGAGCTTTTGGGGGACATCTCCCATCCAAACCATAACAATCAATGATTCAGCAATCATGACCTAAGTACTAAATTGGAGTTTTTTTCATTCACTTATTCTGGCTAGAACAAAACGAAAATGGGTTGATATTAACATTAACTGTCTATATGGTGGTTGTAATTATTAAATGAAATAATTCAACTGAAACAGTGAAAGGACAATAAACAACACCTCCCCCCACACACACACATATATACACACCCCTTAGAACAGACCATTTCTAAAGAGACTATTTACTACCCATATAAATGAAAGCCTTGTTTGGGAAGCCAGAATAAGATTTAAAATTAAATGATAAACTGATCAACTACTTAGCTGACTTTTATGGCCCTTCAAAACTCATCTTCACCTTCATTTTCTTTCTTTTCATTAATATTCCTCTTACTTGGTAGCCTTTATATTAGTCAGATTTCCATCACCATGACAAAACACCTAAGAAAATCAATTTAAAGGAATTAAGATTTATTTTTGGCTTACAGTTTCAGAGGTTTGAGTTCATAGTCATGTGGCTCCATAGTTTCTGGCCTGTGATGAGACAATACATTATGTTAGAAGAGCATGGCAAAATGGAGCTGCTCACCTTTGTCTTTCCTGCTCATGGTGGCCAGAAAACAGAGAAGGAAAGGGAAAAGGAAAGGAAAGGAGAAAGAAAGAAAAGGATTCAGGGTTCAAATATTCCCTTCAAAGGCACACACCCAGTAACCTACCTCCTCCAACTAGCCCCTAACTCCTAACTACCCCCAACTCACTAGCTCCCAATAGCACCACCAGCTGGGGACAAGCCTTTGACATCTGAGTCTTCAGGGGACATTCCAGATTCAAACTATAATAGCCTTCTCCTCTATTCAGAGAATGCTCTATCTGCTATTTAAGTCTCAATTCAAGCCACAGCTCCCATGAAAACTCTTTTGACATTCACCACCTCAATCTCACCTAGTACTTATAATATACATTACATATAATCAAATGCCTAATTATATTCTATCTTTATGTTTCTCTTGCTATACATTTAGCATGACCCATAGCCCATAATATATTAGTCAGATATTCATCTCTGTGGCCAAAATACCTAACCAAAAAACAACTTACAGAAGGAAAAATTTTAATTGGGTACTAGCAGTTTCAGAGATTCTGTCTATGGTCCATGTACTCCATTGCTCTGGGCCTAAAGTGAAGCAGAACAACCTAGCAGAGAGCATGGCAAAGGAAAACTGCTCAACTCTTGGCAGCAGGGAAGCAGAGAGAGCAAGTAGGGCACAAGGAACAAAATATAAACCCCAAAGACATGTCCCCAGTGACCTACTTCTTCAAGCCATACCCTATCTACCTACAGTTACCACTCCTTTAGTCCATTCAGATTATTAATCCAGAAATAGATTAATCTATTGGTTAAGTTACAGCTCTCATAATCTAATCACTTCAAGCTTTTTGAGTAACACCTCATATCCAAACCATAACACATAGGTGTATGCCCAATATAATTAAAAATAATGCACCTCACTTGTATTCAGGGATTACTATGTACCAGTCAGTGTGCTGAACCCTTTATTTGAATAATTTCATTTAATCCCATGATGTACGAACTACCATGGATGCTATGTTACAAATTAGGTAACTGAAACACAGAGAAATTAAGAAAGTTACTAAATATCATACAGCAAGCAAATGATAGATCCAAGATGTAAAAGTGGGTGATCTGCCTCACTAGTACAATTATAGACATTTCTCAGTTGATATATTAATTAAAAGATTATGTTCACAAAATACATTAAAAACCTATGCAATTATAATTTCTGACTCAGTTAAGGTTGAGCCAAAATAAGTTTCCTGTCTTAGTCAAGTAATAAAAATAATTGAATATTTAATTATCAAGCATTTTTATGGCCTCAAGGTCACCTCAAGGCAGACAAAAATGTTTAATGAATGGATCAATTAAATATTAATGAATTAATGGATTATCAATTTTCAATGTCTGTGGTATATGTGAATACAGAAATTATAGAATTTTTTTCTGAATGTGTATTAACCTCTGAACATTTCTTAAAAACTGTGTATCTATATGCAAATTAAAAATCAAAGACCCTGATATGAGCTTAGTGTATTTTTATGATTGTCTCTTTAGGGAGCAGGGGTGGAAGGCTCCTTGAGAGTTTCAATTACCATTTTATTCCTTTAGTAAGATTAAGATGATATTGATGATAAATATAGATTCAATTCTACTTTGAGATAGAAAGATAGATTAAATAACCTCTGAAAGTACCATGACTAAGCTTTTAGACCAATAATTCCACTTTCATAATGTCTAAGTATTACCCCTAAGAATACATTAAATACCCTTCACTTGATGATCTCAGTTTATCAGAAAAGCTCGATTCATTTAGTTGGATATGACTAATGATTAACATTTGAATACTTGTTTGTATATGTGTATGTATATTTTAATTAAATCAGAAAGTGTCAATTGAATCTTTTTTTAAAGTAGTCCTAATTTTTAAAATGTAATTCTTGAGAAATTTTCCAATCAAAAACATCACTTTCAAGCAGTTGCTTCAAGTAGTTGCTACCTGATTACTTCATATTATAGCTGATATTTAAAGCATGGTGGGATTTGTTTTTTGTGGTTTGTTTTTTTTTTGCATCGTGATCAGCTTTGAATATTCATTAGTGTTGCTGCTACTTCCTACAGCTTTGACTTTAGTTACACTCTGATTCAATGCATTGTGACTCTTAGTAACCAATTGGGCTGCATTGAATATGTGGGTGACAGCTTCACTATAAGCCATCTAAGAGCTCCTTGAAAAAACAAAACAGAGAAAATAACCTTTGCATTTTTTTCTTAACATGCAAAAAGGAAAGTTATCTTACTATAAAAGCTAATTACTGTAGAAGTCACACACCTATCAAATGTTTTGACCTCATTTATCCTGTTAGTTAACAAGCATCTAACATGTACACAACCCTATGCTTGGAGGAGGAGACTTAACATTGATATTATGGTGAACACATTTTCATGGTTAATCGTGGTCTAATTTGGACGTTAGGAAATATGATCACCATATATTACATGCACATATGAATTGACATGAAAAATGTATTTAAATATTATATTGACTGAATCACAGTAGCTAAAACAAAGAATAATGAAGGGAACCATCAGACATTAAAGTATAATTCAAAGATATGATAATTAAAATAAAGTGGTACTGATATTATAACAGACAGATCAAGAAAACCAAACAAAAGCTCTAGAACACACCCAATCACAAATAAAACTTTGTTATATCATATATCCAGGATCAAACAGTGGGGAAAAGAAGCATTATGAAATAAATGGTGCTAGGACAACTATTAAAAGAAAAAAAAAACTTAGATTCAGCTCATAGCATATGCCAAAAGAATAATATAAATAAAAACACTCCAGCTAGATTATTGAGTTAAAGGTAAACTTCAAATACCATGAAAAGAAAATAAAGGTGACAGATACTACATTGGAAAAGAGATCTTCAAATTAAAAGCAAAGAAAGAAACTACAATAAGAAAAAATGATAATTTTTTTTGAGAGAGAGAGAATTTTTAATATTTATTTATTTATTAGTTTTCGGCAAACACAACATCTTTGTTTGTATGTGGTGCTGAGGATCGAACCCAGGCCGCACGCATGCCAGGCGAGCGCGCCACCGCTTGAGCCACATCCCCAGCCCCAAAAATGATAAATTTGACAGTAAAAATTTAAAACAATGTTACGATTTTTGCCTTAATTAAAAACCATCCAATATCTAAATATTTGGATCAATCAAATTCTGCATTGGTTGGTCATCAAGCCATATGTCAGTATTTTAATTTTATTTAAAATTTGTTTTTTTTTTTTTAATTTTCACTAGATACATGTGAAGTGCGATAGCCACATAAGACTTGTGACAGTATTAGCTCAGTGTACAGCATTCCCTACTTTGAAAACCGTTTTACTGTGTTTCACTGCATAACCATCACAGATTCAATGGAATATATCCATTATATGAAGCTAGTATTACTTAAAAGTCATGTATTACTAAACTGTCTTTGGTACAGGGTTAGGATGCAAGGAATACTTGGTAATATGTTAATGTAGTGGTCATAATTATGCAGTAAAATATGGTACTGGATACAGCTGATTCAAATATTTGACTCCAATGTTTACCACTCAGCCAAACATTTCCCATGGGGTACTGTTTTCCATTCATAACCACTTCTTGCCTAGTATTGTGCTTGGCACTTGGAAAAAATGATAAGCATGACAAGGTTCTGCCTTCATTGAGCTTGTGGTCTAGCAAGGAAGACAGATATTAAGCAAGAATCCACATAAATGGTTACATATTTAAAATTCTGAAGAGTGCTATAAAAACCTGAGGGTGACACAAATATGTATGGAGGACCTAACCAAGACTGGGTGGTAAGACAAGCCTCACCTGACTCCAGGGAAAATGTTTCAGGTAGAGGAAACAGCATGTACAAATGCCCTGGGTAGAAATGTACTAGGCTCTTTTAGGAAGTGGAAGGCAAGTCATTATTGCTGGAACACAGTAAGTCAGAGAGGTATTAGTTTATAACAGTGAGCAGAAGCCAGATCATATAAAGCATTGTGAGTTTTATTAGCTTTTCAGTCATCAAATAACCTATTTTACACAGTGAGAAAATTGTGATGTTGTAGGAAGATTGTCAAGGAGGTTAAAAAGATGTACAATAAGAGGGTTTAATCAAATGGCCTCCCCCCCCCAATCCTTTGAGTATTTGTCACATGTTTGCCCAAGCTTCTCTTGTACAAATTCTTCTAGAGGTCTATATTCATATTCATTGGCAAAATCAATAAGTTAATTGCCTAAAAGAGAATGATCTTCCAGGAATCATTCTTCATAACAAGTCACCATTCATTAAAAACAATAGCTATTTGCAAGCCTTTTATAGTATAGTGTTTCTAGATCTAGACAACAGCACCATGGCTGAGTTATGAACACATATAAGCTCATGGATCAATGAACCTCATGTTCTGAATGTCACCAGAATAATGCAGTGTTTAATAAGTAGGAAAATAAAAGAGTAGCAATGAACTGATAATATTAGCTCTATTTAAGGGCCAGACACCCTCTCCCCATTTACTTTTGAGGTTTAGTTGGAGACAAAAGACCTGACAACAGAAAGCATATTCCAAATTATTCTCTTCTTATCATAATCCCTGCATTTCCAAGAAACCTATTTATTAAAGGATCTGCACTTAGGAGTGAGAGCCTAAATTTCTAAGTGCTTCCAGAGGCACATGGTAGGTAGAAAATTCACACTGTGACTGAATTCACTACTCTATGAGTAAACCTAACATGTTATTTGTCAACTAAAACTAATATTACTTGATATCCATCTGCATACTTTATATTTGAAAATTAATGAGATAATTCTTGAAATAAAGTAATTTAAAGTGGGTAATAAACATGTGGCATCAATGAAGAATCTATTAGTGTGTGTGTGTGTGTGTGTATATATATATATATATATTTGTACTAGGGATTGAACCCATAGGCACTTAACCCATGAGCCACATCCCCAGCATTTTTTATATTTTATTTTGAGACAGTCTTGCTGAGTTGCTAAAGTCCTCACTAAGTTGCTAAGGGTGTCTGAACTTGCAATCTTCCTACCTCAGCCTCCTAAACTGCTGGGATTACACGTGTGGGCCACTATGCCTGGTTTAGCATATGTTTTGATGAATTAGTTGTGTATTAATTAATCTCAAAGCAAATTTACAGATGTCATAGAAATAGGATTTTTTTCAGCCTTAGCAGACCCTCTACCCTATGGGTTATAGAAAGGTTATACTTTAATCCAGCCCCTAGCCAAATGGTGACAAGTTCTGAATCAGTGAAATTCAACCAATGAGAAGTTTCTGTAGTATGACCGTCTACTCAGAATCACATAGGATTCTACCTAAATGAAAACATAACCAAATGTAGTTTGTAAAACACTATAATGAGCTAAATGTGCTACAAAGAAGTAAATTGTCCTCTGGCCAGTGTTAAGGCAACTTTAATAAAAGTTAGGCTGAGCACTTAAAGCTGTGATTACAGGTCATTGTCACCTACCAATAGGATTCTATCCCTAGCCACCCTGAAGTCTGTATGTTCCAGAATTTAAGCTAGCTAAGCTCTTTGACTTTTGTATAACTTTATTGAGTTTATAAAAGGTATAAAATACATAATAAATATAAATAGTGAGTTTAGACATATGTATACATTTGTGTTACCATGACCACAATCAAAATAATAAACTTATCCCTCATCTCCAAAAGTTTCCTTGTGTTTCTTTGGGTTTGGGGGTTACAGGTGATTTTGTGTGTGTGTGGTAAGAGCAATTATTGTTAACTATAAGTACTGTGTTGTACAGGAATTTGCACATCTTGTATAATGGTGACTTACTACCCACTGAATGACAACTTCCCATGTCCTCTTCCCCCATCCCCTGGGAACCTGCTTTCTATTATTTACTTCTATATATTTGACTATTTTAGGTGCCTCATATAAGAGGAATCATGGAATATTTGTCCATCTGTGGCTTACTTATTTCATTGACCTTCAATCTATGTCCATACCACCCTGAATGCATTCAATATTATCTGCATGATTTTTATAGCATGTGATTCTTACAACTCTAGTGGGTAGGTAGTATTGTTATCCACATCTTATATATGAAGAAACTGAAAATCCATGAGTTGAACCAATTTGTCCATAATCATATAGATTGTAAGTGGCAAAGTCAAAAGTAGAACCAAAGTAGTCTGGATATTTTAACTTTAACCACTTTGTGTAATCTAAATACCTATTCATATTCAGGCACTTAGAGGTCCTACAGTATAGATCAGTGCTGCTTAAATGATGATATTGAATGTGTGATTTGTAGTCAGAATGCTATGTGTTAATATGACTCTCACATTACTGAAAGGTACGCAATCACATTTAGCCCCCCCTTTAGTTGTAAGATGAAGGTGAGAATATCTACTCAACAGGGTTATTGCAGGAATTAGCTAAGATAATATATCTGGAAGTACCTATTACTTGGCAAATATTAACTAATGTATATATGTGGCTCCACATCCTTTGGGGTCTCCTATCATGAATTAGCTATCCATTTTTATGAATATGATAATATGGGTATTATCTCCAAAGTATATACATAAAGTGCATTGATTTATAGAATTAGGAAAATATGGGTTTTGCCTAAATCGCTTATATTCCCTTCTCCATTCTCTTTTTCAACCAAGGGCAGACATCTAGTAGGCAATAGTTTGATCAAGTGATCACTTAGCCAAAAAACTAGTGTCCTTGATCTTCATCAGCACAATTGAGCCAACTGGCATAGCCCCAAATTGATTGGCAAAGGTAGGATCAATGAATGCCATATTTAGTCCTTCAAGACAATGTAACCTCCCTCTTCTAAGCTAAGATGTACTTTATTAACTTAAACGGGAAAAGCCCTAAAAGTAAAATTAGTTAGCATTTGATATGCCCATATCTAACACCCTGATCTTAGCTGTTAGTAGGGTGCCACATCTTCCAATTTAGAACAATAAAAGAACCATTATTAGCCCAAAAGAGGGGAGGAGAGAGAGAGAGAGAGAGAGAGAGAGAGAGAGAGAGAGAGAGAGAGAGAGAGAACACACACATCCAGTGTGACTATCATTTGCACTTCTTTGTAACAGTCTAAACATACTGTATGGAGTGTTATCTAATGTGATAATTGGTAAGTAGATCTTCACCCTTCTGGTTTGCCTATGAATTATAATTTAGAGGTTGTGTGCCATTATTAGTCTGCTTGCCTGTGGCCTTTTATATTCAACAGAAGCCTTGCTGTTTTCTCAGAAAAACAGAGGTCTTAGAGGGTCAGCTCTGTATAATAGGCAATTACTAATATGAAACATTAGCTTGGAATCTATAATATATAACTAGATGAGAATGTGAGTCCTGATTTTGAATTGGTTCTATGTTTAGTTTTAGAGTCCAACTTTAAAGATGATTTTGGCATTAGTGTGTATTTAAAATCTATTTCGTTTCCATAATGAGTTGGAATCCTGTGGTTGATAGGATGAAGCCTGTGAATGCCCAATCTGATTATTACTAGTGCATTTGTTAATGTTTACCAGGCATGACATTTGTGCTTCCACATATATTATCTCAATAATAACAAATTCACTATTCAATAAAATTGCAAGATAAAGGTGCTTGCCCATTTGAAATGAAGTTTTCATTGTTTAGTGTATGGTGCGCCAATTCCAGATATCAAAGAGCTCTTTTAATCAGCCTGATATTTTTGCCAGCTTTTCAGTGCATCCAGATGTTTAATTAGCAGAGTAAGGAGATAATGTGCTAATAAGAGGCTGAGAACAATATATTGGAAGGAGAGGTGGCAGTGGCATCTAAAGTCTATAGAAAAATCTGTTAATGTAATTTGCTGAATTGAGTGAGGAGGGGAATTTCTTTTTGAAACAGATCCACACTTAAAAGTTAGTCATCAGTGAATAAGAAATATGTGTATAGAGAAATAGAAATCAGGGACAAAAATATACTGAACAAACAGGAAAAGCAAGAAAGAAGCAAACTGCATTTTAAATCAAAGTAGTGTCTGTGGTACAGGGAATTTGAAAAGACCACATGTGGGGAAAAATATTTCCTGGGTGCCCTAGGGCTACTGTTCCAACCGCCTACTCTCTTGGTGGTTCTGGCTTTCATTGCCCCTAGCTGTGGTACACCCTCCTCTTGCTCAACAAGAGCAACCAAGTGGGGGGAGAGAGAGCAAGCATAGAGCTGCAGGAAACCGGTGTCAGTAACTTTCATCAGCAGCCTTAAGGAGCCAGGGATCCATCTGAACCTCCCTATTCCACTGCAAGTCAAGAAGATTATCATCTTTATATATACCCTTGTTAAACAACTGAATTAAAGCCACTTCCTTCTTTAAGGACCTTGGAAGGACTTTAAATTATTATTATTATTATTATTATTATTATTATTATTATTATTATTATTATTTTGCTTATTGGGTATGGCGTGAAGTTCTCTTTGCACAATACTCATAGCACTTCTTACATTTCACTACTTTAAGAGTCGGCTGTTTACACACCTATTTTGCCTACTAAGCTCTGAGTTCACAGAAACAAGAAAAGGATTTCTTTCTCTTTTTACCTCCCCAAACACCTAATGGTGATTTTCACCTATTAGATTCTCAATAGTCTCTCCTCCTCATGTAACCCCTGTGTTTCCCATTATCTATCGACCGAAGAGAGGAGCCTTTATATGATTTTCTTCTTATTGGTACAATGGTGGGTTTAGGAGTTGGGAGCAAATGGTGAAGGCTCAGAAAATGAAAGAGAGCAACTCACTACATTCATATATCTCAGGTTTAGCAGTAATTGTATCAGAAAACTGCTGTTAGGTATAAGTAAGCTCTAGTTGCTTCTACAGATTCCTAAAAGAGTGCTTCTGCAATTTTACTATGCTTCAGAATCAGATTAACCAAGCATAATCCTGTGCTCTGTAGAAATTATGATTCAGTAGGTAGACCTCCATCATATGCATATTTAATAAGCTCGTCAAGTAATTGCACATTTGAAAATCACTGCCCTAAATGTTTTGTTACCATGAAAATTTCAATTTATGTTTGGGGAAATATCAGTAGACAACAATATTGGGAGAATTTTTTTAAAAAAATACAAACCAAATTCAGGTTGGCAAGTACTTGTTATTTGTGTGCTCATAGATGTAGAAGGTATGAAGAATTCAGGAGAACTACAAGAAGTACTTGCTATTCTGAAGGAATGGTCTCATTGAAGAAGAAGGACACTTCTAAAGAGTGAGACCTAACAGAATATTCTACCCCAAAGTACACTTAACTATATAAACTATTCCTTGACTGAAAAATGCTGGAGAATTCCAAAAAGAGAGACTTATGCACAAAATGTTTTGAATTTCTCTGATGCACCATATAAACTCAGTGAACGATAATTCATGAAATACATGCACATTTAGCAGACTGAACTCAAATATGGTTACCTTTATATCTAGATTCTTCCCTATTTTGCATATTATAAATATGTTGTTTCTCTTGAAACTAAACGTCAGTTTGGGGTTGTTTTTTTTTTTTTTTCCCCAGATGGTTTGACCGACTGTGTGGACCCTGATTGTTGTCAACAAAGCAACTGTTATGCAAGTCCTCTCTGTCAGGGATCACCAGATCCTCTTGACCTCATTCAGCAAAGCCAACCCCTCTTCTCTCAGCACACTTCAAGACTCTTCTATGATCGAATCAAATTTCTCATTGGCAAGGACAGTACTCATGTCATTCCCCCAGAGATCTCATTTGACAGCAGGTACATATGTATTTATTTTATTTCTTAATGAACTCTGGTCATGTTTTTCTCCAACTGTGAAAGGAAGATATCTTCTAAATACCAGGTTAATTTCTCATTCCATACAATCCATATTGTTATCTTTCTTTAGACTTCTCTAGAATGCCTAAGTTCTTTCTTACCAACTACTGAGAGAGAAATTCACTTCTAGAGATTCTGTTTCACAAAAGTTTGTGTATGGGGCTGGGGATGTGGCTCAAGCGGCAGCGCGCTCGCCTGGCATGCGTGCGGCCCGGGTTCGATCCTCAGCACCACATACAAACAAAGATGTTGTGTCCGCCCAAAACTAAAAAATAAATATTAAAATTCTCTCTCTCTCTCTTTAAAAAAAGGGTTTTTTGTGTGTATTACATGCATATAAACACCCACACAACTTTTAATGACAAAAAAGAAGGGAAGTACAATTTACAAATTTATTCTGTTGACTCCTTGAAACTCTTGAATTTGAAAAGCTAATTTTAAGTTTTGTTCCATGGTGAAAAATGTTTCTATATTAAAGGGTTGGGTGAATCTGACATCCTAATGTGAGATGCAAGACTTGTAAAAAATTGTCTTCTAGGAAAGCTCAAATGCATCAATTGTCACTAAGGACCTGAGACCAAATTCAATCTCTTAGGCAAAGAAATTTTAAAACTTGACTGAGTTATTTGACGTGCAATAACATGAATTTGCTCATTAATATTCATTGCTTCATGTTCATCAATGATATAATTTATTAATTAGTACTACATTTTGGTAATTCACTGAAGTCAACATTTCCATCTTAAAAATTTCCTCCTCTCTTCATTCTGTAAGTTGTTATGGCTTCCTAGACTATGGCAAACAGAAACATTTTGTAAAACAAGGAAAATATTTGTCTAGGAGTACATAGCTACACCCTACTCACTTAGTTGAAGCCTGATGAGCATTATCAGTGCCCAAGAATAATTTGGTCAAGTTTTTACTGATATCAGTGATATTCTAAGAATACTGAAACTCAATCTTAAGTGAGAGGAATAATAAGCTCCATAACATGGATGTGCATGCAGATGTATTAAATGACACACTGAACTCAAGTAAGGTGAGAAAGTCAGGACCTGAGAGAGAAAAGAAATAAGTCACAGACAAGTACACTTGCAGAAAATGGGATAATGAAGATATGTATGGAAATTTGAAACACTCAATTCCCTTCCCTTCAATTGTCTACTAGAACTCTTATTGAAACTAAAATATTTTTCATTATTTTTATTTTTGTGCAGTTTTGACCTTTTAGGTCTCTGACAGAAATTAAAACCCAAATGCCAATATATCACAAGAAAGGACCTTTCTGCCAGGGAATCTTGTCAAAGTTTGCCTCCTTCCAAGAGATTCAGTGAGCCTTATTTTGAAATGTTTCTCCCAGCTCATAACAACGTAGTATAACTTTCAGATGAGGTGTAGTCATAGTAATTATTTAGATAGTGAAGATTTATTTACTCTACACCAGAGGAACAAAAAGAACAAAAATCATCATTGTCCACATTTTCCTATTTAAAGTAGAGGTAAGTCATCAACGTTGTAGTTTTCTCTACACTTAAAAGACAAGTCAGTTTTTAAAAAGTGAGAGAAATAACAACAACCTCCATGACATGGAGATTCATGGAAATGTGTTAAATGACATTGAACCCAAGTAAGGGGAGGAAGTCAGAACCTGAGAGAGACAAGAGACAAGTCATTGTTACCCAGAGCAGGACATTTGAGCAATAAACTTTGAAAAGTCAGGACAAACTTAAACCCCTGCGGTTCAGCTTCATGCTTCAACAGAGCTTGCCTGCAGCTCACAGAGTGAACAAACCTATTACTTGTGGTGGTTAATGCCCTTCTCCTCCTTCTGGTTTGATTGAGTTTTCCCATTCTTTTGTAAAATGCTCCAAGTTATCATTTGGCTGTGCAAGTCACATTTAAATTCAGAGCGATGGGTCTCCTTCATCCAGTGGTCTCAGCTATTACAGATTTATCCATTCTGTCAGAATAGGTGCAGGCCTATTCAAAGGAAAGTAGTTGAAAACAAACAATCTATTTTCTCAAAAAAAAAATTATTTGGGGTATCTGTGGATAGAATAAGTCCAATTCTGATCACATATGTGAATAATAATTGTTACAATCTCTTAAATCTATATAGTACTTTTTCTTTGGATTTCTTTGATACAAGGGAGGATTCATTATTTGAATAAACACACATTGTTCTCCATGTTTGGTTCTCCTAGGTTCAAGAGCTCACAGATTGGAACAGTTTGAATTTTCAGGTTTCAATTCATTTTGTTCTATACAGATAGATCAAAATAGAGCTCCAAATCAAACATGGTTTGTGGTAGATGCTTCAAACTTTAGTTTGCAAAGGCTTCAAGCAAACATTATTTAATTTTATCCTCACAGTACCCCATGAAGTAGGCAATTGTACTAGATATATTTTATATATGAATAAACTTAGGTTCAGAGAGGTTAAATAAATTGCTCAAAATCACACAGACCGCAAATTGGCATTGTAGCAACTCCTGTAACCTTTCCACTATGCCACAGCTGCCCCTTTTTAGGTTGTCCTTAAAAAAGTCTGATGACATGGTCCAGATCTATCCCAGGTAAATGATATCTGGGTCAACAGAAGAAACTTAGAAACCAAGTGGTTTTTTTTTAAATCAAGTTCATTTTAATACACTTCAATGATATCATCTGCAAACTTTCAATCAGTGCCAATGAACTACTTTGTAGAAGACAAATTAATTATATGAAATGGGAGTTTTACTATATGTAAATTGTTAAATTGTTATATGTCAGGCCTCATACTGTGCTTTTGCATGTGCTATTTCACAAAAACTCGGTATAGCAAGCACTTTTAGTAGCTGTACTTTTTAGGCATGGAAACAAGAATTGAGATGTTAAGTAAGTGACTTGTTCAGGGAAAATCAGAGGGTCAAAGGCAGGATTTGAACCCAGACAGACAAGTGGTAAAAGTCTGGTCTATAAACTACTGTTCTGAGCCACTTTGACTACTTAAAAAGCTGGGGTGACCATCTCCAAAATGGCTTAATAACATACATTCCTGACTATGGGGTTGCTCTCCTCTGACAGATCTAGGACACTTACATGTCATAATCAGATGAACCACTTTGCTTTTTTTTTTTCTTTTGCTGTATAACTGAGAGATAGCTGGGGAGGCAGGTGAAGAAAGCATTGCCACAGGGATGATTTGCCTACTGGCAAAATATGACCCACACAACTGACTTGCTGCCTAGCACTACCACAATCAGAAACCTCTGGAACTAAAGATAGTGGCATACAGGTGACAAAGAGTTGCAAGGACACACAAATGTTAAATAACTGTTCATCCTTGTGCATCCAAGGGAAACTAAACTTTCTTATTCTGAATTTGCTGCACTGGCATGTGAGAGCACATAGAACATGTATCTTTTGTGCCCTATGATTGGTATAATGTCAGTGTGAACATGCAGCTTGCCCACGGTGAAGTCTCTAGCAAACTCAATTCGCTGTTTTTATTTTTTTAATACAATTTATCCTGTAGCCTGTGTTGCTTTCTTTTCTTCAATCTATGTGTTTTCTTCAAACATAACTACAAAGTAAACCACATATTCTATGTGCTCTAGATGACTTATTACTTTTTAATAATGTAAATAGGTGAACAGAAGCATTATTGATCTTCAGTGTCTAAGCATTTAATCACTATTAATAATGTAAAAGGTTTTTATAAATATGTAAAAACAAGAGTACATTAAACTAAACGACAGCAGTAATTTGCAAAGCCAGACATTTCACTCGCCATCACTAATGGAGAAGTACATTTAAAAAACAAAATCCTACCAGGATTAGTGCAACCACTGACAGCAAGGTCTGGCCAAACTCATTTGTCTATTTTGTAACCATGAAAGAATGATCCCCACATCAATCTACATCAAATGTCTACATCAGAGGTTGCTTAAAATCAGCCTACAGATGGCCTGACATTTAGAAATCAGGAGATCTAACATAAAAATTGGAATACATTCCTTCTCTAGAATTTTTGTCAACCCTAGGCCCATGGACATGACGTAAGTAGTCTGGAGGTGAGGGCCAGGTACCACTCAGAATTAGACATAACACGCCCCTCTAAATCACTATCCACTGTTTCCCTTATACCTGATTCACTTCACTCACTTCCACTGTCATGCCTGGCCCTGCTCTTTGAGCTTCTGACCCCTGCTCTGTACAGTTTCGATAGCTTTCCTTGGAAAGAACTCAAGTATGTATGTATGTGTGAGCATGGATGTGTGTGCATTCTGATATTTTTCCCTGAGATATAAATCTCATCATTTTTAAATATTATCATTTTTTCTTAATTTTTGAATGATTATTAATGAGTTTTTTAAAAAGATGACCAAACATGAAATAGAAATCACATTAGTGGGAAAATAGGCCTACCCTTAGTTCACAGAGTAATTTCATACACCTCATGAATAAATTGGTATATACTCTGCCTCATGAGGCTAATAAATTCCTCTGGGGCCAGGGTTCTTAATATATGGCCCACATATCATGGTGTGAATCCAGGTTCCACCACAATAACAAAAAGTGCACTTTTTATGAGAAGAATGTGTGTGTTGACAGGCATTCGATAACTGTTTATCACTTAGAGTAAGTTTTCTGAACAGTTTAAATATGTAAAACTTCACAGCAGTGCTGCTAAACAAAATTGTGGTGACTTTTCTACCCACCACTTATGGAACATCTATCCTTAGTTGAAAAGTTCTAGAATTGGGACCAAACTTAGTACAACACTAAGAACCTAAAAGCACTCTTAACAGTCTAAAAAAATTAAGAAGTTAAACAAGTTGATGACTTTCTTCTAGTTCTAACTTTTTGTGGAGTTGTTACATTTCAGTTTCTTGATTCATACTGGGATGTACATTGTTAGCTTTTAATTGTTCTCATTACTTAATATTAAGTTTTATAAGGACAAGAAAGAAGTCTGATTTGTTCTCTCATTATTTGGATATGTGTTGCTATGTTAGTCAGATTTTCATCACTATGACCAAAATACCTAACAAGGACAACTTAAAGGAAGTAAAGTTTATTTTGGCTCATAGTTTCAGAGGTCTCAGTTCATGGTCAGCCAGATCCATTGCCCTGGGCCTGAGGTAAGGCAGAAATCATGGCATAGGATGTGGCAGAGGAAATCTGTTTAGTTCATTTTAACCAGGAAGGAGAGGGAGATGGACAAGGAGAGGGGGAAGGAGAGAAAGGGAGAGGGAGAGAAAGAAAGAGAGAAAAGAAGAAGAAAAAAAAAGAAAGAGAAAGAAGAGGAGGAGGCGGGGGAAACGGAAGAAGAAGAGCAGCAGTAGCAGCCAGGGACACAATATAGTCCCCAGTGACCTACGTCCTCCAGCCATGCCCCACCTTCCTAAAATTACCACCAGTAGTCCATTCATATTATTAACCATCAAATTGTTTAATCTACAGATGAGGCTTTTATAATCCAGTCTTTTCTGCTCTGAACATTGCTTCATTGCCTAACACACAAGCTTTTGGTGGGACACTTCAGATCTAAACCATAACAGTTGCTCTATGGCAAGCTCCTCAAAGTAATATATTAAAATAATGTGTTGTTATTAAATCTCATGATTCTATGGGTCAGAAATACAGACAGAACATGGCACAATGGCTCATTTCTGCTCTATGATATTTGGATGCTCAGCTGGAATGACTCAGGTATCTGGGGACTAAAATAACTGGACAAAAGCTAGGAATCTTTTCACATACAGTCCTGTTGGCTACATGGGATTCCTATTAGCATAGTAGCAAGCCTTGAATTTGTTAGAACTCATACATGGTGGCTCAGAGCTACAAGAGTGACTGTTACAAAAGACCGGAAATGGAAGATGCCAGTCTCTTAAGTATTGTGTCTAAAAATTGTCATGGTGTCATTTGTGTCATATACTATTAGTCAAAGCAGTCAATTATCTTCCCCAGATTCAAGGGGAAGGACATACGTCCCACCTCTTGAAGAGACAAGGATCAAAGAATTTTTTACCATCTTTAATCTAGATCCTAACTAGTACCCAGCATATAACAAGTAAAAACTGAATGAAAAATTAAGTGGCTAAGTGGTTTGTTTAGTTATAGTAATTTTGAAGTGCAAGTGCTCTTCTCACATTTGCTAATGAAAAAACTCATTTTGGTTGCCGAGAACACACAGATGATATCAGGACCTTAAATAAACCAATTCCCAAATGTAGAATCAGCCTAAACGTAAGATTACATATCTCCAAATAGCACAAGAACTAAATTCATAAAAGATGAAGTTATTATGTAACAGTGCCAAAGTGATGACTTTTTTTTTAAACTTAAAAGACCTTCCACCACTGTCATAGCCTGCCAATAACTGATATCATTTATGATTTTGTATAAGCATCTACCTTCAATGGGATATATAATCAAAATGTAGTACCAAGAATAAATTAGGAAATAAGGAGCATTATTAAAAAGTCAGTAGGAAGACTACTGTCAGTTGACTCAATTTGGTATGCATCATTATTGTTTCTCACTAGAAAACCAAAGAGAAGTGCCACCAAGCAATTTGAAGTACTACAGATGCCTTAAGTATGGAATTCCTGGCAAACTCCACTTATCCAAGCTCTTCTCTTCTTTTACTACACCCCACTCAATAATAAAATCTTGATTCTTGCTCCTGATTAGTCATAATACCTGGTAATAGCCATAATTGCTTATCATAACTTGTTTAATAAAACATGCTTTTCTGCACTTGGTTGAGCTGGGAATAAATACAATTTGAAATTCCGTGAATAACAAAACAAGTTATTGACCCAAGACTGAGGTCAAAGGAAGCTTGCAGGAAGGTGGTCATTTCTGTAGAAGCTGTTTATTGTGAATAAATACTAAGAATTAAGAATAACTATACTTGAAAAATACTAATTATAGACTTAAGTATATTTTTATCAAAATTTTAGTACTTCCAGAGTAACTGATGATTTCATAAGTCCTCAGAAGGAGATAACAGAGATATCAGACTCCTCTGCCATTCTTAATGTAATATTGTACCCTGATATCAATTTATTTTTCAAAAGAGTGATGAGGATATGTATTCATTCATTCATTTAAGAAATATTTCTTTAGAGCCTACTCTGTACCAAGAATTATGTGGATGAAGATAAACAAATGAAACACAATCCCCTTTTCACAGAATTTACATTCTAGTGAAAGAGGCAGTGAAACGTCAATATTTGATCATTGCACATTATGCATATATATATATTATATATATATATATATATATATATATATATATACATACAAATCACCATACTGTACAACATAAACATGTACAAATGTTATCTCAGTTAAAATGAAAATAAGAAAAATACATAAATAATTAAAATACTTGCACGTGAAATAAGTTCAGTGAACCTGGGACAGAATGTAAAGAAAGCAATGAGCCTGGCACAGGCTGGACAGGAATTTCAGGGAATGATGGAGACCACATGACTTAAAAAAACAGGTTTTTAAAGAAGCTTGAAGTTCATTAACTCAGAGGATCTCAAATTCAACTGATTTGTTGGGGTACACATGTACCCTAAATTGATGCAAGATAAGAGGTATTCTAGCAAATAAGACAAAGTCATTAAACAGTAACAGAAATGAAGCTAACCTGGATATTTTCAGCTATAACATAGAAATGGAAATAATTTATTCAGGTGAGCACAAAGAGCTATTAAAATTGATACACACAGGAGGCTATTGATGACTTGCAAGAAAAATACAAAGCTTATTTAGGCAGGGAACAGCTTAACTATGCACAAGTAGTTTCATCCTTTGACATTTAAAGCTATATTTTTTTCTACAATTTAAAGTGTTTGTATCAAAAAATTCTGGAAGAAAACAGATCAATCATCAAAAAAATTTCCATTTAGCACAATAAAGCATTCCTATTAACTATGCTTTGGATTCATTTTATAGTAACAGATTCTGTAGTTTGAAGATAATCTATATTAGAGAAGACTGATAATCGTCTCACTCTTGAGATTTATGTATATTAGAATGTTTTTGGTTTTTTCTTTTCTTCATTCAGTGATAGGTACTCTACTAGGCTCTGACCTCTCTTCATTATAATGAAGATCACAGACAATAATGAAAAATGTAAATATCAGGAAGGTATAAGTACTGTCAAATGAGATAAAGGAAATTTAGGGACAGAGAATGACCATTATAGACAGAGTGGTTCAGAGAAGCTACTCTGTGGGTGTAACACTAGGGCAGACCCTCATAGTATTCATCTATATGCTAGGTGATTTGGGCATGAATATTTTTTACCACCTGGACCCATATAAAATAGATTTTCACACAAGCAAGAGCCTGACATTGACATTTAGGAGTCTATTGAATTAAGATTCTGTGCCATTATGTGCAATAGGAAGGTAAAACAAATCTTTCTCAAGAAATTACTACCTATTGTTACTGTACTAGGATTTATTGATAAATGCTTGGAGTGCCTGCCCATCCAGAGAATTTGAATAACTCAGTCAAACTGGATATGCCTTAGAAAAAGAACTCAACAATAGCTCTAGACCGTTTCATCATGAAAGGGGAAAAAAAATAGCAGTTCTTCAACGATTACTTAAACCTAGAAAAAATCCAATATTTAGAAACCACTTACTGATTTGAAGTTATAAACAAAGAAAAAAGACAGCCTAAATCTTAGAATATTTAAAAGGAAACACAATGTTGTTACAGTATTTAAGCATTCACAAAATTAGTATTCATAGTTTTGTGTATCTATGAGTAACCCCCGAAGATCCATAACATAATCATCCATAATTTTGCTGAGGTACACATTTGGAACCATATGCATTTTGTTTAACTTTTTCATGAATCTGTTTGTTAAAGAACTCTAAGTCTATTTGCTAATAGCAGGTTTTTGTGTATTTTTAATCTAGGAACATGAAAAACATTATACCAGGTACACAACTGAGAGTAGATAAACACACAAAGCAACAATTGCCGAATAAATTAAATAGACTAAGGACTGGAGGAAGCCCTTCACAGAGCATCAACATACTCAAATCTACTTTCTAGTCACCTTTTTTTTTCTAAAAAGAGACACCACACATAACCTGCTCAAATTTGGGAAAGGTATCCAAGCATGGTTTGGCTTGGACATATTTCCTTGTGTTCTGCTTTGTCATTGCACCTTGCTTTCCCTGAGCAACCTCCTTTCTTTATAGCTTCTGCAGTTGTTGTCCTAAGTGGGGAGAAAAGTTGTTGATAGTTGCTAATAAAGCACTTTGATCTCGTTTATGTGAAAGGTGTTACTCGTGTGAAAACAGGATCTCCTGATTTTCAGACAATGATTTTGTCTAATGCTATAATTCATGAAACACATGTTCAAGACACATTTTTAAAATTACAAAGTGCTGAAGGTTCCCAGATTTATAGTGTTGGCTAGCTTCCGAAATCAGCAGTCAACACCTAAAGGTACCAAAAAGAAAGAATGTGCAACTTTCACTTCTTTGCAAATGCTCTTAGAAAAAAGTCTGAAAAGAAACCAGAAAGTAAGTCTTCAAAATGTTATTCAATCTGATTATTTATGATATTTTGAAACTTAGATATTTTGAGATGCTTAATAATTAGTAATACCAGTAGCTATCTACAACTTACCTCAGTGTGATAGTTATTTTCTAATATTTTATCTTTCCCACTTTCTGCTCAATTAAAATCAAAAGTCAAAAGGCTCAAATCCTTATTACCTACTTTTCAGCCACGATACGTGTTTGCAGTGACTCTAGCTAATTAAATCATCTCATCTTGTCCCTAGAGAGGGAAGAACCAGTGCAAGTTTGGGGATAAAGAATGAATAGCGTTCTGTAGTTCCTTTCCACTACACACCCTGCACAAAGAAAGTGCTCAGCAGTTGGTAGATTTCTGTAGGTAATGATTTCCTAGGGATATCACCATGTTTGTAGGTGAGCACTTTTAATTTTAGCCACATTATTTACATCTTGACAGAAAGATCTGAAGTACAGCTCAGGCTCTTTGGAGTCCAGATCAAGAGACCTCCACCACTCCACCACTTATTACTGTAACAACATTGTGCTTCCTTTTAAATATTCTAAGTTATAGGCTGTCTTTATCTTTTCTTTGTTTATAACTTCAAATCAGTAAGTGGTTTCTAAATAATGGATTTTTCTAGGTTTAAGTAATTGTTAAAGACCTTGTTATCTTGAGTTTCTTTTTAATCCTAAATAAGTTTCTTCATATTTAAAACAGACCTAACAGTTGTTCCCACTCAGGGTTATATGGACATTAAGTGAAATAAAGTAAGGAAAGTGTCTTGCATAGTAGCTGGCTCATAGTAAGTATGTAATGTTTTTTAAAAAATATTTATTTATTTTAGTTGTAATTGGACACAATACCTTTATTTTAATGATTTTATATGTGGTGCTGAGGATTGAACCCAGGGCCCCGCATGTGCTAGGCAAGCACTCTACCACTGAGCCACCACCCAGCCCTGTAATGTTTTATGTATACAATTACATCATAATTATCAGCATTCAGAAAATAATTTTCAGGATTAGAAAACAATTTGGAAGGTTCAGTTGTAAATATGGTCATTTCACTGGGTAATTTATGATATCTTTGTGTGGTGATAGAGGATAGAAATAAAGTGTGATAGTTATTTTCTAATATTTTATCTTATTCCCATTTTACATAAGGAACAAAGGAAGCTGAGAGTAATTATGTTTTGTAGGAAAAGTAAGAGTGGTGATGCTAGCAAGACAGAGCTAGAACACAGTGGCTACAGCTAGGCCAAACATTTTTCTCATGGCAGAAAAAATAATTCATGCTCAGGAAATAGCCAACAAGAAGGACCTGGCCTATATTTAATGACTCTCCATTATTTGAAAGGCAGATCAACAGAGAAGTGTCAGGAGAGGTTAATGAGGTTAACAAAACCTCATAAAGCTGATTACAAAGATAAACCAATTGAGTAATGTGTAGAACAAGCAAAACACACAAAAAAAATTAACTTCAGACTATTCAAGAGTTGCAAGGGCTTACAGGACAAATATTTCAGATTCAAATTCTGGACAAAAGTAATCATGTGTCTAAATGAAGCAAACTGGCACTTATGCAGTCCTGAAAATGTGACTGTGTCGTCAGTTTTCTTATTGCTTCAAAACACTTGATCTTTTTCCCATTACTTTGGGGATCTCAGGCATCCAAAGCAAGCCTACTTTTGACAAGCAATTACCAGGGCAGATGGGAAAATAGCCACCCTACCTCAGGGTGAGTGCCCCCATTTTGTTTTACTTGAAACATCACTAGCCATGAGGAAAATAATTCTGCTTAAAAAGCTATCTGCATTTTCAATAGCACCACCTTTCCCTGAGCCCTAGAATGTTGATGGATAATGCTCCCAGCTGCTTTTAGTGTTACCTATTTGTAGGTGTTATTTATTTGGGCTAGTGATCAAAGGAGTAGGATTAAATCAGCCTGCTATATTTAAGTAAAAACTAATGAGATTTTGTTGGGTTTGCATATGAACTTTCACTGCATTCACATTTTTAGAACATGAAAAGTAGTTCATGCTAGAACATTAGGTGTTTTCATGGTGCTGCACCAGCTTAGATAATGTGTATAAAAAACAGCATGTGTTCTGTGGGAACCCCTCCCAAAATATGGGTATTAGAAACCTCAAATATATTTAAATTATAAAATACCAATTAGTAATTTTGTGATGATATATAAAGACATAATGAAGTTAGTGTGCATAAATTAAGCATTTGAGGAGAGCTATTCATTCATTTCTCCCAATAACACAGGTGCTATTTAATTCCCTGAAGTAGTCAATTATCAAACAAAACTCTCATGATGAGATTGTCATAATATAAAATCCAGAATGTTGGCTTCTAATAAATGAACTGGTAAGGCATCTGTCACACTGGAGCCTCAAAGTAGTCCCTGAAACCCTGAAAGAAGTGCCATGAGAATGGGTTGCAAGTACATTATAACTTTATTCAAAAATAAAATTTGAGTTGAAATCCTATGAATCTTTCTTAAGCCCATGTCAAAGAAAACCACACAGTCCTTATCATAGAGTGACTAATAGGAAAGACAGATCTATAACTGTCATCCAAGATAGGCTGTGACAAGTGTAATAACATGGGTACAAGCACTGTATAATGAGAATAATAGGAGTGAGGGAGAAATTGGCGTTTTTCAGGACAGATAAATTGGGTTAAAACATATTTCCATTTCATGATCTCTGGATTTGAAGGGTCCCCACAGTTCATTTTATAGTTCAGCCAGCACTTTGTGGTGACAGTTTTACTATGGCTCCCCAAATTACAGTTGTTGCAAACCTTTTTCCAAAGGTTAATGTGGAGGAGTTAAAATTCATGTCACAGATTTTGTATGGTAAGATTGTGAATCAGTTGTTGATTTGCCTTCCTTTATGTGGTTTATGCTTCCTGCCTTCTTCCCCAGGAGTTCATACACCTTAATTGGCTGATTATGCTATGATCTTGCGTTTACTAAAGCAGTGATTCTCAAAGTTTGGCCTTTAGACCAGCAGGATCAACATCATTTAGGAACTTGTTAGAAATGCAAATTCTCAAGTCCTATACCAGACCTATTGCATTAGAAACTCTGGGGATAAGGCCCAACAATCTGCATGTTAACAAGCCCTCCAGGGAATTCTGGCACATGGCCCACAGGATCAAGCTTGAGAATCACTGGTCTGTAGGAAAGATTACCAAGAAGGACTGTCAGAGTCCCACAATGGCACTTTAAAGAATAGGCCCTTTTAGTCATTACATGAGGACACTGGATAATAGAAACATCATAAGCCTTTTGTCCTAACCATCAGGGTCCCTAGAAGCAGTGCCTAAACCCAAATGATACAATCAATGACTGTGGGATTTAAGTTATAATAAGCCCAGGGAGCAACTCTCCAACCACATCTCATATACAGTAGGTTTCTGTCCCTTGAAGAATCAAGCCAACTGACAGCTCCTCAAGGAATATAAAGGGCAGGATTCAAACACTAGAGAGCAGAGAATTCTTATGGCTTCTCCCAGCCCAGGCCTTCTCAATGCTATCTCTTGACCAGAGCTGTCAGCTTTTGAAAAGGATTTCATCTGTTCCTATGGAGAAAACAGCCTAACCTGCCCACCTGCTGCTAGGTCCCCTGCTGGCTAGGTCCTTGATTTTGAATGTTACCCTTCAAAAGTAGCTTATGTTCATGTTTTCAACAAAGCAAATAGCTGTAACTTCCCTAGCCCTGAGCCTCATTTTCCTTACGAAAGATTCTAATCAGAAATACAATGCAGTAAATTACATCTTCTTTCAGCAATTTAGTTTTCAGCCTTGTTTTCAAACCAACTTTTGTGCTTCAGGTTAAAGTTGTTGCCTGAGGTGTTGAATGAATATTGGAAATTTGACATAGAATACAAAAGACAACAAATAAGGGAAAAGGAGAATGGAACCAAGAGTTGATTGAAGGCTAGGGATAATTTGACCATACCTTGAAAATAGCAAATACAGAATGAATTAGACCTTTTGCATCAGGGCTGTCTAACAAGCAGCTTGTTAGTTAAATAAGGCTCTCAGTAAAGTGCATTCTGACTTGCATTTCTCAAGTTGCCCTATTCTTCATACCAAGTTCCAAAGACTTGGAAGATTCAGCGTTTAGTTAAAGTGGAGAAGCAATTCCTTTGGGGTACTGCTTTAGCATAGTGACAGCAGGTAGACAGTTTAGCAGCAGCCTGTATTCTCCACAGAATAGGGAAACAGACACTTGTGAGGGATGATCTTCCCCACACATGGTTTTTAAGTCACATTGGACATGCCCATCTAAGTTCAAGTTATTTTGCTATGACCAACAATATTAGGGAGAAGTTCTTGTTTTTAAAGGTTCAAGGAAGCAAAGCATCCCATCCATGTCTGTGAATCAAAGGAGAGCTCCAGGCAAAGAAGAAAAGCATGCAATGTGGGCACACATGTGTACATGTGTGCACACACATGAACACACACATACATACATACATACATACATACAACACAAAAGACAGTTACAGCTGGGCATGGTGGCGCACTCCTGTAATCCCAGCAGTTTGTGGGGCTGACGCAGGAGGATTGCAAGTTCAAAGCCAGCCTCAGCAAAAGTGCTATGCTAAGCAATTCAGTAAAACCCTGTCTATAAATAAAATACAAAATAGGGCTGGAATTTCCCTTAACTCTCACTTTCCCTCCCGCCTATCATCCCTGTTTAATGTTATTCTTCTTCTCCAGCTCTTCGTCTCTACCCTGTCCTTGGTTACTCCCCTTATATCAAAGAAGACATTTGACATTTGTTTTTTAAGGATTGGCTAGCTTCACTTAGCATAATCTATGGGAGTTCATAACCCACTTGAATCAATCTGTGAAATATGGTATAATAAGAACTATGTAATGTTTTGAACAACCAACAATAAAATAATTAAAAAAAAAAGAAAAAGAAAAAAAAATAGGGCTGGGAATGTAGCTAAGGGGTCGAGTGCCCCTGGGTTCAATCCCCAGTAACACCCCCCCTCAAAAAAAAGGCAATTAAAGTGGACAGATACCTGCTGTACAAATGTGTTTGCCCATCCTCATGGCAGTCTAGACAGCAGCTCCTGTCATCTGACTTGAAAGATTCTGAAGATTTCTCTATATTATTGAATTGAAAAAGCCTCAGAAAAACATGGGCCCTTGAATAGGATTCAGATTGTGTTAGTTTTGATGTGGCAAAACTTTAAGAGTTCAATATGTTTTTGAGATAGGCAATGGATGGGCCAAGTCAGACTGTTTAATTTAGATATGATGCAAGGAAGCAGGGACTCTCCAGAATAGGAAATTGGGAGGCATGCCAATGGGGATAAAGAAAAACACAGGAATCAGAATTGTGGTACTACCAAAGACAGACCCCTGCCATATACACCTCACTATTCAGCTAGGGTTTGTCCGTATTATAGAGGTTTCCCTGGATCTGAGAAGGATAATTAGAACAGGTTGTATAAATGGGAAGAAATTACATTTAATGCTGGTGTGAATCAGAAAACACAAGCTAGAGACATAGCTACTTGTCCACAATTAGGAAGAAAATTGAGTTTAGAAGCTGGAAGTTCATAAAATGGTGGTTGAGCTGAACAAAGTGGCATAACATACCATATTAAGCAAGAATACATACAAATTCTCCCTACGGATCATTTGGAGTTGGTATAGCCCCAGGAAGTGAGTAGACTCAAGAGCTTTCTTTTTGAGATAGAGTTTGCCTGAGAAGTAAATTTTCCCCTGGGTTTCTACATGGAGTGTCAGTCAAAATTATTGCAAATTAACAAGAATACTTTAATACTGTCCCCAAATTTAGACAATTTATACTGACATTGGATGACTGATTTTGGTCAAAGATTACAGTAAGAACTAGTAATCCAGGAATGAAAAGAGCTAAGAGTTATTCTTGTGAAAAATGGATGACATGGAATGTGTAAATAATGGGAGCAAATGCAGCAAGATACAAGGAATCTTAGAACATTTAAAGTCTAATACATTACAAAGAGAGTTCAATACTGATAAATGTGGAATAATAAGTTTTATGGGGCTTTATCATATGCTGTAAGTTAATGTGGATCATAAAATATGAGGAATAAAAAAGTAGGGGAGTTGAAAGACAAGTATGTGCACATTATTTATGAATTATGAAGAGTGAAATGAATGAAAAGAAGAGCAGGTAGACAATGTCTTGAATAATGATGACTTTGATGAGTCATTATCACACAAATCTCTATGCTTCATAAAATATGAGGAATATTAAGGAGCAGAAGAGTCAAAAGACAAGTCTACTCAGAGTGAGATACGGAATGAAGGAAGAGAAGAATACAAGGGAAATGCACAGAATAATGATGACTTTTATGAGCCTTTCACTCACCAGCCTGGATCCTTCATAAATATAAGCCATATAGAAAATAAAAAAGCAGCAAAACGAAGAGACAGATCTGTGTCTGTCATAAAATACGAGGAAATAATGCCAACTAGGCTTGACAAAATAAAAACAAAAATAATTGAACCTACTACAGCTGTGGAAAGACACAATGTCTAGATTAATGTGAACAAATAAAATGAGCAAGTGTAGAATTGTCTTGCCAATAGGGAATCAGCAAGCACCTAGGTAGGTGTTACTATCGCAAAGTCCACCTTGTTAGCTAGTAGCGAGGTTTGGCAAGTTCATAACCAATCCCTGCCAAACCCCCAAAACCACCATAGAGACAAAGCTACTTGTCCACAATTAGGAAGAAAATTGAGTTTAGAAGCTGGGAGTTCATAAAATGGCAGTTGAGCTGAACAAAGTGGCATAACATACCATATTAAGCAAGAATACATACAAATTCTCCCTACGGATTGGGGTTCAGGAAACAATGTTTAATTTTTAAATGATTTGGCCTTCCAAACACACAGTTTCTTCTCAGTCTCTCCAAATCTAGTCCCTGTGTAGTTCATAGGAGATTTTCACAGCTTATTTCCACTTAATATATATCCCTCTTGTCCAATATTGCTTTGTAAACACCTCTACAAGTTTACTATATAAAACCAGAAATGTGGGGCTTGTGTTGTAGTTCAGTGGTAGAGCACTCACCTAGCATATGCAGGGCCCCAGGTTCAATCCTCAACACCACATAAAAAGAAATAAATAAAATAAAGGCATTATGTCCAACTACACCTAAAAAATAAATTAAAAAAACAGAAATGTCCTTTATTTTTATTTCTTCTCACATTGAACTTGGAAACTGGGATCAAATTTGTCAGGATTAGTTCAAATACTAAAACTCGAGGACTTCAAATATCTTTGCTATTAGAACAAATGGGATTTCAAAATGATACAGAGATTGGAAAAATCAAACATGGAAATAAAGCAAGTGTCCATATGCCATTTACATGCCATTCAGAACCATGATTTGCATAATTCATGGGAAGAAGAAAGCCACTGATCTATATCATTAAACAAGGAATGTTGGTCTGAGAGCTCAGATATATACACAAACACTAATAGCAACAATTATACTAGCTTACCTTTGTGTAATACTTAATGGTTTATAATTTGTGCTAGGGAAAAGCCTTAGGTAATTCAGGATAAATCCTATTAGCATAATTTATAACCAATTCCTCTGATTGCAGTAGAACTTAGTAATGAGGTTTATCGGCTGAAATATATAAAACAGACTTTGTTAACTGTCTTTTGCTTATTTGGAGGAGTTTTGGTTTTTCTGCTTTGTTTTGTTTTTCCTCAAGTGATCCTTGTGTCCTTGAGCCTTTAAATACTTCCCTTGGCTTGCTGATTCTGTTAGATAAATATATAATCCCAGGGTGAAATTATTAGCATTATTCTGGAAAGCCATGTTGGCCAAAATAACATGACCCCTTTTAATCCAAGATTGAGCTGCCCAGGATACCCCAAATCCCAGTTGGAGAAAAAAATGACATTTGTGCCCTAGAAAAAAACATTGACCTTGTTCAACCTTCCTCAACCCTGCCAACTCCAACTATAAAATGCATAGCCAAGAGCTAAGAGCTGCCAAGACTAGGATTGGACTCTAGTAAAAAAGCTATCTCCTCCCCCACCCCAAATAATGGTAGACCAGTGAAAAATCTTTGCTTGGAATTTGTCCCAGGGCCCTCTTCTTAACTGCCAGACTCCAGGAATTTGCTACAGCTTGTCAGCCAGGCCAGAGTTGAAAGTAATGGACATTTTAGTGGACTGTCCCTGAGGAACAGCCCTATTTCAGGGTTAGGTTAATGGAATCCCGTTCTTTGGCAAGGATGAAACTCATTTGCTTAAAGAGGAAATGCCCTGATATATTTTATTAAATTGGGCAACAATAATAGGATATCATGGTCAGGATTTTGTCTCTTTTGAAGGCTTTAATTTAAGGTTCACCACCTATGTTTGTTTGGTTGTGTTTTTTTTTTTTCCCAGACAAAGTTATGTGGCAGTGTGCATCATGAATATTAAAAATTTTCATACCTTTGTATGTAAATGCACAGAAAATGCACATAACAAATTGATACTACCTATTTACTGGTGAAAACACTAGAACAAGGAAGTGGGGGAGAGGTGGTCAATAGGACTTTTGTCATATTTATAATGTATTTATGTATTAACTAATGTAATTAATTTTGATTTTGATGAAAAGAAAGTGTCCTTCCACAACTAGGGCTCTTTCCCAAAGAAATAAGAAATTCCATGTAGAAAAAAATAAGAAACAACTAAACATCCTAAAACAATGGGTGAGATAAACATGTTTTGAGGTACCATTTTAAAGGTACATTATATAATAACAAAATTGTATATTGATGAACTTCTAATTACATTGGTTGATGTTGCTAACCATTCAGAGATCTACCTTTTCTATGATCCCAACTTTGATGGCTAAAAAAAGGTACACATAACCTCCTCAAAATGTTATTAGTACTTATTACTGATTGGCAAAATTATTGGTTTTCTTGGTTTTACTTGACTGTTTTCAAAAGTTTCAATATCTTGGCTTCTAGATTTAGCTTTAATGTGCTTCGTTATTTGCCTTTGGTCTTGTGTTTCAGGCGTGCCTGTGTGATTCGAGGCCAAGTGGTGGCTGTAGATGGAACCCCTCTTGTGGGGGTGAATGTCAGCTTCTTGCACCACAGTGATTATGGGTTTACCATCAGCCGGCAGGATGGAAGGTATGACATTATTGCTTCTGACCATTGTGGGAACCAAGTACTGACTTCTGCCCATGAGTAAATGCAGGGCTGAAGATGATACAATGGTAGTAAGCCCATCTCCCATTTATATCTAAAGAAGTCATTGGTAATATTTATTTCCTCCATATCTCTTTGTAAGTCAAACCAAACTGCTCTTCTAACTTTTCATGGTTATTCTCAAGTTTTCTTGAAACTCAGGCTATGTGAAAACTTTTTTATCTGTAATCTATTTCCATTTATAATTCCAACTTAAGTTCAGTGACTTGATGGAGATAATAAATAGGGAACTGAGAACACTCTGGCTAGTCTTCCAAAATAGGCCCAAAATATTTCAGAAATAAACATGTCCAAAAAGTTTCTTCTAAAAGTTCAAAATTTAGCCATACTAAAAGGATTTTTTTCCATGATCTTAAACTTTTTATGAAAAAGTTATAGATTTACAAGAAGCTGCAAAAGTAGTACATAGAGGTCCCACATACCCTTTGACTAGTTTTTTCAAAAGTTAAAAGGATTTTTTAATGTGTCCTATTTGCCTAGTGACTGCAACTGATTGACAAGCATGGCCAGCCTATATAACTGTAATGAGTTAAACTTGATCATAAACCAGCCAATGACTCTCTAAGGGCTTCTCTAGGTTCTCTGAGACCTGGGAAGTGAGACCTCCAAGTAAAACATTTCTTCCTGGAAAATGATTTACTCACAAAAACATTTTTGTTGCTGTCATGTAGATAGACACTTATTCAGAATATTTGAGTCAATAGGCCATGTGTCCATCTTGAAGGTACCTATTTATAACTCCAGGGAATATTGTAATAATGGTCTTGAGGTTCCCTGTTCTCCAGGTGGCTACCATTAAAGTGTCCTACTTATAACAAGGCACTTTAGTACTTATAAAAAAGACCTGATGGCTAGGAACTTTATCACAATATGAGAGACTATCTCATATTAAGAACCCATAGTCATACCTTATTAGTTCTAACCATTTCAGAAATGCTAATTTTTCAGCTTGGGCTGCACTGAATTTACTTTTTCAATTGCCTGTCAAGAAAGTGCTTATAAAAAATTAGTTAAAGAAAATAAGGAAGTTTTAACCTACTTAAGAAAACAAACCATTTTTAAATAATTTAGTGAATTATTTGAATGTAAATTGCATTGCTAATAGTAACTAGCCATCTATTCATTATAACAAGCTCAGCAAAACCACTTTGGTAGCAGATAGTACTACACACACACACACACACACACACACACACACACTATATTTCCTGTCAAATATTCGATAATTGGGACTCTTCATAAATTCAAATGGACCTTTCTCCCAATTAGATTGAATGATGGGATTTTGTAGTTCACTTACTGGTAACTGGTACACAAAACTAGCCTCTCCCTCGTGAGCATCTTTAATCATCTGGCATAAAATGAGAAATAGATTACTTTTATAATAGAATATGCTCTCTAACACATTTGACTTCTCATGACTTTAGTTTTTTGTTTTGTTTTGTTTTGCTTTTTTAAGCTTAGATACAAAGGTTTTAGTGAATTATTTGATATTTACAAAAGGATCTTAATGTCCAAAAAAAATAAAAATTTGTTTTCAGATTACAGAGAATATTAAAAGGGTAATTTTGTTGTTATTTTTGTGTTTTTATTTTTAAGTTAAATGTCAAGACCCTCCTCTGCTGAGCTGTCTGTGAGAACTAGGTTTATGTAGATGACAGCTACTAGCCAGAGTCCCCTGTGGCAATAACTCTCCTCTCAGGCACAATAAAGGGTGTAAGTGTTCAAAAAATGTACCCCAAATGCCAACCAGATTGTGCCACTGTCAGTTCTTGAATATAAAATGACAGCATGATGAAAGTTTCCATTTATATGTCTCTGCTTATTACTACCTCAGATTAAGTACACTTCAAAAATAGAAAATCATAAGGAAAATATACCCGAGGGTGAAAGATTTTAGAAAGGCTGAGGTTAGCATTTTGATACCTAGTAGAGACAGTATGATATGTGAAATGCTGAAAGAGGCCTCTATCTCCCAATATCAAGCCCACCAATCTGCTGCAGTGATGACACTGCATTGGGTTAAGCTGTTGGCTTTTTCAAAGTCCACCTTAAATGCAAATATCTTGTGTGGGATATAGAACTACTTACCCCATTATCAACACCTTACTAATTGACAGCTTCCCTGGGAGAACTAGAAAATATATATATTTCACACATACACTGACACATTCTTGTATATATGTCATGAAAACAAAATGAAGAAGATAAAACAAAAAGATGGATGGTAGTAGAAGACTGAGCCATTTGAAAGTATAAAGAACAGAAATTCAGATAGAGAGGGACCAGCAGAGCAGAAAAAAACAAGTCTGAAATAAGAACATTTATGAGTGTCTCCTATGTGACATATACTTTCATTAATGTCCTTCTATCTTCATCCTCACAACCCTATGAAGTCAACATTATTTTTGTCTGCCCTATTTGGCAAATGAGAAAACATCTCCATATTAACACAGCTAATAAGGGTAGAGACCAAGATTTGAACCCAGGTAATCTGGATTGTATCTACAATGATTTACCAACGTCCATCTGAGATATAACAACTGGTACTCAATAAAGTGCTGAAAGGTAACTGTTCATAAATAGTTCAGTTAATGATAATCAAAATAGGTGAAGTGATGGCTTTCTTAAAAAGTTGCTTGAGAAACATTAAATGTCTCAAGAACTTTGTTCAAAAGACTGGAAGACAAAGAGAGTGTTCCCTCTGATTGCCCTCAAGATAAAAGTTTGTTAATTTAGGGGTACCATAAGGCATTGAATAGGCTTCAACCATCTTCCATCCATGGATAAGACTAATTTTACATATTATGGACTGACAACAATATGCAAACAAATACTCTCCCTTGGGTCTTTTATATCCACTCTCCTATGACTTAGAAACCTGTTTCTTTAATGATCCATGCAAATGGAGAGGATTTATGGTAGGAGAAATCCCAAAGAATTAATCATTCAGAGAGCATTCTATTTGGTCTATTTAGCATTGTAATGGTTTAGATAGATTTTTTTGGCCATAGATCCTGCTTCTACCTTCATGTCCACTAATGAGTAAGTTGGACAGTATGTACTATGTATAACAGCTAGGTGGGAAGAAAATAAGTATATCAGGGCTTTCCAGGGAAATATATATATGTGTGTATGTATGTATTATATATATATATATAGAGAGAGAGAGAGCGGTAAGAGGAGATTTCAAGGAATTGGTTTACTTGATTGTGGGACTGGCAAAGCTATAGAGCAGGATGGCAGAATGAAAACCCTCAGAAAGGAGGTGAAACATCAGTCTTGAGGCAGAATTTCTTCTCCCTCATAGAAATATCAGTTATATAACTGATTGGATGAGACCCACCCACGTTATCAAGAACAATCTCCTTAACAGTCAACTTTAAGATATGAACCACATCTATAAACCACATTTACTGCACCACCTAGTTTGGTGTTTGGTTGAATAACTTGATACTATAACCTAGCCAAGTTGATACATAAAAGTGTTGTCATATGAAACCTAGATGAAGTTCTAAGAATTTAAAAATCAAATATGTTCATGGAGATAATCAAGAGTAGGCCTAGGGGCTGGGGTTATAGCTCTGTGGTAGAGCACTTGCCTAGTACATATAAGGCACAGGGTTCGATTCTCAACACCACATAAAAAAGAAATAAACAAAATAAAGATATTGTTTCCATTTACAACTAAAAATATTTTTTAAAGATTTGGCCTATTGTTCAACTACAAGAAAAGAAAATAAATGGTAAATTTAGTAGGGCATATGATTTTTTTTTGTAAGCACAATTTTTTTTATTGTTGGTTGTTCAAAACATTACATAGCATATGATTTAATTTGAGAAAGTCAACATTGGTTGAGTCCTTACTATATGCTTGAACCTAAGTCTTATCTCATTTATTTATTTGTAGTAGTATCTAAGAGATATACCACATTGCTTCTATTTTATTAATAAGAAAACTTGGGTTGTGGCTCAGTGGTAGAGCACTTGCCTTGCATGTGTGAGGTACAGGTTTGATTCTCAGCATCAAATATAAATAAATGAATAAAATAAAGGTCCGTAAACATCTAAAAGAAATTTTAAAAATAGAAAGAAAACTGCAGTTTATGGAGGTTAAATAATTAATCCAAAGACACAAAGTTAATATGATAGAGCTGATATTTGAACTCTGATATATATGAAGCCAAATAATACATGATGCCCACAAAATAAATGACTGCCCAGCCTGGTTAATCTTTCTACAAGTAGAGAATAATTCTCAGATACGGATGTTCTTGTTTGAATAGTTTAGTTTTGTGTTTGTGTTTGGTTTTTTGTTTTTAAATAAATAAACCCTTTAGTTTTAAGAAGTCAAGAGTGAATGTTTGGGCAAAGCCAATAAACTTGCCCAAGGACACAATTAAATCTATGTAGAAGGTGAACTAAAGGAAAGTCTTCCTGACAAGCAGTGTTGGATTTTCCCCACTACACTTGTCTTAAACTGCTCCCTTATTATAATGAATTCAGCTTCTCTGTCTTAAACAATAAGCCATTTGGTTTTTCTTTTTTAGTTCAAACCTAGATTGTTTTCTGAAGCTAACGCATTTCTTGAAATCCTCTTTTTGGAAACTGCCTTAATATTGCAGCTACTTCACTGAAAAAGCAACAATAAAAAATACAGTGTTATCCATCCTTTGTTACTGTCCATTTATCTTTTACCTGGAAGATTTCTGCAACAAGAGATGATGTGTAATACTATAATAAATATAATAAATGTCATAGAAAGGGAGTGATGAGATGTCCATAATTAAGTCTGATTCCCTATTAGGGCTTTTTATCATTGAAGAAGTGTTTTACTGAAAGATCTTTTTTAATGCAGGGAAATGCTTACATCGCTCTCCTGTGGATTTACGTTGCTTTGAATTTTAAGGAGCATCATATTGCCCTTTATCCATTTTTAAGATATAATGATAATAATTTATCATTATCTTACTTTCATATAGTATTTTATCTTTTTGAATGCTCTCAAGTACATTATCTCAAAGACATCATTATACTTAAAAGAGAAGGAAGGTAGAACCATCTAGTGTAGAATGAACTAAAATCTGAGTCTTTTATGCTCCAATACAATAGTCTTGTCAGAGACCACATCTACAAATGGACAGAGATGGCTTACAGGAGAGGTAGACTTGCTTTGTCAGTTACAGAAAGAGTCGTTGGCAGAGATAAGCAGGGTCCATTATAGGCTGTCTTACAAAAGGAAGCTTAGAGTCATACTGGAGCAAACCAGAAATCCTAAATATGGGATTCAGGGATTCAGGCAGAATAGAAAGCCAAAGGGGGTTGTCAGATGTGGCTGGTTCATGCATGCTATAGTTCAAGCAAATTTCACTAAATAATTTTCCTCTGCTGGTGTCTTTCTCCAAAAGTTATCTCAAAGACACTGTCTGGTTTCTGACACCACGTTTGTGACCCTGAACAAGATATTTAACCTTTTGCCTCTTTACTTTTCTTATGTTCATTATAATTTTTTTGAGGATGAATAATACATTCTATTAAAGATGCTGCTGAATATTAAATGGTCATCTTTCTGTTAATTTTAGCACAAGGGAGAGCAGCAATGTCAGTTTTGGCTTTTTAGAAATGCATGCAGTTATTTTAAGATAGTATTAAAATTGGTTTATGAATTCTGGGTGGATATCAACTGGTGGTAAGGAATTTCTTCTCAGAGGTCTACTGGATAATGAAAAGAAGTCATCCATGGAATTAATATTTAGCTGGAAGGAATTTGTAAGATAGAAAATACAAATGGACATAATTGAGTCTCAAAAGAAGGAAAGGGCACTAAAATTAACCTATTTTAACTTTAATTTTGTTTTTTACTTTTAAACAGCTTTATTGAGGTGTAATTGATATGCAATAAACTACACATATTTGAACTATATAATTTGATAAGTTTTGATATATATACACTGTCATTAAACCTTTACCACAATCAACACAAGGGAAGCATGCTCCCAACTTTAATTTTATTTTGTTTATTCATTTGGTTGACATTGTCTTGTATTTTTTCCTTCTCAGCTTTGACCTTGTAGCCATTGGTGGCATTTCTGTCATCTTAATCTTTGACCGTTCACCATTCCTGTCTGAAAAGAGGACACTCTGGTTACCTTGGAATCAGTTCGTTGTGGTAGAGAAAGTAATCATGCAGAGAGTTGTTCCAGATCCACCATCCTGTGATATCTCCAATTTTGTGAGCCCAAACCCTATAGTTCTTCCTTCACCGCTAACATCATTTGGAGGGTCCTGTCCAGAAAGGGGAACAATTGTTCCTGAGCTACAGGTGAGTATATTGGCCTTGGATGTGTAAAGCCACAGTATCATGGAGTGGTCAACAGTATATAATTGCTTAATTCATTTTCCTTTGGTTCCTGCTAGCCCTATAACACGTGGCCCTTCATTTTTCAAGAAAGACCTCCAAATGCAGTTTCTCCAATACACATTTGCAAGGTGATTGGCCAGGGCCTTAGGGTACTATCTATGTCCATGAAACAGCAAGGTAAATTAGCTGTTATGAGAATTAAACCCTCAACTTTGACTTAATGAATACTGTACTCTAAAGAATCACCAATGGGGGAAAAAAAAGTATTTTCACTCTGAGACCAATGTTTAGTATAAAATTTGAAGAGGAAGTAGTGGGAGTTATTTGCTTCTCACAGGTACCAACTTAAAGAAATATGTTCCCAAGCATTGGTATACCAGGCACAAAGAAAGATTTTTTAAAAATTTTATTTGTTCTTTTTAGTTATACATGACAGAAGAATGTATTTTGACATCTTATGCATACATGGAGTATAACTTCCCATTGTTGTGGTTGTACAAAAAATGTTTGATTAAAAAAAGTTTACCTCAGAGACATAACAGAGTTCCAAAAATAAATAAACAAATTTGATGACATCAATAAAGATTAATTCTAGGGATACTACAATCTCTGTCACAAAATATCACTTGCTGGGCCTGCTTCTGGAGTCTTTCCTCTTAGAGAGCCTAGCCTGAGTAAGGATTATGACAATGGGTTTGTGATATATGACTTAACACCAAACAAGATTTTGAGTATATATATGTAAGTAAAGAGACTCTCTTTAATGGAACTCATAGCACTGAATTCTTGACATTCGGCAGTATGATCTTTTCCAACTCCTACCAAGCAATTTTTGGAACACTGTCAAAATTTTTAAAAACTGAAATTGTTCTTTACATAGTCTTCCCTGGAAGGAGAAAAGTGAGAGCAGTCCCTAAGGTTAGCTGGATGTCTTTTCCCGTGTAGATTTGGTACAAAATTTGAAACCATGGTCACATGATCTGGGAAAAAGTGGCTTGCCATCCATAGATCCCATTAGGCTCTATCTCTTAGCATGTTTCAGATAACAAAGCATGCAACATCTTCATCCACCTGTGACCATTCATTAAAGCCATCTGGACATTTTTTTTTTCTTTCAGGTTGTACAGGAAGAAATCCCCATTCCTTCCAGTTTTGTGAGGCTAAGTTACCTGAGCAGCCGAACTCCTGGGTATAAAACTCTGCTACGGATCCTTCTGACACATTCAACAATTCCTGTGGGGATGATTAAAGTACACCTCACAGTGGCTGTAGAAGGGAGACTCACACAGAAGTGGTTCCCTGCTGCAATTAATCTTGTCTACACATTTGCCTGGAATAAGACCGACATCTATGGACAGAAGGTTTGGGGCCTGGCAGAAGCTTTGGGTATGTTGAACTTATTCTAATGTAAATAGAAGTGTTATGCTCATAACAGAAAATACTAGTTGCATATTAATTTGTATTTGGAATAATTATTGATTTTCTTCTTTTTAAATTATCTAAGACTCTTTTTATTTAAATACTCCCTTTGGGCCTGTTTAGTGTTCCCTTCTGATACATTTTTACTTCAAAATGATTTTAGTTCACCTTTCATGGTGGCTACAAACTGTGGAATCACACAATTTCTGACTTGTAACTGTCTCTAGAGCTGAATGTTGCCTTCTAACTGTGACCTTTGGTGTGGCGTTCTTTAGGCCTTGTTTTTAGATTTGACATTTAGACTGTCATTTCCACTTAGAAACTACAAAATTCTAACTTATAGGCATCTTCACATATTATCTTTTATGTTGAAGATGGTAGACTCCATTAACTTGTTACTTCAATAGGTTAAATAAAAAATCATGCTGCCTTTCTTTTCCTTTTGATTTTCTATAATCTCAAGACTTCAAAACCTAGAATCTTATAGATAGCAGGGATCTTAACAGGTCCTTTGGGCCCACAGGTTTTAGATATTTAATTCTCTCAAACAAATGGCATTTTTATAAAAATGAGTCTGAAACAAATTTGCCAGTTTTTTACATTGCTAAATAAGACTATTTTTTAAATTAAGAAACCTCACTATAATCTACTGTGTCCTATGACTTCTGTAATTTCATAAAGGAAGTATATCTTAACACTAAAAACAAAGCAAAACAGTCTGTTTTAAGAAAGGATGGTAGCAATCTAACACGGACACAGAGAGAGGCAGAAAGGTTGACACCAAAGTGTTTATTTCTTTTACTCTGTAGAAGGCAGTGAAAACTTCCTGAAGGACTGGATACAGGTCTGTGGACCTACAGTTGGGAGCCATTGATCCTCGTACCTTCAGGCAGTAACTCATGGAAACCACCCTTGGACAGATGATAAGCCTATTTTAAAGCTCTCCAGAGGAGCTGTTTTCACATCTTCCCTTGGAAGTGTCTATCATGATACAACTCCCATATAACTGACCCATATTTCCTAGAGTACAGTATGTCAATTTCCTCTCTGTTTCAGAGGAAAATATGGAGAGACAAAAAAAGACAGGTGATCTTTCTCTGCCTTGAAGACCTTCATATATTTAAATAACTCATCTCTCTTGGACTTTATTGGATTGCAGGGAACATAGACAGGTTCAGATTTCCTCACTTAATGGAGAGTTAATGTAAATACACAAGGAAAAGTAAGAAATATCAACAGCAGCTTCCCAGGCAAATGTCTAGAATTATAGCCTTGTTCAGGATACATTGTTCTTCTAGTAGACCAGCAGCTGCTCTGTCATCTCAGTAACAGTTCTAGTTGTCCCTTCTATAGTAAAAGTCTACTGCTTCCCAGGGTAGTTACTCAGTCATATGATGGCTCATCTCTTCTGCCATACAACTACCCCTTTTTTTCTCTCAGCTCTTCACTGACTTAAGTTAGCTGATGTGCTCTTACATTCAGATTCTTTTTAGACAGAATATGACAGTGTGTCACCATACAGCGTGGAATAACTCTGTAAGGCAGAACTCTACCATTAAACCAACTACCAATGAGGTTGCAGGCCACCCAACAGAGCCCTGTTTAGTCACTATGCAAGTAAATGTAATAGTTAAGAGAACAACTTAGGAACTAAGCTTCATCCCAGGGTTCAAATATTCCCTTCTCTACTTACTAGCTGTGTAACATTAGGAAAATTGCCTCAACTCTGAAGTGCCACATTTTATCCACTATAAGATGGGTATCATAAAGATAATGCTACTCATAATACCATTATTATATGACAATTAGATAACTAATTTAAAGTACCTGGCATCTTGTAAGCACTCAACAGATGTTGCCTGCTAGTATTGTTTTCATCAATGTTGCTATGGCCAGGGTATTGCAATAACATGATACAAAGCATGGAGCCTATGTAAGTGTTTTTTAGCTCACTTGCTGTATGAAGATGGTCACTGATATAGTGGCAGGCACTCTGTGCTACTCATTCCCTGTTTCCCCTCTGCACTGCCTCGCAACACACACACACAAAGCTCTTATTTGCCCCTTCCCGGGTGCTGAGATGTTGGCTTCTATGCACTACACTGCCTGGATGCCTTTGCTCTCTGACTTTCCATATGATTTGGTCAATGGGTGGCACCATTTGGATTCTGCAGAGTAGAAGAGCAAAGTCAGGGTATTTATCTTTTCTCCTGCTTTACTGTACTTCTGCCATTGATGACATTAGCAGACAGCAGCTCATACTGTACATCTCCATGCTCTCTTAATTCTTCTATACCATCATCCCTCCTCTTGCTCCTGCAAGCACAGAAGGCCTCCCAGTGGATTCCCTTAACTGTGCCCACACCTTCATTCAAAATCTGTGCAGCAAATACTGATATGGGACTCTGATGTACATTCAGCCTCATGTTCTCCTTTCCAGGATATTATTTTGTAGCATTTGCTTCACTAGGCAGAATAATCCCAATTCCTCTCAGTTCTCCTCTATAAGTCTTTGTCTTCTAATTCTTTATGAGCCTCCTTAGAACCTTGCTGGCACGGGGGATGTGTTTTTGTTTTGTTTACTTTTTTTCTTAAGTTATAACACTTACAAAGTTACCCAATGTCCTTGTGAAAAGTTGAGTAGTACATATCTAGCAGTCATTTCTTGCTAAAGCTTACATAAATGCAATGGAACTTGTTTATATAATAGCATTATTGAGATATAATTTGCATACGACAAAGTTCACCTATTCAATGTGTACAATTTGGTACGATTCACAAGGTTGTACAACCATCACCAATATCTGATTCCAGAACATTTTCTCCACCACTCTACAGAGTAACCCCATACATATTAGCAGTCACTCCTTTGCCACCCCTCAGCCCTAGAATCTACTAATCTCCTTTCTATCTTTATAGATTTACCTATTCTGGATTTCCTAAACAAACAGTATCATAATATATGGGGTATATTTGTGTGTATCTGGCTTCTTTCACTTGACTAAGCATTCCCAAGGCTTATCCATCTGATAGCATATTCTATATTTCATTCTTTTTTGAGATTGAACAACAACTGTTTTGTATGGATGTGCCATTTGTTTGCCCATTTATCAACTCTTGGACATTGAGACTTTTTTTAACCTTTTGGCTATTTTGAATAGTGCTACCACAAACATTTGTATCAAAGTATTTATTTCAGGGACTGAGGTTGTGGCTCAGTGGTAGAGCACTTGCCTAGCATGTGTGAAGCACTGGGTTCGATTCTTAGCACCACATATAAATGAATGAACAAAATAAAGGCCCATCAATGTCTAAAAGTATATTTTTTAAAAAAAGTATTTCAATACCTGTTTTCAGTTCTTTGGAATATATATTTAGAAGTGAAACTACTGGGTTATATGGTAATTCTATGTTTAAATTACTGAAGAACTACCAAACTGTTCTCCCAAAGTGGCTGTACTCTTCAATCAACCTCACTTTATACATAAGATGTATTACATCTCTTCTTATAAATACCTCCAGTGGTAAAGATTCTAAATCTTCCTCCTTATTCTAGATAACCACCCTCAATGACTTAGTCTCTAATATGTCTATGGATAATTGAGTAAACTTCTAAACTACAGACATAAACAAAGACTTTCTGGTATGGACATGGGATAGTGAAAACTCCATTCCTATTGTTTGCCTATGGGTGTTCATTTACTTCTTATTTCTAAAATTGTGTTCCTGCTCAAAATGTTCTCAAGCATTCTGACTATAAAATGGCCTTGATTAAAATGTTAAAATATATGTTGCTGGTTTTCTTTTTAAAGCTAATAACGTAATAAAAGCAAAGTATAATGGACCCACTCAGAAATAGCCAAAGCAGGAGTTTAAAATGTTTTTCTATACACTTGATAGACATATTTTTAGGATATAAAAAGAAAACTGGCAAAGTTCCTGAGTAAAACAGACAAAATAATTGCACAAGTACTACCTAGGCTGAAATATAGATTATTTGCCTTGTAGAAAATGTCCCTGGTACCTTAATCATGAATTAATGAATTAATGGTTAAATGGATTTTATTTACTACCTAGTCTTCATCACCATCTCCATGGAGACTAAGAGAATTTTCTGACAATGGTAAAGCATTTTGAACAGGTGGCAGGATGAATTTACCATTCTGAAGATGGCAATAGAAATTTCAAGTGATAAATAGCTAGAGACAAATGATTCAAATATGTGACCATTAAGTTGATATCTTAATATCTATGATTGACTCTGAACAAATAAGCAAACATGTATTTGTACTCGTTGAAATGTTTTATAGTCACTTAACTGATATAGGTAGAGATAGACTAAATTTTCCACCAGATATTAACAATGGTGCTGTACATGACACTTCTCAGATTGTTTTAAGTTCAAAATTTAAGTATAGCTATTCAGTAGGAAAAATAGTAGCCCACTGCCCTAAAAATGTCCATCCTTGTAACCTATGAATAAGTTATGTTGCATGCCAAAAGAGAATTAAGATTGCAGATGAGCTGGAGATATAGCTCAGTGGTTGAGTACTTACCTAGCAAGTGTGAAGCCCTGGGCTCCATCCCCAATACTAAAGAAAAAGAAACCAAAACAAACAAAAAAGATTGCAGATGAAATTAAGATTGCTAATCAGCATTAGATTTGAGATTGGAGATTATCCTAGTTTATCTGAGTAGGCCCCAAATCATCCCAAGACTCCTTTAAAGTGGAAGAGAGAGACAGAAGAGGAGGTCAGATTTACAAGAGGATATAACTATGGAAGAAAAGCAGAGAGATACAACACTGATGCCTTTAAAAATAGGGGATGGGAGCCACAAAACAAGGAATATGGGTGGCCACTAGAACCTGGAAAAGGCAAAGAAATATTTTTTTTTTCTCTTAGAGACTCTGGAAAAAAACAAAAACAGCCCTACTGACATCTTCATTTTTTATTTTATTTTTTTTTTTGTGGACACAATACCTTTATTTTGTATTATTTGGTGCTGAAGATTGAAGCTAGTGCCTCACACATGCTAGGCAAGTGCTCTACCACTGAGCTACAGCCCTGGCCCTTGATTTTTGCTTATTGACACCCCTTTGAAACTTCTGACCTCCTCAACTTAAGATAGTGTGAGGCCTTTCAGCAGCAACAGGAAACTAATGCAAACATCAACTTAATCCCAGTTATAGCAAGGATTTTGGTTAAGATTAGTAGAAAAGTTTCCACTATTCTTTTTTCTCATAACATTTAAATATGAATCTTGACCCATCCATTTCTAGGTGATGGACAAAGAGGGGTTCAAATTTAAAGAAGCTGAATTTGAAATGATGGCAAATATCTAAGTTGAAATGTCTGTTTAGTTTGAAATGTGGGAATATTGTTTCCCACATAGCTCAGCTGTGGAGAATTGGTGTGATCTCTAAGGACTAGAATGTCACAAAAGAAGAATAAAGTGTTGAAGGACAGCCAAAATGAGAAAAGGAGTGCTTGAGATCCTAGAATATCCCATCGTTTTTTTTTTGTTTGTTTGTTTGTTTTTTGTACTGAAACAGATTATGCAGTTGGGATATTACCAGAGTGAATAAATTATCAACAGGGGTTGTGTGAACTCCTTCCATGGTAAAGTATCAATGGCAACTGATAAGATTGATTAATTCAAGTACAATATCGATCAAGTAGAAGAAGAGTAAAATCACCCCAGGGTTCCAGTACAAAAGCCACAATCACTAGTTCATCCAGCTTAAAGATTTTGTTGTCTAATACACAAATGAGGCTCCCCTGCTAAAAACTCCATGTGAGCATTTAAAATCATTTGGCCTTAGTGTTTTATTCTGTGGCTCTAAACAAGGTACAGTGTCTGGAAATCATTGTATTTTATTTAGTTTCTTTCCCAACTCTGCTGCTTGCAAAACAGTGTAAAAAAGTCATTATTGTTAAGTTCATGGTGCTGTTAAAATTCTAGAGATGGCTTATTTAATTTGACAAACTGGCTTGTTCAGGGCCTCTGATCTGCATCCATTATGTGAATTTTGTCAAAATAATTCCCTATGTCCGCCTGTGTCTGCATACATTATCAATGTGTAATAATGCATTCTGCCTGGTCTTCATTTTAATTAAATTAAATTGCAGTGGTTTGGAGTCCTGGAAGTTCAGGAAATCAGCCATTCGCCTTTAGTAGTACTGCTATAAACAATTCTATTTTTCTTCAAGGTTATTGGCAACAACAATTGCATAATTATTTAGTACAGTAGTTTGGCAAGAAGAGTGGTGTTTCTAGGAGAACTAGACTTCCTAAAGGTTCACAACACATAGGAGTCTGTCTAAATCGTGTTAGAGAGAAACAGGGGAACATTAATAGTAATAGGTGCTAAGCTACGGTTGCTTTGTGCACACAAAACATTCCTGAGAATGATGTTTTAGTGTTCATAAATTTCCCTTCAGTAAAACCTAAGCAGACTGGGCAGCCACAAAAATAGCATCCATTGAATATTTTAATAATAAATGGGTAGTGCTTTACAATTTGCAAAGTACTTTCACATACATTATCTCACTTTAATCCGTATAACATTCCTGCCTTGTAGGCATGGCAGGATTAATATGGTCTTCATTTTACAGAGGGGAAAACTGAGGTTCAGAAAGAGCAAGTGACATGCCTCAAGTCTTAAACAGAACAGGGATTCAAGTCAAGTCTCTCATGCCTTTTACTACTGCCTCTCCTCACCAAAGTGACCGACCCACCTTATCAAATATTCAATTCAACACCCCAGTGGCTTTCTGTCAGTGAAGCTAGCAGAGAAAATAATCTTTCATCATTTTTCTTCACTCACAAATTCATAATTGTTAGCTGAGAGCGGGGCTATTTTATCCACTCAACTTTATAGGCACAGGACCAAGGATATGAGTATTTCAAGGACCTACTAAATGTTTGCAACCTAAAAAACAAATTTATTGGTACCAAAATATAAAAGGAAAACTAGAAAACCAATGTTAATAAATGGTAAGTGTGCAAAATTGAATATTATGTCAGGTTGGTAACTGCAACTCAGTTTTTATACTTACATAAGAAATATGTTTAATGTGAGATGTGAGATGTATCCATTTTAACATTTCTGGTAAGTTATACTAGGACCTCCAAAAGCCTGGGCCCTGCTAACATTTTCAAACGGGCCTGACAAATACTGATAAACAAGTGGTCTCTGCCCATTTCAAACTGCAATTCACACTCATTAGTAGATTGTGAAACCTATTTATTGAGTCAACTAGCATTTTTTTACATAATGGAATAGAGTGTAATGGAACAAAAATGAACAGAACAGAATAGAATGGAAAATATCTGAAAGTGCTTCTATCAAGAGAGTATTGTTTTGGAAAACATTGTTTAATTATCTATGTATATACTAGACCACAATTAACAAATTGTGTTTCATATCATGACTTTCTTTTTTTATTGGTTGTTCAAAACATTACAAAGTTCTTGACATATCATATTTCATACATTTGATTCAAGTGGGTTATGAACTCCCATTTTTACCACGTATACAGATTGCAGATTCACACCGGTTACACATCCACGTTTATACATACTGCTATACTAGTGTCTGTTGTATTAGACATGAAACATTGAAAGCCATTGGTAAGACGCTAGAACCAAGAGAAAAAATTAAATGATTTATCAAACCATATAACTTATTTTCCACTTCAGCATCGAAGTCCCTTCCACCTACCCATCCGAGGGTATTATGGAGATAACCCTTCAGGATTGGGTAACCATATATTATCATTCAAACCAGATATTTTTTGAGAGTAAATGGAGATGCTGTTAACTCAACAAGACAACATCATGTCAAGTCATTTAGTAGCAGCACTATTCTTTCTTCTATAACACTGCATCCCTTTCATCAATCACATCATTTCTAAATATAGCCAGTCCATTTTTGAAGTGAGCTTATTTCCTAAACCCCTATCCAAAGAAAAATGCCTAAATACTGCTAGAGGGCAGTGATCTTTTGTTTTATTTTTTTATTTTTCATGGATGGAGGTAGGGTGAATTATTGTTTTTCACTTATTTTTGAAGCAGTAGAAAGAAACTGATACTCTAGCCACCCTGACTTTGTTAAAATTTCCCAAAGATACCAAGTCTCAAGACCTTCACACATGCTGCTCTTGGCCTACAATGCTCTTCCCCAATTCATGAATTTGGCTTACAATTTTTCAACTTTACAATGGTGTAAAAGCAATATGTATTCAGTAGGATCTTTATTTTGAATTTTGAGGTTTTATCTTTTCCCAGGCTACTAATACACTACATAGCACAAAGTGTCAGAGTAATAATGCAAAGGAGATACCAAGGCATAAAACATGGAAGGACAGATTAACTGCTCCTGTGTGGCAGCACTGCAGGGTACACAGGAAAATACACTGTATATAGAGTTCAATACTATGCACCATTTCAGGAATCCTGTGGGGGTTCTTGGAACATTTCCTTTGCAGGTGATGCAATATTGCTACACTTCATGAGATAAGCCCCTTCTCCCATAAAAAGATTTTCCCTCACCCCCCCCCATCCAATCTAAATCCCTTTGTTAAGCTGTCGTATAGTACTCTACATTTTTCCATATAACATTTATCACAATTTATTTGTATATGTGTGCATGGGGTTTTTTAAAATTTTTTCCACTAGAATGTAAATTCCACCTGGGATATTGCTGTCCTACTACATCTTGATCATCGTCACATCCCCAATGCCCCACACAGTGCCTATCAATAGTAGATACTCAGTAAATATTGTACTTTTATTGAATGACTGAATAAACAAATAAATACAGTCAGAGGCCCAAGGTGACCCCTTTGCTTTGCCTGACAATGGGGTAGTGAGCCTGCCAGGAAGAAAGTACACAGGTACACAAGGGCACTCAGAAATGTATACATGAGCCAGCACATCACTCTACCTTCCAAGGCAAATTGGCCATCCAGGTTGGCTTTTATCCAGACAGGTTTGGACAAAGCATCCAGAAAACAATTTCATGATATTTGGTTTCTGTGTGCAGGATCTCTTGGCAAAAATGTTGCTACTCTCCTGAATGATTTTTATTTTTTTCCCATGTATACTTTCTTTTCATTCAACTCTCTTACTCTTGACAATATTCTGTTTAACCCTTATTTTTGTAATTGGTTAGGGTAGAGATCTGCGGAAGTCATTTTTTAATCACAAGTACCTGAAAAGAAAAACTTAGAGGAAGAAAAGGGTTTGGGGTCTCACAGTTTCAGAGGTTCATTCCATCATTGGCCAATTTCACTGCTCTGGACCCAAGATGAGGGAGAACATCATGACAGAGCTGTGTGGCAGAGGAGAAGGCAGAGGAGGAAGCACAGCAAACACAGGAAGAGCCAGGGACAAAATATAATCCTCAAGGCATGCTTCTAGTGCCCCACCTCCTCTAGCCATGCCCCTCCTTCCCAGAATTATCATGCAGTTAGTCCATTCAAACTAGGATGGACTGTTTAAATTATAGCTCTTGTAATCCAATCATTTCACCTCTGAACATTTCTGCATTAACACAGGAGCTTTTAGAGGACACCTCATATCCAAACCATAACAAAATCCTAAGTAAAGGATTACCAAATCAAATCCAGTGATTCACTGAAAGGATAATACATCAGAAGAAGGTAGATTTTAATTTAAGACCACAAAAATGGTACAACATCCAGAAATCTATTGCTATAACTCACTATTTTAATACATGAAAGGAGAAAACTATGTGAATATCTTCATAAATGCTAAAAAGGTACTTGATAAAAATTTAACACCTGATGCTGACACTCTTAGTAAGCTAGGAATATTAGATAAACAAAGTATTTCAGGTCATTGGGCACTGTGTCAAATTGAAGAGCCTCTAGGATCATCCTAGCCTATGAAAATCACAAGAGAATAGGAAAAAAATAGAAAAAAAACTTTGACACTTGTTTTTAATAGATAGCATTTTATGTACATAACTTGGTCTATTATTGCCTTGTCTTTTGTTTGGTTCTTTAGGTCTTTTTCTTCTGTTGTTGTTTTTGTTTTTGTATTAATCTTGTATTTTCAAAGAATGGGAAATATTTATTGCCCTATTCAATGACTCCTTTTGGAGAAAAAGATTTTCACCTTGTTACTTACCCTTTCAATGTCGTGGAATTATTTTTAAATGTACCTCCAGTTCATGAAGGTAACATGTAAATTTCTCACACTATCAGACTAATTTTAATTATATATTGCCTTCATAAATGCAACCATTATGAATTCTGAAACCTTAGCCTGAAGCTATTGAAAATCATCTGCTTAATCATGTCATTTCACACATCAGCTTTTCATTGCATGGCATCTTTACCTTGGCAACTTAATGCCAATCTCTTATCCAAGCCCTTATACATAAACTGGTTGTTAGGACACTGTGGCCCTCAGCCTTCTTGCAGTCCCCATGCCATACAATTGCTGCTATTCTGATAAGTAGAATGCACATTCAGAGTTATTTTCCCCATGTCAGATGGCTTTTGGGAACAACCTACACAGTATTTCACTCAGTTTTCTTTGTAAACAAGCATAATGCTTGCAAAGTGACTAATAGTGAAGTGAGATGTGCAGTTCTATGACCAGATGGCAGAGCCTCTGAAAAAATGATATATGTGGGCCGGGGTTGTAGCTCAGTGGCAGAACGCTTGCCTTGCATGTATTAGGCACTGGGTTCGATCCTCAACACCACATAAAAATAAATAAAATACAGGCATGTTGTCCGTCTATGGCTGCATTTTTTTTAAATGATATATTAAGGAACATTCCATTAGTATCTGTGTGGAGGTGAGGAAGAGAATACAGGGAGATAGAAATCTAGATGAAATTATCCATATCACAAGAGACGTGGTTACATGGCTCAGAGAAAGTGTTCTTCCATATTAATGACTCTTTCTCAACTTCCTTCCCAATATATGCACACCAGCATGACTCCCTATGCCAGCCCCTGGGCTGTATTGCCCAGGACTCCTTCTTCCCTACCCCTGCTAACTGACAGTCTATTCAATTTCCAAAGTTCTTCTGAAATGTTGATGAATCATTTTTCCTTCCTATTACACTAGTCTTATTTGTCCCCACTCTAAAGTATCAGGGACTGAGTTCATGCCCTATACTATGCTATGTTGATTATCAGATGTGATAGACAACAGACTGCCTGAGAAATGGTACTGGTCCACTCTGCTTAGTTAGCTGAAGCTCAGCTATCACAAGTATCTGAGTGTAGTATCAAGGCTCAGCTCACCAACCCCAGTATAACCCTTTTTCCCCCATATTTAATTATATGAAAAAAAAGAGTAGGCGTTTAGTACATTGCAGTCAGCCTCCGTGAGAGGAAGTCTAGGATTAGCTGCTACTGTATTTGCCAGTTCCTTTGCATTTGGAGAGCAGCTCAGCTCCGTGGGGTGAAACTTCTGCCTTCTCATAAGCCAAATGTACGTTCCAGGATTATGTTAAAGTGGGCTGCTGTCAGAAAGAAACCTTGCCTTGTTACTCTGAGCAAGGAGCCACATACAAAAATACTCCAACACACTACCATTCTCATTAAAGTCAGTTGGAATTTTGGACAAGTCTTAAGTATAAATTATAACTTTATTAGTTCATAGAGTTTTCTCAGGAGAAAGTAAATCTAATAAAAATTAGAGGGAACTTATTAAGTGGATGCCTTGTTGCTGTTTGCTGTGACTGGGGAGAAAAAAGTAATATAAGTGTGGGGTTTGCAGCCAATGCACTTTTTTGTTGTGGACTAGAGAGCAATTCAGAGAGCAAATAGGAGGAGGTGAAAAGGCTATGTATGTCTCATTACCATTTCATTGAGAACTCTTTAATTGATGCTTTATGTAAGCATTTCCTGCTGCAGAGTTGGAATGATCTTTAACTATTACTGAGAGGGAGAAAGCAGGCTCCAAACCACCATCAGAGGTCACCAGGGCACACTACTTATTTGCAAAACTGTGCAATCACCTTCCGGAGAAGGAATTCTAGGGGAGCTCACCAGGCTTACAGCATATAGAAGGCAGATCCCGTAATTGCCAGGCATACTGTGGGGAAGGAGATTATGGCTTTAAGGGAACTTGTAATTGTTGTTGTGATTATTTATTAATCAAGACTTTTAAATGTTGGCAAGAGAAGCAGAAATCATGTTATTCTACACACCAACGTGGCCATTGGTATGCTCTCTAACCACCTGACTTTTCCAACAGGAGCTACCATGTTCTACTTGGATTTGGAGTTTGATTCTCAACTTGAACTTACCAAACATAATTTAAAAGGAATGCAGCTTAGAATCATAGAGTATTAGTGCTACATGGGGGATAAAAACATTATCTAGTACAGAGGTCTTTAATATGAGATTTTTATTTGGAATTCAGGAAGTCAGTGAGCCCCCCCACCAGAATTACACACATAATTTTGTGTGCATTTGCTGTTTTCAAGGAAGAATGGCTATTTCTTTCACCAGATTCAGAATGAAGTGCTTCCTGACCCAAAAGTGTCAAAGAACCACCAATTCTAGCCACTCTGTCCTCACTTTCCTACCAAATGAGAAAAAACTCCGAGAGATGAAGAATAATTTTCCTGAGCCCACAATGGGTAATTAATGGCAGATCTAAAAGTTGAAGCCTTCTCTGTCTCTTAGCCTAAAACCAATTATTTTGAGCTGTTTTAGAAAGTAGAGGGGCTATGATGATATATTGGGGAGATTGTAAATGGCATTTATTTGTTCCACAAGTGTGACCTGAACTAGATTATCTTTGAGATTATTTTTACCTCTGAGATCCTCTTTCCACCCACATTAATGAACAGCATTTCATGGATGATCCCAAAATAATTTCCACTTAGAATTTTTTCCCATTTTATGATCAGTATTATCCCTCTCCTCACTGATCTTCTTTGCTAATAGTGCTTGGTTGAGAATAATATTCAAATGAGTTTTTGTTCCATAAGTCTTCATCAGTTGATGGTTGATAGAAATACATCTCCAAAGGACTGACTGGCTACATAATTTATGGGCCCCAGTGAAATGGAAATGAAAATATAGAACCTTTTGTCTAAAAAGTATTAAGGGTTTCAAGATGGTGACAGCAGAGCATTAAGCCACTTGTGGAGCTCTTCTACACATGGGCCACCCCTCTGAAGACCACCCTGATCCATCCTATAAATTTAGAAGGAGTAAAGAGCAAAAAGAAGTCAATCTGTGATTTAAAATTGGCCTCATATGGTCCACAAAGTTGGAGAGTTGTGTATTCACACTCATAAAGATTTTTGGCTTATCTGTGCATGTAACCTCATGCACACACATGCACATGCACACACAAATCATTTTGACTAAAATTACCATTGTTCCCTTCACCTCATGCCAAAACCCACAACTAATTTGCTTCATTCTTTTTCATTTTTTGGACTTATTGTGCTGGCATTGTTTAAGCACCTGTTTTCACTATCAGTTTTCATAATTAAATGACAAAAGAAGTACTGATCTCTCCAGGGGCATTTAAAGAGTCAGGTAAAGGCAGGTACTCAAAAGCAGTGGCAGATGACAGACCAACTGAGACCATTTTAAGCTGCCAGAAAGGGGTAAACAGCTTTGGGATAGGCAGTGAAATGAACCAGTACATTCAGGCTTAGAATATTATGAGGATAGAAAGCATTATAAATTCAAGAAACAGAAATCTGGGAGTTCAACAGGTAAGCAGGTTTACCAACTGGGAAAATGGGTAGGACTTGGTATATTTTGGCTATACATATTTCAGTGGAACAGAGATACCCAAGATACCACATTCTGCACTTCCCATTTTAGTGGCATACCAGGGTTCCAAGTTTAATGCACAACATCTGTGCTTCATAGGAATTGATGCCAAATGTTGGGTGATGTCCCATTGGTTAGCTGTATGCAGAAACCAAAACATAATGCACACCAAGTGAAATTTATGCTTGCAGAACTCTAAGCAAACTTAGTCTTCTCAGCAAACTAACAGTTAGTTAGCACAGGAAAAATATAAATTTGGCAAATCAATTTTTATTAGTTGTATGTGTAGTCAGTTATTGTATAAGTGACCCAATACATTTTGTACTCTAGAGAGGTAAGAAAACAGCTTTCCCTGCACTTCTTCTACAAAGGTAGAAAGAAATTATACTACCACAGCTTAACACTGCAGAGAGCTTCTCTTCAGTTTTATAAGCACAGATCCAACCCAAAGTCCAGAATAAAACTTAATATCCATAAACTTATGGTATGTGCCTAATGACAGCATCCATTCACTTTTGCCTCCATATACTTATCCAGTGTACACTGACTGATCACTTTTGAGTAACTAATACTATGCTAGGTGTACCATGCTAGTTGAAAGGCATTTGCCATCAAATTTTAACTCACATAAGAATTCAGTACTAAAGAACTCAAAAAATTAAACAATAAGATAGCAAATAACCCAATCAACAAATGGGCCAAGGACCTGAACAGACACTTCTCAGAGGAGGACATACAATCAATCAACAAGTACATGAAAAAATGCTCACCATCTCTAGCAATAAGAGAAATGCAAATCAAAACCACCCTAAGATACCATCTCACTCCAGTAAGATTGGCAGCCATTATGAAGTCAAACAACAACAAGTGCTGGCGAGGATGTGGGGAAAAGGGTACACTTGTACATTGTTGGTGGGACTGCAAATTGGTGCAGCCAATTTGGAAAGCAGTATGGAGATTCCTGGGAAAGCTGGGAATGGATCCACCATTTGACCCAGCTATCGCCCTTCTCGGACTATTCCCTGAGGACCTTAAAAGAGCGCACTATAGGGATACGGCCACATCAATGATTATAGCAACACAATTCACAATAGCTAGACTGTGGGACCAACCTAGATGCCCTTCAATAGATGAATGGATAAAAAAATGTGGCATCTATACACAATGGAGTATTATGCAGCACTAAGAAATGACAAAATCATAGAATTTGCAGGGAAATGGATGGCATTAGAGCAGATTATGCTAAGTGAAGCTAGCCAAGCCCTAAAAAACAAATGCCAAATGTCTTCTTTGATATAAAGAGAGCAACTAAGAACAGAACAGGAAGGAAGAGCATGAGGAAAAGACTAACAGTAAACAAAGACGAATGGGGGGAGAGAAAGGGAGAGAGAAGGGAAAACATATGGAAATGGTAGGAGACCTTCAACGATACACAAAATTATAAGAGGTTATGAGGGGCAAGGGGGAGGGGGGAAAAAGGGGAGAGAGTTGAACAACAGCAGAGGAGGTAGAGAGGGAAGATGGGAGGGGAGGGGAGGGGAGGGGGGATAGTAGGGGATAGGAAAGGTAGCAGAATACAACAGTCACTAATATGCCATTATGTAATAATGTGAGTATGTAACAGTTGTGATTCTGCAATCTGTATTTGGGGTAAAAATGGGAGTTCAAAACCCAATTGAGTCTAATGTATGAAAGATGATATATCATGAGCTCTGTAATGTTTTGAGCAATCAATAAAAAAAGAAAAAAATAAAAATAAAATTAAAAGAAATAAAAAATAAAAAAAAGAATTCAGTACTAAATGCAATAACCACAAAATTATCAACCAGTGTGAACATGAATCAAATATTTTACAATTTTCTAATGTGCTCTTAACTCTTTGTTTGCAGTGTCTGTTGGATATGAATATGAGACGTGCCCTGACTTTATTCTCTGGGAGCAAAGGACAGTCATTTTACAGGGTTTTGAAATGGATGCTTCTAACCTAGGTGGCTGGTCCTTGAATAAGCATCACATTTTGAATCCTCAAAGTGGTAAGTAGCTTTTTCAACTTGTAGTAATACTGTTTTTCTAATGCTATTTAATATATATTCATTGCACAAAACTTGGAAAACTACAAAAGAAAGAATACCTTAAGAACACCACATACAGATGACCAAGTTAGTAAATTTCCTTTCAAGTCCTATAATTTGATTTTGAATTAGTGTTCGTATACAGGAATCAGAATACTCTCATCTTCAGTCTCTCCTTTCTTTGGACTACTTTTCCTGCTGTTACTTCCTCCTACTTTATAATCTAAATGTTAAATGAATCAGGAGAAGGGACCACATGCAGTCCCTGAGCCCCTACTTCTCCCAAGCAGAATGATTTTGTTACCCTGGTTTTAACTCCTTCATCCAAATTACTTTTGCATCCTACTAAGAAAGCAGTCATTGGTATTTCCATCCAGCTTTCCTAAGAACATCTATTTAGAAGTTTTCACATGGAGTCATATTCCTTTCCATCTAAAGAGGCAGATTCTGAGCAAACATGTACTGTAGTAAGATGTGTATATCAAGTTATTTTTCCAGAAAGTGAGAATAAGAATGTTTTCAGTTAGCTACACTCTTCCTCCAAGTCATCCTTGTATTCATTTTACCCTTATAAAACAGCTTAGTTATCTTATAAGGCTAAGAGATCCTTTTTGCAATCATGCCCATGATTTTACCTTCATTTGCACCATAGTCAAATTGGCCACGCTATCCAGCCACATAGGTTGGGAAAGTTTGATTGGCAAAGCTAACCAGACTGGCTTCAAGATATAATGAGACCACTGGTCATAGCCCCAGTGTGAGACACTGAAGGTGAATGAGACCATTGTTGTATGCCTCCATTGTACCTCCTTCCCCTCCTCAAAGAAGAGTCCAAATTCCATTTCCAAATGTTTATTATTTTTTAACAGCAAAGATTCAGGCAGATAGAAAATGTCAACTTTTTTGTTGTCAAAAGGAGAGCCACAGTTCTAAAAGTACAAAAACGAAAGGGCAGATGCCACTTATTAAATTATTAGTTTTTTTTGTTTTGATTTGAAAGAGTTTGACATTTTAAGCAGCCGTTTCTTTTCCACTCACTTTTATTGGCATATATGGATTGTCTCTTTCAAATGCCTGTCATTGACATTAAACACAAAGTGGGAAATGACCTCAATCGAGCTAGCCCCCAGCTGTGTGCTCCCCGTCCTGTATCTTCTTATCATTTGTTTCACACAGACTCTAGAACAGAGGGAAGCCATTCTGAAAGTCAGCTTTAGGGGCCACCTGATTTCAGCCCATGTGTTCCCTCCACCCCTAATTAGTTTTTAGGTAACAGGTACCAGATTACTTCTGAGAGATTTCTAGCAGCTTTATTGAAATATGGTTTATACACCATAAATTTCACCCATTTTAAGTGTACAGATTTTTAGTAAATCTGTAATTTTGCTACCAGCACCAAAACCCAGTTTTAGAATATTTTATCTCACCAAACAGCTCTCTTGTGCTTACCTACATCCCCACTGAATCTGATTTCTATCTTTACCTTTCTGATAATTTTTCCTGAGAAAGAAACTTTGCTTTTGATAGTTTTTTTAAAAGGAACATTTGTTCTTTTTATCATCTCATTTGTAAAGGTATTGTGTTTCTAACCAAGAACTGGTCACACTTGCCAGAAACAGATCTGAAGCCAGCTCTGACACTGCTTTTCAGTCTGACCTTGGACATAAACACCCCTTTTAGTATGTTTCTGAAGTCTAAATCCCACCCACAAAGGCAGTCTTAGAAGCAGGAATGATAAGTGTGAGGGAGCAGCTTTGGGAACATCAATTTAGAAAGCAATGCTCTTTCCCCCTCAGGTCAGATGGTCTTTTCTGACTGATTAAGGCAAAGCACTATCATTCCAAATCCCCCCACTCTCTGTAAAAAGCCTAACTCTTTAGGCACCCTGCTTTTTTGATCTGAGACAGATAGTAGATTAGAAAGAAGAATCTATCTTCCTCCAATTTCCTCTCACTGGTTAAAAAGACACCTATAATTAGATTGGATGTCTGCTGCCATTCTATTCTCCAATTTTTCTTTGGCTCCCAAATCATTATGCAGTGGGTAGTTTCCAGTAGGCAGTGTTTTCAGACCATTTGTCATTTCAGTTGCAGCAATTATATTTACCTGACAATTAACCATTGGTTGTGGAGAATTGTTTCCAAATATTATGCCCAATAGATAGATAGATCCTACTTTCACTGAGATAAAAACACTAAGAACATGTGTTTTTCAACATCATTCCCTCAAAATATACCCTGTTGGTGATTATAGAGAATGCATATTCATTCCCTTCAAGAATACTTAGTTTTTTTTAAATTCTGAGAAAATGTGCACATGAATCATCTACTTACAGAGCTTAGCTACTTGTTTAGTATTTTTTAATCAAACATATTCCCCAGTGTTTCCTACAAACTGAGTGTTAAAAATGATTAGAAAGAACAATTCAGGGTACTTAACTGGGCATTGTCATCTGTCTGAAATGAGTAAAGAATTTCCTTTAACTTAGCCTCCAAGATAGACCAGTAGTTTGTCGACAAATGCTTTTACTGGGAGAGGAAGTAAACTCCCATTGATCACACTGGCATATCTCCCAGTTTGTGTTTATATCCTCTCAGTCAAGTAGTAGGAAAAATATGTATTGTGTCCCTTGTTGTTCATAAGTCTGAAAAATGGTTTTTTCTTTGAAATCAGCATAAAGCACCACCCACTGGCTTCCAAGGGGAATTTTTATTTCAGACTTATTTATAAGCTTCAAAAGAAGTTCTGAGCAAGGTAGCAGGAGGGTATGAATAGTGTGTTTAAAAGTGTGCTTACCTTATTACACAACACACTTAGCTTTTAGGCAAAGAAAAGGAAAGCTTAGGAGGGGAAATGTGCAGTAGGCCCCATCCAGTGGAGTTTCATTGTTGACTATAAACAAGACACCCAATCCTTAGCAGGAAGTGGCCTTCATATAAATAATGTGTGTTGTCCTAGGATCATTTGATTCTGTTTTCAAAATGAGCATGTGTGGCAGAAGAAACTGGAAGGGAGGTAGCAGTAATTGATCAAGATTTCAAGGAACATAAACAAAATATTTTCAGAGCAACCTTTTGCAGAAGAATTGGTGTTAAATCATTGTTGCTAGATGGTATGGCCTGGTTCTATGTAATGGAAGGTTAAACAGATTCTTGAAACAACAAAAACACCCTTCAAAATGATCTATTTTTCCAGGGCAATACAAAAGGGGTTTGCCCATTTTCGTTTTGATTGCTTCAGCTTTAAACAGGAATGGTAATTTCAGTACATGGGCACTTTAGTACCTTGCATGAAAGCAAGACATCAATTGTTGAGATGTAATCAGAAAGTACATTGCCTTATGTTTTATTTCCTTTAATCATTCTTCTTTTTTGATGGAGTACTAGGCTTTCTAATCGAAAAGGGGAGTTTTAGAATTGCAGGCTTAGAAGAATGTGTTAGAATAGCCATCTTTAGTTTTTAAATTGCCAGGAGCCTGGTAATAACATGTCATTTTGAGGGTAATTGTTAACTATACCGTTATATTGATATAAAAAATGGAGATCTACCTGTGAAAATAGATGTTAATAGCAAATCTGGTATTTCCAAGCCAATAATTGAAAAGATTTTTGAATAATATACCTTATAGTACATTGCTAAAATACTAAAATACTAAACAGTGGTTTCCTCATTTATTAAAGAACATATCATAGTCTCATTGGTAGGATATTCAGTTAGCAATCATCAGGAGATTTCAACAATGTTGTGCATCTGTCATTCCAATTCTCATTCACTTACTCCTGTTCATTTAATTTGCAATATTGATCACAATGCAATTAAATGTTTTTTGGGGAAATGAAATTCAGTCCTATTAGTCTTACTTAATTAACTATTTTTAGTGAGAAGTTTCCTTAGTAACTAAAAAGTTATTAATAAAATAATAAGAAATTAGTGGTCTTCAAGATATCTCATAGTTCTGTAATAAAAGAGCAGTTTGTTAGGGTATAAATTCATAGCTGCTTTTGCCAATCAGATGTTGAAAAGTAGCTAGAAATCACCCTGGGAGGGAGAGTAAAGTTACCAAAATTTGAAATACAAAGACCATATGATAGACAGGATTTCTGTTTCCTGGAAGGCCCCTTCCAAGTATATATTGGTGCCATGGTACGCATGTTTTGCCCTCTTATTTTTACCAGCAATGTTTCTACTTCACAGTGATCAACAGCTTCTGTCATAGGTCTGTGGAACAAAAAAAGTTGGGGGGAAAACTGAGGAAGAAATTTCAGGAAATGTTTAGGGAGAGTAACAGGCACTCTGAGGAGATAGATAGCAGAGGGCAAGGGAGAAAAAAATAGGGCTGTACAGTATAACTGCATTCATTTATTTGCTGTCAGTTACGTTGGTCTGACACATTGGCATGCCTTCTCACAACATGGATGTTTTACCTGCCCTGGCTCATTCTGGGCTGACTTAAGCTATTTAGCACAGCAGTACTTGTTCCTTGGATTTTCTGCCCAGGCTCAGCGGGTTTGCAAAATCATTGGGATTTGGACAAGGAAACTACAAGAGACTCAAAGCCTATTTTCAACATTTACTGAGCACTTATAATGACTTGGCCACAGGGATTGGCACTAAAATACAGAAAGGAGTAAGACAGAGGGTCTGCCTTCAAGGAGCTCATTCATGTTCTAATGGGGAAGATAGAGAAGTAATGAAAACTGTATCATACAATGTGGTAAGTGTTATAATAGAGCAACAGAAAACAACCTATGGGCGCATAGAGAAGGGAGTGACTAACTCTGCCTGGATAGAGCACTGGGGCAGATTTGAGCTGAGCTTTAAAGGAAGTAGAAGTTCCCGCAAGCAGCCAGGCATGATGGCCCATGCCTGTAATTCCAGTGGCATGGCAGGCTGAGGCAGAAAAAATACGAGTTCAAGGTCAGCCTCAGCAACTTAGCAAGGCCCCAAGCAACTCAGTGAGACCCTGTCTCTAAATAAAATATAAAATAGGGCTGGGGATGTGGCTCGGTGGTTGAGTGCCTCTGAGTTCAATCCCTGGTACAAAAAAAAAAAAAAAAAAGTTCCCCAAGTAGAGAAGATGAGGGGGACATTCAGGATAAAGGGATAAAGGGAATGACATGTACAAAAGCAGGAAGGAAATGAAATGTATGGATGTAACTGTAAATAGTTTTCTATGGCTGAATCTGAAGATACAAATGAGAATGTAATGAGAGAAGAGCCTGAAGAAGTAGACAAGGGCCAAACCATGAAAGACTTTGTATGCCTTAACAGTAAGGACTGTGGCCCTTATCCTGGAGGGGATATGGAACTATTGAAAGATTTGAAGCCACAGACTGAAACAATCTCTATGACAGTAGTGTAAAGAATGGTTTGGAAATGGAGACCAAGAAGTTAAGAAAAATTGAACTAAAGCCCTAATAGTAGTAATAGGGAAGAAAAAAATAACTTTAATACATTTTAGATGATAGGCTCCACGGGAGTTAGTAATTAATTAGGTTTGGAGAATGAGAGGAAAAAATGAGTCATGGTGATACTCAGATTTCCAATTTAAGTAACTACATGACAGAAATACCACTCATAGATTTGTAAGGAACATGAGAAAAAGAGCAGGATTTGGTAGGGGCTACAGAAAAATAATGAGTTCAGTTTGAAACTTTTCAAGTTTGAGGTACCTGTGGGGCATCCAAATAAAGAGATCTAGTAGGAAATTGCATTCCAGGTAATAATTCTGGACAAGAGAAATTTGGGACATACAGAGATGAGAGTTAAAACTCTAGGTATGGATGATATTGCCCAAACAAAATGACTGCAAAGCATTTTCATAAGTCAGTATCTCTATTTCCTGCACTGATGATAGTGAGATATGGTCCAAAAGAGTGGAAAATTCAAGTCCCTTTCATGTATCTTTGAAGTGCATTCTAGCAGTAGAATTTCTTTACTTTTTCACAAAAGTAGATTACCTTCCTGATTGTGTTTTGCTGAGGTTAATATTAAAATTGACTGATATTCTCCTTTCAAAAACCAGTTGCATAGTGAAGGTAATTTGAAATCAGACAGGTGTGTGCCAGCATCAGTAGAAAGCTGGCCAGAGATGAAAAATTAGCCATAGATGATGCACAAAGCCCACAGTGAACAGGGAATCACTAAAAGTTAGTCATTGAATGCCTTATTGAGGTATTCAGAATCAGCATTAAAGGGTCTCATTGTATTTCTCCACTTCACAGATAGGCAAACTGAGATGCATTGTTGTAGTTATGCAGTTAAACAAAACCAAGGCAATTTGTTTCACTCTCAGATTTTTTTATGCCAGGCCAAAGCTCCTTCCTGTTTTGAACAATGAGAGAGGAATTTAAATGTAGCTGAGGAATTTAAATGTAGCTGAAATTATTTTGTGGTAATTGTTTTTTTTTTTAATTTTTTTCCTTGTGTCTAGGAATCATACATAAAGGAAATGGAGAAAATATGTTCATTTCCCAGCAGCCCCCAGTCATATCAACCATAATGGGTAATGGACACCAAAGGAGTGTAGCTTGCACCAACTGCAATGGTCCAGCCCACAACAACAAACTCTTTGCTCCTGTTGCCTTAGCTTCTGGCCCTGATGGCAGTGTGTATGTTGGTGACTTCAATTTTGTAAGGCGAATATTTCCCTCAGGAAACTCCGTTAGTATTTTGGAATTAAGGTAAGTCTCCTCTAATCTCTATGTTTGCTTAGCGGATAAAGGAAAAGCAAGACTAAGATAACATGAAGAGACAAAATATTGCCAGAAGGAGCAGAAAATGCAGTTGCCTGTATTGTAGCACTGAGTTAAGATGCAGGAATAGGAACAATAGACAACGTGCCCACTCCTCCTATTTGAAGGAACCTTTGAGCACTGCTTTGAAGAACCAGGAAGTGTTGACATACCTGTATGTGGTGCCTTTCCTATGTACTCTGCTGTCACTGACATTGATCTCAATACTTTCAAGTGCTCAGGTAAGTCACCGACCCACATTGCTGGTTCCCATGAAGACTAATAAAAATATCTATTCCATTTTGGCAAGTAGAAGTATCACCATGTCCAAAAGCTAAACTTTCTAAATTCTCTGGGTCCAATCTTTTGAAGTGGTCCTTTAATAAAGAATGAAATGGTAGTCTGTTTTTTTCATGGCCTGATAAGGAAAGAACTAGGTTTTTATCTTTAAAAGCTCAACTCCACGATGAGCAAAGCATTCACCCTTAGATTTCTCAAGACTAAAAAGAATTTTGACACCTTTTGTAAGGAATTCATATCTTTTGATGTTCTGTATCCTCAAGTTTACATAAAGATTACAACTAAGTAGACCGTGGCCTAATCATCTTATTTTTACCCTTTCTGAGGCTATAAGACACAATATATGTCTTTTAGAGTCTAAGAAAAGAGAAGCATATACCCCCATCTTGTTAGGGATAGATAAATCTGATTCCTCTCCCTGGGTAAATTGGTAGAGCTTTCCTTCTAATTGATTATGACTGCTCTATCACTGATTTATGCCTCTGGAAATTTAAACTAACAGTTTCTTGATATTCCAGAAGATTTTGATGCTATCCTACGAACTATACCTCCAAAATAGTGACTGGGAAAGCAGACCCATCAATAGAGCAACTTGTATGTACAGAGAACTGTGAAGGCCTGTCAAAATACATGAGAAGCCTCCGGTCATTTTCATTTAATACTTATGTTCACGCTAGCATGGAAATTTGAATTTATAAGGATATTCCTTGATATTTTTCAGATTCTTATGCTTGCTAAGAAACCTACCTCCCTTTTCTCAGACTGAGTTATTCCTTCACACCTAGCTGGGGAAATCTTCTAGTCCCAAGCCCCCATCCATTTTTCACATTAATTCACTCCAGTTTTAATACATTTCTTAATTATAATTGCAAACGCTGTCATAGGGAAGAAAGCTGTTAAATCCCTTGGCTAATAAAAATAGACTGTAAAGTTAAGGCTTTATAAAGACAAAGCACATCCAGAGAGTATAGAGAAGTACTAATTCATAGTGCCCTACCCTAATCAAGGGTTCAAGTACCTCAAGATGTCCTAGGGACTTGTCATTTCCAATTCTTTGGGCACCTACTTACTGGAAAGTCAACAGGAAGGCCAAAATAATTGTATGTCTGGATATGGAAATGATTTGTACAACATTCTACATTGTTTTGAAAACCCGGTGGGTGTTCTGTCTACATGATTCCAAACATGGATGGGAGCACTGAACAATTCATTCAACATCTGAACATTTCCAGTCATGCAGATATTGGTTGTCAGGTAGACAAAGACTTTGTCTTGCTGAGCTTAAATAGCTCACCCTACAAAGCCTTTATATCTAGTCCTTATGTAGCTAACTCCTCAAAGGAAAGATATTAAAATTAAAGATAGTAAAATATAAAAAAATAATATAAAAAAGCCCCAGCTAACTTTAGTTTTTTCCTTTGTAATTTAAATGTAAATTTATATAAGGTGGAGCAATTGTCATTCATTGATGAGATTCTCTCTTGGTCAAGGATCCTTAACAGTTCACAAATTTGCATTTTAGTCCAAAGTACCTTATGACCTTCAACACAAAGTCATTTAAAGTATGAAATAGAATATCTTGAACCTTAATTGTAAAGTTATTTCCTCAGTATAAAGAAAAATTAGTTTCTGACTGAAGTCTTGTCCAATGCCTCTATGCATTCTTACTCTACAACACTGTTTTCTCTCATTGTCACAGATCTTCAAATACATAGGCATGTACACACCACAAACTCCTACATGAAAGATCTCTCACTTAGCATAAGTCTCATTAGCTGGTTTTTTTAATTAGTATCTTTTAAAGAAGTTTATTTTGTTGTTGTTGTTGTTGGTCTCAGACTTCTTTGAGAATCTATTTAAAGATATAGGCCCTTTCAGAAAATACACATCACCCAAAATCGCACATAATGATTTACAGGGTTGTGTTTTCCCCTCCCTTGAATCCCCACCCAAGTGCTGTCATAGTTAAGATCTCCTGCAGTAAGTTCAAAGAGAAAAGCAATTCTCCCTTCTCTATTCCAACATTCCTGTGATTGGCCATGAGAGAAAAAAACTGATTGAATATATGTGATCATTTTGACCTAATTGACAGGTAACTCCCTATTTGACTATAATCAAAACCATTAAACTAGTTTATGTCAGCATACATTAGTTGTCATGTTTACCCAGAAACTAATATAGTTCTTATTAGATTCACTGTTTTTTTAAAGCATGTATCCTGATCAGTAGCTTATATGTGTACACTGAATCTTTCATATATTGGTGGATTTATATATTTGCTTTATAATATTTTCAGATTTGTTTCTTAGGGAGAAATAAGTTGATTTAATAAGACCATGATATCTTAAGAACCTTAATACTTATTTAGTTTCTATTTTGTTTAGGTAGAAACTTCATTCTGTACCAGTTTTGTTGTTGTTATTAAAATCAGTTAATTTAAATGCTCCCTGCCCCATGCATATTAGTCATTTTACTTGGTTGAATCATCTGTTTCCTTGGAAACACATACTAATAGAGTCATTGTATTGTTGCTTATATTCAAAGTTGTAAATGGAAGGACAATATTATTAACAGGTTATAACAAAAAAAAAAGGATAGAGAACTTTCTAGATCTTGACCCTTGTCAGATTATATATTATGAAACTTAATTACTCTGTCTTCTATTTCCTTATCCATAAAATTGAATTCAGGTTTATATTTCAGTGTCTTCTTACATGTCTCATATGGTTTCACTTGTATCGGTTTCACTTGTATTGAGATGCACAGATGGGTAGTTCTCAACCCAATGTTCGATGATATTTTGGAAGGACATAAAGTTTGGTTCTAATGGATTCCCTGTCATATTTCCTTCTCTGCTATCTTTTTATTCAATATTTTGGCCACGTTGAACAATTACAGATGCCCCTTGACATTTCAAAAATTAGAAGACTGTAGATTCTTCCATCCTCAACCCTGCCAATTCAAAGTATCCCCAATTAAGCTTCTTTCACCTGACCTAAGAAATAATTTAATATTTGTTGGTTGCCATCATTTATTTCCTCTGGTTGGTCACTCACTAGCTGAACAAGGAAGAAAAGGAAAAGTCAATGATATAATTGTCATTAGAAATCTGCCTAGAGAAACAATATTTTATGTTATTTAAGCCTATAATAACCCTTTGGCTGTTTCCAGCAGATTTTATCCATAAATATACAACTTAGTGCTTTAATACACATCTTAATGCTTCCTTTCAGTGTAGGTGTTTCAGCCAGGTTTTTTTTGCTGCTGTTGACCAAAAGACCTGACAAGAACAATTTTAAGGAGGAAAAACTTATTTGAGGGTTCACAATTTAGAGGTCTCACTCCATAGGTGGCTGACTCTATACCTTAGGGCCAGGGATGAAACAGAACATCATGGCAGAATAGTGTGACAAGGGAAGCAGCTCACATGAAGATCAGAAAGTAGAAAGAGAGTTGACTCACCAGATACAAAATATATCCTCCAGAGGCACTCTTCCAGCAACCCACTTTCCCCTGCCACACACTACCAGACTTCAGTCACCACCTAGTCAATCCCTATTAGGGGATTAATTCACTAATTAGGTTAAGGCTCTTATAACCCAATCATTTCACCTCTAAACCATCCTGTATTGTTTCAAATGTGAGCTTTTCGGGGACACCTCATGTCTAAACCATAACAGTGGGATATAGAATAAGATAATAAAGAAGCTTATAAAATCATGCAATTAAACCTAAAGAAGTTTCAAAAACACATTTTCTGAAGACTTTTAAAGACAGATTCTTTATTCTGTGAAATAGTTCAGGTCTTGGTTTCCCTAAGGGATTTGCTTCTCATGTTAAAATTTTACACACACACACACACATTTCTCTAGCACAAAAGTGATAGTAGTTTGTCATCTCTACTTTGTTTAGTCCCTTTCAATAAAAAGAAGCTAGAATACCTCTCAAGAAAACCCATTTCATCTTTCGATTGCTCCATTAATAATTTCTTCCTTATATTCAACTTAAATCTGCCTTCATGAAACATCCACTTAGTAGAGGCAAATGTTAGCATCTGAAGCAGCACAGAAGTCACTTCACAAACTTTCACAAGTGTGAAGAGAGCTGCCATAGTTTTCTGAGCTTTCTCTTCTTTAGTTCAAACATCCCTAAGTCTTTCAACTATTTCTCATCATTTATGACTGCTTGCTTTTTCTTTGATCATGGCCTCAGGGCCACTTCTTGGTTTTCTAAAACTAACAGGGATAATTATATAAGTAAAAATAGGAGACACCATAATAGTACTTTGCAAGAATTCAAATATGTAACATCCCTTTGCTCCCCTCTCATCTTCTAATTTCAAAATTCTATTAGAAAACCTATTAAGCATGACTAGAAGTGATTTATTCTTTATAAAAACCTCATGCTGCTATTGTTCAGTATTATGTTAGTCTCTAGATATTTATTTTGTCCTTCCCTTAAAAATGAAAGAGAAAAAATAAGAGACTGCTTCTTGGTACCTTGAGTAATTTGGACTCGACAAATGTCAATGTGACATGAAAATTTCTCCTGAGATTTTACTATTTCTTTTCCAGTGACTGGTTAATATTTCTTATATTGTTCTCAGTGTTTGACTCCTGTCATTGACTAGAAATGGAGTAGACCTGGAATAGCACCCGTTTAGGGCCAATTAGTATGCTGAGGGGCAGTGGAACTTGTAGAGCACTCTGCTGCAGGAACAAATAGAACCTGGGCTTTGTAGAGCTCTGCAAATAGCTGAGAAATGTCCAAGAACCATTCTCTTATCCACAGCACTGAAGCTACAAATAGTAAAAATACTACATTTAGATGACACAAGTGGTTCCTTCCCCAGCTTGATCTGTGTTAACAGTAGCACTCAAAGGCTCCTTCTGTCTCACCCAAAAACATCTTTGCAGGTCTTCCACAGTGTCCCAAATTTCCACTCTAACAACTGGGATCTTTTGAGTTGATACATTATGTTTCTAAGAGTTCCCAAAATAATAACTTATTTTAGAGTGGCCTCTCAAACTAAACTCATCCACTAGTCCTTCAATATTCATTCATTTATCAGTTTACTTTTCAAAGGGACTGTTAGCTGAAAACAGGACTCTAAAACACAAGACAGGTAAGTTGTGATAAGGGTGAGGGATAGAGCCAAATCGTAGGGGAAGGTAGTCTTAGATAAAAGTTGATTGACTAGGGAGTGCTGTGAAGTCAGTGACAAGAAGAGTGGACACCAGCTATTCAAAGAAAACCATGGAAAGATGAGCAGGGAAGGCAGTCCATTCTTCAACACCAAATATTTGTGGCCAAGAATGAGGAAAGAAGTCAAGAACATCATGAAGAACAAGTAAAGGACTACAGCTACCACAGAGCAGGCCATTCAAACTCTCCTGATGCCAACTAACTAGACAGTAGCACCAAAGTTGGTATATCTCCTCTTTTCTGTAACTTGCCTCACAAAAAAAATATAAAAAGAATAAATGAGACATTGTGTTAAATGAGAGAAGCCAGACACAAAAGGGCAAATATTGTATGATTCTATTTATGTTAAATACCCAAAATAGGCAGATCCATGGAGACAGAAATCAGTTTTTTTGGTTGCCTGGAACTTAGGGAAGGGTGAATGGGAAGTAATTATCAGCAAATAGGTACAGAATTTCTTCACAGGGTGATGAAAATGCTCTGGAATTAGATGATGGCAGCAGTTGCACAACTCTCTGGATATACTGGAAATTGTTGAATTGTATATTTTAGAAAGGTGAATTTCATGGTATATAAATCATGACTCATTAATTTTCTTTTAAATTAAAAAAGAAGTGTAGATGGCCCTTTCCATCATTTGGATTCTGAGAAAATCAAAGACCAACTCAGAGACCCTATCATTAGGAGCATTGTTTGCTCTAAAAAGATTTGATTCCACTCCTTTCTCCTCCTAACTCATAGCAAGCTTCAAGTCAGTCAGTTGCCAGGTGGTGATGCCCACTGATGGGCCTAGGCTTTTGTGAAGAGCTCACACACTGGCACCTCAGTGTGTAATCAGTTGCTAGCTGCGCAGCAGGCTGACTTTGGTTGTAGCTCTCAATCCTAAATCCTTAACTAAAAGTAATTCTGAGACAGAACAAGGTCACACACTGGAAATAAATTCCGTCATTTTCACTTCCTCCCTCTGAGATGTTAATGAGAGAAGCTGCTCTGCATAATATGGGACATCTTTCCAAATTCACAATGACATTATTGGCAGGATCAGAAGCAGCTGCAAGAAAATCAAACCATCCCCCTCCCTACTCCTTGCCATCACCTAAGAATTTCAAAACCCTTTGTAGCCACACAAATGGTTCTGTGTCATAAAAATCTATTGCAGATGAAACCATGTTTTAATGAGGTCCTTCTAGTATTTTCACAACTACACTTCCTTCAGAAGGATCAACTATGTTATAGTGAAGAGAACCAGCCTTGAATACCCTCACCTTACAATTTAGAGGACTAGAAAACAAGCAAGTGCCTAAGAGACAAAGAAAATAGAAAGAGGTGCAAATGCCTGAGGCTGGGTTTCTAATAAGAGCTCTGTATCCTTACAGCTTGACCTTCCTGTCAACCCACAAGATACTACCCTTTTGAGATGGGCCAGAGAAACAGAAAAGTCAGTGGACCCTGACCTGTGGCCCAGCTAGTAAAAATCCCAGAAAGGTTCTTTTTCAAAAGAGTTGAATTCATTTTAGCAGATAATTTCAAATGAAATAATTTTGGATCTTTTCTTTTTCTTTAATGTTCCAAAGAACAAGAATGTTTTCTACTTTAGATTAAAAGATTTGTTATCTTCACATTTTCAAAATGACATAAGGGCCAGATTTAAAAGGATTTTAAAATTAAAATGACTGTATTTCACAGATGATTATAGCCTTTTAATTCCAAGCAGACTTGACCCAAAGTCAGGCCTGTAAAGTCTATGTCTCCTATGTAAGAAGCCTCATACCATGTCCCAGAGTGAAATGCCCTAGGCAATACCATATGCCAAGAGGTTCATGGATCAGGGACCTCCAAAGGGTTCAGCTTAGTTTGGGCTGGCAATTCTGGTTTTCCCACCCCAATTACCCCTTTGAGCATGGATGACTGAAAGACACAAAATTTTAATAGTTGATACATATGATGTACCAAGGATTGAACTCTGGGGCACTCAACCACTGAGCCACATCCCCAGCCCTATGTTGTATTTTATTTAGAGACAGGATCTCACTGAGTTGCTTAGCACCTTGCTGTTGCCGAGTCTGGCTTTGAACTTGGGATCCTCCTGCCTCAGCCTCCCGAGCTGCTGGGATTATAGGTGTGCACCACCATTCCCAGCTTATTGATGCAGCAGTTTTGATACTAAGGACATCCTGTCGTGGTCTAAGAGAAAACCCTCATACTTTCAACTTATTAATAGTGTGTGAGTGTGTGTGTGTGTGTGTGTGTGTGTGTGTGTGTGTGTGTGTCTGGGGAATGAACCCAGAGCCTTGTACATGCCAGGCAAGCAGTCTACACCTAAACTACATCCTCAACTCTTTTTATTCTGTTTTATTTCAGACAAGGTCTCACTAAGTTACCCAGGCTAGCCTCAAACTTGGGATCTAACTGCCTCAGCCTTCTAAGTAACTGGAATTACAGGCATATGCCACCATGTCTGGCCCATTAAGAAATTTTTTAATATTAAGGAAGATGCACACAGATATTCATATTTTTACCTCTAAAATTTAATAAGGGGTTTTTGCCTGTCCAGCACTTGACTTGATTATAAAAAACAATGATTTCACATTTTGATAGGGTTATTTTGGCCATCAAAGCAGAGCCTAGAATGGTTAGATCCTTTGCAGTCACTGATTTTTCAGCTCCTAACCGAGTGGTTCTTTTTTTATTGATTTTTTTAAAAAAATAAATGACAGCATAATGCATTACAATTCTTGTTACACATATAGAGCACAATTTTTCACATCTCTGTTTGTATATAAAGTATGCTCACATCAATTCATGTCTTCATACATGTACAGTGGTTCTTAAGACTAACTATGTATCAGAATCACCAGCTGAGTTTGTGAAAAATAAAATTCCCAGGCTCACACCCCCATATCAGAATTCTGATATGGTAAGACTAGGAAGAGCACCATGAAACTACACATGGATAAGAACTCAAGTGATTCTGATGCAGGTGGTCCAGGGAGAACTGTTTGAGAAACTTGCCTTAGAAGTTGGGACAATCACCTTGACACCATGTCAGGAAAAGAAGCCTGGAAGATTGGGTCAACTTTGGGTTGCACACCTGACTAAATGATGCCTGTGGAGTCTCCCTAATTATAACAAACTGAATTAGGAGTTTGTGTGTGGTTAGATTTGAATTGTTGAACGATACTGATGACTCTCTATTTGCTTTTACTTGCCACTCGTGGATACCTTGTGCAACCTAGAAACAGAGATACCAGACATAGGTAAGCAAATGACATGGGCAGCTGCCTATTAACCCCCGTTGCCTAAGAGGCCACCTCCCAATAATGTGATAATGGAAATTTTGCTTCTTAAATAAGGTTAAAGAAATGATGTGAAAGTGAATTTATGGAAATTATGATGCAGGTAAGTGTCTTCCAAAAGAACAGGACTCCACCACTAAGTAGAAATTTGCTAGAAGAAGAGAACATACTGAACAGAAAACAAGATAAGTGAAATCTGGCAGTTCAGTACTTCATGGTAAAGCAAGGTCATAAGGCTTATCATATTTCCCTAAGGTGATATCACAAATTAGTCTGTAAGTTCAAACAGATTGGCTGTTTTCAAGTTGCAGGTAGAGACAGGAATAATACAGCAATCTCCCTAGAACCAGAAATGGAGTTGTCAAGTGTATGATGACCTTATTTAATAATAGTTTTTCTTTCTTTATTTGGTATAACCTTATGGTTTCTATTTCTTCCCACCACAAAGAATAGGAAAATTCTGAAATAACTGTTTACCATTTACCATCATTGTCACATAGCTCTGGAATTAATCATAATGAGTATTTATTCAATTTGTTTCTTTATTAAACTTGTTAAAACTATTCTAAATTCCTGAAATTGTAAAAGAGAAAACTGAATTTATTCACTCCCAAATGCCAATTGTCATCAAAATGGCACCAATAGGGTTTATAATTTGGATTTCGTTTGAGAGATGCCACTTTCTAAATGCCAATGCATGAGATCAGCCTCACTACTTTGGCATAATTGATTCCTTAAGCAAATTAAGTTGGTTGTCAAATTGCTTACTGGTAAAGTGTTGCACAGTATTAATTGTAAGCATTAATTGCCCATTTAACAATCTATGTGATTTTAACTAGCATGAATGAAGTGATCTTTGCTAAGTTGAAGGACACTGGTTGAATGTAAAACTAACCAGAAGGTGACAGTAAGTCTAACACCCTAATTATAAAAGTAATCTTCACATTTCTCAAATTGCAATATGTATTTAGACACGAGGGATTATAGCAAATTGGAATGTAACACAGTGGCTTTTCTTTCTAAGGTATGGCATGTTTTCAGAAAGTAGAAAGTAATCAGTTTCAAAAGAGCTGAAGTGCACTTGGGCAATGGCATGAAATGGCAAGAAATTACATACCAATATAGGGAATGTTCCTGACTGTTGGCTGTCAAGGAAATAACATTAATCAGATTTGAATTTGGTATGGTGGGCTATTGCATTTTCTAAATGCTAGTACATAAGTTAGAGAAAATCCTCACTGAGCAAAATAAGACATGTTACTCAGAAGGCAAGAGCACTGATTTTTGTTCCAATTTCAGAACAATTTCTGATGGCATATTACACACATAGTCACACATAGTCACACATGATCCAGTCTAATCTAATCTTACTACAGGCCCAGTCTTGTTAGTGACCCTGGGCAAGCCCCGCTATGTGTCTGGGTTTCCCCAGCTGAGGTTTGAGGGGAATGCTAATTCTAATTTCCCTCAGAGGCATATTGGAGATATTCAATAATGAATGAATGTAATGCATTCCAAAGTACTTTTGTGTGGATAACATTTCTCTTAGAGAAATAGCTTATGGGCTTTTTCTAAACAAAGCATGATTAATCTGGCTTAGCTGAAACTCCATAAACTGGCTACCAAAGTATTGACAGTTGTTTCGGGGAATGGTTGTGACTCCTTCTTTATTGTAGAAAGATCTAAGCACATGGGAGAAATTTTATTCTGCAGGTAAAAATTCAACTAATGTAAAAACTTTCACTCAAACCCCTATTTAAGAAGTCTCTGCTACAGAGATTCCTTGTCTGATAAAATTGCCAAATCAGCCTGGAGTCTGTTGGATCCTTTTTCAGTGTATTTACAGCACCTGTCATGGTGGTTCCAGGGTTGAAGATATTCCTGGAATCTACCAGATTATCTTACTTGACGAAGGTAGTTGGATAAAAATCAAGTATTCCAACTGAACCTGATTTTTTTTCCAATAGAAACTGTAACCTGAATCCCATTAGTATTTTCCAGGCTTATTATTATTAACATACATAAATATGCTTGAGAGGGCAAATGCAATTTTGAATACAATTAAGAACAAATCAGTCTTTAAAGGTACCTTTGACCCTCTCTCCTCCATATTGCTGGTTAAGTATCCAAGGCCTAAACTTACTTATGTCTTAGTTTCACGTCCCACAGTCCAGTTTAGTTCAACAGTTACCAAACCCCAAATCTGTCAGGCACTCTATTTGGCACTAAGAATAGAAAGGTGAATATGGTACCTGCCTGCAAAGAGCTCACAGTGTAGTTGGAGAGAATGAGAGATGTGTGGCAAAAATAGTGCTTACATATGCCTCCAGATATTGGCTTCTAATACTATTCTCCAATACAAGGAACCAGGGATTCTTGGAGAAATAACTGATTCTAGGATTGAGGCAGGAAGTGTATAAGATGACTTGGTAGAACATTTTATAGTGCCAGAATGTATGGAAGTGCTATCAAAAAAAATCAACACTTATACAAGTTTGGCAAAAGGGCACATGAGCCAACAGAAGAGCTTTAAATGGCTAAAGCTGGAACAATTTGAGCAACAAAATAAAGTAGCATTAGATTTAACGCAAAGTATAAAATAAATATCCAAGAGTCCATACTGGTATAAATAAACTGGTGAATTTTCTTTTATTGAGAGAGAGAGAGAGAGAGAGAGAGAGAGAGAGAGAGAGAGAGAGAGAGAATTTTTAATATTTATCTTTTAGTTTTCGGTGGACACAACATCTTTATTTTATTTGTATGTGGTGTTTAGGATGGAACCCAGCGTCCAGTGCATGCCAGGCAAGCGCGCTACCGCTTGAGTTACATCCCCAGCCCCACTGGTGAATTCTTAAATAAATGAAAATGGGATAAAGCTCCCATTCAGAAGAATTCAAAATAATTTATGTAGATGTTCCACCCTCAAGGAAGTAGAATATAACTCCCTATACTTCAAATGTTGGGTGTACAGGGTTACTTCCTTCCAAAGCAAAAAATACGGAAAGTGGGAGAGAAAGAATACCTTTACAGTGGAGAAATACTGTCTCAGCCAGGAGGTGAATGTCAACCCCATCAGTGATAAGTCATGTTGATAGGTTTGTACCCTTTATATGATTTGATCAAAATAGCACTTGACCTTTGTGGTCTTCCTCCAGGAGCCCACAACTCCTGTCTAGCCATGAGAAAAAGGCACACAAATTCCAATAGAGGGTCATCCTACAAAATACTCCTCAAAACTGGTAAGGTCATCAAAAACAAGAAAATTCTGAAACTGTGACAGCCCAGAAGAGCATAAGGAAACATGATGATTAAATATAATTTGATATCCTGAATGGAGTCCTGAAACAAAAAAGGGCATTAGGTAAAAACTAAGGAAACCTCAATAAAGTATTAACTTCAGTTAATAATTTTTTAAAATAATGCTAATACAACACAATAGATGCTATTAGGTCATGATTCCCTCCTTTCTGCTCATTTCTCTCTTTCTACCTCTTCTGTCATAATATTTGGATTTATGACAGACCCTGATTACTTGTCTTTCTCCTCTACTAAACTGTGAGTTTCATGAAGAAAGGGATTGTATCTTACACAAAGGTAGGTCTCCAGATCATAGCACAGATTTTGGGCACATTTTAGGCACTTAGTAAATGATTTTAATAAATTAATAAACAAACACACAATATAGAAATGGTGCCAAGTAAATATTTCAGATGAAAGGAGTGATGGAGACTTCAACTAATGACAGCAGAGATAGAGCAGGCAGACTAGAGAATTTACAAGGTAGAACTTAAAAAAAACATGATGTTTTGCTGGTTTTGAGTAATGGTGAAGAGAAAGAATTGGAGAAGAGTGGCTTATACTTTCTCACTTAGTCAACTAGGTGCTAGGCAGAGTTCTGGGTATTAAACATTTTAGAGATAAACAAGAAAAGGTTGCTCTTCTCCAAGCTCTCATGGTTTATTTGGGGGGATACTGACACATAAATAATTAACATAATATATAATCCCCTTAAGCACAGTGCAAATAACCCAAGCTGGAGATTAAGGGAAGGCTTCCTTAAGGAGTAAAGCCTCAAAAGGCATATGAAAATGAATCGAGTGGAGAAACCTTGTATACCACACAAGAACATTTAAAAGTTTTAAAAGATGAGAGCCAAATCATCAGAATACTCCTGAAGGCAGTGTAGGAGAAAATGGACTTAAATAATCAAAAACTTCTATATGCCACACTGTAGAAAATACTTCAGGCCAGAGATGATGAAAGTTAGAAATAATGCAATGGCAGGAGGCATGAAAGAAGAGGATGCTTCTGAAAGCTACTTTACAGACACAATTGCCTATAGAGAGAAAAAGAAGAATCAGGGATGACTTCCAGGTTTGCAGCTTGAGTGATGCCAGTCACACATGAACCTTAGGTTCAAGTAAAATATCCCCAAACCAAAAGTTACTGCAGCAATTAAAACACTGAAATTAACAAGACTCAAAAATAATGAGCTTAATCATCGATACAGACAAAAATAACATAAGATCCTATGGGCATATGTGATTGAAGAGTTTAAAAATGGCAAAATAGTCAAGGTAAGTTGTCTTTAGGAGAGATGGCATGTGATTACACAATCCTGTGATCAGGATTATACCTTAAATAAAGTTAAATATAATCAATTGTATGATGTCCTGAAAGAAGAAAAATGGATAAGGGAATTGATTATCAGCTTAAAAAAAAAAAGAACTTTGGAGAAGAAAATTTTGACTGCAGATCTACAGCACAGTCCTCCCAGCAATGCTTCTCTACCTTTGGCCATGCTATTTAACTGACAGCAAGAGCCTTAGGAGGATGGCAGTGTCCCCAAGTGAGGCAGAAAGCACAGAAAAAGAGCATGTTTTTGAGGAATGGGGAAGGTAAAAAAATAAAATAACTTCTGTTCCAGATTTTTGAGTTTGAAGTGACTGTGAGATATTCAGGCAGTCTCCCAATTGGTAATTGAATAACAGGGTATGAAAAGTATCAGAAAAGTTATCTCCTGGGATTTTTTTCTCCTCTGTTTCTTTCTACCCTCAAAATTGATGATAGTAAAATGCTAGCATCATTTCAAGTTAGCAGTACACATTGGACATTTTTTTTTTCATACCTAGACCCATGAGAAGAAAAAGAAGTATCTGTCCCCTCCTTATATAAGCAGGAAGATTCATGAATTCTTTCACCTAAGAGATTTTTCAATTTGTGACACACAGCAGACCCCAGGGGGTGCATGTTGGACAAATTGCTTTGAATAACTTTTTTTTTCTCTTTCTTAGCACAAGTCCTGCTCACAAATACTATCTGGCCATGGACCCAGTGTCTGAATTGCTGTATCTATCAGACACCAATACTCGAAAAGTCTACAAATTGAAGTCTCTTGTGGAAACAAAAGATCTGTCCAAGAATTTTGAAGTGGTAGCAGGAACAGGTGACCAGTGCCTTCCCTTTGACCAGAGTCACTGCGGAGATGGTGGGAGAGCATCAGAAGCTTCTTTGAACAGCCCTCGAGGTAAACAACAACAACAACAAAAAATCTTCCTTTCATCAACTAAAGATTTCATTTGGCTTCACAAAATCCAAAGACTGCCATACTGCTATATTGTACTTCATCCATCCATCTCAATATTCTGCCTCTGACAGACAACTCTGAAGTCTATCCCAGAAGATAGGCATATACATGGTGAAATTTTAACCAATATGTATTAGTATGGTCATAATTGATAGCAAAAGATTGAAACACTCCCCTTCTGATTGATAAATAATTATTGGCCAAATCCCTCTGAGTACCTCCTGTCTCCTAATTTCTCCCAGGGACTACCTCCTGAATATCCCCACAGTCCAGCAATTAAAGGGTTAAACTAGCCCAGAAGAGAGCCTTCAGGCCCCTCCTTTAGGTCTGTGGTTTGCATTGAGTGGGATCAGGTCTGTGCCCACCTCCTACCACTGTCAAGTGTGTTGTATATCTATCTTAAAGACCTTTACCATTCCTACTTTTTGCTTCACAACCATTAACATACCTTTTTTCCACCAATTTATCTAGATCTTTTTTTTTAAGAGAGAGTGAGAGAGGAGAGAGAGTGAGAGAATTTTTAATATTTATTTTTTAGTTCTCGGCGGACACAACATCTTTGTTGGTATGTGGTGCTGAGGATCGAACCCGGGCCGCACGCATGCCAGGCGAGCGTGCTACCGCTTGAGCCACATCCCCAGCCCCTAGATCTTTTTTTTTTTTTTTTTTTTTTGAGGGGGAGAGTACTGGGGATTAAACTCAGGGGCATTCAACCACTGAGCTGCATCCCTCCCAGCCCTTTTTTTTAAATCATTTTATTTAGAGATGGGTCTCACTGAGTTGCTGAGGCTGGCTTTGAACTCTCCATCCTCCTGCCTCAAACTCCAAAACCACGGGATTACAGGTGTGCACCACCATGACCAGCTCTAGATCATTCTTGAAGCTACTTGTATTTCACTTGTATTCTCCCCTAGGATAACAAATTCTATTTTTTGTTTGCCTTCTGTGGTAGGTCGGTCTTACTCTTATTTGTCCTAAATTTTATTCTCAGTCTTCAAGGACCAAGTTTGGTTGCCTGGAAGTTAGTGAACAAATGTGAACTTCATGATTTTTTAGACTTGGATTATATTTACAGTCTAGGCCACTAAAATGAAGGATGCTCAACTTTTTTTTTTTTTAAGGGGGGGGAGAGAGAGAGAGAATTTATTTATTTATTTTATTTCTCGGCGGACACAACATCTTCGTTTGTATGTGGTGCTGAGGATCGAACCCGGGCCGCACGCATGCCAGGCGAGCGCGCTACCGCTTGAGCCACATCCCCAGCCCAGGATGCTCAACTTTTAAGTTTGTCTATCCCATCTGCTTAATTATTTAATCACTTTTCTGTGTTCCTTCTCCAAGATGTATGAGTGTACATATGTACATTTATTTTAGTGAGTTTTGCAAATTAGTCATTTGGGGTCATATAAAACCATTTTTTAAAATTGCTACACAAATAATATACATTTGTTGCACAAAACTTAGAAAAGAGATAATGAAAAACAAAATAGTCACCCATAAACCTACCACCTATAGAAAACAACCATTAAAGTTTTAGTATTTATCCATTTTTATTCTTTTCCATGCACATCATATATTTTAATTCTCTTAGAATCATATTATGCAATGCTATTCTGTAACTTGATTTTCACACTTAACATATTATAAATATCTTCCCATGCCAATAAATATAGTGAGGTTAATATGTTTGATTTGTTAGATGGTCACTTATTATTTCAAATATTAAGAGGTTACTTTTTAGCCTTTTGACATTAGCCATGTTGGGATTAGGTTCCAACAACTACAGTTTAAAGACTTTTTGTGTGTGTGCTGGGGATTGAATCCATGGCCTTGTGCATGCAAGGCAAGCACTCTACCAAGTGAGCTATATCCCCAGCCCAAAGACTTTACTTTTCTTTAAGGCTTTGTCTTTCATAAATTCCTTCTAGCTAACCCCAGTTGATTATATCTGAATTTCTTTAACAGTGTCTACACTATCAAATTAGTACTTGATTATATTTTGCCTTCTTTTGTTTTCCATTTTTTTCATGAGTGGGAGATTTTTTTTCCAAAAGAAATTGCTTAAGATGAAAAACTATACCTCGTATTTTTTAATTTTTCCCACTTCTCCAATTTTTAGCACAGTATATTCTTTAGGTGCTTATTGTGTTATTGATCAATTAAGTAACTAGTATTTATGCCAGGTATTCCTAAAAGGAATTTCAATGATGTTTATGATGGGAAGGAATGATGTTTAAAGGGAATGAATTTTACCTTGAAGAACATAAGCTCCCCCCCCAAGTACTATAGTAAAGTGTTCTTTCTTCCCTGTGCCAGCTCTCATTTCTTATACATAGTAGGTCCACAATAAATATTTAATGAGTGAATGAATAACTCAGCTCATCGTCAAAGGAAATACATCAGGCTGGGTCCCACCTTTTTCACAGGTTTAAAACTTTGTGGGTATTATAATGATTTCTGCATAAGAAATAGGGAGGAATCAAGCCTGTATTATTGTGCCTGAAATTGACATCCTCCTGTGAATAACGGGGGGGGGGGGGGGGGGTGACGAACAACTTGTGTAACTTGTGTAGATTGATACAGCAGGAGTAGGAGCTGTTTATTGTAGGACAGGAGCGGTATTTATACATTCCACACAGCTTATCTTAATTAACATAAACTAGATACAGCAGTCAACCAATAAGGAATATCCACACCTAATGGCTCACTGGCATTACTTCACAAACCACTCCCTCTGGCATTTTGCCAGGCGCCATCCTGACTTGTTTACAGACTCTAACACTCCTGAGTTGCTTCTAGTATGAAAACCACTCATCTCACCTACCACATTCAACCTGCCACATAGAGAATGAATATCTCAGCTTTTCCAAATAAAGCAAATAATTGGTTCACTGCAGCTTTTTTTGCTTGGAAAGCAGCAATAATAGAGTCCTGATGAACAGGATTTACATGAACTCTTGAAGCATCAGTAATGAGAATGCCAAAATTTATACATCTATTAAAGCTAATATTAAACTACATTTTTCTTCTTGTCATAGCCAGTGGTATATTTTCCTTTGGCCTGATTTATTTATCTATCTTTCCAAAAGTGGCCTTTACCATATAATCTAATACACTTTATTCATCCAAAGCAGCAAAGGGTCCTAAGAACACCAAGCTTAGACTTCACTATCTTAATCCAGCAAGTGAACAAGAATATTTAACAGAATGGGATGTACGAGTTACACTAAATATCCACCACATCACCTTCAACCATGCTGACAGTGTTTAAAAACCCTGAAAATGCCAGCAGCTCAGGAGGCTGAGACAGGAGGATTGTGAGTTCAAAGCCAGCCTCAGCAATGGCAAGTCACTTAGTAACTCAGTGAGACCCTGTCTCTAAAAAAAAAAAAAAAAATACAAAATAGGGCCTGGGATGTGGCTCAGTGATTGAGTGCCCCTGAGTTCAATCCCTGGTACAAAAAAAAAAAAAAAAAAAACTGATAGTGCTCTATAAAATCATTCACATGGCAGAACCTATGTTCAGACATAAGTTTCTCTAAAAATGCTGGTCAGAAACTTAGGTGCCTAGCTATGACACCTATCTCTATGCTGAATATAGACAGTACTCACCCCTGTCAGTAAATCAGAAGTGAGATTCTCATTATATGGAATGCTGCAGGGCAATTTCATGGACTTCCATAGAAGGAAAAAAGTCATGCAAGAAGTTATTAAAGCACAGTGTGAAAATTGAGAGAAGAGTATGGCTAATTGCTAATTTCATCTTTGAAGTTCTCCTGCAGGTTCTTTGTCTCTCAAGAAAGCCCAATTTGGTTTTTGCTTTAGAACTACCATGCACATCAGCTTCTTCCTTCCCCCTTAAAAGACAGCAACTGTTTAATGGATATCTTTAAAGAAAGGTTTGAATTTTCCCCCTCTATTCAGAAGCTCATAAAGAAAAAGTGTAGATCAGTAGAAAATGGAAATGTACATCTAGGGAGTACAAATTCTAGGTTAGCAAAGAGAGCTTGCTCTAAGACTTTAACAAGCAACATATTGCAGGTATAGGAGACTCTCCAACATGTCCTTAATTATGCAAGCTAAGTCAAGTAAATGTTAATCTGCAAGACAGCTAATTTACTTTCCAAATATATTCTAAAAATAGATGAAACAAAATTTGCTTTTGAGATCACTCATCCTAAAGTCAGAGTCAATTACCAAATGGGATTAAAAAACAGCAAAACATAAAAAGTCAGAAGCCATGGGGTGTTTTGTTTATTGGGGACTTTTTGTTTGTTTTTGTTTCTGAAAAATGGCAACAAATTGTAGTGAATACCCAGTGGGGGAGACTGGACTTTCTTATTCAATCCATGTAATTTCCATGCTTCTTTAAATGATTCTGTGCAAGTCACTGTACCTCACTGTGATCTTCTGAACATAATTTAATGATGCCATGGCTGGTTTTGTGACATTAGCCATTCTAACACTGGGTCCTGAGATTCCTTAGTTGTAAACTGAGGGCTCATAATGATCTTTCCCTAAGCTTTAAAGTATTACAATAACCATAGATAATTACTGGGTCCCTATTTTGTGCCATACACTGTACTAGATATATTATACACAGTATCTCTTATCTTCACAACAATGCACAAGTCTATATTGTAATATTATTCCCATCATGCAAACAAGGAAACTGATAAGTTAAGAAATTTACCCAGGGTCAGACAGTTTATAGCATACTCCTGGAATTCAAACCAGTTCTGCCTGATTATAAGAAAATATTCATGATACCTCCACTATCTCACACTGCTTCCCTATCTGCTAAAATCTAAATGAGCAGATATATAGTGTAAAACTCAAATAACAAAATCTATGATCTCTGGGAAGGATAGAAATATTGGGAAATAGTTTTCATCTAATGACATGTATTCAATGGAAACAAAGTAGTTTTATTTACAAGAACTTTTAGTCTAGTTTCCTTTTCTATTAAACTCATTTCTCTGATTTTTCTAACCTAAGAGTGTATGCATAGTGCACTACATAGCATTTACATAGTCTATAAATGTAATTATTCAAATAAATCTCCTGGAAACCTTGTCACTTCTCTTTGGAAGATTCTGCAATTAGGAACTTCACCAAATTTTCCTTAAGGGACCAAGGCAGGAAACCTTCATTTTATTAAATTTCTTGACTACAGTAGTAACTACAAATTTTGTTTGAAGGAAAAATGGAAGCATCTCCAAATAGAATTTCATATGATAGCCCCTGGCTGCTTCTCCTGGGAAGAGGTCTTTATCTGACCCAGTTTTATGCATTTTGATTTGAATCCCAATAAAGAGAAACATTTGCCATTTTACTCATCAATACTTCAATGTAATGGGGCAAAGAAAAAAGCTTAGCAAAGAGGTTGACGGAGTGCTAATCCCTGGCATTGTATCTGAGTTTGAATTGACTTTGAAAGATGCTTTTAAAACATGCATGGATGATGTAGTTGAAACTTAGGTTCCATTTATTATTTTTACTGCAACTTTCTTTAATTCTACAGAGAACTCAAACTAATGAGTCATGTAATAGATGACCAAGTACTTAAGCAGAATGTGAAATGGTACTAGGTGGGGATATAAAAATAAAATTTGTGACAAGCTTGAATGCATTTATTTTTTTAAGTACATACAGAGGGTGAAGGAGTGACTGGACAGGATGAAATTAATCAATGACTTAACTTGGTTTTCTTGGATCTCACCAAGGATTATATCTCTGTTTTCATGCACATCTTTAAGCAAAGTGACCTGAGAAGTCAGCAGGACTTAGGCAATACCAGGTGACTGCCGATGGTTGTTCCATATGAGAAGGACGATTCTTAAATCTTAGCAGCTTCCAAAAGTGGTTTCAGGTATTCATGACACTAGCCATACACAATATATTTTAACTTTATTGGCAATTATTAAATCTGAGTCTAAAAAAGTCTAGATACTAACAGTTTTCATACCTTCCTAGATCTAGCTGAGATATATCCTGAAGCTCTATTCCTTCCTCGGGCATGTGCATGCTATTCTGAAAAGCTATGTTTAAGATTAATGAAAAGATGCTGACTATGATCAGTGATGTCTTATTGATGTCACAGGTCTCTATGAGGGAGAGAATAAAGTACAGAAACAAGAATTAGACTGTTCTTTTGGTTCTCCTGTGTGATGAGAACAGCAAGGTTTTCTTAAATTCCTTTAACATATGATCTACCTTGGTGATCTCATCATTTGGATTGACTTGAAGGATAGCTCTCAACAAAATTACAGAGGAACCACAACATGAATAAAAATAATAATATATTTTGGAATCACAAATAATTCCATTAGAGTAAAAATATGAAAGGCATGGATATGAAAAGAAAGAAAATTTTCCTGTTGGCAAAGGATCTGAAGCAGCTGAGTAACAGCATCATTTGATGCATGTATTTTGGATCATTTTGGTGATTGGATAATTAAATGTACTGGCGCAAGGTTGGGGCCAAGAAACCATAGGGAGTTCTGATAATTTTAAGGTAGGCAATGGAAGTTAATATAATAAGAGGCAGAATAATCCTTCAGAAAAAGGGAAGGCTAGCCAAGAAAGCATGGTGTCCAGGAAGCCAAGGGAGTAGCTCATTTTAAGAAGGTATGGAAACCAATATTAAATGTCACCTATTTCTAGCCATTGCATTAGAGAATGAGTTCATCAAAGACACTAGCATTGGTGGTTTGAATGGTGGTAGAGGCAGAAACTAAATTTTAGTCATTACATGAGCCAATGAGAAATGAAAGAATAAATATCACTAATGAAGATCACTCTTCTGAGGAGCAAGGAAAGGGAAGAAATGCCAAAACAAGATCTGTAGGAAACTGGAAGGGGGTAGACATTGACTAGGAGGGGAGAATGAAAAGACCATCCAAGGTTATGTGTAATATAAGGATAAGGATAAGTTTGTTGGTAGAAGGAGCTAGAAGGTTGATGGTTTTCTATCTGATAGCCTCAGTGTTTTCAGAAAAATGGAGCATTTATTCTGAAAAATGAGGAAGTGAGGTCAGACCTTGAGGGCATGAGAAATTGTGGTGCTAGGTATCTGGTAGAATAGTATCAAAGTGAGGAGAGGTGGGAGAATAACAATGAAATACAGTCATCCCTCAGAATCCACAGAAAATGCTCAGGTCTCTTATATGAATGGCATAGTATTTGCATATAATCTACGAACATTCTTTAATATGCTTTACATCATCTCTACATTACTTATAATATCTAATAAAATATAGAAGCTATGTAAACAGTTGTTATACCATATTATTTAGGTGAGTGCTGACAAGGAAAATAGTCTGTACACGTTCAGTACTGATACAATTTCTTTTTAATATTTTCAATATGTGGTTGATTGATCCAAGAGTGTGGAACCTTTAGATGCAGAGGGATGACTATACCTCACCTCACAATTTTGTCTAGAATGAAACTTGGATCCCTGTATGTAAGGACTGACAGCATAGAATGATGATTCTTTTTTTTTCTTTAAGATCACTAGCCAAGGGGCTGGGGATGTGGCTCAAGCGGTAGCGCGCTCGCCTAGCATGCGTGCGGCCCGGGTTCGATCCTCAGCACCACATACCAACAAAGATGTTGTGTCCGCTGAGAACTAAAAAATAAATATTAAAAAAAAATTCTCTCTCTCTCTCACTCTCTCTTTAAAAAAAAAAAAAAAGATCACTAGCCAAAATAACTTTGCTTTCTTATCACAGCTCCTCAATGTCACACCTTTCTTATCTGTCCACTTAAGAATTGCCTCCACAGATTGAAAATAAGAGTCTCTGGCCAAAACAAAAAAAAAAAAAAATGACAGAGATCACACACTAACAGGCTGCAAATCACTTAAATCATATTTTGAGTGGTGTATTATGGTAACCTATAAATAACTAATTGCGTAAAATTGCTTTAGTAGTTTCTAGATGGCAGCTTTAATTAAAAGCACCAGAGACATTTAGAAGTTTAGAAATGGATGGCATGTAATTTGCCCTTTTACCAACCATAAAATGGTAATTAAGGAATTTGATTCACTTCTTCCTATTAAAAGTTTTATGAGAATAGCAAGTTCCTTCTAAATACAGTTTCTCCTCAGTAGAAGGTAGTGCATTTGCTTTATCAGTCTTCTCCAGCAGGGTAAGATGTTTTAATGTACAAATTCTTCAGAAGTTAATTAGGAAATCTCTTTCAATGCAAAATGTTTGTTTTTAAGGTTCTAAAACATGAAACTGTACTAGTGTTAAAACTTTGATCATGGCCCCATATTGCTCCATCATCAATATAAGATGGCCCCACAATTCCAAGTTTACCAAATGCACAGAGCTCACTATAAAATCAGAGAAACAGAGTAGTAATTTCCTGATAAGTGTAGCATGCTTTGCTGATTTTTAAAGGCATCTGTAGTCTACGGTGCATTGACTTCTCAGGGAATCCAGAACATCCACTCAACAATGGAGGAGTTACCAGAAGATGTTTTTAGCTTCCTTGATCCTTCAGAAATACTGGATAAATGAGCAGATATATAGTGCAAAACTCAAATAACATATAGTAAGCCAAGATGTCTTTGGAAATCCATGAATTTAACATCATCATGGACTAAAACAGAAATGGAGTCAGGAAGTTTATTTTTGTTTTATAATTGAACAATTTATTGTATTTTGACCACTTCAGCACAAGGATTATAGATGGCATCACACAGAACATTTACACCAGCATCACTAATGACTTAAGTTATATGCATGTAAGAAGGACACTGCTGCTTCTTTTTAATCAAGAAAAAAGCAGATTTTTTACAGGGTATCTAAGTTAGATGGATCTAAGCAGCAAACTGGTAAAGTGGAAGATGTTTGAAATGCCTTCTCTTACTTTTGTCTTCCATGACTCCCTGCAACTCGTACTCTGTCTCTCCTAGATAGAAATATACCCTTTCCTTTTCTATAACACCTAGTCAGAAATGGGTGGGAATACAATAGTATGTTAAAGGAGAATGGGGCCATGGGAGAAGTATTTTATCACTGGTATTGTTTAGAATTTCCAATGGATGATGTTAGTAAAAACAGAGCTACTATTCATCAGGCTCCTTATCATTTTAATGTTTCTACAAGAAGTACAAAGTGTGCCCTGCAGCCCACAAACCTTGGTACACCACTGTAGGTAGAAAGAAAAATACAAAATAATGTTCATTGAAAAGTTCAGGACACAAATCTGTATGTTCTGTGTGGTGCTACATCTGTAAGGGTGCAAGTATATATTTACATAAAGAGAAAAATGTTTGGAAGCAAATATAGCTACATGTTAGCAATGATAATTTCTGAAGAATGAATGATAATTGATTTTATTTTCTCTTTCATTTTCTGACCATTTATTTTTATAAGTCAACAAAAGACAATAATGCTATTTTTCAAATGATCAAATGCTTAGTTATGAAATAAAATATAGCTTTGTATTATTCTTTAAAAATAGGTTGTTAGGGCTGGGGTTATGGCTCAGTAGTAGAGCACTCGCCTAGCATGTGTGAGGCCTTAGGTTTGATCTCAGCACCATATAAAAGTAAATAAGTAAAATAAAGCTATTGTGTCCAACTACAACTAAAAAATAAATATTTTTTAAAAATAGGTTATTATTATTCTTTGGGGGAGGTACTGGGGATTTAAATCAGGGAAGCTTAACCACTGAGCCACATTCCCAGCCCTTTTTATTTTGAAACAAAACAAGGTCTAAATTGATGAGGCTGGTTTTGAACTTCAGATCCTTCTGCCTCAGCCTCCCAAATTTCTGAATACAGGCATGTGCCACCAAGCCCAGCCTCAAAAATAGGTTATTCTCTGTCTCTCTTCTCTCTCTCTCTCTCTCTCTCTCTCTCTCTCTCTCTCTCTCTCTCTCTCTCACACACACACACACACACACACAAGAGTCCTGTCCTGTGGCCTGATCTCTGAGGACTCAGGTCTCTGCTTTCATGGGTGATAGCATTCCAAAGGAGTGGCATAGTTCTGATGGTTGACAATGGATTATTCTCATCTGAATATGTTACTGGACACCTGCTGAAGGGATAATACCATAAGTCAAAAAAGAAACCTAAATGGAAAACCTTGGAATCCTGATACATCAATAGTAAAAGATATTAATTGCACCTATTTTTAAAAGAGTAGTATAAAGAAAAAAATTAAATGATCCATAATCTCATCATCTAGATAAGCCCTCCTTGTATTGAGAAATAAAAAATATTTAATTTTTGAACTGTATAGAAAAATGCAAAAAGAAACTTTTAAGCTTATTTACCACAAACACACTCCAGTCCCTCTCTCCAAATGTAAGCTATTTTAACAGTTTCTTGAGATTCTTCTAGACCTTTATATTTACTTTTTCTTATGTGTAAAGAATCATACCATATGGATTACTCTTCACCATGCTTCTTTCATTTAATAATATATCTTGAAGATCTTTCCATAAAAGCATGTACATAATTACCTCTTTGTTTTTAAGAGCTGCTTAATATTATAACATATGGAATTATCATAATTTATTAAGCCGGTTGCATCTTGATGAACTTTTTTATTTTAATCTTTTATTATTACAGTTCCACAGTGAACAACCTAGTTCATGTATTTTGGAGAACTTTTGTGAATATATGGCATTAAATTTTAACAGTAGTGCATATTACCAAATCATCCTCACAAAAGATGAATATATTTGTACTTTCACTCATAGTATTTAAGAGTACTTGTTTGCCATACCTTCAGTGGTTCTGAATATAAACTTTTTATTGAATGCATGTGCATCTGATCAGTGGGAAATAGTATCTTGTAGCTTCAATTTGTATTCTATTAATTATCAATGAAGTTGAGTGCCATTTTCACATGTTTTGTGACCATTTTTATTTTCTTTTTGGTAAGCTTGCTTTCATATCCTTTGCTAACTTTTCTATCAAGGTCATTCAGGTTTTGAAAAATAAGAAAAACATCCCTTTGTTTCTCATATGTATTACAAATATTTTTTCCAATTTGTTATCCCTCCCCCTCCTTTTTTCATTTTTCATGCTGGGGATAAAATTCGAGATCTTGCACATTGGAGGCAGCTACTCTACCCCTGAGGCCCATCCCCAGCCACTAAACATTCTATAGAGATTTTCAAACTTGATAGCATTAGGTTATCAATATATTTCCTTAATGTCTCTATAGTTTGTGTCCTGATAGAAAAATCCTCCAATGATTGTTATTTTTAAGGCAGGCTTTTCAGTGAACCTTAAATCATTTTATGTGTTTTTCCCATTTAAGCCCTTTGAAATTTGGAAAATTTAGGAACTATTTAAAAAAGTTAAAACCAGAAACTTCAGAATCACATATATAAAATTATCTTTGAATCTATTTTGAATCCATCTCTGAGTTGCTGTTTTCTCATCTATAAAATGGAAATAGCACCTACCTTTTTTATAGGGTTATATAGGATGAAATTACACAAAGATGAATTCAACTATTACTTTGCACAGATAAATTATGATGATGAGAAAAAGGATAAAATTTGAAATATATTTTAGAATACTTAGTATATATATTATTAACTAGATTATTTTCAAGATTAGTAATTAATGTTTTGTTTTCAAAGTTGTTTGTATTCATATTCTCTTCTTTCAAACTTCATTGATTGGATATACACAGCTGCAATTTAATTCTAAACCTTGCAAAACTAACTAAAGAGCAAAAATGGCAACCATGTCAGAGAGAGTTACTGGGAAGTACTTGGCTGAAAAAAAATGTATGGAAAGTCACAAGTCCACACTGGGTAAGGAGACAAGTGCTAAAAATATTCATTAAAGTATAAAAATAGAAACCATCTAATAATAAGTGCTTAGTCAAATGATGGAACATTATACAACAGAAAAAAAGAAAGAAGTAGGTCTCCATGCAAAAGCATCCATAGGCACAAAAACATATCATTGGATGAATAAAAGAGAAAATTGCAAAAGCATATATAAAATATTATATAATTTACATATTTGTTATAGTAAAATAAACAGTTAATAATATAATTTTAACCATTTTTAAATTTATAGTTCTGAAACATTAAGTATATTCATATTACTGTACAACCATTATGACATCTATTTCCTACATCTTTTTTGGTTCTAGAGGTGGAACCCTGGGCTTCATGCATGCTAAACACATGTACTACCATTGAGCTAAACTCTATGCCCACCTACACAAATTTTTGAAGCAGAAAAACAATACCATATATTGTTTGTGGATGTATACATTAGAAAAATTATAAAAGCATGTATAGGAAGATACTAATTTCAAGATAGTGGTTACCTCTAGGGAAGGAAGGAAAAAGGGTAAAGGAATAAGGAGATGTGGTTTTATCTCTATCAATAACATTTCCTTTTTGTAAAAGATATGTGAACAAAATGTCAGTACTTATTAAATCCTGGTGATGGATAAATGGCAGTCTATAGTATCATTTTCCAACTTGTATTCATTTTAAATGTTTCATAATTTTGAAACACAAAAAAAGAAGTTTGAGAAAGCAACTTAAAGTTTTATGTCTGGCCATTCTATTTCAAAAATTGATTTGTTTTGTTTTAAATAAGGTTTTCATTCATAAAGAGATGATAGAGTATTTAGTGACCTGTAAGGTATATGTATCTACATGAGACCAGTTTTCAAGGCTTCCTGTAATGACTGATATTAATCTCTTATTTTTTTAACTGACTGAAATTAAGGCTCTTCCATTAGTGAATCAGCACGTCTAGTTATGTGTCATGTGGAATTCCCTAAACGTCTGATCATGAACTTCCTGGAAGAGCCTGAATATAGTCAATTTTATCATTGAACAAAAAAAAAAAAAAGTCACTGTTTCCTTGGGAGTGATTTCTGGCCCATTTAAAGTTTTTCCCTGAGGAGTTACAGGCTTAGTAACTCAAAAGTGAGGTTATCTTCAAGCCTCAACTATCAAAGCCCAGCCAGGAAGTCCCAGTGTTATTTGCTCTATTTTTCTTCCAGTTTTATTTGCTAGCTATTCCATTTGGTTTTTCAAAAATCTTGTTAGACTGTGTAATGGGTTTTGGGGAAAAGGAAGGTGGGTAGGTGCCCCATTTTACCAGTATTTACTCAGGAAGGGAAGCTGATTACAGTGGTAATTTCCCTGAGTGGGCAGGAATCATTTCTCATTTTGGAAGGCATCTCTAACCCAAGGAAATTGAAGCCATAGTAGTAGATTGATGAGTCTGTTTTGTCCTTCCCCAAGCCAAAATTCATCAGAATGTATTCTGCCAGGACTACCTACATTGGTTTCCACAATCCTTTCTCTGTGTTCTCTTAAACAAAGTAAAATCCGAACTGCAGAAAAGCTCCTGCTCCAGCCCTGCTTTAGGACTTTGAATCTTGTACAGGATACCTTCTCATCTTTCCCAGAGTAGTAAAACTGGGGGCATTTCTGAGGAAACTGAACTGAGAAAAGACTATATCTTAATGTCTTCTGATTTTAGCTCATTAAGCTTGGAATTTAAAAAAAAAAAAAAAAACAGAGCAACAGTTAAAACCCTCTTTTTTTACTAATGCTGGGCACTGTTTTATTTCCCAAGTATATCTGGTCCAGTTTTAATAGTATGGCTTTATTCAAATAATCAATTTGAATGTTTTAAAAGAAAATAGTCAATTAAGAGATGACCAAAACTACTGGCTCTTGAATTAGCCATAAATTATATGTTCCTAGTTCCTGGAAATTCTGGAGGTGTTTGAACTATTGGATTAATAACCATTGCAGTTGCAAAAATGGAATGTGACATTATTTTTTTTTAAAGAGAGAGTGAGAGAGGAGAGAGAGAGAGAGAGAGAGAGAGAGAGAGAATTTTTTTTAATATTTATTTTTTAGTTCTCGGCGGACACAACATCTTTGTTGGTATGTGGTGCTGAGGATCGAACCCGGGCCGCACGCATGCCAGGCGAGTGCGCCACCACCTGAGCCACATCCCCAGCCCTGACATTATTTTAATATGCCTCCATTTGGTTTTGTTTTACTTCCTTTATAAAACTCACTGGCTATTATTAATTACTTTTTTAATTGCTCAAATTGTTCTGTTTCTAATAAAGATCTTAGTCATTAATTCTATAAACATAAAAAGTACTCCCGCAATGCAAGAACTATGTTAATACTGTAGTTCAACACTGTGACCATTGATTGTTACACAAAATCCTCCTGGTTATTCGACAGGTATCAAGAGATGCTGTCATCTTAATTAATAGTTCCAAACTATTTAACTGATGTCAATAAGACACCAGTGCAAATGGTCTTGCTTTCCTATTCATAAGACTCCCACTGGTTTTAGCTATTCTGTCAAACCCACATCATGGTCCCAGTATATCTTGTTAGTAAAAGAACAATGTTCCCTGAGATCAACTGTTTTGTTAAGCTTTTCAAGCAGCAAATTCAAGATTTATAAGTGAAGTAAAATGATATGGTCCCTGCCATGGAGTGGAATATAAGGTGGTTGGGGAGGCAAGGGAGAGCCTCATTAAAGAAACCATAATCCAGCATTAAGTTTTGTGATATAAACTTTAAACATTATAAGGGTTCAGGGAATGGAAAATGGATTGGGATTTGGATAGAAAGGGAGAGGGAAATAAGCAGAAAAAGGAAGATGTGGAGGAAAAGAAATGAAATTGAAAAAAAAAGCTGGGCACAAGGGTAAAGAAAAACTGGGAAATGGATTTTAACCTCTATTCCTAATAAGTCAAGTGAACTCCAAAAGAAATAAGAAATCAAAGATTAAGGTACATCCATAAGACACTAATTTTAAAAAATCTATAAGTAAATAGCAGAAAAATCAGTCGAGAGAAGGGAATGGGGTGGGAGGAAGGGAAGGAAAGGGGAAGTACTGGGGACTTAATTAGTCAAATTATATTCCATAATTATGTCAGAGTATATTCTATTGTCATGTATAACTAAAACCCAGTTTAAAAAAAGAATAAGGTAAAGGAGAGAAGGTAGGGCAGTGGAAAATAAAGTAGTGACAAGACCAATGAAATTGCTTGATATAATTGACAAGGAAATACTTCCATCAAGATATTTGAAAGTGCTTGAATCAGTTTGTGTATCAAAATTCTTGAGGCTTGTTCTATGCCTTGAAAGATGAACCGATTTGAATCCTAGGGAAAAAGATCATTTCAGGCTCAGGGAATAGTGCAGGCAAAGCTATGATGAAGGGAAAGAGAGTGGTGTATTATACGGGATCATATACAAACAGATCATCACTATCAGCCTAGAGGAGATACTAACAGAATTGCACACAGGGCTCCTAGCATCTAAGTCGAACCATGTTGAAGCAGGTAATCATATAACAGATAAACCAGAGCAGGATACTAGAAAACTGTTAATCAAAAACATAAATAATTGTTAACAACACTTGTGTTAACCTTTTGGAAAGATTTCACAGACAGAACAGCTGTTATTTGATTTGGCCTTTACAGTAATCCACTGATATGGGCAGCTCGGCTTTTATTCTCACCATAGACAAAGGCAAAAACCTGAACTGGGGGTGATTATGTAAATTCATTTGAATCACAGTCTCACAAGCAGATCTTCCACCTTCTACCACCAGCCTCTACACTCTTTCCTTCTCCTCTCATGTCTCTCATGAACTTATGTTTGTGGTTGAAAAGCTTAGAGGTAAAAAGTAAGGAGATAGCCTCAGAAAGCCCAGTCTCATGAAGACAAGGCTAAGGAAGTTGTCAACCCCTTTGAACAAGGTATTCAGCATTTTCCATAACTTTGGGTATAACCTTCTCATGCCCACAGATTGTCAAACTTGTAGGTCAGAGCGTGGAAAAGAGAAAACAGTACAACGAGTTGTTTGTCTCATAAAAACTAATTCGACTATCTTTTGCTTTTACTCAGCTGTTGTGTGTGTGTGTGCATACGTGCATGCTGTTGCTGCATTCGTGTATTATTGATTGAGCCCAAATCAGCCCTCCTACATGTCTCTTGAACTTCCATTAGAAAGGCTAAAAAATTGTATTTACACCGTGCCTTCCCTTTCACAAATGACTCTACCACTCCTGACTGGGTGAACTTCTGTTTGCATTAGCTTCATTAGTCAAGATGTACAGATATTTGAAGAATTTAAAATGGGCCTTCTGTGTTGTTTTGAATGAGCAAACAATTATTCTATAGAAATTTTAATTCTTCTTGAGTTTGCCTACTTTGTGAATAGTAAGCACTGTTGGATTGGTTCCTCATATCCTGCTTTTATTAAGTATTCAGGACAAGGAATTCTACTTAGTTTGCTTTTTTATTAGAACCTCTTGGATGCTCACATACCTTGAGAGAGACTTACTTTCCCTAGAGTGGAACAACTGCAATTAGTTTTTTGCTGGTCCATGGGCAATAAATGAACTTTACTTCCTTGGGCTAATTGTTCACATAAGGATCTTGTGAGGTGGTTTGTTTTCTTAAAATGATAGAGGCATTACTTCAAAATGTATCTGAGTTGTGTCCTATATACAGTTGCTTGATGTTTGAAGAATTTTTAAGGGGGGCAATAAAATTTTCAGCTCAGATTTAGTAAACCTCATTTATCTTAGACCATACTAAGTACTGTGTACTGAATTCCCTTAAATCTCACTCTCCACGAATCTTTTGGGCAGGAATTGTAGCACAAAAAATAAAACAAAGTGTATACATTTTGATCTGAACTAGAACATTCTACTTACCCAAGTCTCTCTTACAGACACACACACACACACACACACACACACACACACACACACACACCCTCTATAAAGCCAGGAAAACTAACTCATATCATTATTAGTGTCTGGTTTCACTTTTTTTTTATTGGTTGTTCACAACATTACAAAGCTCTTGACATATCATATTTCATACATTAGATTGAAGTGGGTTATGAACCCCCAATTTTACCCCAAATGCAGATTGCAGAATCACGTCGGTTACACATCCACAATTTTACATAATGCCCTATTAGTAATTGTTGTATTCTGCTACCTTTCCTATCCCCTACTATCCTCCCTCCCCTTTCACTTTTAAATGTTGAAATGCCACTATGACCCTTGGCCCAGAATCTTCCTTAGCCAATTACAAAGCATGGAGCTTGATTTATTTCATTCTCTGTATGAAAACTTTAACCATCTTATAAAAGCTTGAAAGTTTTTGCATCAATAGTTCAATAGTACAGTATTTCCCCTGAGCTAACAAAATTGTTTTCAACTACTGCCTTGTCTCTGTGGTGAATCCAACATAGGGCACTGTGCTGGCAAAGGTTACATAAGACTTTATGGACTAACATCTTATTCTGTTTATCTATCCAACATAGAAAAGCTTAAAATGTTGAAACAGGGCTTGCATAGAAATCTTTGTCTATGGGGCCAGGGTTGTGGCTCAGTGGTAGAGTACTTGCCTAGCATGCATGAGGCACTGGGTTCGATCCTCAGCACCACATGAAAATAAAATAAAATAAAGGTCTAAAAAATCTTTGTCTATCATTCTAGGCTTAGAAAAGTCACTTTCAGAAAGAATAACAGCAATAACTATGCAATTCGGACACTTAGCACTCCCATACTTTATCCTCTTCAAAGTCTTTTCATTCCATTGGCTCCTGTGAGCTTCATAGAATTTTGCCCTGTGTAATAAGTAATAATGTATGGGCTAGGAAATCAAGACGCTGAGTGGTTAAATGCCTTATCCAAAGTCCTACAGCTGATGTTTAGAATAAGACAGACTGAAACACAGATCCCCAAACTAACCTTAGAGCCAGTGTTCTCTCTGCTTTTCCTTATATAGTATGTAATGAAACAAATTAAGGTAAAATCTTGAGACATTTCTGTTTCTTTATAACTTTTGACATATACTAAGGTTGAACAAGATTACAAGATCACAACAACAAGGCTGTGTTGAGAGAGCAAAATGGATTTGGTGTGGTGAGGGAGCACTGTTATTCAGTATAGCTACCCATATAGATCACATTTATTTGCAGTTAATTTAATCTGTGGTCCTTCATCTATTTCCTGATTGTCAACCCCCCTCTTTCCATACTATAATCATCACTAATTGTTAGGTGCTATACTCTTCTTAAAGGTCTTGGGAGAAGGAGATTATCATTTCATCCTTTCTAAACACATTTTTAGAGACATTTGTATGTACTTTTGACCTTCTGGCATGCTTTAATTTATTCAAGTTAGATGTATTTCAACATAAACATGTGGAAATTTAGTCTATAATTCAGGAAGATTTATTGAACATTTTTGTCCAAGTCTGGATTTGTTGAGATATAAAAAGAAGTCACAAAATCAAGTTCTTGCCCTTGAGGAGCTTAGCTTAGATAGCAGGATTGAAAAATTCACATTAAAAATGCATAAATAAGCGGAGGAAAGAGAGAAGAGCTGTGGTATAAAGCTGACCAAATTATGTTGTGTACATATATTAATATCACAATGCATTCCAATTATATGTATAACAATAATGTACCAATTTAAAAATAAATAAATAAATAGAAGGAAGACCAATAGAGTAGAAGAAGGGGATCAGGGTAGGGAGGAGTGAAGGAAAGGGGGTAGAACTAACTAGGAATTGAAATGGGGCAAATAATTGTGTGTATTCATGAATACATCAAAATGAACTCCACTATTATGTATAACTATAGTACACTAAAAAGAAAAAGTCTTCAAAAATCTCAAAAAAAATATGTAAGCAACAGCTTCTATGGTTTAAAAACAAGAGAGACAATGATGAATTGGGGTTTTCAGAGAAGACTTCATGAAAAAGAAGCATATTGATGTTACAGAACCTGAGTGTACAATAGAGGTTTCCAGAGGCTGAGGAGAATATGGGACAAGGGTGAAAGTTGGTCACCAGGTACTAAATCACAGATGGAAGGAATAAGTTCTGATGTTTTGTTACAGAGAAGGGTAACTAATAATTTACTATACATTCCAAAAGGCTAGAAGACAGGATCTTAAATGTTTTTACCACAAGGAAATAGCAAATGTTTGAGGAGATAGGTTTACTCTAATTTGAACATTACACAATGGGTACATTATTGAAATATTATATGGCATCCCATTATAAGAACCATCTTATAAAAGCCTTGAAATGTAAATATGATTTTGGGCTGATGAATTTTGGGCTGCAAAAAAATATATTAAACATATGTACATAATTTTGGAGTCTTAACAAACCAATAATGTGTTTCTTATTCACATCACAGTCCAATATGCATTGCCAGGTGGTGGGAGGTAGACTCTCTGCTCCAAACAGTTATTCAGGGAACCAGTCTTCTTCCATCTAGTGGATCCTAAATACCTTAGGCCTTGGAATCTTCCACTAGCCAGCCTACAGGAGAAGGGGGAGATTTATAGAGGAACTCAACAGAGTTTTTGTTAGGGGTCAGGTCTAGAAGTGACATACATCACTTCTGCCTACACGTAACTGTAGAAGAAGCTAGGAAATGCAATCTAACTTTATTCTCAGAAGGAAAAAAATGAATGACCTGAGTTTATAGCACTGTCTGAACCATACTGAAGAGGAAATGACTTTCTAAAAGATAAATGAAGAAGAGAAATGGGGCCAGAACAAAAGCAAGATGAATTCAACTTGGACACCTACTTTTCTGGCTGATTTGACTAAATCTGATGAGGTAACTTGTCACAAACTATGGGATTTCGTCTTGGTGGGAACAAAAGAGAGTGTGTTCTTAAAAAGAATTACATCAACATTTATCCAAGTATTTCATTTTCCAGTGCTGAGAATCACAACTAGCTTTGGTTGTCTTTGGTTTCATGGTTCTTTTACCAAGACATAACTTTTTTAAAAGATATTTTTAGCTGTAGATGAACACAATACCTTTATTTTATTTATTTATTTGTATGTGGTGCTGAGGATCAAACCCAGTGCCTCACACGTGCCAGGCAAGTGCTCTGCCACTGAGCCACAACCCCAGCTCCAAGAAATAACTTTTAACAGCAGTGCTCAATTAATTATTTAGAACTCTAAATTAATAGATCTGCTCTGGTTACAGCAGCCTCTTCAGTGTTGATATATCCTTCCTGATTATCCTATAGCAAGCATCATGAGCTGGAAAGTCAAGGATCAAATCCAGTTCATATAATATATAATATAATATATATATAATTCATTTGGTTTCATTTTTTAAAAAATGAAACATATAGGTGGGAAATGCTCTCTTTTAGTTAACCTTCATTTCCCCTATAACCTATATGGTCTGATTCCTGGCTTAACTTTTACATTTATATCACCTACCAGACCACTGACAGCATATGAGTTTCTGGGACCTCCTCTTTAAGTGTGAGTTCATATAATAATAACTAAGTTATTAAACTCCTCACCACATGGGAACTCTCAATACTTCCACCAAGTTCATCAACTTTGGGGATGAAGCTACAGAATATATTTGAAGAATAATTCCAAAGAAGTCTAGGTCATGTACAGGAATACAAAGATACTTAACAATATTTTGCATGGATCCCTTTGACAATCTAACATAACCAATGGACCCTCTTCCTATGACAGTACCCTTAAACCAAACATTTTTCAGGTAATCTCATGGAGTTTCTGAACCTTCTTAAACTAGTCTTATATGGTACTCCTATGTGTAAAGCAATTGGTAGCCTATTTGAACTAAACAATATAGTAAGTGAGTAAGAGAACTATCATTGAACTCAGAAAAACATGAACTAGTATGTAACCTAGAGTTAGTCACTTTACTTCTCTGCATTTCCATTTTTTCACCAAAAAAGGAAAATAATATCTACTCCCAAGTCTATTATGAGGATTAAGTAAGAAAATACATGTAAAGAATTCAGCACAGCACCTGAAATATCACAGTACCCTCAGCAAATGGAAATAGTTATCATCTAACAATATTAATCATACTTCATGAATGTTCAGTGTTGTTTACCTGGATTTCATAGTAGAATCATAAGAAATTGAACGCTTCCTTTAGATTTTAGCTTACACATCACTCAACACAGATATCACTCACAACCTTAATATCCCCAGCCCAGTCCCCAAGGCTGCTCCCATAGCACCCTGAACTTGCCCCAAACTAGTGCTTATCCAATGGCTTTGTGCCTGATTATTTGTCCATCCCCCTGACATTTCTGAGCTCCTGAAGGGCAATTTTTATCTGTTTTACATTGTCCTGTACTCCCAGTGTCTAGCACAGTGCCTGACATATAATAGATTTAGAATAAATTTTAAATAAATTAGTAAGTAAAGAAAAAACATCTTCCTCAGTAAGCTCTTAGAAAGTAGTGGTTGATAGAGGTAGAAGAACTGCTCATACACTTTGCCTTGCAGCAAAGCTGAAGTCTAAAACTTTGAGCGTTGAAGAAGAATACAGACCTTGTCTATGTTTCTCTCAGACAGAATTCTTGGTTAACTAGTCCACAAATCTATTGTTCCTTATGACGACTCTGAAGCCTTTTAAAGTATTTTCTGAGTCATCAAGGAAAGGATATTTTAGCCAGTAGAACATTAATTTGAATGTTTATCATTTTAAATTTGCATTTAAATACTTTAGAAAATTACTTTTATTGGTTAAAATATACTTTCACTTTTTCATTAAACAGAATATCTAATTAAATACTTACTTGCTAATCATACAATATTATAATAAGTTTATTAAAGCCTCCTACTGGAAAAATTCTGATCTCATTGTTAACCACTCAGTGAAATCACCTCAGCTGTTCATTAAATTCTTCCTCTTTCGACTCCTAGTTACACACTTGTATCTATAAGCCCTCTGAGTTCTAGAAGCTTCATTTAGTTACTTAACAAGAGAATTTAACAGGCTTATGTTGCGGAAGTAAGTTGGCCCTTTCCGATCCCAGTGGGTAATTAAGTTGACACTAGTCAGATCAGTTGGAGAAAAAACTATTCTGTCTAGTAGAGTTTCCATATATACCACATATATGATACCAATTTTCAGAGAATTGGAATGCACACAAACAAAGCAAAATATCTCTGACTTAAAAAAAAAAAACTGTAGGATCAACTGGCTAGTGTCAGTTACACAGTTCAGCACTCTCAGTATTGGAGATTGAGCAGACACTATATTGAGCTTGGGACATTCCCTAGAAGTTGATTTTCACCATTTATCTCTGTCTCATAAAATTAAAGAGCAGATTGTTGCAGAAAAAAAATCCAGTATTTCAGTTTTGTGGTTGCCAGGGCCATAGATGAAGAGAATTTTATGACTATTTTCCAAAGCTTATATTCTGAAAGAAGCTTCATTTTTCATATAGAAATAATAAAAATGTACGTAGCCCCAACAGGTGTAATTTTTTAAAATTAAGTATACAGATGCCTTCTGCCAACATTTGAAATTGGCATTGTGCACAGTCCAAAACTCATCTTTGCTGTTATCTAATTTGGGATTTTACCTACTATTTTCAGGCTATTAAGTTCCACATCTGGACATGTGGTGATCACATCACCATGCCCCTGTTTCTTTAATATTGATCAGCAGCATCCTCTTCCCCAACAGGTGATAAATTTATTAGTAACTCCCCTGGCTGCCCAAGCTTTAGGCAATTGTCTTCTTAAGAATTACAGCATTTATTCATTGGAGGATAATAAGACAAGGAAGGAAGTCAAATAATTTCACCTGTAATTTGCAGCCATTTCATACAGAGAGATGCTTCACAGAGAAAAGAACCTACAGCTCAGATATTATATAATGTCCCCTACTTTGCATAAGACATTGTGAATAATTTTTTTACAAGATGCACTTTATTTATGAGCAGGTCCCTCCATAGAGGAGCTTGTTAGGGCTTAATGCTGATGAATGGAGACAGAACCATTCACACATCCAGGTTATGGTCTGTCAGTGCTTTCATTATGTGCACTAATTTACAAGGATTTATTTATTTTCTCACAAATGTAAAAATGTGCTCCAAGCTAAACATGCTGCATGGGCGTCTGATCCTGATATTTTCCTTGGTGGGGGTGGATGGGTATGGGGACTCAAGCTGTTGTGTGTTGTTCTTCCCACCTCCATGCCCACCCTTCCAGCATCACTGCCTAAACTTGTAGTAATATCAGAGATATATCTTTTCTTTTTATTATTTATTTATTCTAATTTGTTATACATGATGGCAGAATGTGATGCATTTCGTATTACACATATAGAGCACAATTTTTCAAGTCACTGATTGTACACAGATATTTTCACACCATTCGTTTCTTCATACATGTAACTTAGGGTAATGATGTCTAACTCATTACACCATCATTTCTACCCCCTTGCCCCCTCCCTTCCCCTCCCTCCCCTTTGCCCTATCTAAAGTTCCTCCATTCCTCCCATGCTCCCCACCATCACCATTATGGATCAGCATCCTCACATCAAAGAAAACATCCGGCCTTTGGTTTTGGGGGATTGGCTAACTTTACTTAGCATTATATTCTCCATCTCCATCCATTTACCTGCAAATGCCATGATTTTATTCTCTTTTAATTCTAAATAGTGTTCCACATTGTGTGTGTGTGTGTGTGTGTGTGTATATATTCTCCAAAGTTTCCCTATCCATTCATCTAACAAAGGGCATCTGGATCCCACAATTTAGCTATTGTGAATTGTGCTGCTATAAACACTGATATGGCTGTGTCCCTGTAATATGAAGTTTTTAAGTCCTTTGGGTATAAGCCAGGAGTGGGATAGCTGGGTCAAATGGTGGTTCTAGTCCAAGTTTTTCAAGGAATCTCCATACTGCTTTCCAGATTGGGTGCACCAATTTGCAATCCCACCAGCAATGTATGAGTGTATGTATGACTGTACATTTTTCCCCACATCCTTGCCAATACATATTGTTGTTTGTATTCTTGATAACTGCCATTCTGACTGGAGTGAGATGAAATCTTAGACTAGTTTTGATTTGCATTTCTCTAATTGCTAGAGAGGTCGAACATTTTTTCATGTTTGTTGATTGATTGTATATCTTCTTCTGAGAAGTGTCTGTTCAGTTCCTTGGCCCATTTATTGATTAGGTTATTTGTTTTTGTTTTTTTTGGGGGGGTATTTTTTGGTGTTAAGGTTTTGGAGTGTTCTATATATCCTAGAGATTAGTGCTCTATCTGATGTGCTCATGGTAAAGATTTGCTCCCATTCTGTAGGTTCTCTATTCACCTCACTGATTGTTGCTTTTGCTAAGAAGCTTTTTAGTTTGAAGCCATTCAATTTATTGATTCTTGGTTTTAATTTTTGTGCTATAAGAGTCTTATTAAGAAAATTGGGGCCTAATCTGACAAGATTGAGATTTGAGCCTATTTTTTATTCCATTAGGCACAAGGTCTCTGTTCTAGTGCCTAAGTCTTTGATCCACTTTGAGTTGATTTTTGGATAGGGTGAGAGGTAGAGGTTTAATTTCTTTTTGCTACATATGAATTACCAGTTTTCCAAACACCATTTGTTTAAGAGGCTATCTTTTCTCCAGTGCATGTTTTTGGTGCTTTTATCTAATAGAAGATAACTGTAATTATGTGGGTTAGTCTGTGTGTCCTCTATTCTGTACCATTGGTCTACCAGTCTGTTTTGGTGCCAATACCATGCTGTTTTTGTAACTGTTACTCTGTAGTATAGTTTAATATCTGGAATAGTAATGCCATCAGCTTCACTCTTCTTGCTAAATATTGCCTTGGCTCTTCTGGGTCTCTTATTTTTCCAGATGAATTTCATGATTGCTTTTTCTGTTTCTATGAGGAATGTCATTGGGATTTTGATTGGGATTGCATTAAATCTGTATAGTCCTTTTGTCAGTAACGTCATTTTGACAATATTAATTCTGCCTATCCAAGAACAAGTTAGATCTTTCCATCTTCTAAGGTCTTCTTTAATTTCTTTTTTAGCATGATGTAGTTTTCATTGTAAAGGTCTTTTACCTCTTTCATTAAGTTTATTCTCTTTTTTTGAGGCTATTGTAAATGGGATGTTTTTCCTAGTTTCTCTTTCAGTGGATTTGTCACCAATGTACATAAATGCCTTTGATTTATGGGTGTTGATTTTATATCTAGCTACTTTGCTGAATTAATTTATTAGTTCTAGGAGATTTCTGGTGGAATGTTTTGTGTCTTCTATGTATAGAATTATATCATCTGCAAATAGTGATAATTTAAGTTCTTCTTTTCCTACCCACATCATTTTAATTTATTTCATCTGTCTGATTATTCTGGCTAGAGTTTCAAGAACTATGTTAAATAGAAGTGGTGAAAGAGGGCATCCCTGTCTTGTTCCAATTTTTAGAGGGGATGCTTTTAATTTTTCCCATTTAGAATGATGTTGACCTGGGCCTTAGTATAGATAGCCTTTACAATGTTGAGGTATGTTCCTGATATCCCTAGTTTTTCTAGTGTTTGGAATACATCACATCAATAGACTCAAAGATAAAAATCATATGATCATCTCAAGAGATGCAGAGAAAGCATTTGATATATATTTTCTTGCTTGCTTTAAACATGAATACTGGTTAAAACTTTAAACCCTGGAAATTGTTTCCTTCATGCAGATTAAATATTTCCTTATCCAAAAGCTGTGCCTTCAATCATATTTTAAGTGCTAATGAAAACACTGTCAGCACATCAATGAACATGGCTATTGGTACAAACTATGTCTACAACATTGGGTAACTAGTTTTAGAGATCCAGACACAACTAGATCAAAATATGAAAGTAAATTTAATCTGAAGATCCTGCTATCCCCAGATGGCTTTATGTTATCTGAAATCACATCCTCACCTCTGAAGAATAAAGCTTAAATATACTGGGTATGTGTTACCTCCTCCCACTCAGTCTAACAAGCAGTAATAGATCAAACTACATCACTATTCCTGGGTTATAGCAATATTCATTATAAGAAGGAAAACCTCTCCAAATAATGGACAAAAATAATTATGTTTTTCCTGCCTGGCATTTCCAATTTGATTTTTATCCTCAGTGAAAATTAAACACTCCTTAAATTCCACCAGCAAAGAGTTTGTAAAACTAGTTTTTTGGGGAAATAGTTTGGGTGTTGGATGGTTGCTTGATTGTCTTATAACAGAAGGAGAATATGTACATTTAAAATGTGCCCAGGTGCATTTATAAAGCACATATCCCCCAGTTTTCTCAAAGTCCGTGGTACTATTTCTTTTTCAACCCCAAGTCTAAGTATAACCCAATTGAAGTTAACTAGAGAGTCTCAAGGAAAAAGGAGTGTGTTTGGAATTTGGGACCATGATAAAATAAGTTGCTACACAAATATATAAAAGGAGAATATTCTACAAACTGTCAGTGGAATAAGCCCTGAAGGCAAATACAGTAGTGAGTATTTTAATAAACCCAGACTTATTTCAAAGGGCACTCATCTGTGGAACTCAGCTGACATGAACAGAGAGAGATAAGTTCACAGTGTTTAAAACTTCACAAAGGTTAAAGGCAAGAAAACCATGTATAGTCCAAGATTATTCTTCCTGGGTCATTCCAAATCCTGAACCTTGATGGGGATATTAAGTGTAGTAGTTAAGGAATAGAATTGTCCTTCTATGTTGTCAGTATAAATATACTGACAGTTACAGTTAGAATCTGAAATGTCCTGCAAAAGTCCCATGTGTTAAAGGTCCTATGTGTTGCTCTTTCACATAGCACTATTGACACATAGTGGAAACTTTAAAAATTGGGAATTATTGGGAGGTCTTCTGGTCATTGAAGTTATGCCCTTGAGTGGGACCTCACTCCTTCCTCTTTTTTACTTCTAGCTGTAAAGGTCTTCATGAATCCTACCCTCCCACCATGATGAGATACCTCACCACAGGCCCAAAAGCAATGGGGCCAACTAACCATGGGCTACAATTCTGACCTAAGCCAAAATAAACCTATCCTCTCTTTATGTATATTATCTCAGATTTTTTGTTACAATAACAGAAAGCTGATTAATATATCTCCACAAATACTTTAGTTAAATATACATTCATTTTCTAAACCTTTCATGAACCTGCTTAAATTTTAGAGGATCAGATTCTCTAAGTTTACCACTTTCTAATAAGAGCAACACTTAATTTTATCTTTAATACCTTACTAAAGTTTCAGAGTATTCCTCTTACTCTTGGTTTCATATACCTAGAATCTTCGTCCTTTGGCTCTTAAAGGATCTAGCATAGTGGCATTCACTAAATGTTTAATAAGTGATTCACAATTTCATACACTTCAAACGCATTTACTGTCACCCTTCTCTAGGCTTGAATCTTAATCCTTCAGTCCTTCCTCTTCTGATGACCAATTTTTAAATTTCACACTTAGTGCTATT